>NC_056741.1:544020592-544631593 GCF_019279795.1 Protopterus annectens | reverse complement strand
GGGAAGATGTCAACATGCTAAATAAGACCTTAATTTGAAGACAGTATTACCTCTTACAACATGATAAAAGAACTGTGTGTGTATTCTGTACAAATGTACAGATATCCCAGTTTGTTTAGGACTTTATGGAATTATGATTGTTTTCATATTTTGGGAAATAACTTTGCTAGGGAGCATGTAATTGTGCTACATAATACCTCATTTTGAAGACAGTGCTAGTCCTTAAAACATGATAAAAGACCGGTGTCTGTATGCTGTACACGTGCAGATATCACAGTTTGTTTAGTCTTGTAGGATTATGAAAATTATACATTTGCCATATTTTATTTTATTTATTTATTTAAGTTTGATGACCGGGAAAGTCCACTGGGCCAGAAGAGCCTGTTTTCAGTGGAGACCCGGGGAGAAAAGCTCCAAAACAAATTACAGTTACATTTGAATTTACAACTTTCAGGTTACAAAGAAAGGGCAAAAATGTATAGATTTCAAGTACATATTTCAAGTTACTAGGGCCACAACAAGTAACTGCAGAACAAGTTAAAGACATTTCAAAGTGTGTAATACAGTATGTTAAAAACTCAAGTGAGTAAAACATTTAAAATATATAGTAACTAGCTTATAATGGTAGGTAGACGTGATCAGATACAGAGTGTAATTTTTGGCAGGAGAATTCTATGCGAGATGAGACATAGCTATTATTTGTTTTAGTTTAGGTGGTCTATAAAGCATGGAGAAAGAAAAAGAAGGGGTTATGGAGAATATCACAGAAGATACACAGTCCAAGGCAGCGGAGAGAATCTTAAGGAGTTGTGGAGAAAGAGAGGGTGGAGAGGGGCTTAAGTTGGAGTTTGGCATGGGCATATCCATTCGGATGATAGATGAGATGGTAGCTGGGTTTTGAAATTGTCGTGCTGGGGAAGGCTGTGAAGGAGGGGGGGGGGGGAGAATTCCATTTTTCGGCTATGGAGTAGGAGAGAAGTAGGTGGCCAGGTGGATGAGATGGTTTATGGATTGAAGGAGATTTTGGTCTGTGGATCTGAGTTGGCGGTTGGGTATATAGGGTTTTAAGGATGTAGCCAGAGAAGGGCAGTTTGCAGGTTTGTAGATAAGTTTGTGAGCAGTGGTCAGTTTTAGGTAACTAAGGTAGTTGGGAAGTTCAAGCCAACTGAGGGTGAGGAGGGAGTGGCAGTGGTAGGAAGAGTATTTAGAATTGGTTGCAAATTTGCAGATTTTGTGGTAGCAGGATTCAAGTTTGTTTCGTAAGCTGATGTGTATGTTTGTGCACAGGGGTGCACCATGCATTAGGGTGGGGAGCAAGAAAGTAGATGCCAGGATTTGATGGGTAGAGGGGCGGAGGAAGTGGATGTGTCTCTAGAGAAGACGTAACTTTTGGTGAGTTTTTTTTTGATTGCAGAGTGGATGTGTATGTCAAATTTTAGTTCTTCAATCTATGATGATACCGAGAAATTTAGTGGTGGGGACTATATCAAAGGGAGTGTTATTCTGGCTTTGTATGATGAACGAGGTTTAATCGATAGTTGAGTTTTTGCTGGGGCAGAAGATCATTAGTTTGGTTTTATTTGCATTCAGGGCTAGATGGTTGGACTGCATCCATATTTCTGTTTTGGAAAAGGCTAATTGTGTTTTTGCTAGAAGCTCGGAGGGTGAGAAAGCTGAGCAGATGATGGTCAAGTCATCTGCATACTGGATAACAGAAGAGTCTGGGATAGAGTGGTGAAAGTTGTTAATAAATAGGTTAAAGAGTAGCGGGCCAAGAACAGATCCTTGGGGGACACCTGTGGGTGTAGGAAGGAAGGAGGAGGTGGAGGTGTTCCATTAGACTGCTGCTTGTTGGCGGTTGGATAGGTAGCTGGAAAACCAATCTAGAGAGGGGGGAGAGAGGTGTAGAGTAGAGAGATGAGATATGAGAAGGGTGTGGGAGATGGTATCAAAGGCTTTTGACAGATCAAGGAATAATGTAGATACAAATTTACCTGAGTCACATTATTGGTTCATGATTTCTAGAAAGGAAAGAAGGGCAGTTATGGTGGAGTGACCGGGATGGAAACCATGCTGGGTAGGGGAGAGGAGATTGTTTTGGGTTAGGTGCATCATTAGTTGAGCTTGGATGGTTTTCTCAAGAATTTTAGACAGAGGGGATAGGATGGTGATGGGCCTGAAGTTGGTGGGGTCAGTATTTTAACCACCTTTGTGGAGGGGATGATGTAGGCATGATGCCAGATGGAAGGGACATATGATTCTTCTATGGATCTATTTAAAATATAGAGACGGGGAAGGCCATGCTATCTGCAGATAGCTTGAGGAATGTAGGAGGAAGATTGTCAGGTGCATTGTGGCAGGGTTTGAGTTTGAGGAGGAGTCTTTTTATCGTGCTTGTGGGAATGGGCTTAAGGAATCAGGGTGAGGAGGAGTTTAACTGGGTGGAGAGGGGGGTTTGGAGTGAGGCATTGTGGTTAGGGGAGGGGGGTGGGAAGGAGTTGGATAGTTTGGCTATACAGTCTATGAAGAAGGAATTGAATTGAGAGGTGGTGTCGAGGTCAGAAATGGTGGGATTGGGACAGGGGTTTACTTTATTACCAGGATTTAATATAGATGAGATGGAGTCCCAGACTTTTTGGGGGTTTGTTGAGTGCAGAGACTGAAGTTTTGAATAGTGAGCTTTGTGGTCTTTGATAATTAGCTTTTTGGTGGAGTTACGTAGTTGCTTAAATTCTAGGAGGGAGCTTGGGGTTTTATTTTTTTGATACTGCCTCCATTTTTTGTCCCTTTGTTACATGGCCAGTTTGGTTTCTTTGGATAAACATGGGCAAGGATTGGATTTGATGGGTTTGGTTCTTAGGGGGGGCTTGCTGGTTAAGAAGGTTAAGGAATGAGTGGTTGAAATGGGAGACAGCATCATCTAGAGGGAGAGTTCTTATAAGGGTCCAGTCGATGCACTTAAGGCATTCTGAGAACGTTTGGGGAATGAAAGATGAGAGGTTGCGAGTTTGAATGTAGTGGTGTTTTTGTAGGGGAGTTGGGAGTCGATCAGCGAAAGCAGGTAAGTGGTCACTGATAGGATCTGGTAATATACAGGATTTGTTGATGAGACTTGGATGTGTTGTAATGATCCAGTCAATGATGGTACCTGAGGTACCATCTTTATTTGGTCTGGTAGGTGAGCAAATTAGTTGGGAGAAGTTGTACAGGTTGATAGTATGGGAAGGGGCATCTGAGTTGAAGGAGAACCAACTGATGTTGGTGTCACCAAGGATATAGGTTTCATTATTTATGTGAAAGGCGAACCAGGATAGTATGTTCTCAAGCGTTTTGATGTTATCACCAGGGGGATATAGAGGGCAGCGATACATATGGATTTGTGCTTGTTAATTTTTAGTAGTCCTATTGTTAATTCAGCATTGGCAAAGGTTGGAATTGAATTGGTGTAAATGGTTATGGTATGGGAGGTGGGGAAACCCCCTTTTAATTTCAATAAATCCCTCAAACATAATCAGTAAGTGACTTGCATTTCTTCCCTGTGCAGGTATTTCTAACTTGTGACAGTGACATGGCTTCAGGAGCAGGGGAATGACAATTGAGAGTGTGGGTGTGTGGCCATTCCTATTAACAAATACTACAGCTTGAGCTTCCCCACATCTAGCGTCAAGGTACACTGGATTGCTAGAAGAAGTATGCATTGGGGTGGACTCCTGCAGTTGTTGGAAGAGAAGTGTTCCATTTACCCTGAACCTGACATTCTTGTCTTGCACATTGGAGGGAATGATGTCATCACTTATCCACTTGGAGAACTGAGGTTTCAAATCAAGAAGATTTTTGAACGCATGCAGTCATGGTGACTACATTGTCATTTTGTGTGGTCTGACATAATTCCTCACTAGAAATGGAGGCATGCAAACAACCAATGGGCAGCGCACAAGGCCAGACGGTTACAGAATGGGTTCATGTGTGGATTGATGCTCAGGGTCGGTGGATCAGCAATCATCCATAATAGCATCACTGCTGAAGATGATCACCTTTTCAGAAATGTTGACCTGTTCTTGACTGATCTGCACAATGGCATGATGGCAGCAATGCAGGACATACTGGCAACATGCACCTAGTAACAAAAGATGGAAAACAACCATGATCAAGTAGGCGCAGTAAGTGAAGTCTGTTACACTGCATGAAAACCTTTTTCACTACTTAGAACACAGTAAAAGAATTGTAATTATACCTTTGCTAAGGAACATGTCAACATGCTAAGTAATACCTCATTTTGAAGACAGTGTTAGTCCTTACAACATGGTAAAAGAACTGTGCCTGTTGGCTGTACACTTGTACAGATATCACAGTTTATTTAGGACTTGGGTTATGGAAGTTATGATTTTTTTCATATTTTGGTAAATAACTTTGCTAGGGAAGATGTCAACATGCTAAATAAGACCTTAATTTGAAGACAGTATTACCTCTTACAACATGATAAAAGAACTGTGTGTGTATTCTGTACAAATGTACAGATATCCCAGTTTGTTTAGGACTTTATGGAATTATGATTGTTTTCATATTTTGGGAAATAACTTTGCTAGGGAGCATGTAATTGTGCTAAATAATACCTCATTTTGAAGACAGTGCTAGTCCTTAAAACATGATAAAAGACCGGTGTCTGTATGCTGTACACGTGCAGATATCACAGTTTGTTTAGTCTTGTAGGATTATGAAAATTATACATTTGCCATATTTTATTTTATTTATTTATTTAAGTTTGATGACCGGGAAAGTCCATTTGGGCCAGAAGAGCCTGTTTTCAGTGGAGACACGGGGAGAAAAGCTCCAAAACAAATTACAGTTACATTTGAATTTACAACTTTCAGGTTACAAAGAAAGGGCAAAAATGTATAGATTTCAAGTACATATTTCAAGTTACTAGGGCCACAACAAGTAACTGCAGAACAAGTTAAAGACATTTCAAAGTGTGTAATACAGTATGTTAAAAACTCAAGTGAGTAAAACATTTAAAATATATAGTAACTAGCTTATAATGGTAGGTAGACGTGATCAGATACAGAGTGTAATTTTTGGCAGGAGAATTCTATGCGAGATGAGACATAGCTATTATTTGTTTTAGTTTAGGTGGTCTATAAAGCATGGAGAAAGAAAAAGAAGGGGTTATGGAGAATATCACAGAAGATACACAGTCCAAGGCAGCGGAGAGAATCTTAAGGAGTTGTGGAGAAAGAGAGAGGGTGGAGAGGGGCTTAAGTTGGAGTTTGGCATGGGCATATCCATTCGGATGATAGATGAGATGGTAGCTGGGTTTTGAAATTGTCGTGCTAGGGAAGGCTGTGAAGGAGGGGGGGTGGAGAATTCCATTTTTCGGCTATGGAGTAGGAGAGAAGTAGCTGGCCAGGTGGATGAGATGGTTTATGGATTGAAGGAGATTTTGGTCTGTGGATCTGAGTTGGCGGTTGGGTATATAGGGTTTTAAGGATGTAGCCAGAGAAGGGCAGTTTGCAGGTTTGTAGATAAGTTTGTGAGCAGTGGTCAGTTTTAGGTAACTAAGGTAGTTGGGAAGTTCAAGCCAACTGAGGGTGAGGAGGGAGTGGCAGTGGTAGGAAGAGTATTTAGAATTGGTTGCAAATTGGCAGATTTTGTGGTAGCAGGATTCAAGTTTGTTTCGTAAGCTGATGTGTATGTTTGTGCACAGGGGTGCACCATGCATTACGGTGGGGAGCAAGAAAGTAGATGCCAGGATTTGATGGGTAGAGGGGCGGAGGAAGACCTAACTTTTGGTGAGTTTTTTTTGATTGCAGAGTGGATGTGTATGTCAAATTTTAGTTCTTCAATCTATGATGATACCGAGAAGTTTAGTGGTGGGGACTATATCAAAGGGAGTGTTATTCTGGCTTTGTATGATGAACGAGGTTTAATCGATAGTTGAGTTTTTGCTGGGGCAGAAGATCATTAGTTTAGTTTTATTTGCATTCAGGGCTAGATGGTTGGACTGCATCCATATTTCTGTTTTGGAAAAGGCTAATTGTGTTTTTGCTAGAAGCTCAGAGGGTGAGAAAGCTGAGCAGATGATGGTCAAGTCATCTGCATACTGGATAACAGAAGAGTCTGGGATGGAGTGGTGAAAGTTGTTAATAAATAGGTTAAAGAGTAGCGGGCCAAGAACAGATCCTTGGGGGACACCTGTGGGTGTAGGAAGGAAGGAGGAGGTGGAGGTGTTCCATTGTACTGCTGCTTGTTGGCGGTTGGATAGGTAGCTGGAAAACCAATCTAGAGAGGGGGGAGAGAGGTGTAGAGTAGAGAGATGAGATATGAGAAGGGTGTGGGAGATGGTATCAAAGGCTTTTGACAGATCAAGGAATAATGTAGATACAAATTTACCTGAGTCACATTATTGGTTCATGATTTCTAGAAAGGAAAGAAGGGCAGTTATGGTGGAGTGACCGGGATGGAAACCATGCTGGGTAGGGGAAAGGAGATTGTTTTGGGTTAGGTGCATCATTAGTTGAGCTTGGATGGTTTTCTCAAGAATTTTAGACAGAGGGGATAGGATGGTGATGGGCCTGAAGTTGGTGGGGTCAGTATTTTTACCACCTTTGTGGAGGGGATGATGTAGGCATGATGCCAGATGGAAGGGACATATGATTCTTGTATGGATCTATTTAAAATATAGAGACGGGGAAGGCCATGCTATCTGCAGATAGCTTGAGGAATGTAGGAGGAAGATTGTCAGGTGCATTGTGGCAGGGTTTGAGTTTGAGGAGGAGTCTTTTTATCGTGCTTGTGGGAATGGGCTTAAGGAATAAGGGTGAGGAGGAGTTTAACTGGGTGGAGAGGGGGTTTTGGAATGAAGCATTGTGGTTAGGGGAGGGGTGGGAAGGAGCTGGATAGTTTGGCTATACAGTCTATGAAGAAGGAATTGAATTGAGAGGTGGTGTCGAGGTCAGAAAGGGTGGGATTGGGACAGGGGTTTACTTTATTACCAGGATTTAATATAGATGAGATGGAGTCCCAGACTTTTTGGGGGTTTGTTGAGTGCAGAGACTGAAGTTTTGAATAGTGAACTTTGTGGTCTTTGATAATTAGCTTTTTGGTGGAGTTACGTAGTTGCTTAAATTCTAGGAGGGAGCTTGGGTTTTTATTTTTTTGATACTGCCTCCATTTTTTTGTCCCTTTGTTGCATGGCCAGTTTGGTTTCTTTGGATAAACATGGGCAAGGATTGGATTTGATGGGTTTGGTTCTTAGGGGGGCTTGCTGGTTAAGGAGGGTAAGGAATGAGTGGTTGAAATGGGAGACAGCATCATCTAGAGAAAGAGTTCTTATAAGGGTCCAGTCGATGCACTTAAGGCATTCTGAGAACGTTTGGGGAATGAAAGATGACAGGTTGCGAGTTTGAATGTAGTGGTGTTTTTGTAGGGGAGTTGGGATTCGATCAGCGAAAGCAGGTAAGTGGTCACTGAGAGGATCTGGTAATATACAGGATTTGTTGATGAGACTTGGATGTGTTGTAATGATCCAGTCAATGATGGTACCTGAGGTACCATCTTTATTTGGTCTGGTAGGTGAGCAAATTAGTTGGGAGAAGTTGTACAGGTTGATAGTATGGGAGGGGGCATCTGAGTTGAAGGAGAACCAACTGATGTTGGTGTCACCAAGGATATAGGTTTCATTATTTATGTGAAAGGCGAACCAGGATAGTATGTTCTCAAGCGTTTTGATGTTATCACCAGGGGGATATAGAGGGCAGTGATACATATGGATTTGTGCTTGTTAATTTTTAGTAGTCCTATTGTTAATTCAGCATTGGCAAAGGTTGGAATTGAATTGGTGTAAATGGTTATGGTATGGGAGGTGGGGTAGATTATAGCTACTCCACCTCCTTTTTTGTGGAGACGATCGCTGCAAATCATTTGGTAACCTGGTGGTAGGATTTCATGATCTTTTATGTAAGGTTTGAGCCAAATTTCAGATATGGTGGTTATGTCGGGGTGGTTGTGGGTGAGCCATGCATGAAGGTTAGGGATTTTGTTTCTAATACTTTGTGCATTGAGTGTAGTGATGCGCAGGAACTTAGTTTTTTTGGGTTGAGAGGATGGTTTAGCTGCATTAATTGTGGAGGATGGTCCGGGGTTGGGGTGCACATCACCAGCCTGTGAGAGAGGGGTGTGGTGAAGCAGTAAATAGAGGTGGAAAGGAAGGGATAGGAGGTAAGGTTGACATGAGAGTATTGATCTTTTGGAGTGACAGTTT
The DNA here is from genome assembly GCF_019279795.1 of Protopterus annectens. NCBI lineage: Eukaryota > Metazoa > Chordata > Ceratodontiformes > Protopteridae > Protopterus > Protopterus annectens. The sequence continues at coordinate 544,623,333 of NC_056741.1, read as the reverse complement.
AGAGAAGGGTGTAAGGAGAAGGGGAGAGGAGTATTTTATGTTTGTATAGATAAATAGTGTTGTAGTTATAAAGTTCATGTAAGATAGCAGAGTAAGAGGGGGAGTGAGCATGGATGTATGGTGCAGTGGAGTGTGTGAGTGAGGTGAGGAAGGGGTTGGAAAGTTGTGTGAGATAGGACAGACAGGAAAGAGAGATAAGTAGAGTTATTGGAGTGGATGTTAGAGTTGATGAGAAGAGCATTGTTGTAGGGGTTGCAGAGTATGAGGAGAGTTTAGGATTTTTTATAGGTGGGAGGAGTTTCAAATGGGCATGATTGAGGTTGGTTAGGGTGGGACTGTCCAGAAAAAAAAAAAAAACAATCAGTGACCTGAAGTTGGAGAGAAACTACAGGCAGGGAGTGGTTTTTAACAGTGTAAGACTTTCTCTTCTAAGCACTCGTAAAGTATAGATATTATATATCAGAGGGGAGATGAGAATGAGGTGGACGAGTCCACAGGTTCTTTAGTGTAGGGCAGTGAGGAAATTGTCAAATAAGTGAGTAATACTGAGGCTGGGAAAAATGTAATCAACAATTCCCAAAATTGTCAGTCTCAACAGTTCAACATTATTAGTACATGCATTGAAAGGTTTTAACATAAAATTGCACAGTTTAAAGTAATATCACAGAGTAGGCAGTTAGTCAAACTAGAAAACAGCTGTTTGTTAAAAGAAAGTACCACTACAAAGTCCACAAGTAGATATCACCTCATCTGGTCCCAAATGTGACCAAAAATGTATGTGCAGCCAATATAACAATCCCGTTTGTATTTCCAGCCCTTCTGCACAATTGCTGATATAGTGATAACCAACCTACAAAGTTGATTGTAATAAAACTTACAAAACACCCAAGATAGCTCTGTCACTTCAACTTTTTAGTGTTACAGGCACTTAAGAATGCCAAACCATCTAATGCACTAGTTGAGTCAACAGAAATGGTCTGGGGCCAAACAGCAAGTGAAAAAGTTCTCACATTAACTGAAGAGCAAAAAAACAACCCAGGTTTATGAGGACTAATGTGGCTGTATTGTAGGTGAATTTGAACAATAAATAAATTAATAAATGCATAATATTTGCCCTAAAATTCAATATCTCATTCTAATGATGTTCTAAAGCAGCCATTCACTAAGCCTGGAACATGTCTTACAATGTAAAGGAAATTATTTTATAAACAGCAGCAGCAGACATCCCTCTGATACGCATCTATACTCCCCTGCCCAGCGACATACTTATACATGCATACAACTTGCATGTTACATCAAAAACAGTGCTGGTAGTGTCATCTATAACTTCAAGTAAAGAAAACAAAAAATGCCTTGTCATCTTCCTCCAACTACAAGAGCGATTTACTGTAAATATCTTCTCATCTGCTGTCACTTCATATGTAACACACACATTAATTACAAAAAAAAAGGAAGAAAGATCCTGGGGTGTGGTTAGCTCTCCAAGGTCAAATAGTCATATGCAGGCAGCCACCCAGTTCAGACTATCACTCTTTGAACAGTGGAATGCTTCAATTTTCCATAATAATAACAATAATAATAATAAACAACCTTTATACTAACTCAGACCCCTTCAAAGCATCACGGAGGTAAATCCAACCGCTAGTGTAAATAATCATCACGACTGACACAGGTGAGTTGCCAAGCAATCAATGTCAGTCTGTGAAATAAAATAATAAAAAGGAAATGTGCAAGTGTAGTTTTAATAATTATGTCACAACATCTACCCTTTCACAGACTCCTGTAAATTGAACCATATCCGGTATCATAGATTATATTATGATACTTCCAACACTCTTGCAGACAGACACACACACACACACACACACACACACACACACACACACACACACACACACACACACACACACACACACGCCAAAAACAAATACAGAATGGAACATGACTGTTTGTTTTATTTTCTTTCTATTGTTGGTAGCTCAGAGTACAAGATGGATGACATTAAACTGATTCACTGCCTGAGGTACATACAAGTGACAGTCTCTCCTGTACTGCAGTGATGCTTGGGGGGGTTGATACTGCCAGTTTAGGTCTTCTTGATCACTAGCATCCATACACGGTATACAGTGCTTGTCTTGCTCTGTGGTCTGGCCAGTCTCTGCATGATCCAGTGCTGTGTTGGCCAGGGGGGATGCGTTCTAACAAATGTGCTCTATCCTCCTGGACAGCTAACAAGAACCACTACACCCAAGTTCTCTATGCGACTGTGCACAGTGACTATGGATATGGTGACCTAACAAGAAAGACACAAAGCAAAGCTCAGTAATTTAACTGCCACAAGGTTTGAAGTGGAAAGAAGGCAATGAAAGGTGGGGGGGGAGCATTTGCTATGGTAGTTAGATGTTACACCAGTGTGATTGATGCTTCAAATATTAACTTTCAAAGGTTAACAATGAGTGATTTTTGTCTAATTTCAGAATTTAGTCCAGTACACCAGATCTAAGACAAGCCCAAGGGGAGGATGTTAATGACAAAATCTCAGAACATCTGAGACCAAGACAAGAGAATCATGAAATGTACATGTCAAGCACTAGACTAGAAGCTCTTCCTCTTCACTCCAGCAAGTGTCCTGCAGATGTCCGGTAAAATGACTTGCACATTAATAAAAATAAAATGAATACATACATATGGAAAATACACTGCTGTAAAAAAAACATTGCAGACAGCATTAGTGCATTCATGCAAGCAGATTATGTGCCTCACCATGAGAGCTAATTTACTTGTTACACCCACAAAAATAAAAACTCTCCAGTGTCAGCTCTTAAAAACTAAAACCGCATGGGAGACTCAGTATAAAAATGTGCACATTTCATTGCCAAAAACATACTTTTAATCACTCCATCTACACTGGTTTATATTTTTTTATTACAATTAAAGTGATAAATTAATGCATCCATCACTGAGTAACTCTTATTGTCTGAAAATGTATTAAAAAGAATTGACCATTTCATATTAAACAACAAGATGTGGTAAAAAGAACATCCCAAGATTACACCAAAAAAGCACGAGTCACACATTCAAACATATTTATGGCTTCAGACTACCAATTCACCACTGCTGAAAATACACTGAAGCATGGCATGTGGAAAAACATCATGCAAGTCAATTCAAGATCTGAACAAAATACAGCTTCATTTCTTATTCATACGCCTCAACTTCTAAGCAAAAAAAAATCTGGACAGAGACTAATATAATGGGAGACAATGGCCCAAAAATAGGAACAGGTTTTAAACATCGCTTTAATAAACTTAAGAAAGTTGCTATAACAACACTTTTTGTGCTAGAATGCATTTCCTGCAAGTCTGAAACTCATATTTTGTAACTCACTGATATGCAAAACCCACAAATTTTATGAGAAACAAACCAAACATAAGACACACAGCATCATGCGTCTCTGCATCTTCCATCATTCAATGCCCTGAGTCAAAGGAAATGCTGCCAAAGTACAACTTTCAGTCACTGTTGAAATAAACCTACAAAAAATATCCTTTGCTCTGTGAACTAGCAGCCACAACAACCGTACTGTCATCTGTAACAACTGAAACCATCTACTAGAGACGTATTCCAAACAAGTTAAAAAGATCTTATTAAAATTACTTACCTTACCTTTTGCTATGCAATGTAGTGTAACTGTAGTCATTGAAATAAAATAAATCCTCTCCTTCCTTCAGCTTTACCAGAACTATAAAAATGAAAAAATTTAAATTAAAATTAAATTTAAATTTCTCCTGCACTAGGCAAACACTAAAATGTACCCTTTCAGCATAAAGTCCATCTTTACGAGGATGATTGTTACCAAAATTGCACCCCAAAGTGCATAGTAATACCCCTATCTGTATTATATATTAGTCAAGATAATAATAGCACAATCCAGCCATGAAGAAAAAAGTTGTTAAACAGTTTGTCATACCATACAATCCGAGCAATGCCCAAAAATATATGTAAAGTCAATGTATTAAATTTTTTCTTTTAGTTCAACCATAGGCCCGTATTCACAGCTGCCATCCTGGTTAATATACACTTCCGACAATGCCTAAATGTAAACGCAGTCCTTCCCCTCCATTTAACAATAGTAAGTTCAACCTCAGGCCTGTCTTCACAGCTGCCATCTTGGTTGATAAATACAGACAAATTCAACAGTTTTTGGTACAACACCAAAGCAGTCTTAGCCCCAAACGACCTGGAGGGGCAATCAATTGAATATGTAAACAGTAAACAGTTCATCCACTACATGATACCCACAATTGAACAGCAGCACTATTTGTTCTCATATGCTTCAAAGTCTCTCCGTAGTTTTATTTTTTCTTTGAATAATCACTTCATCTAAATGCTCTTGTTAGAATCACTTGCCGAATCCAATTTATCACTATAAGTAACATTAAGGCACTTCATTTTGGTTGTTTTATTTGTTGACTTTTTCAAGTGTTCAGCTCACATTTATGTAGTCGTGAGCATTTATTTTAGACTTAGACAACATTTAAATGTTGTTTCCCTCTCTTAAAAGTTAGCTTTTACCTTGTATAATGATTTTTGGACAGAGTTGCGAGCTGTACAAGGCTGTAAATCAAACGCTGTCGTAATTATGGATTTGAAGTTTCTGTTTTACCGGCAATCCTGATCATCTTTGCAAGGGAGCACGGTGACGACACACACATCATTTTGAAGCTGACATTGAGCCACACAACCTGTACACTGATATGTAGTCTCTATCTGTTACAGGTGATGAGATATTATGCTTTATTTATCAATTATGAGAAATATACTGATATGTAGTCTCTGTCTGTTACAGGTGATGAGATATTATGCTTTATTTATCAATTATGATATAATATTAATATTTCTGTGAATATCTCAGTAAAGGAGCATCAATAGTAATGGTTAAGATATCATTTTAAAGCAGACATTCGTACAAACAAATTATGGTACATTCACCAAGATATTGTGATTTGTTTTAGCAAAAAAGTAAAAAATATTCATAATATCAGCATTCCTTGGCAAATATTTAATAATGGCTTAGATACGGACTATCAATCTTTGCACTGTTGGAAAGGTCAGTGTCTGCTGAACAACATTCACATTTACATTTTTAGTCTAGCTGTTATGGTTAAAAAGTTATGAACATTTGTTTTCTGTATGGTATTACAAATGGATTATCTGAAAATGAGCTCAGGCTGCACTGTTGTTCCTATGGTGGAAGTAAGCAGGCAGCATTTCCTGATCTGCTTCGGAGTGAATGAGTTAAACGGAAAAGGAGCTTGTACCGATACAGGGAGTTCCACACAGGAAAAAAATGCTATTAGCATACACTAATTCAGTCAGTTGTCACATAGACTGTAGTCAGGGTGGGGGGAAGGGAGTGGCTGCCCTGCATGTTACAGGGCATGACTGGTACTATAGAAGAGGTGCCACTTGGTCCCCAGAAGTCCATGGTATTTGAATGACAGTGGGCTCGAGTGTAGTGCTGGAGTTATTTAAGTGGTTGTGATATGATATCACGGATTTGCTTGTGTGTGTGTGTGTGTGTGTGTGTGTGTGTGTGTGTGTGTGTGTGTGTGTGTGTGTGTGTGTGTGTGTGTGTGTTTGGATCTACAGCAAGGAGCAATTATAGAGCCTTGCTACCATCTGGAATAATTCTTATTTTCCTTTTCTTAGTCCAGGACTTTTCTTTATAGAGGGACCCCACACTAGGTGATTGCCCAGGGTGTCAATTTACCTAGCTAAAGCTCTGGCCATCAGAGTGGAATTTATATTATTTGTAATTATTTGTAATTGGAAAAGGGAGACTGTGTTCATGTGGGTAGTTACACAGGTGGGAAATGATCTAACAACACTACGTTGTCTAAGCAAATTGTGCCACTCAAACATTGATGTTACTTAATGAGCATTTGTTATTTGTGACTAAAACAGGGGTGCTGAGATATAAAATATTCTACAGAGAAAAATGCTAAAAATGCTAAGAGCACTACACTGCCTGAAACATTATGATTGATTTGCATTACTTAAGCAGTAATCCATGTTTGTGTGGGTATATCATGATTTACCTGCTGTTGGTGGGGTTTGATCATGAGGACAAAGCTTGAGTGATTAAACAAAGCCATTCATGGGTAAATCTTGATATACCCCAATACTGGAGTTGGATATTGCTATTATACAATAACATTATTTAAAAAAAATTGTTTACTTTTCTTAAATAATGTGTTTATATAATGACATTTTAGTCTCCTTCTCTGTTGTCTTCTCTTTGCTGTCATACTGCGCATGCATATGGGACTTATGTTCCCATGTTTTCACAGTAAATCAGTGCAAGATAAACAATGGAAAAAGTAGTATCTCCAGTGTTTTACTGTTTTAAAATAAATAGAACATTTAATGAGTCATCATCAGCTTCTTTTGGCTGTTCCCATTAGTGGATCATCTGTTTCCATTTCTTCCTGTCCTCTGCATCTTGCTCTGTCACACCAACCACCTGCATGTCCTCTCTCACCACATCCTTAAACCTTATCTTAGGCCTTCCTCTTTTCCTGTTACCTGGTAGCTTCATTCTTAGCATCTTTTTCCCAATATACTCAGCATCACTCCTCAGCACATGTCCAAACCAACGTAATCTTGCCTCTCTGGCTTTGTCTCCAATCCTTCCAACCTGGGCTGACCCTCTAATATACTTATTCCTGATCCTGCCTACCCTCATCACACCCAGTGCAAATCTTAACATCTTTAACTCTGCCACATCCATCTCTAACTCCTGCCTTTTTGTCAATGCCACTATCTCCAACCCATATAGCATAGCTGGTCTCACTACCCTCTTGTAGACCTTCCCTTTCACTCTTACTGGTACTCGTCTGTCACAAATCACTCCTGACACTCTTCTGCACCCACTCCATCCTGCCTGTACTCTCTTCTTTACCTCTCTTCTACACTCACCATTACTCTGAACTATTGATCGCAAGTATTTAAACTCATCCACCTTTACCACCTCTACTCCTTGCATCCTCACCATTCCTCTATCCTCCCTCTCATTCACACACATATATTCTGTCTTAGTGCTGCTGACCTTCATTCCTCTTCTCTCTAGAGCATATCTCCATCTCTCCAGGGTCTCCTCCACCTGTTCCCTACTCTCACTACAGATCACAATGTCATCTGCAAACATCATAGTCCACAGGGACTCCTGTCTGATCTCGTCCGTCAACCTGTCCATCACCATTGCAAATAAGAAAGGGCTCAGAGCTGATCCTTGATGTAATCCCACCTCCACCGTAAATGCATCCGTCACTCATACTGCAGACCTCACTGCTGTCACACTACCCTCGCACATATCCTGTACCACTCTTACATACTTCTCTGACACTCCCGACTTCCTCATACAATACCACAACTCCTCTCTAGGCACCCTGTCATATGCTTTCTAAGTCTTTAAAAACACAATGCAACTCCTTCTGACCTTCTCTGTACTTCTCCATCAACACTCTCAGAGCAAACATCACATCTGTAGTGCTCTTTCCTGGCATGAAACCATATTGCTGATCACTAATCATCACGTCCCTTCTTAACCTAGCTTCCACTACTCTTTCCCATAACTTCATGCTGTGACTGATCAGTTTAATCCCTCTGTAGTTACTACAGCTCTGCACAGCACCCTCACATTTTACTAGTATATGAGGAAATGGGTATGTTCATAGGTTCATAGGTGTGTACTAGGCTAATGGCCCTGGAGCCTTTTACAAGTCTAGCCCATAGGATTACCCTGGCATTGTGCCACCCGACCTTAGTTCCCAGAGCCTCTGTCGAGTAGAGCCACTGGAATGATCCCTGGGGTGAATTTTCTGTTTCCCATCCACTCATCAAAATTTCTCTTAAAGAGGGCCAGTTAGGTGCTCCACTTGACATGTATGAGAAGCCTATTCCATAGCATGGGCAGTCTCTGGGTTATGAACATGTCCCTCCAGCTTGTTCTGTTGATTGTAGTAATGAGATTGAGGTCTCTGGAGCATGTAGTGCGGAGGGATTGGGATTTGTTTAGATGTAGCATTTCTAACAGAGCTGGGTCAGACATGGCTTTGTAAATCAAGCAGAGATCACCTTTAAGTAGGCGATATGAGACAGAGAATAGTTGGAGTTTTTTGAGTCTATCCATATAGGACAAGTGTTTAAGGCCTGGGATCTTCTTTGTGAGGTACTTTTGTGGCCTCTCCAGTTATTGCAGGTGACTAGTGAGGTACATGCCAAATGGGGCATTGTACTCAGTGATTGACCTAATGAGGAAAGGGTAGAGGGTGACAATGACTTCTTTCTTCCTGGATGCACCGTGGCTATGTGGTGGTCAAAAGAGAGGTTGCTGTCAAACTGCTTTCCCAGATCTCTTATGACACCTTCTGTGTTCAGTGGACTACCATTGATGTGGTAATTCATGGGAACCAGGTTTTTCCCAAAGATGATGATGACACATTTTTTGGCATTGAGCTTAAGGCCATGGTTCTGGCACAAGTTGTTGGTCTCATTGAGTCCTTTCTGTAGGATGTCAGCATCACTTGGTGAGTTAATTATGGCTCCCAACTTGCAATTGTCTGTGAACTTTGTCAGCCAGAGTCCATTTGTGTTGGCCTGGACTTCAGATAAGTAGATACTAAACAGGAGAGGACCCAGGACTGAACCCTGTGGGACTCCACTCGTGACTGGTCGGCAGTCTGACTTGGAGTCAGCTACTTTCACACTGTGGATTCTATCTGTCAGCCGGTTTGCAGCCCACCTAGTGATATAGGGGTTGATGCCTAGCTTAGTGAGTTTTTTCTATGATTCCTGAGTGAGGAATGGTATCAAAGGCCTTGGCCAGATCAAGGTAGGCTATATAAACCACCTTGCCTTCATCCACAGCTCTGGTGACTGACTCAAAGAAGTTGCCCAGGTTGAGCAGGCATGATCTACCCTTCACAAAAGCAAACTGTGTGGGATCCAGAGTTTGGAGATTCCCTATATCCTTGTTTATAAGGTCCATGATGATGCGTTCCATAGCTTTGCATATCAGACTTGTCAGGCTAATGGGGAGATAGTTCCCAGGGTCTGTAGTCGCTCCTCCTTTGTGGAGAGGGATGACTGTAGCAGTACGCCATTTGGTAGTGGCAAAGCCTGAGGTGAGGCTGTGATTAAACAGGGCACACAGGTGAGGTGCCAGCTCAGTCTTTAGTTCATGTAGAACACAGCCAGGGATATTGTCAGGTCCCATAGAAGCTGTATTCTTGACCTTGGACAGTGCTGTTTTAACCTGTGCAGCAGTAATACTGGGTGCCTGGCAGTCTACTGGTATTGTGATTGGTCCTTTGGGGGGGTAAATTTGGCACTGAATCTGTTGGCCAGTATATTGGCAGTATCTGTTGTCTCAGTATAGGAGGTGCCATTGTGCAACAGCTCCGAGCAAATCTGCATATTGCCATGGAGATTCTTTACATAAGTATAGAAGGCCTTGTGGTTGTCTTTACTATATGCTGCAATTCTGTTTTCATAGCTAGCTTTAGAGGATTTGATGAGGGATCTCAACTTTTTGTTGAGGCTGATAAGGGAGTTTTTCCAGTCTTGGAACTTCACCTTATTTCGCATCAGTTTTCTCCTTCTGTTGTAGAGTTTGTTTATGACAGGGGACCACCAGATTGGCTTCCATTTTTTGGAGAAGAGCATCTTGGTTCTATTGGGTGTGGCAAGATCCATGCATTTGTGTACATGTTCATACAGGGCATTAGTGTATGATTTGGTGGTCATACGGCTGTCCTCCAATTGCATGGGTGCTGTGAAGTTAGCCACCTCTGTTTTTAGGAGCACAAAGTTAGCTTTGGAGAAGTTTTTCATGGTGGTTACCTTTGCAGAGGTGGTGGTGGAAGGGATGTGGATTTCCGAGGTGATTAGTTTGTGGCCAGATCTAACCAGGGAGGAACTGACAACTGGTAAAGAGCAACAGTTGCCCATGCTAGTAATGACCAGGTCAAGGATATTGCTATCTCTAGTGGGGGTAAGAACGAGCTAGTCCAGGGCATTGGAATTAATGAATTCCAGGAAACGTTGGGCAAGTGTATTGATACATGAGTAGTTTTCCCATTTAATGGAGGGGTAGTTGAAGTCACCCAGTATGAGAGTGTTAGGTTGGACCCTAATATTCTCCAGGGTGCTTAGGAACATGGACTGTGAGTCTTGGGGTTTCTTTAGTTTTGCAGATTATACCTGATTTTTCCTCATATTTTGGTGTGTCCTTGGTATAGAATGCTATTATCCAGCATATAGTAATAGAAAGGCTGGCCTCTCAATGGTACTTTAGTGGCTGGATTTTCTTCTATTGGTATATGCTCGATTAGGCATGCTGGTTGGACTGTCCAATCAGTGTATTCATTTTTATATACTAATGACCCTATATTGTATAATATTAATTAGACTCCCATTCTGTACTTCTGGGTTTAATTCTGAGTGAAAAGGGACCTCGATTTGGTTTAGGGAATTCTACACAGGAAGACAGCCTAATAGCCTTATGCAGTTCGAGAACATTGGGTCAGCCAGTACAGCTGCTACAGAATGAATGTATACCACTGTTTCTAAACACAAAAACAGGCTCGTGTTGACAGTGAAAATTCTAATGAGGAAACATAGGAAAAGAATTAGCAACACTGTAGCTGATCATCAGATATTTATATTACTCATAATTTATTCATAATGGAACTACAGAGTGCTATTTGTAAGTGAGAAAGAGGTTTTCATTTAATACGTAAAATTCCACAAATAAAGAAAAAAAAATTGTTGTGTAAAAGAAACAGATCTGCAAATTTTCTGACAGGGGACTACAGACAATGTTATGTGTTTTCAATAATATAGTGGGAATCCAGTGTCCTTATTTATGTTCTAAGGTTATAGTTTCCCAACTGTCAGGATACTATAAAAATTGAAAATTTCCTGGAACTTGGCATTTTATGAGGTACCTAACAAAGAGGATTACTGGCCTCAAACAGTTTCCCTATGCAGCACAATTGAAAAAGCTAAGACTGTTCTCTGTTGCATACCACTTTCTCAGAGGCGATCTCTGTCTAACGTACAGAGCCATGTCCAACCCAGAATTGTTAAAAATGCTCCATCTTAGCAAAACCAAATCTACTCGAGCTACACGCTCTAGGGATATAAACCTCAGCACAACAATGAATAGAACATGCTGGAGGAACAGATTCCCTTCGTAGAGACTTCCCTTACTATGGAACAGGGTCCCGATCTACATAAGACAGAGGCCCTCACTATCATTTTTCAAGAGGAACCTTGATGAGTGGATGGGTAACAGAAAGTTCACACCGGGGATCACACCAACAGCACTACTAGATAGGGGCCAAGGGTACCAGCTGCTAGTACAAGGGTCTAGGGAACTACTAAAGGGGCGGTGAATACCGCACAACATGGCTGGGCTAATATATGCCTTCGGGCAGATAGCTCAGTACCAACCTATGAACCTATGAACCTATGACAGAACACTTTTTTACTATTCTTTCTTTTTGTATTTTAACAAGAACCATCTTTATTAAATTATCACTTATGACATAGGCAATCATACATTTATATAAATGAAAACAAACCATATTGATATAATCCCAGCTGCAAGCATTTTACATAAGAAACCACATTGACATAATCCTAGTTGCAAACATTATTCATCACCTGTAATCTACCCAATCATTGTCAATCAGACATTATCTAGCTCCTTCAAGTCCTGCCTTCTTTTAAACCTCATTCTTCCCCTTTACGTATTGCTCCCACAGTTCCCATATTTTCCTATGTAATTTGCTCCTACCCTTTTTTAAAGACCTCAGTTAGAGTTGTTTTATCTCTGTTACTATATTCACTACTTCTACTACAGCTGGTTTAGACTTTGATTTACATTTTCTAGTAATTGCTTTTTTTGGCAGCCATGATAATTAGACTCAGCAAGGCCTTACTATGTTTAAGCAATTCTGATTCTCTACCATAGCTCAGAAAAATAATTTCTATAGTTACACCAATTTGCTCACCCAGCCTCTCCAACAGAGTAGTCTGCAAAGAATCTTTAAAGTCTTCCAGCTCATTACACTCCCATAAAATATGTTCAAATTACCTTTTTCTTCCCCCATCACACCTCCAACATTTGCTCTCTGCTTTGGGTATAAAAATAGCTATGTAAACACTTCCAAGCAAAAGTCCTAAATTGTCTAGGGTTTATTTTGCATATTTGGGAGGCATACATATATCGCCCGTTGTTTCTTTGTGAATTCCTTATCCAGTCTCTCTTCCCAATCCTTTCTAATCTCCTCTGATTGATTCTTATCATTATCATGCAATATTTTATATGCTCTACTAATTATTCCTTTTTTAACAGCTGCTTCTGTTCTAGATTCTACTAAAAACTCTACCAGTCCTGGTCTTTCATTTAAGACCCCCCTATGTCTTTCTTTTTGCCTATACTCTGCCTTCCCTGTCAAGGATTGATAACAGTTTCTAAGCTGCAGTCCAAATAAATTATTGGCATCTTCCCATTCTATTACCTTTCCCTCTCTAGTCATTTGATCCCAATACCTTGGTTCCTTTGCCAGTTATCTCCAATATATGCCACCCCCTCTTGCATATTCTCTGTATCCCTAATTGCAGTCATCCCTATCAGCAGAATTTTCTTCCTCCACTCCCATGTTGGCTTAGTTATTAGAATACTTTCTCCTACTTTATGAATATAACATTCTGTATCATTATTGTTATTCTTCTTAATGATCTGCATCCACAATCTCAATCTATCCTTGTTTCTTGAGCTTTCCCCATTTCATCATCTCTTTCCACTTTGAATTATACGTTTCTGCTTGTGCTATGTATAAGAGCCTTAACTGTGCGGCTCTGTGCTACCCTTCAAATCGGGTAATCCCAATCCACCCTGTTCAATTGGAAGAGTCATCTTATCCCACTTGACTCTTGCCATCTTTCACTCCCAGATAAAATCCTTCAGCTCTTTATTAATTTCTATCCTCAACTTCTCCTCTGGTTGATAAAAATATGTCTGACCTGTGTATAAGACTAAAGAGACTAAAAACATTTGAACTGCTTATATCTTACTATCCATATCCATATACCAGAATTTCCAGTTTCTCAGTTTTTGTATTATCTTTTGTTTAGTCTCTTCCCACATATCCTTAACTGCCATAGTGGATTCATTTTTAATCACTATACTTAAAACCTTAATTTTATCATCTTCCCATAAATATAGATATTGCTGAACCAATTTGTGTGTGGGTACATAATTTATCGCTATTGCCTTTGTTTTAACTTCATTGATTTTGTATCCTGAAAAGATATAAAGCTCTCTCAAAATATTCCATAACACTGTAATGTAATTTTCTGGTTTTGTCAGGTATAAATAATATCATTTGCAAACAGAGCCACCTTTCCTTGACTACCATACCAATTTTATCCTTGAAGTTCTGAGTCCCTTATTTCCTTTGCTAATGGTTCCAAATATAATGCAAATAACAGGGAGGAAACAGGACACCCCAGCCTGGTTCCTCTGCTCAAGCAGAAATTATCAGAGAGGATCCCACACACTTTAATTTTCACCTCCAAGCCCTCATATATATCCTCCTAATCAACCTTATAATTTTATCAGGGAATGCAAATGCTTCCATTGCCCTGTTCATAAAAGTCCCAGCTTACTCTGTCAAATGTTTTCTCTGCATCAAGATCCACCAACATCATTGGTATTTTCTTACATTATGCTTCCCTCTGGGTCATCAGTGTTCTGTTCATTTTGTCAAATGTTTGCCTCCCAGGCTCCCTTCCACAAAAAACACATTAATCCATATCTATCAATTGTGGCTTCACTTTTGCCATTCTTTTAGCCATTATAGACATAAACACTTTATAATCATAGTTTAGGGTTGAAATTGGCATGTATGAAGCTGGATCTGATGGATCTTTACCTTCTTTATGTATTACAGCTACCACCTCTTTCATCCAGGATGTTGGCACTTCTTCTACTCTTTATATACTGTTAAATAAAACCTTCCAAGTCTTTATCAGTTTTTTTCCCTCATAGCTTCCAAACTTCCACAGGAATACCATCTGTTCCTGGGAACTTTCTTGTTGATTGCTCATACATCACCATTTTTATCTCATCTCCTATCCTGTTAGGAATCGAGCCTCATCTACTTCAAAGCTTGGCACATTTATTTCTTCCATAAATAATTCCATTTCTTGATTTCCATATTTCTATGCTTTATACAGACCTTCATAGCATTTCCCATAAATCTTTATATTACCTCTGCAAGATCTCTTGTTACCTTTCTTGTTATAGGTTCCCTAAGCTTGGCAACAGCCCTTCCTAGTTTCTGTTGCCTCAGTCGGTGCACTAAAAGTTTTTGTGCTGTAGAGTTATTATAAAAAAACTGTTGCTTAACAGAAATCTTTCTAAACTCATGCATATTATGGAGGTAAGCCCTTATTTTCTGTTTAGCATTTTGCAGTTGCTCCTCCTCTTGTCCTGTGAGATGTCCCCTGTTCTGCAATACTTTAACATTTGGCATTCCATTTTAATAATTATTGTTACTTCTTAACCTTATCTCCATTTCTTTTATTTCCACCCTATTTTTAAGCTCCACTTTAATTTTATACCACTCCCTAGCTATATTTTCAAAAGAAATTTCTATTTTCTCTAATAGCTCCTGAATAATTTTCACTACCCATTCCTTAAATTCCTCTCCTTTCAACAGATAGGTGGGAAAGTGCCAGTGTCTCATTTTTATTTCATTACCCTGTGTTTTTATTGTAGTTATTGTTGGTGCATGATATGAAATAGTTATTGAGTGTATATCACGATCTTCAAGTAAATGTGCATGTTCAAGTGAAATGTAAATTCTGTCTACCCTAGCCCAGTTTTTGTATTTTGGGAATAATATGTAAATTCACTCTGAACTACTAGTACTTAATTCACATCTTCCATGCCAAATATTTTCATAAATTCTTTTTCTTTGTTATACTTTCCCTTCTTCTTCTGACACATCTTTACTTCTGCAAATCAAATTCAAGTCCCTACCTTTAAATAATATTCTATGCTGAAAGCTGATTATTTCACCCAGAATCTTCTTAAGCTCTATTATAGCAGTTTTAGGTGGAATATAAATACATGCCAATGTAATCCTCCTCCCTTGCCAGTAGCTCCTTAGTACTAAAAATAATACTAAAAAATCTACCATTATTATCTTCTTTATCCTCTTCTATCACTATTGGAGCTCCTCATGTAATTAATATAAGCACTCCTCTTCTTTTTTCCCAGTTATTCTGCTGAATGACCATCCTGAAAACCTTTCTTTGTCAAATTCACGTGTTCATTTCTTTCCAGTTGTGTCTGCTGTAGCATAGGTATTTGCACTCTACATTTTAATATAGTTCACTACTCTTTCTTTTTTGTATTTATCTTTGAGACCACTGACATTTAAAGGCATTACAGAAAGCATCATTGTATTAAAAAGTTTTTATTCCCACCTTTTATGTATAACAGCTTTTTTGTTAAATGTCTAATTCCAGCTTTTGTGTTACATGCATACACTCTTTGGCAGGTTGAACATTTATATAGTTGTTTCTTGTCATATACATTTCAGCCTATGTCATGAATTAGAAAAAAATTTGTTTTATGGAAAGCCCCACCCCATTAGCCTCTAAAACATATTAACTTAATACTAACATACAAGAAACTATATACATCTTCAAATATTGAAGTTTTACCCTCCTAATAGGAACAAATGTCCCAAACTGATAGCCACACTCACAGACTTGAGTAAGCATGAAAGAAAGGTTATCCATAGTAAGACACATGGTGCAGCCTGTGCTTCTAAGTGCTATCTTGTTTTGTCTTATCTTTATAGCTCTCCCTGCTGGGAAAATACTGGAATGCTTTCAGATAACATAACCTCCTAGCCAATTTCTCTTTATCAGATTGTCTCCATGGAGACATGAGGACCAGATATAGAAATGCTACTTAGCATGCATTTATTTTTAGAAAAAAGCCTTATAATGCTCAATATTCTTTTTCATTTATTTTCTTTCTATTAAGACTTGTTATTATATCAAGCCAAGGGCATTAATCCAGTCATTGCCCCATGCAATAATGAGAAAAAGCACATTCATTTTTATTTTATCATGCTCTTTTAACCAGATTTTTTTATATATTGCAGTGCTTACATTTCTTAAAATTGAACAAGGAGAAACAGAGAAGAAAGGAGAAAGAAAAGAAAAAAAAAACAGGCGCACCTGTTTACAACAGTATTCCAATTACATTTAAAAACAAATGAGAAAACCTTAGTTTGTAGCATGCAAAGAAAATCATACACTATAAACACAGTACTATTAAGAAAAAAACGTTTTACTTCCAGTTAACTTTCTCCCACATTTTCCCCTTCCCTAAGTATTTTTCCAAACATTAATGACATGAAATAGGGTATATACTTTAGAGTCCACCACAAGTCCAAAAAAGTCCAGTATTTCCAGATTTTCTTATTCTGTCATATTTCACAGATATAATCATTGCTTTGTAATCTCACATTTGTCCATTTTGAAGTTACTAGTTTTATTCCTGGTCACCTCCATCTCCCAAATCCCTTCTCTGCTTCATTTCCAACACACTCTCAATTATTCTAGTCAACTCTTGAGCGCCCTTCCTCATATCCAGCATATTCCATTGAAACACTGGAAAAGGTTTCATTGGCACAGTCTCTTTGTGGTATTTATCACCAGAAAGAACAAGAAGCAAATTCTCCTTCTCTTTCACAGCTCACTTTTTGTTGGACAAAGTTTGTATTTCCTCCTTAGCATGTACTTCATCAAAATAATGATTTTGTCCCTCCAGGGAAGAATATTTTGAAGATAATTGGGTACAGCAGTTTGAATCTCATCCTGCTTCCCAACATTCCCTGAATAGTGGAATAAATTTACTCATCTTCTACCTGGAGTACAGTTAGTAACCATTCTCCACAAACACTCTGCTATCTCTGACTTTTAGTACTTTGTCCTTCTGCCACAGTTTTTCTAGAATCACCTCCTTCTGCTGGTTGGATTGAATCTTTACTGTTAAAGGTTTGGGTTGCTTTCTGATAGTCAGGTTTGAAGCATACACACTTAGTGCCCTTTCAGTTAACAACAACTGCTGTGGAATACCAGTCCAGTTGCTTATTTGTGCTTTCATAAAATTAATGCAGTTTGTTCCTTCCAGCTTCACTGGTATAGCTGAAAATCTCACTTTTTCCCTACATGCTTTGTCCTCTAATTCTATTATTTTTGAAACATATCTTCTTCAGCAGTCTCATATTCAACCAGCCTTTTCTTCATTTTGACCTTTGATTTTTGCAGTTTTATCACCGCATCTGAATATCTATTTAAAGCTTCTTCCATTTTTTCCAGCCTTTTTTGTTTGAGTTGATATAGTCCATCAGTGTTTTGTTTATTTTAACCAGGTCTGTGTGCAATTGTCATACTTTCCTCTAGGTTACTGGAAGTCATGTCTGGAGCTTGCACTGTGTTTTGCTGAACAGCTGCAGTATGTTTCCCAGTCAGTGTTTTTTCCTCACCTTTTGTAGCTGGTTTTCCTTCAGGTCTTCTGTATTTCTTTTTTCCTGGCATGCAGGCAGTGCATTTACTAGCCAATCACTGAAATTTATCCAGAAACACAAAGGTCTGCTGGGCTTCTCTGCTGAGTTTCTGTTTTCACATTGGGAGATCTAGAATTAAGCTGTTAGTCAATTTGCAGCCATCTTGGAAGTCCCAAATTATATTTTTTCATATATTTACCAGCTGCAAAACTGCACATTTCCTTTTATAGTTTACATCTAGCCTTTGTTTTAATTTTCCTTATATATAGAAATAAGAAACAATATAGAAATAAGAAACAATTATAACACACTCACTATTAAGACTGGAAATACACTTAACCATCCTGGGTGTAATTGCCAGATCTTCAGCTCTTGAAAATGGAATTTAATATTTTTAAAGAAGATTTGTCTGCCAAATCACTATAAAGGAATTAACAGACAATGAAAGTACAGTTGTGTAAGTAAACTTATCATAACTAGTAGATTTTCTATTAGATCACTGTTGCAGTCGCCTAAGCTATAAGGGTCCTACCCCCTGCTACCAATCAGCTTTTTAAAGCTAAAGGGTGCTCTCCACACTCTCCAACTGCCAGGAACTCAAGGGGAGCTCCATATAAAGGACAGTTAGAGCACTGAAAGCTCAGAGCTTTCTTTCCCCAAAAATGGAGGCAATAACCTTGAAAGAAAAATGCTAGAAAACATAACCAAAAGATAAACTATATACAAAAAGGTATATGCATTAACATCCTAGTAACACATTAAACAACAAAAACTGGGTTGTAGGAGGTGGTCTTTTACAACATCTACCATTTATAGTAAATTTACTAGTACAACTGTGATATGTTTAACATTAGATCACTGTTGCAGTAGCCTAAGATATAGAGTTTGATTACTATAGCTTAACAGGTAACAAGGGAGAAGCAATTAATAAATTAATCATCTATGAGCCTCTGGAAAATGCTCCTATTCTGGACTTGGAAAAGAAATAGAGTACATACAGTTTTATAAAGGTATATACAGAGAACCAAGCTACTGCCTCTAGAATACATTTAGAATCAACCCATGTCTAGGAAGCTACCAAAAAAGCATAAGCCATGATATAACTCTGCATGGAGGTGGCTTATTTATGCTGATAATAACAAAAAGAAATAGCATGAGACAACTATCAAGAAACAGCCTGTTTTGAAGCTGGTTATCCTTTCCTCTTTGCTTCATAGGAGACAAATTGCTGATCAGCTTTCCTGAAGGACTGACTTTAGTCTAGGCAGTATCTGAGTTTCCTGTGGACATCCAGAGTATGAATATTTTTATTCCTTTTTTTGGGATTAGGAAAAATATCAGGGAGATTAAAAGACTGGTTCAAGGTAAACTCTGAGATCGCTTTAGGAATAAAAGATGAAACTTTCAGACCACTTTAGACATAAAAGAGTTTCACAGGAGACAAACAGCTGAACAGCTTTCCTGAAAGACTAACTTTTGTCTAAGCAGTATCTGAGTTTGCTGTGGACATCCAGACTATGAATAATTGTTTCTTCCTTTTTTGGTGATCAGGAAAAATATCAGGGAGATTAAAAGACTGGCTCAAGGTAAACTCCGAGATTGCTTCAGGAATAAAAGATGAAACTTTCAGACCATGTTAGTCATAAAAGAGAGGTTAGTTCTCAAAGAAATCCTGTCTTTGGTGAAGATGAAGCAGGATCAAGTCACCATAAGAACTTGTAGTTATATACTCTCCTAGTTGAAGCCAGATCAATGAATAAACAGTATTCCATGTTAAGAACAACAATTCAGCCTAATGAGCTGGTTCACATAAATGAAGAGTAAGGTTTTTCAAGCACAGAGTTAAGATCCAAAGGCAGAACCACCTATTCTCTTGGTGGACAGGTATGCAAAAGCCCTTTCAAAAACTGTCTGACTGGTGGATGATTAGAAAGGGGGGATTCAAGGGCAAATAAGCAGAGATGGCCTGCAAATGAACCTTGGTAGAGGAGAAAGAAAGGCCAGAGGACAGTATCTCACACAAATACTCAAGAACAAGAGGCAGCCAGGCCTTAAGAGGGTCATGGTTCTTTGAATGGCACCAACTAAAATTCTTTTCCATTTACACATATTTGATCTCCTTAGTAGCATTTTCTAACCTTCTTCAATACCTGCTGCATGTCTTCAGAAAACAAATGTGCCTAAACAGTATTAAGATTCTATAGGCAGTCACTTGAAAAGTTTTCAGGCTGGGGTGTATCAAACAACCTCTGTCTTGCTTGAGTAAATCTGGTCTGTGGGGTAGACTGTGATAACTGACTTTGACTAGTTTAAGTAGAAGGGAGAACCACCATTACTTGGGCAAAATGGGGTCATCACCACAATCTTTGGGGAGTCCTACTGGATCTTTATAAGAACATTGGATATCAGTGGAAAAAGTGAAAAGCATCAAATAAGACATCTGTCTTCCTAGCCTTTTTTGCAATGAGTCCTGGAGCAGAATTTCTTTAGTTGTCTGTTCTGTGAAGAAACAAACAGGACTGCTTGGCATGTTCCCCACAAATGGATCAAATCTTGGAAGAACCCATGGTGAAGTTTCTATTCTTGAAGTTTTGTCCTGGTCCTACTTAGCTTCCATGCTATAATGTTTTGCTCTGACAGAATGTATGTAGCTTGAAGAGTCAACTTGAGATGAGTTACTACCTCCAAAGTCCAAGGTTATCACAGCAAGTCTGCAAAGGGTGTAAGATCTGGTAACCCCCTGTTTGCTTATGTACCACATCACTGTATGTGAGAAGCCTTGGAGACCAGAGATAATTTAGGGCTTTCAAAGCATTTATACAACCAACATCTTTTTTTACATTTATGTATTCTTGTCTTTCTTGTTTATTTCACATATCTTGTACTTTCATACTTTTTAGAGCCACTCCCCAACACAGGTCTGAAGCATCTGTTGTAACACACTGAACAAGAGGAGGAAGGGAGAATGGGAGACCTGGATTCTAAGAGAATTGATCTACCCACCACAAAACCTCCCTCCTTACAAATCCTAAGATTGGGATTTGAAAAGCTAAAGGGTGATAGTGCTGAATCCAGACTAACCTGAGATGCCATTACATTTTTCTCATGTGATGTGTGGCTAGAGAAATCATAAGAATCATGGAAGCCATGTACTCCAGAATCCTGAGAAATTTCCTTGCATATGTTTGGTTTTGAGGAGGAAAGACTCAGGAGAAACTTTTGGAATATTTCTACTTTGCCTGGAGGAAGAAAAGCTTTTCATAAGAGCAGAATCTTAACATCATTCAAGGGAAACAATTCTTTGAGATGGGATGAGAGAAGATTTCTGCAAGTTCACTTGAAACCTCAGACTGAGTAGAAGATTCTGAACACTTTCTAAGGACTCATGACAACTGAAAAAAAGAGTCTGCAAATATAAGACAATTGTCCAAATTAGGAAAAAATGTGAATGCCTTGCAGTCTGAAATAAGCAATTACTGGATCAAGACACTTTGTAAATACCCTTGGAGCCATAGATAGTCAAAATGGTAAGACAGAGAACTGACAATGTGAGTCAGAAACAGAAAATCTTAAAAATGTCTGAGCACTTGCCAGTGGGAACGTGATGCTAAGCATCTTTTAAATCTAGCTTTACCATGAAAGTTCGTAAATGAACCAGAGTTAAGAGTTTGAAGGAACAACATTTTGAACTTGCAAACCATTACAAAAAGATTGAGAATGGAGATGTCTAGCACAGGCCTCCAAGTTCCTTTTCTCTTTGGCACCAGAAAAATCCTTAAATAAAATCCTTTGCTCCTCTAATCTGCAGGATCTGGTTCTATAACTCCTTGAGATAACATTTATTCCAAAAGAGAAGGAAACATGGATTTTTGGGTTACAGGGAAGAAGGGAATACCACTGCCAAGAGTAGCACTGGTGAATGATTTTCTGGACCCCATTGTCTGCACCAATGTTGTGACAATTGGAAAGATAACATCTCAGGGAGAGGTGCTGGGCAGGTGAGGGAGTCGGGGTTAGACCAGAAAAGGCCAATAGTCATTCTGACTTTTTGTGCTGTCCTTGGTTTTCAGTCTTTTCCTTTTTTCTTACATCCTTTTTGCCATTGCTTTTTAAAGTCTTGTTTGTAGGCACCTTGCTGCTTAAATAGCTTGTTGAGAAAGGGAGCTAAAGGAGAGAAAAATGTTTGTCTTAAAAAGGTAGGATTACCACTTGTATCAGTGTTTTCCTCTCATCAAACCTTTTAAAACACATTAGATGCAGAATGGTCAAACAGAGCTGGCTTGTTCAGGGTAAAATTTCAGTTTTTAACATATTCAGGAAAACTTTGAGACTATAACCAATCAAATCATCACATGTAATTCCCGAAAACAGCAAGCAACCAAGTACCAAAGCAAAAAGACCAGTAATCCACACTAGCACCTCTGTCAGGCGAAGCAATAAAGCCACGGATAAAATCTTCAGTGAACACTCATTTATTTAGCAGATTCCAACAGTTGCAGAACCACCAGCACTAACACAAAACACATAAACGTCTTAAAGTCTCCGTTTTCATTTGATTCACTTCATCAGATGTGGGCCATCGACTTAAAACAAGCTAACATGAGTTTCAAAAAAGGAACCACTTCTTTTTGTTTTCTTGAATGAGTGTTCACTGACAATTTTACAAATCATCACATGACCAACCCAAAAACAACAGCTAAGGAGACAGTATCTGCAGTGTCATAAAAACCTTTTAAGGCATTCTTATTTACATGGGAAGCTGATACAAGAAAGGCATTCAATGTTTCACCTCTGAACAGGAAGGGTTAGTAGTTGACTTTTACATGTTCTCAAAAGACAGAAATTAAAACATTAATATATGAGCCCAGTAGTTTAAAATTCTGAATATTAAGGTGGTACATGGATATACTTTTTTCCCATATTTGACAAAAGCTTTCACATCCTTGTCATGGTGAATAGGGATAGCATTAGCAATTTTTCTAGCAGAAGCAGTTTTGAATAGGGAAATCACTACAGAGTCTGCTTTAAGGTTAGCAAACCAAGTGTATATGAGTCTGATTTACCCTGTATAACCTATCAGGTAAACTGCAAGTTGTGAGAAAAACATTTTTTTAAAGCAGACAAAACAGAAGTAACAGTTGCTAATTGGGTGATATCCAACTGTAATAAATCAAAATACTTTGCTGAGCAATGGAGAATTTCATTTTGAGTAAAGTTTCAGAAAAAGAAATGTCTTCTAGAGGGAAATTTGAAGCAGCACTTCCCTCAGTATCAGAATCTTTTGGTTTGAGAAGAAAATTATGAAAAGCACAGCATGATGTCTCCAAATCCTGCTCTTTTGACTGACTTTGAGTCCAAAAGTGAAGAAAACCTTTTCCTTTATTCACAGCAGAGTAAATGGAAGCAGAAAAAAAACAGAATTTAACTCCCTAGCAAATCCCAGCAAATATTCTCTTTCCATGGAAATAGAAGAAGCTACATTTTTTACAGTACATTTTTTTCCCTTTACATCGGATATTCCCTAGATAAGGATGACTCAAGGCTGGTATTCTCTCCATGACCCAGGCTCATTATCCCAGCTATTAGGTAAAACACCTACCCTTTCCTCTAAGACCAAAAACCAGTGTTTCTTCCTTGCCCATGGTATGTTCTCTACAGCTGCAGAGGACATGTCTGTCCCCTGGTCCTTACTGGCATTTGGTGCTACACCAGGGGAACCGGGGGAAAAAGATGAATGGTATGAAGAACCATAACTGGGCACAGCAGAGTCACCCATCAGTGTTTGAGACACAACTGGACACCAAAAGACTTCCTAAGCCCAGTAACTTTTCAACAGTTTCAGCCAAATGTAAAGCACTGAAGGTGGAAATCATAGCCTGAAGGATTTGGTACCATTTTAAGACAGTCAAAAACAAAAAGTACTACCCATGAACATAAAATCTTCACAGTCAGTAGGAAAAAAGCAAATAAAAATTATTGTTGCACAGTTGTTCGCACAACCATTTACAGAGAATGTTCCCGTGACAAAAAGTGGAAGTCAGGATTCAAAGATGGCTGCCATTCTGTGAACACTGCTGAACTGCATCTCTGCATATACCCTGAGGAAATCTAAACTTTGAATTGATACTAGAAGAAGAAAATCGAAAAATAATACATTATTTAACAGGATTATAATAGATTAACTGCTCTGACAAGGGACCAAACAAATCTATATACTCTAAACTTTTGTGCTGGACAAAGATGTCGGAGAGGAGAAAAAATAATATAACTACTACTACTACCAAAATTTTCAGACTAGAACTAAACCAGATCAAGCACTAAATATGGAAGACATCAATGCCTTTTACCCATTCAAGAAGCTCTGAAAGAATTAACTAACCAAATACAAACATTTGGAAATTAAAAAAACAAATATACATGACTTGGATATTCAGGCTATTCAAAGCAAAATCACTGACTTAGGAGCAATATCCAGGAGGAATAACATCATTATTAGAGGAATTCCAGAATCTGTACAATATAATGACTTAATCCCATCTATAGCACAAATATTTACAGTGCTCTTAAATGACTCTTGGTAAACAACAAAATCTCTCTTATTTAAAATTTTTACCTTTGCAAGTCAGACAAGCAAGACAGTCCTATCTCCCCTACTGCATTGATAATATTGATAAACAGGTTAAATTCCAAAATGAAATATCCTGTAATTTATTAAGATTCACAAAATATTCTGTTTCAAAACTACTTTTCTGAAGGTTTTTAAAATGTACCTGCTTTCTGAGACTGAAACTGTATCTGTGGCTTGAGGTCTTAGTAATCCTTTATCTTCTTTTGAATGCTTTTGGCCTCTTCTAATAAAAGGCTGTACAAAGTATTGTTAAATATGGGGATTTTAGTACATTTTTAACTTTATATAATATATAATAACCTATATATTTTTTATCAGGTGAGATAGCTTATATATATTACATTATTTAGACACTGGGTATATAGTAGTAGAAGATAGTAGTAGTTTAATATGAAAACAATAGAAGGAAACTTGTCCATTTGTTAAATTTGTATTTTTCCAAATGCTAATCATAATTACTACAAGCTTTTTTACAGTAAATATATCTTAATATGATGATTTTATTCAATATAACAATCAATCAGCAAGTAAGGCAGATAAAGATGGAAGATGGTGTTATGTTATTCTCTTTAGTACCAGTTTTGATAAAACCTATTTTATTTAAAAAATTATTTACCACCCCTGTACCAGCATCTATTCATCCTATTCATAGCATCATTATAATCCAATTGATGATAAATATTATATAATTACTTATATGTTTTATTCTACATGTCATAAAATATGGTCCAGAATCTAAAGATCCAATGAGACCCAGCGGCAAAGAGGTTTTAACTGTCTCTTAAACCCAAATTTGTTGAATAAGAGAAATATTACGTGAAAATATAGGTCATCTTTAAAGAGCTATTTAGATGAGATGAAAACAACAAGGTGGTGTACTGACATTGTTTGAAGTTGCAGTTAAAGCAACAAAATAAGAGGGACTTTTGCAAAAAGCTTCAAATTATAAAAAATAGAAAATAAATATATTCAAAAAAAAGGAAGTTAAAATTAAGACCTTGATCAAAAATTGATTCAAAACTTTAATATACTCAAACAGAGTCAAAATTAAAAGATCTCTAAAAGATACAAAAATATAAAATAAATAGTAGTCAAATCAGAAACATAGGATGTTAGTGAGTTATGCCACCATCAAGTTCAAACACCATAGGATAATTAATCAATCGAGAACAGCAGTGCAAATTTCAGAAATACAATATAGAAATGCAACTTATTTTAAAACTGAAGACATTATAAATGTCTTTGAACAAATGTATACTAGTATATATGGTGGGCAAAGTGACTTATCCCCACATAGAACTAGTAAGGAATTTTTACAAACTATTAAATTTCCGGAAATAGAAGACAGTATTCAAAGTGATTTGATTAAACTGATATCTGAAGAAGAAGTGATATATACAATTCAACATATGAAATCGCACAAGTCACCAGGTCCTGATGGTTTGACGGTGGAATTTTATAAGACATTTGAAATATCTTTGGTAAAATACTCTCACATGTATTTAATTATATAATTAAGAATAAAATCAATGATCCCCATTTCAATGCTTCAAAAACTATTTTTATACTAAAACTATTCTGATTCTCAAAACCCTGACAATTATAGACCAATTTCATTAATAAATGTAGATATGAAAATTTTAACCTCTATTATAGCTAATAGATTAAAAAAAGTAATGAATCATATCATGTCTAGGGAACAGGCTGGCTTTATGGCAAATAGACAAACTAAGTAAACTACCAGGCAAACAAACTGTTAAAACAAAAACTCTGAGCGGCAAAATTCCGCTTGTAGTTTTCAACTGGTGGAGTATCTTAATTCTACCACTACTTTTCTAAATTTTACACATACCTTTGATATAACATCTATTGCATATTTGGATATCTTGTTAACAAAGGACATCACACGTAGTATGTGGGCGTCTTCTATTTATAGAAAGAACACTTATTGTAACTCTTTGTTACATTTTTCTAGTTGTCACCCTCGACACCAAAAGCGTTCTATTATTAAGGGTCAACTTGTTCGAGCCACTCGCATTACTACTGTTGACGATGTCTTTTATAATGAGTGTAAGTTCATAAAAGAACTTTTTCTTTGTCGTGAGTACCCTGAATTTCTTATTGATGAACTTATAGACGAAGTGATGACTAAACGTCAGTCACGTTTTTACACTCCTATTTTAAACAAAACATTGGGCTCACCCACACTTATAACAACAGTAGATTCTCCTGCTACCAACTTGGTTAGTACTTCATTTATAACTTAATTTAATTTAAACAGTAGTGATTGTTTTGAAATTTTAGTAAAGAATTGGAATATTTTGAAAAATGACAACAGTGTATTTTTAAGTGTGGGAGAACGCCCAGTTGTGACTTACAGAAGAGGTAAAAATTTAAAAGAATATTGTGAAAACAACAAAGTTAGTTCGGTGAGAATTCCAGGAATGTATAAATGTCAATCCTGTAATTATTGTGTTCACATTTTGGAATCTAATAGATTCTTTGTTAATAATTATCAATATTCTTTGAAATTGAGAAATAATTGTAACTCTACAATGGTTGTGTACCTTGCTTTATGTCAGTCTTGTCCTGCTTATTATGTAGGCAAGACTGAAAGAAAGTTGTGAAATCGAATTTACGAACACTTATATGCAATTAAGAAGCATAAACTTGAAAACGCATTAGCTAAGCATGTAGAACATTATACAGATCATTATTTTAAGTTTATTGTGATAGACCAAGTTAACCTTAAATTACAGGGTGGACCAGTTGAACTTAGATTAGAAGAACTAGAATTAACATGGCAGATTAGATTGAATGCCTATATGTACCCAGGGCTTAATGAAGGGTGCAGTATTAGTAGTTTATTAAAACTTAAAAGTTTGGTCCGTTAGAACTTCTTTTAGAATTAATAACGGACTCCCATTTCTGATACACTTGATGGAAGTAAATGTTTAGTTTTATGGTGCATTGTCATGGTTTTTTTGTATAATTTTGTATTTTGTAGATTTGTATTTGCTAAGATGACCATTTTCTTGTGAGTATTTAGTTAGAAGGTGCATACATTTTTAAAAATGGGCGTCAACTATAGTTCATCAATTCAATTCATTGGTTAATTGATGGTTTTTATATTCTTATATAAGTTGAGTATTTTAAATTGTATACTGTCTGAAGAAGTTTGTGTTATTCATAAACGAAAAGCGCTTAATTTAAAATTTATACTTTGTCCGTGCCTTCCTTATTTTGCTGCTCAGAGTTTTTGTTTTAAATAGACAAACTAGTGATAATACATATACACTACATACTTTAATAGCTTATTGTAAACAGAAGAATCTTAACATGTATGCTCTGATGATTGATTCGCAAAAGGCTTTCGACAGGGTTGATATAAATTTTTTGTTTGAAATTTTACCATATTTTAATATATCCCAAGAGTTTGTTCAAATGTTAAAAATACTATATAGTAATCCTTATACCACATTGTATATTAATAGACATTTTTCTAAAAGAATACAAATCAAAAATGGAACACATCAGGGTTGTCCTCTGTCTCCTTTATTATTTAATATATATATATATATAGAACCATTATTCTTATATATTAAACAGAATATATACCATAATGCCCCAATAGTTTACGGAACAAAAATATCAATGGCAGCATTTGCAGATGATCTAAATATTTATTGCACAACTCCAGTCTCAGGCACTAAGAAGATACTAAAAGCGATAGATAACTTTTCAAACATTTCCAACTATAAAATTAATTTAAAAAAACTAGTATTTTCCCTTTGAGAACTCCCAAACCTTTTTCACTGTTGCCTCTGGTGGGACAAATAATGTGTAAAGATAACATTAAATACTTGGGTATTGGCTTCTCTACAGATAATAAAGACTTTTATACTACTAATATTAAAACAGTTTGGGATCAAATATTATCTGATTTTGGGAGATGGAAGAATCTACGACTACCAGTACTAGCAAAAGTATCTATTATTAAAATGAATGTATTACCACGACTATTATATATTTTTAGATCTGCTCAGGTAGTAATTTCAAAGACATTTTTTAAATGAATTCACAAAGAATTAGCTAAATTTATTTGGGAGCCAAAGAAAACAAGGATTTCGTATGATAAATTAATGACTCCAAAAAATAGAGGTGGATTGGAGTTACCAAATTTTGAAATTTACTATTTAATAGTAAACTCCAACAGGCTTCTAAGAATTGCTAATTATAATATAACTAGCACTAAGTCGATATCTACTTGGGTAGTTCTGAACTATAAATATATTCTACATTTAAATATCAATCCTAAAGCCATACCCTTTTTAGGAAAATATACTTTGAAATTATATGGAATAATAGATCACATCAAACTATATGTAACATCTATACAAGCCTTATTTCAATCATTAGATCTTGCTCAACATATGATGGCTTTTCAACCCTTTCACAGGAACCCTAACATGAGACAAAATAATCAATTAATTGATCTTACGGAATTCCCATTAATAGTCAATTTAACTTTAATAGATATTTATAAACTTCTTAAACTCTCGGCTAGTCAGATAAGACAAGAATTAAATTTACCTAAAAATTATCTTGTTATTGTAAGACAAATTAGGGAACTTTCTATAAGTTACTTTAAAAATTTTAAACCCAGAGAAGAGAGTATAATGAGATGCTTGAATTTGTGGCAAGCTTTTCAACAAGATATTAAATTTATAACAGCAGCAAATAATCTAATAAAAGAGTTTAAATTCCAAGATAAAGTTCTTGTGTCAAAATATTGGAAAGAGAAAATCTCAGAGACAAAAGAAAGTCATATTATAAAAGCAATTGATTTGACTACAAAATCTATTTCTCTTCAAAAACTGATGTATACCCAATTGATGATATGGAATAATGCGTATTATACACGACTTAGCCTGCATAAATTTAATTCTAAAAATTCTCCAGCTTGTCCATACTGTAAGGATCAATCAGCCGATCTTCTTCATATGTTCTGGAGTTGCAAATGCATATACAGACTTTGGAACTCATTAAAGATACAACTTCAGAAGATTGGTTATCAAAGTACAACATTGTCATGGAAATTCATGATTTTGCATATTCCCCCAAAAGAACTTTCTAAATCTCAAAGTATTGTATTAATCAATATCTTCCTATTAATGAAGCTATACATAGCTACTAATTGGTTAGACCCATCCAAAACATCATGGAATAATTTTAGAGTATTAGCAATAAGGCATATAGTATCTCACAAATCACTTTTGAACCAACATAATAAAAATATTAACAATCCAAAAATATGGGAACAAGTATTCAATATTATACTAGCATAATATTTCAAATTTGAATTTAACAAGAAGTATTTTTACACTTTAAAAAAAAACTGTCACAGCAAACTGTTCATTGTTCAAATTGATCTTAACTACTTTTGTATTCTTCATGTATAATTCAATGTGTTACTTGGAAGCATTTATGTAAATATTGTATATATGTTGTGGTGTTATTGTTAGTTATATTAGTGGATAGTTTTTCTTAATCTTTTTTTTTTTTTTTTTTGTATTGTTTTAATTTTCTATGGAATATAATAAAACAATAAAAATTATTATTGAAAAAAAAGTGGAAGTCAGAGCTTTCAAATTAGTTTACTTGTGAAACGCAACATATTTTTACATAAAAAAGCATATTTTCATGAAAAAATAAGTTTAGTGGAAGGTTTATCTGTCCAGCCTTGAAGGATCACTAGTTTACCAGTAGTTCTGGAAGGCCCGGTGAATTAGCACTCTTCAGAGGCAAGAAAGCTCTGTGATTTTCCCACTGTATCTACCTTTCACCTAGATCTGTCCTCGAGATCTTGACAATTAGAGCACATGAAGGGCACCCATTAGGTTTAAAAAGCTGGTCAATAGTAGTAGGATTATACCCATGCAGCTTAGGCTACTGCAACAGTGATCTAATCTTGAACACTTGCTATTTGTGTTAGTAAGGTAATATGCATTTTATTTCCCCTGTTAAGTCATTATTGTAATCATTCAGTGTATAAAACTCCAGACTTATACAGACAAAGTTAAGTAGCTAAACATATCTCAGAAAAATACTGCAAACCAAGTAATCAAAAATATATCAGAAAAAGCTCTGTAGTTTTGCTTTCCTCTGTAGGAGAGATCTACAGACATTAGTTATTTTGCATGAATGGATACATTGACTGATAATGATGATTCCCACCACAAGGTGCATATATATGTAAGAAAGGTCACAGGTGTGGGTGCATTGCAGAAACAGCACATATATAACACTGATAGTGCACATAGACTAGAGACAGTATTTGCTCTAAAGTTCTTAGACTATGAAATATGTAAATGTTAAAGAAATAAAAAATATCAGAATGGGACACCTCAGCTACACTGTCACTTTCCATCTGTGAGATTATCTCCATGCATACAGAAGGCTAGCCACACAAAACATCAGGTGATAATGAGACTGATAGTGATGCAGTACACTGTGTTCACTGGCAAGTGTGGCATTAACACTAAGCTATCAGATTCATCATTAGCACTAGAATGTTTCCAAATATTTTGATGAGAATGAGCTGTATGGCAGACAAGATCTTATGTAAATAATCATTTCTGAGCACCTGTGCTCAGTGCTAAACATTTATTTGACATTCCATGGAAACTGCTGCTTCCTTCACAATCATATGTAGTATACAGAACATGCTGATTATCCTACAAAATGTTAAAAAAACAAGCTTGTTGTGCATGTTTCTGAAATCAGAAACCACCAGAACAGAGGGAGAGTTCATATCTGTGCTACAGGTAGTACGTTTTCATACACCAAACAGGTGTCAGAGGGCTATTGGTGTAGTTATGATAGGGAATTGAGTTTTACATAGCTCTTTTTTTTTCTTCAGAGGATACAGCTTATTTTTCTAGCTGGCTAAAGCCCCCAGTGGAGAATGGGTGTTGTACCTCAGGCAGGCAAAGTGAAGGGGAAGTGTAGGCAGATCATCCACAGCAGATGATGTGGGCATGAAAGCACCTGCCACACGGACCACTCAAATGTCACTGCATAACATGCATTGGAGAACAAGAAATAATGACCAGGTCGAGGATGTTGCTACCTCTAGTGGGGGTAAGAACGAGCTGGTCCAGAGCACTGGGATTAATGAATTCCAGAAAGCATTGGGTAAGTGTATTGGTGCATGAGTAGTTTTCCCAGTTAATGGAGGGGTAGTTGAAGTTGCCCAGTATGAGAGTGTTAGGTTGGACCCTAATATTCTCCAGGGTGCTTAGGAATGTGGAGTGTGAGTCTTGGGACATGATTGGGGACCTATAGCAGGCTATGACCTGAATCGCTGTCTTACCCAGTGTTAGCTGCACTTGAAATATCTCAGATGCATTATGTTAGGCTACCAGTCTGGGGGTGTGCGCATCCTTTATGAATATGGAAACACCACTGCCTTTGGAGCTTCGGTCCAAGTTCTGGGGCTGAAAGGTGGGGAATGAGTTATAGCCTGGTAGTGGAGGGGTGTTTTCTGCTGCCTTGAACCAGGTCTCTGTTACAGCACAAATGTCTATGTTCACCATTTAAGGAGTGCTTCGAGCGAGCGCATTTTGAGATTTAGACTTCTAGCGTTGAGCAGCATGACTCTCAGATTGCATTTGTTTGTAGCTGTTATGGTGGTAATTTGGTCTTTGAAACACCACTTAAAAAAAGCCACTATAGGGGTGGCAAGAGCCTTGGCCAGTATCTGGAAGCCCAGGTGTGACAGATGCAGGCCATCTCTGGCAAAGCATTGAGGTCTGTCAATCATGTCATCCCAGGCAGACAGATATTGGATCCCCTTAGAATGACACCCGAAACTTAGCCAATTGTTGAAATCAGTCATTTTCTGCTTGTACTGTGGTATCATTCTGGGTGATGGTAGGATGCTGCTCAGGGCTAGGGTCATACCCACCTGGGCTACATAATCCAAGAGCTCCTTCATGTCTCTTTTCATGTAGTCCAGGGAGGTATGTCTCAGGTCATTCACACTCACATGTATAATGACAGAGTCATATTTGTACCTGTTGTTGAGGGACCTGAGTGAGTGCATAATGTGGCAGATCCTGGCGCCTGACAGGCAGCTAATTGTTACTTTCTCCTTATTTAGCCTAGTGAGTGGGACATCAGTGTGCCTCACTATCGAGTCACCTATGACTAGTGTGTTGGGCATGCTGTTTTGCCTTAGGGGCTTTGGTTGAGTGGTACACTTTTTAGGAGAGTTATGTGTCTCGTGATTAGTGTTGTGTTGTGGTGGTTGACTGCATTACTGCCTTGGAGGTCTCTGCTGTTTAGGTAGATTTTTATTGAGAGCCTCTGCGAAGATGGGTGTGTGGTTTGTGTTTTTATGTGAAGGCAGTGCTGGTGTGTGTGTTCTGGAGGGCTATGTGTTCCATGTGGTGTGGTGCAAGTGTTGACCTTCTCCTCTTGACCAGCTATTCCGGTCTTGGCTGGAGAGTGTGTGGCTTCCAATTTGGATATATAAGTGCATCTCTCACAAGTCTGAGTGTTGGAAGGTAAGAGGAGAGGGCTGTCAGTGTACACAAGGTAGTTCCTACATTGCCTCAGAATGCCCAAGTTCACCAGGTTAATAGGAGAAAGTACAGGGAACTGACCTTTAGACATGCCTGGAGGGGTGGGCATTAATAAATACTGGAGCTGTTTCCTTGTAGAACGGTTAGTGCTAGTAGCACTTTTGTGTGCTGCAATAATTGTCTGGTAATGTGCTAAACTAATAAGCTAGTAAAAGTGCATGAGAGGAGAGAACCAGCAGATCTAAGGAAAAAATTGAAGAGCAGACTTTGGCACTGCTCAGAAGCTTACAAGCAGTCCTTGATACAGCAAATCTGTATCTGGACTAGATACACAGAAGGCATTATAAGAGATCCGGAAACACAGGTTGACAACAACCTCTCTTTTGACCACCACATTGCCACTGTGGTCAGAAAGTCCTTCTATCTGACACATTTCATTACTAAGGGTTTTGCATCCAGGAAGAAAGAGGTCATTGTCTCCATCTAGTCTTCATTCATTAGGCCAATCATCAAGTACAATGCTCCATTTGGTATGTACCTCACTAGACACCTGCAACAACTGGAGAGGCCACAAAAGTACCTCACAAAGAGGATCCTAGGCCTTAAACACGTGTCCTATATGGACAGACTCAAAAAAACTCCAACTATTCTCTGTCTCATATCTACTTAGAGGTGATCTCTGCTTGACTTACAAAGCCATGTCTGACCCAGCTCTGTTAGAAATGCTACATCTAAAGAAATCCCAATCCCTCCTCACCACATGCTCCAGAGACCTCAACCTCATTACCACAACAGAACATGCTGGAGGGACAGGTTCATAACCCAGAGACTGCCCATGCTATGGAATAGACTTTCCATACATGTCAAGTAGATCACCTCACTGGCCCTATTCAAGAGAAATCTTGATGAGTGGATGGGAAATAGAAAATTCCCCCAGGGGATCACTCCAGTGGCTGTACTCAACGGAGACACTAGGAACTAAGGTTGGTGGCATGATGCCAGGGTAATCCTATGGGCTAGGCTTGTAAAGGCTCCAGGGCTATTAGCCTAGTACACACCTATGAACCTATGAACCTATGGGTAGGCTTCATTGGTACAGCCTCCCCAGACATCAGAATGGTCTATATCAGGATGCCTCTACCTTTCTTTCTTTCTTGACCTGGAGATGGAGAGAGGGATATCAGAACACAGCGGAGAGTGGACAGTGGGAGGTATCAACAATAAATATAAAGAAAAAAAACTCATAAAGTAAGCCATCCCCATGGCTACAGGGATAAGGTATTGACTGCAACTCAAATGACCCATGATGGCACTATTACTCAAACCACATGCTGTTATTCAAAATGCCAGTAAATGGGTGGAATAGATGAGAGTGACTTAATGATCCAGAAAACTGTGAGTGTGCCTGCAAGATGTAGAAATACAAAAAATGTTTTCCATCTACTGGGTATAGAGATGTTTTGCCCATTTCTAATCTACAAACAAAATGTTGGTAGATAAAGCCACTATCAGTACTTTGTGAATCTCATATAATATATTCCAAAAGGTTGCCATGGTGAGCACATCTCTGTTCTGTATACCACTAAACAGAATCTAGCAAAACGGTGTAAGGTTTGCACTGCCAGCACCTTACATGTATATGCCAACATTATACAAAGAGGAAAATAAGTGTACATGGTTAAGATTATTCAGACTGCTACCACTGCTCAGACTGAAATGGTACCCTTTGTGCCAGCAAGTGTAAAGAGTATCACACCAGAGAAAAAGTATAGAAAATCAGACATGTCACAATTCTCCCCCTTTACTGAGTTCATGAACAAATACATTTATGTCAATAGATACATATTTTATTTTCAGAAAATAACACACATAGATTACATTTTTCTGTTTTTTATTTACCATTACAAAAATATGACTGTCGTTAAAATATAGAAAATGGTAATTTAGCCATGAACTAAGGAGGCAGTGTATCATGTTCAGATTCATCACTGAGCTACCATGAAATCCCTAAGGGCATATGGCAGTCTTTGCTACATTTTATTTTTGATGTCCACTGATAATTTCCTGAATGTTTTCTTAAGCACTCAAAAAGAGGAACATAGATAAGTGGGCTTTTATATATAGGCACTAAGGATAAGGTTCCATAGGCATTTCACTGGCAGTTTGGCATATTGCAGTTTATTGATTTCATTAGAATGGGTATATGACTTCTGCTCAAGTGGAGAATGTTTTGCATATCTGGAATATATCTTGTTCAGTTAATACATCACAAATTGCAATTAATTCATATATTCTTACCATTCCATACAAAGCAACATTTTTTTTTAATATGTGGTATGACCAAAACTCCCAGTACTTGTTGAAGACAGTCAAATCCAACAGTCAAATGCATTGAAATTCCTAAGAGAAGAATAACAGTCTTAGATGCATTTTGTAGCTGAGAATCGCAAGTTATCTGACATATGGCCTTTTGTAGATAAGTATCAAATATAGTTTTTTACAAAAATGTTACTAACGGATTTTAGCATGCTGAAGTATGTACACTTTCCACTGTCGTGGGAACATGACTCCTGTTCGAAATGAAGAATATAGCATATATCCAGATTTTATCTATATTATCTTGTCAAAGGATAGCATTGTTTTGTCAGTAGAATCATGGCATGACTAAAATTCTATATGCTGGAAATACTGAGTGAAGAATGGCAGCTATAGCTATATTTTATATCACATATTTTGTGAGCATGTTTTGAAAATTTTAAGAACTCTCAAAGAGAAATTAAACGACGTTATTTTGCACATAGGCATGAACAGTCATTTCAAAGCAACTTACATTGCATTCAGTTTTCATTAGAGATGGCATATGTCTTATTTGCAGTGTCAGAAATGTAGCAGACATCCAGAATATTTCCTGAGTTGTCATTATAGCAAAAGTAAAAACCCTTTATACTTCAAAATACACAGTAATACTTTTCTCAATGGAGATGTGACATTTAAAACTCCATTAGCTGAGTAGGGCAATGTTTGTTAGTACATTTCAGAAATGAGCTCACTACAATTCCTAAAGGCTAGAGTGACAGACACAGGTTCATTTTGTACGTTTATATTTTTTAATTTTTATTATTTAGATGTTTTAAGACAGTATCTAAAAATCCTTTTTAGATCCTGAGCCACTAGACAGACACGCATCCACATGTATTACAGAAATTATATGTAGGGCAGGTAGTATTTTTTTGCTCTTGATGTTTAATCATCTCTGGTATAGTATTACTGCTGTACTGGGTGTTTAATAATGACTGACATTGTTATAAATTGTTCTCAACTGGCTACATGCTTTTGTTACCTGCTTTATATTGCTGTTCATTTGGCTGAGCTGTTCTGCACTGTGCAGTCTAGCCCTGCTGATCTAGGAATTTAGGACATTTAACAAGGTTTGATGCAAACCAGACTCTACTATGCCAAGGAAGTGAACATTTTAATTCTGTGTTGATAATAAAGCAAAGCAAACTATTTTTCTGTTTTTTAAACTGCCACTGCTGTTTTGGACACAGCTTAAGTAGCCTGTGATGATAGGAGGTATTGCCAGCCATGCCAGGAGAAGTGGGACACTGGATGTGTAATATATGCCAGCACAGCTAGTTTGAATTTTGTAAAGGATCATATGTCATTTATATATCAAACTGATTTGTACAAATGCTTATGTTGGAAATGCATTTCTAAAGTTGTTTGTGTTAAAATGTATCAATAGTGTACCCTGCAGGAAAGCAAAGAAATGTACATGCATTATTGTAACTGTTTAAATGTCTATATTGTAACAGAGGATCTGGGAAGGGAAGAGGTTAATCACACTCCAGCTGCAGCAAACTTTGAAAAATAGTTGAAATTAAATTAGACCATAAAGATTGTATCTTACAGTTCTGATTGCAGCCAGAGACAAAATGTCAGGAAACCAAGTATTAAGAAGCACAAACTACAAGGCTAAAGTAAAAAAAATTTGAAAAAACACAAAAACATGCTACACCCAGTGTGAAAGACCACTCAAAATACTTCATCAATTAACATATTAAGTGCCTTTGTTTATTAATAAAAATAACACAGAACTTCATCAGGATCTACATAACATTTAAAACACAGATTTAAAACAATGTCTTGAAAATCACTTAGTTTCATTGTGCACAATCATAAGCTGCTATTAGACTAGTATCAAACACTTGGACCAATCAAAACTTTGCAAGAACCAGGAAGTTAATGAATGAATAAAACCTCAATCAATGCAGTGAAAAGCACAGTCTACCCAAAATGTACAAAAGCTGTGACTGAAAATTTATATACTCTATTATAACTTTTGGACTATTAAAAAACATTTCATATTAATGCTTTCATTAAGACCTGAGTGCTTATTAGCACAGAGTCTTGTTTGTCAAATAAGATTTGGCATACAAGACTC
The DNA here is from genome assembly GCF_019279795.1 of Protopterus annectens. Taxonomy (NCBI): domain Eukaryota; kingdom Metazoa; phylum Chordata; order Ceratodontiformes; family Protopteridae; genus Protopterus; species Protopterus annectens. Next base: position 544,586,004 of record NC_056741.1, on the reverse strand, counting down.
TTTCCTGACAAACACCCGGGTATTAATGAAAGCATTAATATTAAATGTTTCTTAATAGTGCAAAAGTTATAATAGAGCATATATATTTATTCACTCACAGCTTTTATATATTTTTGGGTAGGCAGTGCTTTTACTGCATTCATTGAGGTTTTATTTATTCATTAACTTCCTGGTTCTTGGAAAGTTTTGATTAGTCCAAGTGTTTCATACTAGTCTAATAATAGCTTATGAGTAGAGCAGAATGAAACCATGTGATTTTCAAGACATTTTTTAAAAAGAATGAAAGTACCTAATCTTTTAACTGAATAAGTCTTTTGAGTGGTCTTCCACACTGGATGTAGCATTGTTTTGCAGTTTTTTCAAGTATTAGGAAGCCTTCTTTATTGTCTCTAGCAAGGAGCTAATTGCTAGTCTGGAAGGGTAGAGGGTTGAAATAGTTTTATGACTTCCAGGAGCAGCAGCAGATCTGAGCAAAGCTCTGTCTGTGTGCATGATAACACATAGGTGCTAAGTCCTGACAGCTTCTAGCAATGGGGGTTGCATGGGACCCATAAATCAGATGAACAGATGTATGTGATGTCATTCTGTACAGAAATAATATTTAATATTAGAGGAGACTGGAAGGGTAGAGGGTTGAAAATGTTTTATGACTTCCAGGACCAGCAGCAGATCTGAGCAAAGCTCTGTCTGTGTGTATGGTAACACATAGGTGCTAAATCCTGACAGCTTCTAGCAATGGGGGTTGCATGGGACCCAGAAGTCAGATGAACAGATGTAATGAGGGAAACATACTCACTGGCGAGGAGAATGTGTTGAGCAGATGGAAGGAGTACTTTGAGGGGCTGATGAATGAAGAGAATGAGAGAGAGAGAGAAGGCTGGATGATGTGGGGATAGTGAATCAGGAAGTGCACTGGATTAGCAAGGCAGAAGTAAGGATAGCTATGAAGAGGATGAAGAATGGAAAGGCTGTTGGTCCAGATGACATACCTGTGGATGCTTGGAGGTGTTTAGGAGTAATGGCAGTGGAATGTTTAACCATATTGTTTAATGAAATCTTGGAAAGTGAGAGGATGCCTGAGGAGTGGAGAAAAAGTGTTTTGGTACTGATTTTTAAGAATACGTGTGATGTGCAGAGCTGTAGTAACTACAGAGGGATAAAACTGATCAGTCACAGCATGAAATTATGGGAAAGAGTAGTGGAAGCTAGGTTAAGAAAGGAGGTGATGATTAGTGATCAGCAGTATGGTTTCATGCCAGGAAAGAGCACTACAGATGCGATGTTTGCTCTGAGAGTGTTGACGGAGAAGTACAGAGAAGGTCAGAAGGAGTTGCATTGTGTCTTTGTGGACTTAGAGAAAGCATATGACAGGGTGCCTAGAGAGGAGTTGTGGTATTGTATGAGGAAGTCCAGAGTGGCAGAGAAGTATGTAAAATTGGTACAGGATATGTACAAGGGTAGTGTGACAGCGGTGAGATCTGCCATGGGAGTGACAGATGCATTTAAGGTGGAGGTGGTATTACACCAAGGATTAGCTCTGAGCCCTTTCTTATTTGCACTGGTGATGGATAGGTTGACAGACGAGATCAGACAGAAGTCCCCGTGGACTATGATGTTTGCAGATAACATTGTGATATGTAGTGAGAGTAGGGAACAGATTGAGGAGAACCTGGAGAAGTGGAGATATGCTCTACAGAGGAGAGGAATGAAGGTCAGCGGACTAAGACGGAATATATGTGTGTGAATGAAAGAAAGGATAGAGGAATGGTAAGAATGCAGGGAGTAGAGTTGGTGAAGGTGGATGAGTTTAAATACTTGGGATCAACAGTTCAGAGTAATGGCGAGTGTGGAAGAGAGGTGAAGAAGAGAGTACAGGCAGGGTGGAGTGGGTGGAGAAGAGGGTCAGGAGTGATTTGTGACAGACGAGTACCAGCAAGAGTGAAAAGGAAGGTCTGCAAAAGGCTAGTGAGACCAGCTATGTTAAATGGGTTGGAGACTGTGGCATTGACAAAAAAGCAGGAGTCAGAGCTGGATGTGGCAGAGTTAAAGATGTTAAGATTTGCACTGGGTGTAACGAGGGTAGACAGGATTAGGAATAAGTATATTAGAGGGTCAGCCCAGGTTGGACAGTTTGGAGACAAAGCCAGAGAGGCAAGATTGCATTGGTTTGGACATGTGCTGAGGAGGGATGCTGGGTATATTGGGAAAAGGATGCTAAGGATGAAGCTGCCAGGTAAGAGGAAAAGAGGAAGGCCTAAGAAAAGGTTTATGGATGTGGTTAGAGAGGACATGCAGGTGGTTGGTGTGACAGAGTAAGATGCAGAGGACAGGAAGAAATGGAAACAGGTGATCCACTGTGGCAACCCCTAACTGGGAAAAGCTGAAAGAAGAAGAAGATTAGAGGAGACTGAAGTCTAAAGAGCAATCTGTTCTTGGAACCTGACAAAGGAGAAAGACCACTCACCCACTTCATCTTGCCTTGCACTAGTAAGTGACCAGGGACTAGTACTCTTTAGATTAGTCAGGAAATATAGTGAGAATAGTTACCTATTGTTTTCTGTAACTGTGCAAATCTTTCCAGCTGTGTTATTTTTTAATATTTACTGTGATTGAAACTCTGGTGCTTATTGCAAATAGATATTTAGTATTTTCTTGTTATTTTATTGTTTATTATTAAATATATTTAAACTTTTCATTGTGGCTGGCCCTTCTAGAAAATATATAAGCTTTGAGAGTATTTGTATATATTTATTTGGTGATAACTCTGGCCACTCCTGTAAGCCTTGCTGTTTGGTCAACAGTACCATTTGTATTAATATTAACTTCACTCAGCATAATTGGATACTCTTTTAAGAGCCTTATAGTAACTGGTGACAGTGAATCTACTTTATAGTCTGGGCAAAGTTGGTAGAGTGGGTAATGTGTGCCAGCCTGTCCCAGATGTGTGTGTATATGTGAGAATTAAATCTCAAAGAGTGTGTGTGTGTCAGGTACTTGGAGCAGGGACACAAAGCACTGGTTTCACAGAGAGGATGCTGGAGGACTTGGCTTGAATGCTGGGTTGAGGTCCTAACCACACAGCTGTACCAGCAGGGAGTCTTACTGGGGACCTGGAGAGAGAAACGCAAACCCCAGGCTGTGTGTGTTCCCTTTGTACTCATAATGGAAATTGTGGATGATGCAGAGAGGTCTGCATCTGGAAATACTGAGTGCATCCATTTGAATTCCAAGTGAACTTCCCCCTCCAGTATCAGTGGTGAGGATTCAGGGTCCTTGATTACTGGCCCAGAGTGGTGATGTCACATATTGGTGAGCAGTGGAGTGGATATTGAACTTCTGTAGCCTGTAAGTAGTTGTAACTAAAGGTGTGCATTCTCTCAGCAGCCAAACAATAAACAATCAGAGTTTCATATCACAACAGTTTTTATTTATTTATTTTTTTAGTTTAGTTTTGTCAGGGAAAGCAGGCAAAGATGTCAGCACAGGATTATGGCAAGCTGATGAAGAACCAGTTTGCCAAGGTGTGAAGCCAAAGGACTGGCACATGCCAGCCTGACTAAAGAGGAAATTATTTCAGCCTTAGTCACAGCTCAGACCAGCATTCAGGAAGATAGCCAGTCTGGTGATGGGAATTTGCAGCCCTCAGAAACAGGACAGTTCAAATTTTCCTCAGAGGACTTAAAAAATCTGTCTGAGCTTAAACAGACTTGAACTGGAGGCCAAACATATGGAATTAGAATTAGCAGAGAGACTGCAGTGTTTGGAGGCTGTAAAAAATGAGAGACTACAGCATTTGGAGGCTGAAGAAAATAAGAAACAGCGTCAACATGAGAGTGAGATGCTGACTCTTTGCCAGGGTCATGGAAGTAATGAAGAAGGAAGATCCAAACCCCAGAAGCAATAAAGGTCAGTAAATATCTTCCACAATTTACAGAGGGTGATAATTTTGATAGTTTTATGCATATATTTGAAAGAGTCTTTAAACAGTATTATGTTGACCAAAGGCACTGGGTACAGTTCCTGACCCCCTTACTCCATGGTAAAGCTGGAACTGCTGTTTCTAGATTGTCAGATATTGATTGTTTAAACTCTGAAAAAGTAAAGAAATGTTTACTTGAAAATTTTAAGTTAACACCTGAAGCTTATAGGAAAAAGGTTTCATGAGCATAGATGGAAAGCAGATGAAAGTGTGTATGTGATTATATTACTGCATTAAGCATTTATTTTCATAGGTGGGTGAGTGGGTGTCAGGTCACCACTTTTGAAGGGTGGGCAGACCTTTTGGTGAGGGAACAAACCCTTAGCACTTTGCTTGAGGACATGGGAATCTGGTTGGCAGACTGAGAATGTAACTCTGCAGATGAGCTGGGGAAGAAAGGGGATCTCTACTTAGCAAGCAGGGCATACCTGCACAAGAAGGGGAATACCTAATGCTGCACATGGATATAAGGGTGCCCATGGTGGACAGCCCAAAACACCCCAACAGAGTCCACCTGTAACAGAGGAAGTCACTGGTTCAGGTACACGGACAGGATCAAGGGTCGAATGCTTTAAATGCAACCAGTGGGGCCATGTATCATATAGATGTCCAAAGTAGGGCAAGGTGAGGAACAAAATGTGGGGAGCCAGCAAGTGGGGATAATAGTATGCTAGTGATAAGTTGTCTAGAGACAACAGGGGTACCAAACTATCACTAGAGGTTATATCCTATCTTAGTGGATGGAAAACAGTCCACGGCTAAGAGAGACACAGCCTCTGACATAACCATTTAAAGCCTACAGTGGTTAAAGAGGAGCAATACTTGCTTGGGCAGTCCACTCCATTCAGGAGGGACCCCATTTCAAATGCCTTTGGCCATGGTTCACCTTGACTGGGAGGGTGGAAAAGGAAGCATGCAAGTAGGTCTGTTTGAGGATATCCCTGCAGAGGTCATGATAGGGAATTAATCTGATAATGCAGTACCTTGTGTGCATGCAGTTACACACAGTCAAACTTAGAGACAGGCCTGTGGGTCTGGTAGCCTGTGGGAGACCCAGACAGACACCACACCTGAAGCCAGAGCTGGTGGTCTGGCTATTTCAAAGAGGGAGCCACCTTGTAGCAGTGATCCTGAATGTGAGCCACAGCTGTTGGTGGGTACTGATGCTCTCTTGTACACAGTGATTGCAAGGGCAGAGGTGAGTGGTAGTACCCAGGCTGAAAGTGAGGCACCGCTGTTAGGGTATACCAGACTTCCTGTGGAAGGAGAGCTGGGAAGAATCACAAAAGTAGAACTGAGACAGGCTCAGGTCTCAAACCCTAGATTAAGAGGCTTGAGGGAGGTAGTTAGGGATGCACCTGATTCTCAAGGAAAAGAGGAGTCTGTATACTGTGCGGGCTATGTCAATGTATCACGTCTGGCTAACTCTCTCTAGAATGTATAAAAACCTGTTAACCAGTTTACTGTGTAATTTAATTTAATCCTGACTTGTGCTCAGGATTAACTGTAACCTGTGGAACTTGTTTAACTTGCTTACTTATGTAATCTCTGTAAAAAGTCTGTATGTATTATGTTATGCTGGTATTATGTAATGCTGTATCTGCTTACCCTTGGAGCTTTTCTCCCCGGGCCTCCGCTGAAAATGGACATGCATCCAGTCGGACTATCCCGGTCAACAAATGTAAAATAAAACAAATAAAATAAATAAATACTAGAACAAAGGGTTACTGTATAGAGAGTGGACCCCTGAGCGAGGGCTAGAGCGCGAGGTAATATAGCAGTTGGTAGTGCCTAGACCTATTATCTGGCACTTCTAGCCATAACCCAAGACATTCCTTTTGCAGGTCATATGGGCATAAAGCATATCAAGAGACATATGTAGAACTTTTATTGGCCTGGGATTGCAAGGGGTGTAAGAAGGTACTGCAGGACCTATGAGCAGTGCCAAAAAGTAGGCAAGGCAGGAGATACGGTCAAAACTCCTTTGATGCCTTTGCCTGTGATTGAGGAGCCATTTCAGAGGGTAGCTATGGATTTTGTGGGGTCTCTGAGTACCCCAAGTTCCACAGGGATGAAGTATATCCCAGTGGTAGTTGATTAGGCTGCCAAATATCCTGAAGTGGTGGTTCTATCCTCCATCGAAGCAGAGAAGAAAGAAAATGCTTTGCTAGAGATTTTCAGCAGGGTTGGTTTACCAAGAGAAATAGTGACTGACAAAGGTGCCAATTTCATGTCAGACCTGTTGACTTGTCTGTGGAGACACTGTGGGGTGAAACACCTAAAGACCACCCCTACCATCTACAGACTGATGGTCTTGTGGAGATGTTAAACTCTATACTAAAGACCATGCTATAGGCATTTGCAGACCAGTTTAGGTAGAATGTGGGACAACTATTTGCCCCCATCTGCTGTTTGCATACAGAGTGGCACCCCAGGAATCCACAGTTTTTCACCCTTTCAGTTGCTGTTTGCTGTATGGACATAGGGTGATGGGGCCTTTAGATTTGATTTGTGATGAGTGGGAGGGTGAATGTGAATCTTAAAAGTAGTCTGTTGTGGCATATGTCCTAAACCTCAGGACAAGGCTTAAGGAGCTCATGGGCTTGGCCCAGGAGAAGCTGGCAGGAGCCCAACAACAGAAAAAGGTCTGGTATGACAGGAATGCTCATGCCAGAGTGTATGCTGTGAGACAGCAGGTGATGGTTCTCGTTCTTGTCAGACATAATAAGCTACACACAGCTGAGGAGGGACCCTTCAAAATGGTAAGGACAGTCAGTGATGTTAACTACATCATAGAACTGCTAGGCAGAAGGCAGGGGAACAAATTGTACCATGTTAACATGATGAAACCTTACCATGATAGGGAAGTCCTTGTGCTGAGTATCTGCAGTGGATGACAGGAGGAGTCTAAGGGGGATCTGGTAACTGATCTCCTCAGTGAAGCTCGGATTGACACCTCAGTGGAAGTGGTAGCAATGTCCCAGCAGCTATCCCCTGCCCAGGTTCAAGAAATCCAAACAGTCTTACAGGAATTTGGGGGCATGTTCACTGGGAAACCAGGGTGCACCTACCTGGTGCAGCACCATGTGAATACAGGACCCCAAAGGCCTATCAAGCAGGACCTTTACAGGATGCCTGAGCAAGTCAGGCAGACTCTGAGGGAGGAGATACAAGAAATGTTGGAACTGGGGGTAATCCAGGAGTCCTGCATTCCCTGGGCCTTCCCAATGGTTCTGGTACCAAAGAAAGATGGCAGCACCAGGATCTGTGCAGACTGCAGGAAACTAAATAGGCACACAGAGTCAGATGCTTACCCCATGCCTAGGACAGATGAAGCCTTAGATCAGCTGGGTGGGGCTAAGTATCTGACCACTATTGATCTGACCAAGGGCTACTGGCAGGTGCCCATCACTCCCACTGCTAGAGAGAGGTCAGCCTTTGTGACTCCTTTAGGATGATACGAGTTCACAAAGATGCCCTTTAGAATTAAAAATGTCCCAGTGACCTTCCAGAGGCTGGTAGATCATATCCTAGCAGGAGCAGGAGATTATACCATTGCTTACCTGGATGATATTGCCATTTACAGCCATTCCTGGCATGAGCAACTTCAGCATGTCAGAGAGAGTCAGGGCAGACTGCAAAGGGGAGGGTTGACCATTAAGCCTAATAAGTGTCAGGTGGGTATGACAGATGTCTTTCTACCTGGGACATTGAGTGGGAGTGGTAAGATCAGGCCAGAACCTGCCAAAGTGGAAGCCATTCAGGATTGGCCTGCCTTAGTTACCAAAAAAAAAAAAAAAAAAAACAGGTGAGGGCATTCTTTGGGACAGCAGGGTACTATAGAAAGTTTGTTCCCAATTATAGTACAATAGCTGCTTCCCTCACAGTCCTGATGAGGAAAAACAGGCCAGACAAAGTAGTGTGGACCCCAGCCTGTGACCAGGCATTCCAAAATGTAAAGGAGTTTTGGGAGGACCCCCTGTGTTAGCCAGTCCAGATTACAGCAAATAATTTGCTGGGCAGGTAGATGCTGCAAACCATGTTTCCTCAGAGGGAGAAGAGTACCCAGTGGTATATCTCAGCCATAGACTCCAACCTATGGAGGAATGTTATGCAACAGTAGAAAAAGAATGTTTAGCCATGGTACAGAAACTTCAACCCTGTCTATATGGAAGGAAATTTTATTTTTATTTTGCATTTGTTTACCAGGATAATCCGACTGGACACATGTCCTTTTTCAGTGGAGGCCCAGGGAGAAAAGCTCCACATAGAACAAACAGAGAATGTCGAAATACAGAGTATATAGACATATAATAACATGGCCATCAAGATTATTACAGGATAATTTAGACAACACGTGTAATCAACATGAATTTTCAAATTAGTATAATAGCCATTACAGTGTTGTAAAGACAGACACTCCATTTTTCAATTTGGCATTCAATGACTACATATCATAGACTCCATTTTACAAGAGAACATGCCATGATTACCCATTTTCCGATATAGATTACAGGAGAATTGCTACTCCACATTTATGGATAGTTCAGAGAGATCTAAGTAAATAGTGTGGCAGGAGAAATAATATAAGACAGTGGTCAGTGATATAGTCAGAAGTCTATAAGTTAATAAGAAGTAGTGGTAAGGTCAGAGATGGAGAGAGAGATGTTAGTCCAGGTAACAGAAATCACACTGCCATTTGTTTGATAGGTAGGTTTTCGGACTTGTTTTAAATTGGGCTAGGGTTGTTCACTGTAGTTACAGACCACAGTCACTTAACATAGCTAAAATGAGCCAGCCAGTAAAATGCCAAATTAGTAAGGTGGAGCCTAGGGTTGCAGGCATATGATATGACAGTGCAGCACTGTAGTGGGGTTAGCAATGTCAGAGCAGATGGGCTCTCAAGACAGGGTATGAGGTAATATATTCCCAGACAGGCTAATTCCTTTCAAGCAATGTTTCTCAAGGGGCACATGAAAAACTATCTTGAGTCTTCAAAGGGGGGAGAGATGTGAAGATAGGAGGTACTGCCAGCCATGCCAGAAGTAGGGCAGTGGATGCGTAACATATGCCAACACAGCTAGCTGGAATTTTGTAAAAAAATCATATGTCATTTTTTATATCAAACTGATTTATTCAGATGCTTGTGCTGGAAATGTATTTGTAAAGCTGCTGGTATTATTTAAATGTATATATTGTAACAGAGGATGCTGGAAGAGAAGAGGTTAATCACAATCCAGCTGCAGCAAACTTTGAAAAATAATTAAAATTAAATTAGCCATAAAGATCGCATCTTACAGCTCTGGTTGCAGCCAGAGACAATATGTCTGGGAAACCAAGTATAAGGAAGCATTCTTTATTGTCTCTAACAGGGAGCTAATCACTACTCTGGAAGGGTAAAGGGTTGAAATTGTTTTATGACTTCCAGGAGGAGCAGCACGTCTGAGCAAAGCTCTATCTGTGTGTATGGTAACACACAGGTGCTAAATCCTGGCAGTTTTAGTAATGGGGGTTGCATGAGAACCAGAAGCCAGATGACCAGATGTATGTGATGTCATTCTATACAAAAATAATGTTTAATATTAGAGGAGGCTGAAGTCTCAGGAGCAGTCTGTTCTTGGAACCCGACAAAGGAGGAAGAAAACTTACCCATTTCATCTTGCCTTGCACTAGTAAGTGGCCAGGGACTAGTACTTTTTAGATTAGTCAGGAAAATATACTGAGAATAGTTAAGTGTTGTTTTTCTGTAACTTTGTGAATCTTTCCAGCTGTGTTACTTTTTAATATTTCCTGTGATTGAAACTCTGGTGTTTACTGTAAATAGAGATGTAGTATTTTTGTTATTTTATTATTCATTATTAAATATATATATAAACTTCTCATTGTGGCTGGTCCTTCTAGAAAATATATAAGGTTTGAGACCATTTGCATGTATTTATTTGGTGATAACTCTGGCCATTCCTGAAAGCCTTGCTGTTTGACCAACATTACCATTTGCATTAATGTTAACTTCACTCAACATAATTGGATACCCTTTTAAGAGCCTTATAATAACTGACTGGTGGCAATGAATCTACCTAATAGTCTGGGAAAAGTTGGTAGAGCATGTAATCTGTGCCAGCTCTTCCCAGGTATGTGTGTCTTTGAAAATTAAATCTCAGAGTGTGTGTGTGTGTGTGTGTGTGTGTGTGTGTGTGTGTGTGTGTGTGTGTGTGTGTGTGTGTGTGTGTGTGTGTGTGTGTGTGTGTGAGCTACTTGGAGCAGGGACACGAAGCACAGGTTTCACAGAGAGGGTGCTGGAAAACTTGGCTTGGACACTCAACTGAGGACCTAACCCTACAACTGTGTCAGTGGGGATGCTTACGGGGACCTGGAGAGAGACAGAGAGGGAAACCAAGACCCCAGGCTGAGTGTGTTTCCTGTGTGCCCTTGAGGGAAATTGTGCTTGATGCAGAGAGGTCTGCATCTGGAAATACTGAGAGTATCCATTTGTATTCCAAGTGAGCGTCCTTCTCTAGTGTAAGTGATGAGGATTCAGGCTCTGTGATTACTGGCCTAGAGTGGGGATGTCACATGGCCTAGTGTTTGAGGGCAAAAGGTAGTATTACTGATATTATGGGTATTTAGCCACTGCTGGTATTGTTATAAGTTGCTGTCTGATTGGCTACCTATTTTTCTGGCCTGCTTTATATTGCACTGTTGGGCATGGCATTGCTCCCCATTTGGCTTAGTTCTGAATGACCCCACAGATGCAGTTCCTTGGAATTGATCTGTGACTATTGGCTTAGTGTCCCTATTTACTTCCCTACATTGTGTCCATAATTCTAAATTGGGCTGCTCTTTTGCTTGGTCAGCACCCCAGCATCTGTGACATATAGAGGAAATAAGTGTTGCACTTAGCTATAGTTTTAACCATTTAGCAAAGCTAAAGACCACTTCACTACATAAAGCAGACCCTTTCTGCAATAGTATTGTAAATCCTCTGCATATAAAGAAACAGTACCAAGTAAGGCCTTGTGGATATCGGGAGTGACTGGATTGCAACCTCCATTACTAAGTACATTCTGCACCCCCCTTCAATAAGGTACTACACCTAATTGAGTTAAATTCCCCAGTCAGCCAGTTGCACACCAGACACAATCAAATCACCTTTTTCTGAAATCATTGCTGTATAGATAACTTCCTCACTCTGTGCCGCCAGTATATTAGCACTAGGTATCTCAAAGCAGTGCTCTAATGGCTTAATGCTAACTGAGAAACATTTATTTCTAATGTCACACAGACTGTCCCCTTGTTAGACTTGGTAAATACAGGATAACAGTGAGTTGCCTCTCAAGTGCTAGGGTATGTTTAGGGCTGTCAAGTCCTTTCACCCCAGATACACCTATAACATGGTCTTTGTTCACATGGAAGTGAATGACACAAGACACACATTTCTGGGTTACATGAAGAGAGACAGGACAGCACTCTCAGTATATACATCCAAGGCCAGTTTAAAGTTAGTCCTGACCAACATTCTACCTTGACTGAGAATGATCCCTCAATATGAATAAAATATTACTGATTTTGACAACTGGCTCAGATACAAATTGGATACCTCTGCAATGATACCAGTAACAGCCTGGAGAGGGATGTTATCTTGTCCTACTCTCTTTGCCAGGGATGGCCTGCACCTTTCCCATCAAGGCTTTCTTATATTGGCCAGGACTTTCTCTTTGCCTATGCTGCCTTTTCTAGGCAATGTAAACCTGCTCCATTTATCAAACTAGCCAAATCAAATCAGGGCAGTATAAGGGTAGTGCTCCTCAATGCAAAAAGCCTAAGTAAGAAACAGCCCATCTTAGAAGCCTTTCTAACCTTAAAAATACAGACATCTGACTATTACTAAAACAAGTTTCCATTGCATACTACTGTTGTAAGTCTTGTCAGAAATGGTGAGGAAGCAGCCTACAGTGATGAAGTGGAACATCTAATAGGCTGGTGTGACAGCAACAATCTAGCCTTAAATGTAAGTAAGACCAAAGAATTAATAGTGGACCTCAGAAGGACTCAGGAGATACATCAACTTCTGGAAATTAGTGGGAAGAGTCAAAAACACAAAGTTTCTGGGGGAGCACATCTCCGATGAGTTATCCTGGTTGACTTATATTAGCCACACAATGAAGAAGGCACAACAATGTCTGCACTTCCTGTGGAAACTGAGGAAGGCAAACCTGATTCAGTCCATCCTCAAAGCCATCTACAGGGGGACCATTGAGAGCATCCTCTCAAAAAACATCATAGTTTGGTATGTTAGCTGCAAAGCATCTGACTGCAAGACTCTCCTGAGGGTAGTGAGGACAGCAGAAAAAAGGCATTGGTTCCTCACTCCCATCCATGGATGATCTGCATGAGACTCTGTGTGTGGGAAGGGCTGGGAAGATAATCAATGATCCCACTCAACCTGCTCAGGCAGGCAGTACCACAGCTTATACTGCAAAACATCTAGACTGAACATAAGCGTCTTCCCTCTATCCATAAGGCTGCTGAACATGAATGCCAGGCATGACAGTGAATAATTAGATCAATATGCCACTTACTACAAATTATCAGCTATAGTAATCACTCTGGCAAATTGCTTCAATAACTGGTACAATAAGCCTGATTTCTTATGGTATTATTTCCTGAATGTTCAATAGTCAGTAGTGTGTCACCACTCCATACATGTGGAAGATGAACATCAGAATATATCATACTACAACTGATGAAGTGCAATATTCTAAGCAATCACAATGTGAAATCATAGTCTTGCAATGCCTTCTAGTATAATACTGTCTAATGTCTTCCTGTCCAATTGTGGTAATTTGCTGTGTTGTTAATATTTTAATTATTACTGTATGTGCATTAGTCTTACTGTCATTCAGATTATGTGTTCATTGTTATGTCTTGCACGGGGACCAAAGCAATGTAATTTTGTTCAGCTTGCACTGCTGTGTATATGTGATCAACAATAAAGTTTAGTCTGACTTTGGCTTTTGACTTTGACTTGATACCTTTCTTACCTGGGTTCAATGCTCAGCATATTTAAATCCTCTAGTGAAAGCACTCTTCATGCCCTGGTGGTATGCATATATCACCATGAATCCCTCACCTCTAGACTTATACAGCTAGATAATGCCTTCACATCCTAGTAACTATAAATAAGGCCCATTACCACTTCTTGGCCAACTTTAGAACCCCCTCTATGCTACCCACATCCCATGATGCAAATCTGAATAAGAGTCCCTTACTATTAAACCAAATGCTCTTATACTTGTAAATTCCAATTATCCATCTATTAAATGGGATGCTTACACTACTGCAAGTAGATATTTTGAACATTTCTTATACTTCACTGATTCAAACTCACTAGACAAGATTGTGGGCTCCCTTATGAGAGGATCAAATATACTGGAACTTATCCCAAACATAGTATCATTATGCTCTGTACTTATAATTATACCTTTTTTGGTTAGGCCTGACCATCCAGCTGTGTTTCACACTATTAGAACCAAGCCCAAAAGACTCACAAACTCTATCACATTCAGCAACTTCCCTAAGGCAAATTCACTTCAACTGTATGATGACCGGAGGATCAGAGGATCACAGGAAGTAACTAGGCTAATGGCCCTAGGGTCCTTAGAAGCCTAGCCAAGTTCAACCCTTATTTCTATGATTGGCACCTTTGGCTGGTGATCCAAGAGTGATACAGGTGGAACTCCCAGGGCAAATTTATGGTTACCCATCCAATCATCCAGATTGCGTTTGAAGAGGGCCAATGAGGTGCTCTGTTTGACATGAAGTGAGAGTCTGTTCCAAAGGCATGGTAACCTCTGTGACACAAATCTGTCCCTCCAGCAGGTTCTATTAATGTCACGTACCAGGTTAAGGTCCCTAGAGCAAGTAACCCATGTACCATTTAGCTTACAAAGATGCAGCATTTCCAATACAGCAGGGTCAGAGATTGCCTTGTATGCAAGGTAGAGATCACCTGTGAGCAGTCTGTATGAAACAGAATAAAGTGACAGTGATTTTAGACAATTGATATAGGACAGATGCTGAAGACCTTGAATGTTCCTTGTGAGGAACCTTTGTGGCCCCTCCAATTACTGCAGGTGCTTGGAAAGGTACATACCAAAAGGGACGTTGTACTCAATTATTGCCCTAATGAGGGAACACTACAAGGAGGTTATAACTTCTTTTTTTTTTTCTGGAGGTAATGCCCTTACTTATGAGATGAGCCATATAGAATACCCTTCATACCACTGTGGAGACATGGTGGTCAAAGGTAAGGTTGCTGTCAACCTGTGTGCCCAGGTCTCTCACCACTAAGTGCGTACCTAAGGTGTTGCTATTGATGTGGTTGTTAGCAGGAACATCACCTTACTGAAAGGGATGATAATACATTTTTTTGCATTGAGTTTAAGGTCATGACTTTGGCACAAATCATTTGTTTGTGTAAGACCCTCTTGTAAGATGTTGACAACACTTGAAGATTCTATGACCGTTCCCAGTTTGCAGTCATCAGCAAACTTTGTCAGCCACAGACCTTTAGTTTAAATGTCCCCCTCCCCATAAAGACTGCTGCATTTGTGGATGGGCTTTAGTCTCAATTCAGTACCTGCATTGTGACATCACTCCCTATCCTGGTGGAATCTTAGTGCTAAAGATATAATGGTCAAAATATAAGGAATTATCAACATGATTGTTAGATCTTTTACAGCAGTGTCACCTATATGATATGTGAAAATGTTTTGTTTACCAAAATGAGCTATACTCCATTTTTCACATTTAGAGATCATTAAACCTTACATGTTTGTTAACACAAGCTAGTCCTATACTGACAGTTGTGAGTAAGTGAAAGATCAAATAAAACATTCAATTTACAGTTTTCTGTAAACGTAAACAACTACAGGACAGGAATGATGGCCTGAAGGACTGGAAAATAGATGCCAAATAGGAGAGGGCCCAACAATGAGCCTTGTGGTACATCACTGGTGACTGTTTTGCTTTCAGAAGTGTCATCTGTGACTCCAACCACATGGGTTCTGTGAGACAATAAGTTTGCTATTCACTGCAGTACATAAAAACATATATTTAGCTTTGCAGCCATCTGCAGGCTTAGATGACCATAGACCAGGTGTGATGGCCTTGAAGGACTGAAAATAGATGCCAAATATGAATGGATCTAACACTGAACCCCACTCAACACCACTATTAACTTTTTTGCTTTCAGAAGTGGCATTGGTGACTCCAGCCACATGGGTTTTGCCAGAGAACCAGTTAGCTATCCACTGCACAATGTATATATTTATATTCAGCTTTACAAGTTCATCAATAATGTCTACATGAGGAATAGTGTTAAAGGCCTTGGTCAGGTCTAGATATGATTTATGTACTGGGTAACTGCAATCCACTGCTTTGATGACTTTTTCAAATAAATTAATGAGGTTTAAGAGGTAAGACCTCCCACTGACAAACCCAAATTGATGACAGTCCAGGATTAAGAACTTTTCAATACCCAAATTAATGAGATCTGAGATAATATATTCCATAGCTTTACATATGAGACTATTAAGACACTAAGGTCTACAGCTGCCATTGGCCATGGTTGAGCTAGCCTTGTGTTATGATATTACAATGGGTGTTTCCCAGGCTTCAGGAATGTAACCAGTGGAGAGGCTTAGATTTATAAGGTTTAGATTCAAATGCATGATGAATAGACAGGTCAGCACATTTGTATCCTCTGTCATGCCCCACAAACTATCATGGAAAGTGATAGAAAGTAATGGGGATTGCAATGGCTAAACTACAAATTATCTATCCAGTCATTTGCCAGTTAAGTCCATAACATAATCAAAAGGGAATATACAATGAATATGAGTGAACTGTAAACATTTTTATCATAAGGCAGGGTCATGAATAAGTAAGTTGGGTCATGAATAAGTAAGTTCAGAAATGATGTGAAAAGGAGCTGCAGCAGGTTTACAGTGGCTTCAACTCAGCAACAACAAACTTTATTACAGTTTGCTGTTTGCAACGCTATATAGAAATGGAAATGCAGAAACTTGGCATGACATGTAAAAACATGGTAACAATATATTTAGGTGGAAGGCTGGATCTGTGGTTTAGCCTGGAATGTGGAAGCAAGTGTGTTTACAGTTTTTCATCAGATGGTCCTTGAGTTTGTTTGCGTCTTTCGGCTTTTCCCGGTTAGGGGTCGCCACAGCGGAACTCCGGTCCGCTAATGATTGGCAGTAGATTTTTACGTACTGGCTTGCCGGGCCTAACGCACAACCTTCAACGAAGGAATGCCCATTCACTCATGTCGCTACACAGAAGACGCTCTAACTGAGAATCGAATGGGCAACGTCTAACTGTGAGGTGACAATGCTACAGCAGCACCACCACTGCAGTACTATGGTCCTTGAGTAGTAAACTAAATAAACTTGAGCAGAATGAAGAAGACACACACAACTGAAGAATTATTGTAAAGCGCTTTTCGTTTATGACAAATCACAAACTTCATCAGACAATTTACACAATAAAACAGTTCATTTAAATACTCTTAAACAACCAATCATAATACATGTATAATTAATTTAAAAATCTCTTAAACAGATAGTACTATTTGAGTACGCTGTATAAATAATATAGAGAATACTTAAAATACAGTAATGCCACCTTACTTTACCAGTTTAAATGAATAACTTTGTTGTTAAAATGTAAAAAACACTCAGTAAACAATACAATTAGGGACCCCACTTATATTGAGTGGTCACGATGTTGCTCAACGTCTAAGATTTCTCAATTTTAATACGCTACTCAGCACACATCCATCATTTAAACCTGGCAAACTATAAGCATTTAATCTAATTTGCCAGGAAAGTTCCATTTCATCAAGTTTAAGAACCTCAGAACCACCCCTAAAGTCACTGTGAACCTGATCTATTACAATAAATTTAAATTTATGATCAGGGAAACAGCCAACATGCTTTGCTAAAGCATTTTCAGATTTGTTTTTCCTAATAGCATACAGATGTTCATAAATGCGGTTTCAGAGTTTTCTTTCAGTTTTGCCAACGTAAAACGCTGAGCAGAACTGGCACTTGGCAAGATATACAACTAATTTAGAGTTGCAGTTATTTCTCCATTTCAAATTATAATATACATTGTTCACACTAAACCTGTTAGATTCTATAATATGTGAACAATAATTGCAGCTCTGACATTTGTACATGCCAGGTGTTCTAACAGTGTTAAGTTTCTTAACTTCACAATAGGTTTTAAGATTCATACCCCTCTTATAAGTTACAAGGGGTATTCTCCCACACTGTTAAAAACACTACAGTCACTCTTAAAGATTTGCCAGTTTTTCTACAAGATCCCAAAACAACTATTACTGTCCAAGCTGTAAGTGGTAATAAAAGAAGTTGGAAATACCTTTAAGACATCTTGTGTATCAGAAACTTCTACCAAACTATTCATCGCAACATTGTTACTGTTTAGATCATTACTAGACTTATTTAACAATGGTGTATAAAAATGTGACTGACGTTTCTGTGAAACTTCATTAATTAGCTCATCAATAAGATATTCAGGGTAACCACGGGCTAAGAACATAGTCTTCATATACTCACATTCATCGTAAAATTCAACATCAATAGTAATAATCGAACCAGTTGACCTTTTACTATGGCTCGTTTCTGGTGATGTGGGTGACAACTTGTATAATGCAGCATTGAATTGCAATAAGTATTCTTCCTATGGATGGCTGCAGTGTACCTGCCCATAGCCCTATCCTTAGATAGTGTTATGTCAAGGTAAGCAATGGAATTAACATCAAATGAGTGAGTAAATTTTAAAAAGGAGGTAGTTGTATTTAAATACTCAACTAGGTTTACACTGAGTGCTTCGTCACCATCCAACAGTATAAAAATGTCGTCCAAAAAACGAGTGTAGAATACTATATGTTCTTTAAATCTACAATTATCATTGTTCACATAAACATGTTCCCAATAAGCCATGACCATATTGGCCACACTGGCACATGGAGAGCCCATGGCTACCCCAATTTTTTGAAGAAAAAACTTTTCCTCAAACATGAAAAAGTTATTTTCTAAAATTAGGCTTAACAGTTCTTCTACTAATAAGCACTCATCAGTAGGGCAACCTTGGAGTAATAGCAACTCATGAATCCATTCTAAAGCCTCCTTGTGAGGTATACAGGTATATAAATCCTTGACGTCTATGGTCAAGAAGTTGTTACTAGGTTTAAAGACTAAGTCATTAATGTTCCTCAAAAAGGTCCATGAATCCTTACATATTTGTTTGAAGTTGACTACATATTTTTGTAAAATGAAGTCCACAACCTTAGCACAGGTGTACGTAGGTGAACCTCTACTGTCAACTAAAGGACGCATTGGGGGATTCTCCAGATTTTTATGAATTTTTGGAATGCCAAAAAAACAAGGAAATCTGGGGAACAAAGTAAACATAAAGTTGTAAATAGGTTGAGTTATTCTTCCTTCAATATAAAGATCTTCTATCACATTCTTAATTAAGTTATATGCTCTATTTATTTCTGAAAGTGAACTAGCTGCATAGGACGGTGAGTTTAACAATTCCAGCATCCTATTAGAGTAGTGTTATCAAAAATAACGACGCCACCATATCTGGTTTACATATTCTTATAGCATTCACTTTCATAAAATCCAAACATTCTCTTTCTTTTAGGAAAGCCTTATTTTTGTTTACAACTGTTTTGGACTGTGCTAAGTTGCGGATGTCAATTCACAAAACTGTTCAAATGTTTTTATTAAAGGATTCATGGGTGGATTAAAAGTACTAGGAACCCTAAACACATTTGGGTTAGTTGTGTTGTCACCCATTAACATGTTTAAATTGAGTTTCCTGGTATAAAGTTTTAAGTCAATAATGGTTTTGACAACATCTAATCTACGTGGGGCACGTAAGTTTGCCCTTTAGATAGCAAATTTATTAAATCGGAGTGTATATGTGTCTTAGAAAAGTTATACACAGTAAAATCACCACTTGTGTTATGTAGTATCACAGGTTGGCAGTTACAAGGAAAACTGACTTGATCTTCACTAAAAGAGTCTGGAAGTGAAGGTATTGATGGAGGCATGTCACTAAATATATCATTCTCAATAAGCATGTTACTAAAAACACAGTAATCTGTATTATTCATTGACTTAGAAGAATTATCTAGTACATTGATTAATTGTTCTTGAATTTCTTCTTCTTCTGGTAGGTATGGGCAATTGGTTGTTTCTGTCGTGCTCCTAAAAATTTTGGTTATTTGACCGAAGTTGTAATGCCCAACAGAAGACTCATGTTGTTCAGAGTTATTATTAACAAGTGGTTGAAAAACAGTGTCTTGTTGTAGTTCAGTTGGAAATGGGTGATTAGGTTCTTGGTGCAATATAGCTGGGACTGTAGTGTTCCTTTTATTGATATTATTAGTAGAAACTTGTTGTTTAGTTTTATGCCAAACTTGTGATGAAGGAGGAACAGGATAGGCCAACCCTTCACCATAAGCCTTCATGTCTCTTTCCAATTTCCTGACTTTATTAGTTTTAAGTTTGTCCAGATATAAATCGATGCTAGCAAAAGAGCGATTGTATTCAAATTTATATCTGGGAAATTCACTGTCATTATTAATCTTAGTGTCCAGGTTACACACCTGGACCGTTAGATCTTCTATGGCTAAGCAATAATGTTTGCTCATAAGGTCAAGGAGTTCCAGACCTTGACGGTCAAACAAGGCAATAATATCCAAGTGAAACTGTGAATTTGGTACCAATCCTGTTGGGTATTGCCAGCGCCTTAAACCCTTAGGCACTATCTTGTTTTTGGTACATTCAGTGAAGTATGAGACTTCTAATTGGGTTTTCTTTAACTTGACTAATAATTTGTCAAGATCTTTTAAATCATCTGAAATACTGGAAACAGGCGAGCTCTCAGTGGCATTTGAATGCCTTAAATTATTAGCGTTAAAAAATGAATTATCGGATAACCAATTGTTCAAATTAAAAGGTTTACCTGTTACTGGGTTGTTGTTCGAGACAGATGGTATGTCAGCATGGTTAACAACGTTTGCGACATTAGCGTCTAAGTTAAATGCTGTGCTGCTCAAGGGTAGAGCCCCGTTAGTCCTAGTAGTATTAATTACTTGTCCACATGGAAAGCTAGAAGTAGTTACGTTAGTTTGCGGTCCGTTAGTTGGTAAGGGACCCGCTCTATTGTTGAAACAAATGCTGCCATGGTCAGCTATCGTGGGGACAGGAACTGACTGGTGGATGTTCCCAGTAGCGTTACCTCTACGGTAAAGTTGTAGAAACAGGAAGTTGCACCTTCTCGGCGTCAAATCTACGTTCCAGTTTGTCCAAACGGGTTAACAAGGAATCCAGCCTTGAAATAACACATTCATAACCGGTGTTGCCCCCGACCGGGACATTAGAAGAAGGTGGCACATTGTCAGTATCAGTATCTTGCAAAATAGCAGGAGTTTCTTGCAAAATAGCAGGAATTTGATCAAAAGTGGTGCCGATATCTTCCATCTCCGCTCCAGTAACGACAAACTCACGAAATCACAGGTTAAAAACAAAGACAAGCAAACTGAATAAACTTGAGCAGAATGAAGAAGACACACACAATTGTAGAATTATTGTAAAGCGCTTTTCGTTTATGACAAATCACAAACTTCATCAGACAATTTACACAATAAAACAGTTCATTTAAATACTCTTAAACAACCAATCATAATACATGTATAATTAATTTAAAAATCTCTTAAACAGATAGTACTATTTGAGTATGCTGTATAAATAATATAGAGAATACTTAAAATACAGTAATGCCACCTTACTTTACCAGTTTAAATGAATAACTTTGTTGTTAAAATGTAAAAAACACTCAGTAAACAATACAATTAGGGACCCCACTTATATTGAGTGGTCACGATGTTGCTCAACGTCTAAGATTTCTCAATTTTAATACGCTACTCAGCACACATCCATCATTTAAACCTGGCAAACTATAAGCATTTAATCTAATTTGCCAGGAAAGTTCCATTTCATCAAGTTTAAGAACCTCAGAACCACCCCTAAAGTCACTGTGAACCTGATCTATTACAATAAATTTAAATTTATGATCAGGGAAACATAACATCTTTGCTAAAGCATTTTCAGATTTGTTTTTCCTAATAGCATACAGATGTTCATAAATGCGGTTTCGGAGTTTTCTTTCAGTTTTGCCAACATAAAACGCTGAGCAGAACTGGCACTTGGCAAGATATACAACTAATTTAGAGTTGCAGTTATTTCTCCATTTCAAATTATAATATACATTGTTCACACTAAACCTGTTAGATTCTATAATATGTGAACAATAATTGCAGCTCTGACATTTGTACATGCCAGGTGTTCTAACAGTGTTAAGTTTCTTAACTTCACAATAGGTTTTAAGATTCATACCCCTCTTATAAGTTACAAGGGGGTATTCTCCCACACTGTTAAAAACACTACAGTCACTCTTAAAGATTTGCCAGTTTTTCTACAAGATCCCAAAACAACTATTACTGTCCAAGCTGTAAGTGGTAATAAAAGAAGTTGGAAATACCTTTAAGACATCTTGTGTATCAGAAACTTCTACCAAACTATTCATCGCAACATTGTTACTGTTTAGATCATTACTAGACTTATTTAACAATGGTGTATAAAAATGTGACTGACGTTTCTGTGAAACTTCATTAATTAGCTCATCAATAAGATATTCAGGGTAACCACGGGCTAAGAACATAGTCTTCATATACTCACATTTTTGATAACGACGACTACTCTAATAGGATGCTGGAATTGTTAAACTCACCGTCCTATGCAGCTAGTTCACTTTCAGAAATAAATAGAGCGTATAACTTAATTAAGAATGTGATAGAAGATCTTTATATTGAAGGAAGAATAACTCAACCTATTTACAACTTTATGTTTACTTTGTTCCCCAGATTTCCTTGTTTTTTTGGCATTCCAAAAATTCATAAAAATCTGGAGAATCCCCCAATGCGTCCTTTAGTTGACAGTAGAGGTTCACCTACGTACACCTGTGCTAAGGTTGTGGACTTCATTTTACAAAAATATTTAGTCAACTTCAAACAAATCTGTAAGGATTCATGGACCTTTTTGAGGAACATTAATGACTTAGTCTTTAAACATAGTAACAACTTCTTGACCATAGACGTCAAGGATTTATATACCTGTATACCTCACAAGGAGGCTTTAGAATGGATTCATGAGTTGCTATTACTCCAAGGTTGCCCTACTGATGAGTGCTTATTAGTAGAAGAACTGTTAAGCCTAATTTTAGAAAATAACTTTTTCATGTTTGAGGAAAAGTTTTTTCTTCAAAAAATTGGGGTAGCCATGGGCTCTCCATGCGGTGCCAGTGTGGCCAATATGGTCATGGCTTATTGGGAACATGTTTATGTGAACAATGATAATTGTAGATTTAAAGAACATATAGTATTCTACACTCGTTTTTTGGACGACATTTTTATACTGTTGGATGGTGACGAAGCACTCAGTGTAAACCTAGTTGAGTATTTAAATACAACTACCTCCTTTTTAAAATTTACTCACTCATTTGATGTTAATTCCATTGCTTACCTTGACATAACACTATCTAAGGATAGGGCTATGAGCAGGTACACTGCAGCCATCCATAGGAAGAATACTTATTGCAATTCAATGCTGCATTATACAAGTTGTCACCCACATCACCAGAAACGAGCCATAGTAAAAGGCCAACTGGTTCGTGCCGCACGTATTATTACTATTGATGTTGAATTTTACGATGAATGTGAGTATATGAAGACTATGTTCTTAGCCCGTGGTTACCCTGAATATCTTATTGATGAGCTAATTACTAGGTGACTTTAACATAGATTGGAATGTTTGCAAACAAACTTATCCATCAACCCCTATCAACCTATATGGATTCCATCAAACCATTCACTCAACTACTAGAACAAATAAAAGCAATAACAAAGAAACCATACTAGACTGGATCTTGACAAATAGTCCCCTACAAAAATACACAACTGGAACCCTCCCAGATGACCTTAGTGACCACTCACTAACATACATTATAAAGCACAAAACACATCTAGCAACACCTCCCCTGATTCGCTTATCTAAAACATTTTGACCTCCATCAGTTTCAAAATGAACTTAGCCTAGTTACCTGGTTACTTCTAAAGAGTCTCCCAATAGATGACGCTGTTAACCACTTTAATACAACCTTCCTTACTATTCTTGATCGGCATGCCCCTTTACGTTCTATACGCACAAAAAGTAAGACAGCTCAATGGCTTACAAGCAACACTAAACAACTTATCCTTACTAGGAATAAAGCCTGGAAGAAATGGCGAACCACTAAGGACTCTTTTGATCACCTTAGCTTCAAACAAAAAAGAAATATGACCAAACTAGCTATCATACAAGATAAAAAGAACTTTTACACACAACTACAGCAATCCTCCCACCTACAACCTAAGAAATTCTGGAAATCTATTAACTCACTACTATCCCCTGGCAAAGTAGAAACCCCTAGTCCACTAGGCTCCTGCCCAGACTCTTCCTTACAAACAGCAAATGCTTTCAATAACTTTTTTACTTCTACAATACTTAACCTAGCCAACCAACAAAGCCCAGACCCCTCACTACTAGGTAACCAAAGCTGCACACCACCACCATTTCATCTTAAACCCATACCTACTTCCTATATTCGATATCTACTTCAGAAACTCAAACCTTCCACCCCCTCAGCAGACAAATTGCCAGCTGAATATCTTCAGTTAAGTGCTAATGCTATTGCTTACCCTATCTCTATTCTAATAAACAGAACCATAACAGAAAGTACTATACCTTCACTCTGGAAAATCTCCCACATCATCCCTCTCTTCAAAGGTGGCGAATCATTCGAGTATTCTAACTACCGCCCCATAGCACTACTATCTCCTATTGCAAAAATAATGGAGAAATGTATTCACAAACAGTTACTTAATCACCTCCTATCTAATAATCTCCTTGCAAACTGCCAACATGGCTTTCGTCCCTCCCATAGCACCACCTCAGCCTTAGTATCCTTTATCGACTCCATTAATAAAACCGCAATAACAATCTTCTTACATCAGCATTTTTGTAGACCTGTCAAAGCCTTTGACATGGTGAACCACCAACTACTCTTACACCGTTTAAAATCTCTCTCACTCAATAACTTTGCCCTAAGCTGGTTTACTTCATACCTTCATAATCGGAAACAAGCTGTGTTATGGAACAACAATCTTTCAGACCTTCTCCCACCACTTTAGGAGTCCCCAAGGCTCCATCTTAGGTCCTCTTTTATTTTCCATCTTTATTAATGATCTGCATCTTGCCACTCCTCTAACTACTTGTATTCAGTACGCTGATGATTCCACTATCATTTGCTCTGCCACCAACCAAACTGACCTCCACTCCATTACCCAAACAACTTTTACCACCATTGAGCAATGGTTCTCCAATCACTGTCTTCTCTTAAACCCTAAGAAAACTAAACTTCTCCTCTTCCTACCTACACACCTCTCTCCCTCTATCAACTTCACACTTTCTTCAAATAATGGCACCCTTATCTCTCCAGACCAAACTACCAAACTTTTAGGCATAACTATTGACAACCTTCTTAAATTTGACTTCCATATTAACTCAATCATAAAAACAATGAATAGAAAATTAGGTTCCCTCTGCAGAATCAAATCTTACTTAACTCCGGAAGCTAGAACAACTATAGCTAGAACCCATCTTACCTCTACTCTACTATATGCTTCCCCTATATATACTAACCTTTCTAAACATAACATCAACAAGCTTACTGCAGCCTACAACAACATTGCCAGATTTGCCACTGCCTCACCATATAGAACACACCACTGCCTGAACCTTCGCAACCTAGGGTGGCTAGAGTTACCCCACCTAATTCAATACTATCAGCTTACAATTGCCCATAAAGCCCTTTACCAACCAGAAAACACACCTATGCTCTCTACACTTATCAAACCCTATAACAACCAAAAAAACCTTCGCTCTTCCAATAAACTACTGATTCAAACTCATCGATCAAAAAACACAGCAGGTGACTCTCTATTTTCAAACTCAGTTGGCAAAATTTGGAATCAACTTCCACCAGATCTAACAGCCCAAACTTCCCTAACACTATTTAAAACTAAACTGAAACACTTTCTAACCAACCACTGGCTATGCTCCTGCAATAACCGCTAATCTTAACCCTCCCATCATCTGTATCCTTTTATCTTCCTCATCTCCATTTTCTTTTTTATCTGCTCACTCCTACTTAGGAATTACTCTCTTTTCTTTGAACTATACTTGTCTCTAAACTCTTTAGCTAACTCTTAAATTATTTTTCTCTGTCTCTCACTATGCTGATCAGTACTCCAGTAATATCTGTATCTCTCTCTCACCTTTGTCTCTACATCCTCTTATTGTGGTTCAAATGCCTTGACTATTTATACAGTAAATGCCTTACATATTTTGTAATTACTTTTGTTATCATGTAGTAGATAGCAGAGTTTTTCTGTATTTGTACAGTAAATGCCTTATGTATTTTGTATTTACTTTTGTTATCATGTAGTAGATAGCGGAGCTTTTCTCCTCGGGCCTCCACTGAAAATGGACATGTATCCAGTTGGACTAGCCCGGTTAACAAATGTAAAATAAAATAAATAAATAAAATAAGTTTCACAGAAACGTCAGTCACATTTTTATACACCATTGTTAAATAAGTCTAGTAATGATCTAAACAGTAACAATGTTGCGATGAATAGTTTCTAAAAGTTTCTGATACACAAGATGTCTTAAAGGTATTTCCAACTTCTTTTATTACCACTTACAGCTTGGACAGTAATAGTTGTTTTGGGATCTTGAAGAAAAACTGGCAAATCTTTAAGAGTGACTGTAGTGTTTTTAACAGTGTGGGAGAATACCCCCTTGTAACTTATAAGAGGGGTATGAATCTTAAAACCTATTGTGAAGTTAAGAAACTTAACACTGTTAGAACACCTGGCATGTACAAATGTCAGAGCTGCAATTATTGTTCACATATTATAGAATCTAACAGGTTTAGTGTGAACAATGTATATTATAATTTGAAATGGAGAAATAACTGCAACTCTAAATTAGTTGTATATCTTGCCAAGTGCCAGTTCTGCTCAGCGTTTTACGTTGGCAAAACTGAAAGAAAACTCCGAAACCGCATTTATGAACATCTGTATGCTATTAGGAAAAACAAATCTGAAAATGCTTTAGCAAAGCATGTTGGCTGTTTCCCTGATCATAAATTTAAATTTATTGTAATAGATCAGGTTCACAGTGACTTTAGGGGTGGTTCTGAGGTTCTTAAACTTGATGAAATGGAACTTTCCTGGCAAATTAGATTAAATGCTTATAGTTTGCCAGGTTTAAATGATGGATGTGTGCTGAGTAGCGTATTAAAACTGAGAAATCTTAGACGTTGAGCAACATCGTGACCACTCAATATAAGTGGGGTCCCTAATTGTATTGTTTACTGAGCGTTTTTACATTTTAACAACAAAGTTATTCATTTAAACTGGTAAAGTAAGGTGGCATTACTGTATTTTAAGTATTCTCTATATTATTTATACAGCGTACTCAAATAGTACTATCTGTTTAAGAGATTTTTAAATTAATTATACATGTATTATGATTGGTTGTTTAAGAGTATTTAAATGAACTGTTTTATTGTGTAAATTGTCTGATGAAGTTTGTGATTTGTCATACACGAAAAGCGCTTTACAATAATTCTTCAATTGTGTGTGTCTTCTTCATTCTGCTCAAGTTTATTTAGTTTGCTTGCCTTTGTTTCTAACCTGTGATTTCAAGAGTTTGTCGTTACTAGAGCGGAGATGGAAGATATTGGCACCACTTTTGATCAGATTCCTGCTATTTTGCAAGAAACTCCAGCTACTTTGCAAGATACTGATACCCACAACGTACCACCTTCTTTTAATGTCCCAGTCGGGGGCAATACCGGTTATGAATGTGTTATTTCTAAGTTGGATTCCTTGTTAACCCGTTTGGACAAATTGGAACGTAGATTTGATGCTGAGAAGGCGCTACTTCCTGTGTCTACATCTCCACCAGGTCTGATTAGAAGTAACGCTACCGGGAACTTCCACCATCCAGTTCCTGTTTTTACGATAGCTGACCATGGCAGCACTTGTTTCAACAACAGAGCGGGCCTTTTACCAACTAATGGACCGCAAACCAACGTTTCTTCTCCTAGTTTACCATGTGGACAAGTAATTAACACCACTAGGACTAGCGGGGCTCTACCCCCGAGCAACACAGCATTTAACCTAGACGTTAATGTCGCAAACGTTGTTAACCACGCTGACATACCATCTGTCTCGAACAACAACTCAGCAACAGGTAAACCTTTTAATTTGAACAATTGGTTATCTGATAATTCATTTTTTAACGCTAATAACTTAAGGTGTCCAAATGCCATTGAGAGTTCGCCTGTTTCCAGTATTTCCGACGACTTAAAAGAACTTGACAAATTACTAGTCAAGTTAAAGAAAACCCAACTAGAAGTGTCATACTTCACTGAATGTACCAAAAACAAGATAGTGCCTAAGGGTTTAAGGCGCTGGCAATACCCGACAGGATTGGTACCAAATTCACAGTTTCACTTGGATATTATTGCCTTGTTTGACCGTCAAGGTCTGGAACTCCTTGACCTTATGAGCAAACATTATTGCTTAGCCATAGAAGATCTAACGGTCCAGGTGTGTAACCTGGACACTAAGATTAATAATGACAGTGAATTTCCCAGATATAAATTTGAATACAATCGCTCTTTTGCTAGCATCGATTTATATCTGGACAAACTTAAAACTAATAAAGTCAGGAAATTGGAAAGAGACATGAAGGCTTATGGTGAAGGGCTGGCCTATCCTGTTCCTCCTTCATCACAAGTTTGGCATAAAACTAAACAACAAGTTTCTACTAATAATATCAATAAAAGGAACACTACAGTCCCAGCTATATTGCACCAAGAACCTAATCACCCATTTCCAACTGAACTACAACAAGACACTGTTTTTCAACCACTTGTTAATAATAACTCTGAACAACATGAGTCTTCTGTTGGGCATTACAACTTGCGGTCAAATAACCAAAATTTTTTAGGAGCACGACAGAAACAACCAATTGCCCATACCTACCAGAAGAAGAAGAAATTCAAGAACAATTAATCAATGTACTAGATAATTCTTCTAAGTCAATGAATAATACAGATTACTGTGTTTTTAGTAACATGCTTATTGAGAATGATATATTTAGTGACATGCCTCCATCAATACCTTCACTTCCAGACTCTTTTAGTGAAGATCAAGTCAGTTTTCCTTGTAACTGCCAACCTGTGATACTACATAACACAAGTGGTGATTTTACTGTGTATAACTTTTCTAAGACACATATACACTCCGATTTAATAAATTTGCTATCTAAAGGGCAAACTTACGTGCCCCCACGTAGATTAGATGTTGTCAAAACCATTATTGACTTAAAACTTTATACCAGGAAACTCAATTTAAACATGTTAATGGGTGACAACACAACTAACGACCCAAATGTGTTTAGGGTTCCTAGTACTTTTAATCCACCCATGAATCCTTTAATAAAAACATTTGAACAGTTTTGTGAATTGGACATCCGCAACTTAGCACAGTCCAAAACAGTTGTAAACAAAAATAAGGCTTTCCTAAAAGAAAGAGAATGTTTGGATTTTATGAAAGTGAATGCTATAAGAATATGTAAACCAGATAAGGGTGGTGGCGTCGTTATTTTTGATAACGACGACTACTCTAATAGGATGCTGGAATTGTTAAACTCACTGTCCTATGCAGCTAGTTCACTTTCAGAAATAAATAGAGCATATAACTTAATTAAGAATGTGATAGAAGATCTTTATATTGAAGGAAGAATAACTCAACCTATTTACAACTTTATGTTTACTTTGTTCCCCAGATTTCCTTGGTTTTTTGGCATTCCAAAAATTCATAAAAATCTGGAGAATCCCCCAATGCGTCCTTTAGTTGACAGTAGAGGTTCACCTACGTACACCTGTGCTAAGGTTGTGGACTTCATTTTACAAAAATATTTAGTCAACTTCAAACAAATATGTAAGGATTCATGGACCTTTTTGAGGAACATTAATGACTTAGTCTTTAAACCTAGTAACAACTTCTTGACCATAGACGTCAAGGATTTATATACCTGTATACCTCACAAGGAGGCTTTAGAATGGATTCATGAGTTGCTATTACTCCAAGGTTGCCCTACTGATGAGTGCTTATTAGTAGAAGAACTGTTAAGCCTAATTTTAGAAAATAACTTTTTCATGTTTGAGGAAAAGTTTTTTCTTCAAAAAATTGGGGTAGCCATGGGCTCTCCATGCGGTGGCAGTGTGGCCAATATGGTCATGGCTTATTGGGAACATGTTTATGTGAACAATGATAATTGTAGATTTAAAGAACATATAGTATTCTACACTCATTTTTTGGACGACATTTTTATACTGTTGGATGGTGACGAAGCACTCAGTGTAAACCTAGTTGAGTATTTAAATACAACTACCTCCTTTTTAAAATTTACTCACTCATTTGATGTTAATTCCATTGCTTACCTTGACATAACACTATCTAAGGATAGGGCTATGGGCAGGTACACTGCAGCCATCCATAGGAAGAATACTTATTGCAATTCAATGCTGCATTATACAAGTTGTCACCCACATCACCAGAAACGAGCCATAGTAAAAGGCCAACTGGTTCGTGCCGCACGTATTATTACTATTGATGTTGAATTTTACGATGAATGTGAGTATATGAAGACTATGTTCTTAGCCCGTGGTTACCCTGAATATCTTATTGATGAGCTAATTAATGAAGTTTCACAGAAACGTCAGTCACATTTTTATACACCATTGTTAAATAAGTCTAGTAATGATCTAAACAGTAACAATGTTGCGATGAATAGTTTGGTAGAAGTTTCTGATACACAAGATGTCTTAAAGGTATTTCCAACTTCTTTTATTACCACTTACAGCTTGGACAGTAATAGTTGTTTTGGGATCTTGAAGAAAAACTGGCAAATCTTTAAGAGTGACTGTAGTGTTTTTAACAGTGTGGGAGAATACCCCCTTGTAACTTATAAGAGGGGTATGAATCTTAAAACCTATTGTGAAGTTAAGAAACTTAACACTGTTAGAACACCTGGCATGTACAAATGTCAGAGCTGCAATTATTGTTCACATATTATAGAATCTAACAGGTTTAGTGTGAACAATGTATATTATAATTTGAAATGGAGAAATAACTGCAACTCTAAATTAGTTGTATATCTTGCCAAGTGCCAGTTCTGCTCAGCGTTTTACGTTGGCAAAACTGAAAGAAAACTCCGAAACCGCATTTATGAACATCTGTATGCTATTAGGAAAAACAAATCTGAAAATGCTTTAGCAAAGCATGTTGGCTGTTTCCCTGATCATAAATTTAAATTTATTGTAATAGATCAGGTTCACAGTGACTTTAGGGGTGGTTCTGAGGTTCTTAAACTTGATGAAATGGAACTTTCCTGGCAAATTAGATTAAATGCTTATAGTTTGCCAGGTTTAAATGATGGATGTGTGCTGAGTAGCGTATTAAAATTGAGAAATCTTAGACGTTGAGCAACATCGTGACCACTCAATATAAGTGGGGTCCCTAATTGTATTGTTTACTGAGTGTTTTTTACATTTTAACAACAAAGTTATTCATTTAAACTGGTAAAGTAAGGTGGCATTACTGTATTTTAAGTATTCTCTATATTATTTATACAGCGTACTCAAATAGTACTATCTGTTTAAGAGATTTTTAAATTAATTATACATGTATTATGATTGGTTGTTTAAGAGTATTTAAATGAACTGTTTTATTGTGTAAATTGTCTGATGAAGTTTGTGATTTGTCATACACGAAAAGCGCTTTACAATAATTCTTCAATTGTGTGTGTCTTCTTCATTCTGCTCAAGTTTATTTAGTTTGCTTGTCTTTGTTTCTAACCTGTGATTTCGAGTCCTTGAGTAGTAGTCTAAATTCTCTGTAGGTGCCAGTTCTAATATCCTGAAGCAGAGTGTTCCAACTAGCAAGAATGGTCTTGGAGAATGATCTTTGTCTTACAAAGAGACTGACAGAAGCTCTATACACTTGGAAAGTTACCAAAACAGCAGGCCTTGTACCAGCATGCATCCTCTGAAAGATACAAGTCCCAAACAAGTGTAGCAGACATTGGTGGGAACAGAACAGAAGGAAACCAAACAACTTGATGTTATCATCCACCTTGCAGCTTTCACCAATATTGTATTACCAGATTTTCCAGAAACTCAGAAATGTTCCAGTACCAGCTAGATGATGCACACTATAATATTGTTGTGCTGCTCCAATCCATTTGGAACAAAGCTCCTTGTTGAAGAATAATGGACAAAGCCAAAAAAATAAAGGCCAAAGCTCCATAATCAGAGAAAGACTCCAAGCATTGCTCTTGCACACACAGAAAGTTGCCCGAAAAAGAGGCTCTGCAGCAGCACTCATCCCCTGAAGGATATGAAGTCTGAAACCTATGCATGTCACTGCTCAGTGACATGCAATCCCCAAAGATCCACCAGCAAACCATGACTTTTATGTGGAAAAGACCAAAAATATTAGGCAAAAACCAGGGTCACTATATATTACCAGAGACAGCTGATACTGAGAGCTATGTTTTGGGATAAAAAAATTGCTTTGCATCTGCATCTATTGATGATTATGAAATTGTACTATATCTTTATTAGCCACACAGGTTTATATCCCCATATTGCTTCTGCCCACTGGAAAAGCTAATGTTTGAGACAGTGTAAGTTGCATTGTTACTCCCCCATATGCTAGTTACTGCTTTTCAGTTTAGTTTACAGATCTTCACATTGCCAGGGTTAGGAAAGAATGCGTGCTTAAGCATCTCAAGAAATAGAGGCTCATGAATACATTGAGCTTGGTGGCAGTGCTTCCTCCAGAACTGTTGACCTCTTAAAGTTCAACATTTACTCTGTTGCTGCTTTTCCACAACATTTGATTCTGAAGGGAGTAAGAGGAGTGTCTTGTCAAACATTTGTTAGCCAGAGGTGGACAGTGGTACATAATGAATAATTTTAAAAAAATTAAAAAACATTAAAAGAAAATAAACTCCAGGAGATATAAGAAACTTGTTAGCTTTGGATAAAGTTAAGCAATGGCATTTCCTATTGTAAAATTAATAGATATGAATATTTTATTTTCTGCCACTTGCAGATGAGGTGTGTTACATGTGTAAAGCTATAACTGCAAAGGTGTATTTGAGCCTTGGAATTTGCACTTTTATTCATATAGCTTTCCTAGCTTATCTAGTTAATAGGCAAGATACCTTGCAAGACAGTTTTAGTTAATGTGCAGTTTCTCCTGAGTGGTTATTATATGGTAATGGAGTGATAGGTCCTGGTGGAGCTGTATACAGAGATACTTTTATTTTATTCCTAGGTGCAGAGGGTTTCCTTGTGATAAATTAGCTACTGCATGATGGCTGAGGAGTTTCCAGGAGCATTGCAATACTTTTGTACAGCCAGTTATTTATTAATAAGTTCCACAGTAGATTAAAATCATTTTGCAGGGCAGATGGTAATCTATTTGATTTCAGTATTACAGTACCATCAATATAAAGGGTACGGTTTAGGATTTGTAGGTCAGATGTGAGATCATTGAAGAGGACAGAGAGGATAACAAAGGGCCCAATACTGCACCTTTGTGGCACTGCACTATTAATGAGCTAATATCTGGTGTGTTCCTTCCCAAAATTATCTGAAGGGGTCTGTTGTGAAGATAGTTTTTGAACCAACTGACTGTGCCTTTTGAGAGTCCATAAGAAAAGAACGTCTGTATTAGTAAGTTGTGGAATACAGTTTTGAATGTTCATTTTAATTCTAGGAAAAAGAGATATTGAATATAAAGCATTCTGCATATTGATATATACTTAATTTTCTAAAGATAATTCTCTGGAAAGTTTATAAATAATTTTCAAAGAGGTTTTAAATGATGTCTCTTAGGCAGATACATGCACAGCAATTTCACTGGCACAGTCTAGCATAGTGTATTATACTTAATTTCCATAATATATATCTGTATTACCTGGCATTATAACAGGTGTAATGAAATCATATCACCAGATAAGTGAATGTTTCTCTTACTGCAAAAGTATCATGCCAAAACTCCATGTACTAAAGACAGTAGTGTGTTTGGATCAGCCTTTCACTATGTATGATTGCTCTGCAAACAGCCATAACACAATAAGGTTTATGTATGCATGTGGACAAAATTCACTGCCACAAGCCTGAAAGGCTCATAGTAATGTTCTTGAACTTTATGAGGAGGGAAGAGACAAGAGGCAATGTGGATTGCTCAACCACAGCTCTAGCACTTGAGCAAATGCAATAAGCATAATAAGCAGGCTATTAGTGCATCATGTGCTGTTGTATTACTAGACTCGTTGTAGCCAGACAACAGATCTCAAAAAGGGATACCCCCACAAACAGAAACTTGTGAAGCAGAAAGGACAGCAGCCAACTGTTGAGAAACTGAGTTGGGGGTTGCAGTCTGGTGAGGAACAGAAGAGAAAGCAGCACCATTGATACCAATGGTCATCAAGGTACAGGAGGACATGCCATCACTGGCATAGCTTGGGGGATGAATACATCTGGCACAGTGCATGTATTCATGCCATCTGACAGATGCATACAGGAGGTATCCACACAACATACAAAGTGCAAGTGGTGTTGCTAGCCATGCACAAGGTAAGGGATGCGATACCAAAAACCAGCACAGCATAGCACCACCATAAAGCAACAAAACACCATGTGTAGGCAATCTGCCCATGGCTGAGGGTGAGTTACAGCTGCTTGCACCTGTGATGGTGGGCCACTCTTACACTGAATGCATACAGAGGGGAAAGACATGCTTCTTGACTGAGGGATGCTGGTATAACAGGGAGAATGTGAGCAATGACTGTACATATTGACACTGTTCTGAGAAGAAACAATATGCAAAGGGTGCTGTCTAATGCTGGTAACTGTAGAGAGCTCACAGTTTGCAGAATGCCAGGACACACCAGCATGCCCCTAATATATTGGAAGCTAAAGCAGTAGAGTATGTTAAGAGAGTAAGGAAGGAAATGACATGGAACACAACACACCATGTACTGTCATCCAGCACTGTGCTGGGGAAAACTGCAGAACGCATTTAACATGAATCAGCAAAGGGGTTCCTGCAACAGATGTTCCCCTGAGTGTTCAGTGATAGCACAGGCCATGCAAAGACATTCCAAGTCTGCAAAGTATGATGCCAGAAGATATTCTATTCAAAGCCAGAGCAACAATCCTCAGTTATTTAACTTTGATGACAGAAGGCATAGAATAGTCATTATAAAACCATGACAGAATCAGCAGGACCTTGTTGACTCACTGTGTGGTTGACGCATGAGACTTTCTCGCCATGGTAGTGATAAGCTTGTACCTCTACATCACCTTAGCCATGAGGATGATATGAAGTTTGGGCCAGTTATTTATGCCACAATATTCTGCAGAAGTCAACCTGACCTGACTTGGCATGGCACTGAGGGCCAATAGCCTAGTACCTACCTAAGAACCTATGAACTGAACTACATACAATAATTTAAGACTTTGAAAAGGCTGTGCTGAACACTACGAAAACACACTTCTTAACAGTTAATGTGCACTGTTACCTTTTCCATTTGTCATATATCTACTGCCACAACTACTTTTAAACTGTAAAAAACTAAATTAGTGCTCTTCATCCAAAACAAATCTCTACCAGTACAACACTATTCATTATCATCCCTGCAAACACCAGGATAGAACAAGTAAACCACATAAAATTACTGGGTGTCACTCACACTCAGGTCACTCCACAACAAGTACCAGTATGACTCTGTCATTGTCTATGTGGGTATGAATGACCTGAGGTGCACCTACCTGGACTACATGAAAAGACACATGGTGGAGCTCTCGGATTATGTGGCCCAGGCAGGTATGACACTAGCCCTGAGCAGTATCCTACTGTCACCCAGAATGATACCACAGCACAAACAAAAAATGATTGACTTCAACAATTGGCTAAGTTTCTGGTGTCATTCTAAGGAGATCCAGTATCTGTCTGCTTGGGATGACATGATTGACAGACCTTGATGCTTTGCCAGAGATGGCCTGCATCTGTCACCCCTGTGTTTCCAGGTACTGGCTAAGGCTCTTGCCACCCCTATAGTGCCTTTTTAGGCAGTGTTCCAAAGACCAAATTACTACTGTAACAGCTATAAATAAATGCAATCTGAGGGTCATGCTGCTCAATGCTAGAAGTCTAAATCTCAAGATGCACTCACTCAAAGCACTCCTCAAAATAGAGAACATTGACATTTGTGCTGTAATGGAGACCTGGTTTAAAGTGGCAGAAAGCACCCCTGCACTACTAGGCTATAACTCATTCCACATGGACTGAAGCTCCAAAGGCGGTGGTGTCTCCATATTCATAAAGGATATGCAAACCTCCAGACTAGTAGCCCAGCATAATGTATCTGAGATACTTCAGGTACAACTAACATTGGGTAAGACTGAGATCCAGATCATAGCCTGCTATAGGTCCCCAACCATGTTCCTAGACTCTCACTCTACAGTTCTATGCACCCTGGAATCTATCAGGGGCCAAACCAACACTCTCATACTAGGAGACTTCAACTACTCCTCCATCAACTGGGAAAACTACTCAAGCACCAATACACTGGCTCAACGCTTCCTGAAATTCATCAGTTCCAATGCCCTGGACCAGCTCATTCTGACCACCACTAGAGGAAGCAACATCCTTGACCTGGTTATTACTAACATGGGTGACCATTGCTCTCCATCAATAGTCAATCACCATGGAAATCCACATCTCACCCACATCCCCCGCAAAGGTAACCACCTTGAAAAACTTCTCCAAAGCTGACTTTGGACTCCTAAAAATAGAGGTGGCTAACTTCACGGCACCCATGCCAATGGAAAATAGCTGCATGACTGCCGAATCTTACACCAATGCACTGTACAAGCATGTACATAAATGCATGGAACTAGCCATACCCAACAGAACTAAGATGCTGTCCTCCAAAAAAAGGAAGCCAATCTGGTGGTCCCCTACCATTAATAAACTCTACAACAGAAGGAAGAAACTATTGCAGAAAAAGGTGAAGTCCCAAGACTGTTAAAACTCCCTTACTAGCCTCAACAAAAAGTTCAGATCCCTCATCGCATCCTCTAAAGCCAGCTATGAAGGCAGAATTGCAAAGCGGACTGGCACCACATCTGTGTGCCCTGTTCAGTCACAGCCTCACCTCACGCTTTGTCCCTGCTGAATGGCACACTGTTACGGTCATCCCTCTCCGACTACAGACTACAGAGTGACTACAGACCCTGGGAATTATTACCCCATTAGCCTGACGAGTCTGACATGTAAAGCTATGGAGGGCATTATCATGGACCTAATTAACAGAGATATATGAAATTTCCAAACTCTGGACTCCACGCAGTTTGCTTTATGAAAGGGAGATCATGCCTGATCAACCTGGTTGACTTCTTTGAGTCAGTCTCCAGGGTTGTGGATGAAGGTAAGACAGTGCATACAGCCTACCTCGATCTGGCCGAGGCCTTTGATACCATTCCTCACTCAGGATTTATTGATAAACTCACCAAACTAGGCATCAACCACTATATCACTAGGTGGGTTGCAAATTGGCTCACAGATAGAACACACAGTGTGAAAGTACCGAACTCAAGTCAGACTGCTGACCAGTCACAAGTGCAGTCCCACAGGGATCGGTCCTGGGTCCTCTCCTGTTCATCTACTTTTTCTACTTTTTTTTTCAGAAGTCCAGGCCAACACAAAGGGACTCTGGCTGACCAAGTTCACAGATGACTGCAAGCTGGGAGTCATTATTAACTCCACAAGTGATGCAGACATCCCACAGAAAGGCCTCACTGAGACCAATGACTGGTGTTAAAACCATGGCCTTAAGTTTAACACCAAAAAATGCGTCATCATTTCATTTGGTAAAAACTCAGTTCCAACTAATTACCACATTGATGGGAGCCCACTGAACACTGAAGGCATTATAAGAGATCTGGGGACACAGGTTGACAGCAACCTCTCCTTCGACCACCACATTGCAATTGTGGTCAGAAAGTCCTTCTATGTAGCATATCTCATTACCAAGGGTTTTGCATCCAGGAAGAAAGAGCTCATCAACTCTGTATACTCTTCCCTCAACAGCTGGAAAGGCCACAGAAGTACCTTACAAAGAGGATCCTAGCCATTAAACACATGACCTACACAGACAGACTCAAAAGACTCCAACTATTCTCTGTCTCATATCGCCTACCTAGAGGTGATCTCACTTACAAAGCCATGTCTGACCCAGCTGTGTTAGAAATGCTACATCTAAAGAAGTCCCAATCCCTCCACACCACACACTCCAGAGACCTCAACCTCATTACCACAATCAACAGAACGTGCAGGAGGGACAGGTTCCTCACCCAGAGACTGGCCATGCTCTGGAATAGAGTTCCCATACATATCAAGCAGAGCACCTCACTGTCCCTCTTCAAAAGAAATCTTGATGAGTAGATGGGTAATAGAAAGTTCACCCCGAGGATCACTCCAGTGACTCTACTTGATAGAGGCACTGGGAACTAACGTCGGGTGGCATGATGCCAGGGCACTTCTATGGGCTAGACTTTTAAAGGCTCCAGGGCCATTAGCCCAGTACACACCTATGAACCTATGACCAGTTGAAATTTGACCACCATGTATCACACATGGTTAAAAAACTATGTACATTATACAGGGTAAAAACCTACCTCACTGACATAGCCACAAGGCATATAGCCTCTAATTTCTTACTGCCATCTCTCCTCTCTGTTGCTCCAGTCTTCACTAACATTCAAGTATCACAACTGTCCATACCTGAGTAATGTTATAATAGAATAAACAAATTTGCAGTGAACTATGATGATAGAACACACCACTGCCTAGCCCTCAGAGAATTATACTGGTTAGAACTACCACATCACCAAACTCCTTCTCAGCAAACTACAATACACAGACTTCTCTATAAGCCAGAAAATTGTCCAGCCTAAACAACTAAATACAACATTACCCCCCAAACAGAGTTTTATGCTCTAAAAAAAGGCACTAAACTCTATAACCAAATCATCTAATACTGCAGGTAACACTATATTCAAATAGTGTAGCTAAACTATGAAACCACATCCTACTACCACTGAAATCCATTTAGAATGCAAACTTGTTTAAACACAACTAAAATGTCACCTACTAAATCAATGTATTTCCTACTGTACATCTCCAGGATAAATGCCACTGTTAACTCTTATTGTCAATCTATTCCTCTTCTTTCAGAATCCTATACCCCACAACCAGCCTTCATCTGTGGCGGAGTAATTCTGTTAGCATCTCCCAGCTATATTCATTATTTTTGTGATACTACTGATCCCCACCTCTATACTTCTAATATAAACCTTACTATAGCCATATATATCTAATTGTCTCTAAATCTTTTAGTGCCCCACCTCTTAACAGCAATATCAACACTCTCTGCCCTACCCATTTCTTTTCCTCACCTCAGTTTCTTTGAATTTCTAAGCAATAATCACAAGATCCTAAATATCTGACAAACTCATTAATACACCTCTTCAAATGCTCAATGTTCAACATCTACTAATGCATAAGTATCTTTTATACTGTAATAGCAGCCTCTGCTTTCATGTGAATGTAATCTAATAAGCAAATGTATATGTAATTGTTAATGGGTATTATTCAATGTCTGTTTGTGCATATTAATGAATGTATATTTAAAAATGTGTTATATGTTAGCTATTCTCCCTGAGCCTCCACTGAAAAGTATGTTTTTTTTACTAAACCCAGTTGGTCAACCCTGGTAAACAAAAGCAAAAATAAATAAAACTAATAAAATCATGGCAAGCAATCCAGCAGTTCGGATTGTGGCTCCAGTATTGCATGCTTATGACAGGTTAAACAGTTGCTACTTTTATTCATGACACCTTTGAAGTTGATGAATGGGAGCAGGACAATAGTGATATCTTGCAGGCACACCTTTGAGGGGGTTGCCCAGCTAATCTGTGGTGTTGCCTGATGCATGACTACTTGTTAACTCTTGTGTCTGAAAGACAAATGTATTTCCTTGCCATTTACCTGAATGCCATGGCACACCACACGTCTCTCAGAGATGTGTGCACATTTCTAAATGTTTGCCCTCAGTCCACAGTGGTGTCAGCTGTGTGGTCATCAATGTGTCAGGGTGAAAACTGTTTCCTAACATTTGTTCCTCTGTGTCTTATATGTACTTTTGCCATTTTCTTTGTTGGCTGGACTTCTTATATTTTTATCCTTCTCCTGTGCATGCCAGGTTGCAGCATATATTTGTATCTTAGCTGTTGTACACTGCATCCTCATATTGTCTTGTACCTGGATTCTTCCTGTTTTCTTTTGTCATGGTCTGTGGCATGTTGTCTGGATCAGCTACAGTGGCCTTTGTCTGGAACTGGCATTCTTGGAGTTACATGTGTGCTGGACAAATAGTTGCATGTATGAATGCCTTGAATGAGTACCTTCCAACTGAACTTCTTCCTGTAGACTTCACAATGTGGATTGCAGTTTACAGTTCTACTATGAATGTGCATGATCACACATTGGAAATAACAAAAAATAGATAATCAAAACACAGAGGGATGGAAAAAAAATAAGCACTTTTTGAGGTGAAGCTTTCCTGCAACCCCCATAAAGTTTATATATATATATATATATATATATATATATATATATATATATATATATACACACACATATATATATAAATGTGTGTGTGTGTGTGTGTGTGTGTGTGTATGTGTGTGTGTATATATATATATATATATATATATATATATATATATATATATATATACATGTATGCATATATATATATATATATATATATATATATATATATATATATGTGTGTGTGTGTGTGTGTGTGTGTGTGTTTGTGTGTGTGTGTGTATGTATGGATGTATGGGTCTACTTCAGATGATCGAACTTTCAAATGTTCAACTTTCATATGGCCGAGACCATATAATCTAACATTTAAAAGTTCAAACATCTGCTAAAAACATTCAAACAAAAGAAAAAAAATTACCTGAAAGTTTTAAGCGCCCCCCCCCTCCTGTTATAGTCATAAATAAATAACATTAAGAATTTACCTTATATGCCTTTAGTCAGGAACAACTCTTCAGGGTGTGCAAACAGAAATTTTATTTTTACAGCGGTGGGAGTCAGTCTTCATAGCCCTTGATGAAGCATTCTCACTTTACATACAAAAACTGTAATTTTGTACATTTCCTTATCAAACTGCTCTTGCAATTTCATTACATTATAATGACTGTGTCCTATAGAAAACTTTGCAAATGTCCTCATCCCTCGTGGTTTTTGCCTCAGACTTCACGTGAACACCTTCCTGTACATGATTCACCTGCTTCCAAGGGGTCTTGTTTCTGACCATGGATGTTTCAAACCTGCCCTAGCAACAGCACACTCCTAGCCTGGAGGACTCAGGCTAACAAATTCATTTTTTGTAATAACTACATGCCTCACTTCATGCAACACATGCTATTCTCTATTACATACTAAAATAATGCAGTTTGAAAAGAACAGTAATACTGTAACTAATGAAGCTGTATTTTTCCCAGCCCTGCATACAAATTATATTTGCTTTTTTTTAACAATTATATTATAGCATCATTAATAAACTGAAATCAATACACATTTTTAATAAGCTGGTCTTGTCCTATAACAGTTTCCTCCTTCTGACACTATCAGTGTCATACCATACATATAATTATATTTTTATTTTTCATAACTTGATAAAATACACCTCAGCATCATAATATTCATTATCAATTTCTGTCAAAATAGAACTGTCATTGATTTGTGCATGCAGTGGCATTTCATGTACAGGTGAGGTTAAACATCTTGTAATCACTGCCTTTAGAATAGAAAATACCAAAATTATCACACATATAATAAAAAGTACAATGACAATACCCTGGATTGTGCTAGTTCCCAGGTTACCAAAAATACTGTCCAACCATTCAAAAAGTGTCCAGTTTTTGGATGTGCTGTCCAGCTCTTTGGCCTTTTGTTCCATGAAATTTGCCAGTTTTTCCAGTTCATCATGATAGTCCCTAATATATGAACAGCAATGACTCCCTATGAGGGCACATGACCCCCCTTTTGTAGCAAGCATTATATCAAGTGCCATTTGATTCTGGTTCACCACAGTTCGCATTTCAGTCATTTCTCGATTTGCTATCCTGATGTGATGTGAAGTTTCGTTAGCTAACTCCTGTAGAATTTGAACAAGAATGGTGATTTCAAGTATTGTCCTTTGCACTCCATACCCAGGATTAAAAATTGAAAGTACTTGCTCTGTCCAGTGTATTGCTCGCTTATTTCTCAGTCTACCTGGTGGTGGGTGTTCAAAATGTTGAATAGTAGGAGTAATATAGCCTACAAATCAACATCCAAACCAGTTTGTAGGCATCCAGGGGTGGGCACAATTACCACAGATTTAGTAATGGTCACTTATCATGCCCATGCCACGCCCCCAGTCATAGCTTTTTAAGTGCAAAGAATCTAACACACTTTCATGCCTGGTGTCATTACATTTGCTTTTTCCTACTAGTACAGTCCCATTTCTGGCATAACATATGTCTCCATGATGTGTGGTTGCAAGTTGAAGAGCCACAACCTTTGAAAAAATCAGTTACATTACATTACACCAGGTTAAGCTAATGTCGTTAAGGTCCTTTTCAAATGACACCTGT
This sequence comes from Protopterus annectens, assembly GCF_019279795.1. Taxonomy (NCBI): domain Eukaryota; kingdom Metazoa; phylum Chordata; order Ceratodontiformes; family Protopteridae; genus Protopterus; species Protopterus annectens. Next base: position 544,543,868 of record NC_056741.1, on the reverse strand, counting down.
GATGCAGGGATGGGAATCATAGGAATTCCTGCCTTAAAATGATGAGGAATATGTGAAAATATCCAGCAGTTTGTTTTGTTTAGATCCTTGGCATATTGCCAAAGGACCAGCAAGAAACTGTTTTCTCTCAACCAGTTTACAGAAGGGAACAGCAGCAGAAGCAAAGCAAAAGTACCTGTTGTCACTGGATTTATCATGGACTGCTACTGAAGGTGACCTTCTCACTGGGCAGATGATTTATCTGTCACACCTCGATTTCCCTCTGTTGCCTGCAATAATTCGTCTGGGGTCCCCACACTACAGGTCTTCTTGCATTGTGGGTTGAATGGATCCATGTTGATAGTTCTGCACAGCGAACTGCATTCAAAGTGGTGAGCAGGACCTGAAAACGCCCCTTCCACCTCGGGCTCATGCAGTTTTTCCTCTGAAAAGCTTTTACATATACCCAATCACCTGGTTGTGGTTGTTGACAGGGTTGGTCAGGAGGCTTTGGTAATGCTGCTCTTACTGTTCTATGATATTGCTGCAACATTTTGAGGAGTCTCCTACAATAAGAAATCATAGCATCATCTGACAAAGTTAAATCGGCATTTCCCACTGGAGGGGTAGCTGGAAGGGCCATGGGTCTCCCCATTAATATTTCATATGGTCTCGATTTCCTGGTGGCATTCAGTGAGGCCCTCATAGTTGGGACAGTGAAGACTCAACTTAGTATTAAAAGCTTTACTTAACTCTTTAAACAGATTACTATTAAAAGAAGTTCACCGGTCACTGTTAACAATGTTAGTTATACCGAATCTCGGTATATAATCAGATAATTTTTAATAACTGACTGCAACAGCTTTGCCACATGGGTAAGCTTCCACCCATGCTGAGAACATACACAGTACCACCAAAATAAATTGTAAATTATTAGTCTTAGGCATCTGGATGAAATCCAGCTGTACATTAATAAAAGGTCGCTAGGGTGGAGGTAAACATGCATATTTGCTGTTGGCATGTTTGCTTATGTTATATTTCAAGCAAATACTACAATTTTGTACATACTAAAGTATCAAAGAGGAGATATGAGGGGCATACCAACTTCAGGTAATTTGATTAAATAAAGCTGTCTTACCTGTATGGGCCGGTAGATGGTATGCCCTTACCAGGTAAGGTAGCAAAGAGGCAGACGCCACCAGTCAGCCATCCAGATGTCTCCATAGGCCACCAGGGAATTTTCTACATCCATCCTTGCGCCACCTCAGACCTTCTCCCTGTGATGTTTCAGCTTGAAAGGCTGACAACTTTTTAAAATCAAACTCATCATTACTGTTGGAGTTTGTCATAGTTAACATGCACAGAACTTTACAACAATCTTCTACTGCTTGTTTAGCAGCTTGGTCTGCCAAATTATTGCCCTTTGTTACAGCATCTATTCCCTTTTGATGGGCACATTTGATTACAGACAGCTTTTTAGGTAACTTAGAATCTTTACTTCAAAAAGTTTTTTTTTTTTTTTTTTGTTTAAGGTTGGATTTTAATATAATATAATTTTATTGTCATGGTTGGGGGGTGGCATCATGTTTAACCAATGGTGGTGGATGTTACTGTTTAAAAAGCATTGGTTTGCCTTAATTAATGACTCTGATGAAGCCGGATTGTTGGCGAAAGCGTTTGTGTGCTTAGTCTGTAATTGTCAGTCTGTTCTTGCAAATAAACCTTACTTCGTTGGTAATTTTTGCTTATCCATTGGATGTTTATTGGACTTTGTGGAGCTTCATTTTTCTTTTTGCTGTCTGCCCTAGTGGGTGTTTTGGTCTGCATTAATTTGTCCTTTACTGCATGTGCACATACATTTACTGTACTCATTTACTGTGGGGTTCTCCCACTACTACTTGTATATCTTACAACCACTCAGTCAAACAAAAACACAGTCATGCACTTATAATACAAACATAGTTATGCACTTACAATTCCTAAAATTGTCAAGAAAAAAAGAAAGAAAAAAAAAACACAAACCAACCCTTTTCTCCTTACAAAGCAATTTCCCTGCCAAGGCTAGCATGTTTGCACACGCTGAATAGCTGCACATCTGAGTCTCTGACTATTCCATAAAAAGCAGTGTGGAATTCACAGAAAATATGTGATGGGCCCTATTCCAGAACTGCCTGCAGCAATGCCAAAGTTCAGATCCAGAGAATGACACCAAATTGTTATAGTCATAAATAAATAACATTAAGAATTTACCTTATACGCCTTTAGTCAGGAGCAAAGGATGTGCAAACAGAAATTTTATTTTTACAGCGCTGGGAGTCAGTCTTCATAGCCCTTGATGAAGCATTCTCACTTTACATACAAAAACTGTAATTTTATACATTTTCCTATCAAACTGCTCATGCAGTTTCATTATGTTATAATGACTGTGTCCTATAAAAACTTTGCAAATGTCCTCATTCCTCGTAATTTTCGCCTCATACTTCACATGAACACCTCTCTATATATGATTCACCTGCTTCTAAGGGGTTTTGTTTCTGACCTTGGATGTTTCACAGCTGCCCTAGCAACAATGCACTCCTAGCCTGGAGGAGTCAGGCTAACAAATTCCTTTTTGTAATAACTACATGCCTCACTTCATGCAACACGTACTATACTCTATTACATACTAAAAGAATGCAGTTTGAAAAGAACAGTAATACTGTACTTTATGAAGCTGTATTTTTCCCAGCCCTGCATACAAATTATATTTGCTTTTTTTAACAATCATATTATAGCATCGTTAATAAACTAAAATTAATGTACATTTTAATAAGCTGGTCTTGTCCCATAACATCCCCACACCCCCTGCTATTAATATATACCAACTCCGAGATCGCACTACAGTGCGGAAAAGGGAAATCTTCCCATTCCACTCTGTATGGAGATCTCTGTTAAGAATATTTGAATTTTCAAAAGTTCGATCATATGGTCTTGGCGATCATATGAAGGGGACCCGTGTGTGTGTGTGTGTGTGTGTGTGTGTGTGTGTGTGTGTGTGTGTGTGTGTGTGTGTGTGTGTGTGTGTGTGTGTGTGTGTGTGTGTGTGTGTGTGTGTGTGTGTGTATGTATATATATATATATATATATATATATATATGTGTGTGTGTGTGTGTGTGTGTGTGTGTGTGTGTGTGTGTGTGTGTGTGTGTACATGTGTGTGTGTGTGTGTGTGTGTGTGTGTGTGTGTGTGTATGTGTGTGTGAGTGTGTGTGTGAGTGTGTGTGTGTGTGTGTGTGTGTGTGTGTGTGTGTGTGTGTGTGTGTGTATATATATATATATATATATATATATATATATATATATATATATATATACATATGTGTGTGTGTGTGTGTGTGTGTGTGTGTGTGTGTGTGTGTGTATATATGTGTGTGTGTGTGTATATATATATATATATATATATATATATATATATACATATATATATGTGTGTGTGTGTGTGTGTGTGTATATATATATATATATATATATATATATATATATATATATATATATATATATATATATATATGTGTGTGTGTGTGTGTGTGTGTGTGTGTGTGTGTGTGTGTAAAAACTCCACAGTTGTACCATCTCAAAGGAAGGAGAAATCTCCCAAAAGAATTTAATCACTGCTGGCCCACATTTACAAATTGCACCAGTAATGATTTCCTAGGGAAAACAGCAATCAACTTTTTGTTCTTTGAAATTCTTTTCTTTGGGCTACTGACACTTCAGGAATTTCAAAATAATCACCTGTAGCGCAGCCTCAGTGTACAGGCAGTGGTGTTTTCAGTTTTTTTCAAATTTTCACATTCCCTTGAAAACTTTATTTCTTTTGCAGAAATATATAAACTGAAATATATTTATGGAAGCAAGTGACCCAATATTATTTTCTGTACTGCTATTGCATGGATGAGTAGATGGACTGTCATTGATGTTCAGCTGGATCTGGACATTGATCTGGGATGGTAGCCTTTGTTTCTGATACTAATCTTTGTATTGCAAGGACTTCCAAGATGACTGAAAGAAAATCAGTCACAAAAGGTAAGGAGAAAGCACTGTCTGGGAAGAATCCTGCAGCTGTTCAGTTAAAAACAGTATGAGCTCCAGCACTGGCACAATAAATGACTTCCAGTAATCTAAAAATAAGTCAAATGTTCTGTGTTTATTAAAATAAAACACTGAAGGAGTATATCAGTTAAAATAATAAATGGCTGGAAAATGGTAGAAACTTTAAACAGATATTCAGATGAGCTGATGAATCCACAAACATCAGAGGTCAAAATGAAGAAGCAGGCTGAATATGAGACTACTCACAAAGAGATGTTTCAAAAATTGTAGTATTAGAAGACAAAGCATGTAGAAAAACCTGAGATTTTCTGCTGTACCAGAGAAACTGGAAGGAGCATACTGTATTCATTTTATGAAAGCACAAATAAGGAACTGGACTGGTGCTTCAAAGCAGGAGTTGTTAATTGAAAGGGCACCTCATGTGTATGATCCAAACTTGGCTATGAGAAAGCAGTCAAGACCTCTAATAGTAAAGATATAATTCTGCCAGCAGAAAGAGTTGATTTTGATAAAAATTTGGCAGAAAGACACAAGTACCAAAAGCTGGAAATAGTAGAGTATTTGTGGAAAATGATTACTCACTGTACACCAAGCAGAAGAGGAGTACATTTATACCAGTACTCAGGGAATGTCAGGAAGCAGATGAGAGATTCAACCTGCTATATCCAGATATCTTCAGAATATTTTTTTCCTGGATCATCAAAGTAATTTTTGATGCAGAACATGCTAAAGAGGAAATACAAAAGTTTGTCCAAAAAGATTCTGCTTCTTGTTCTTCTGATAATAAAGCTCATAGAGAGACTATGCCAGTGAAACCTTTACCAGTATTCCAAAGAAAATGCTTGTGAGACAGAAAAAAGCACAGGAGTTGACTAAAATAATAAGGAGTACATGGGAAATGAATCAGAAACTGGAGTTGGAAAATGGAGATCAACAGGAAGAAAATCAGAAACTCAGAAATTGATAAATAAATGTAGAGTTACAAAGCATCAATCATATTTGTGAAATATGGCATAACAGGAAAACCTGGAAATATTGCACTTTTTTATTTTGTTAAACTTGTAGGGGACTCAAAAGCATATGCCCTACTTCATGTCATATATGTTTAAAGGAACACATAGGAGATGGGAAAAAGAGTTAACTGTAAATAAAACTAAATTGTGTTCCTAACGGTCATACTTTTATAGTGCATGATATAATCTGCATGCTATAAAGTTTTCTTAGTTATTTTCAAGTGTAATGGGGATTACTAAAGTAATCAGGCGCCCCTGTGTTTTTTCCCTTCTTTTTTTCTTTCTTCTTGCTCAGTTTTAAGAAATGTAGGCTCTGCAATGTAAAAAAAAAAAAAAAAAAAAAAAAGAAGTCTGGTCAAAAGAGTATGATACAAGAAAAATGCATAGGGGAATGACTGGATTAAGGCCCTTGGCTTGATCTAGTAAGAAGTTTTGAGAGAATGCAAATAAATAAAAAAGAACATTGAATATAATAAAGCTTTCCTCTAGCAGATAAATAAATGTTTGTATCTGGCTCTCCTGTCTCCATGGAGACAATCTGATAAACAGAAATCAAAGCAGAATATTTCTTTCTTTTAATTGCTTTCTTTCAATGGCTAGGAGATAATATTTTCTGAAAGCATTCAAGAATTTTCCCATTGTAGGAGGGCAATAAAAATAATACAAAACCAGACAGCACTTAGTGGAAGCACAGGCTGTACCATGCATCTTTGCATTGATAACCTTCCTTTTAAGTTAACCCAAGTTTGTGAGTATGGCTGTCAGCTTGGGACAGTTGTTCCTATTAGGAGGGTAAAACTTCATATTTGAAGATGTACATAGTTTTGTGTGTTAGTATTAAGCTAATAGGTTGTAGGCGTGTATTAGGGAGTAATTGTTTTTTTGTTCAAGGCCTCTCAATAAAACAAAACATTTTGTAAGATGTAATATAGGCTCAAATGGATATGACAAGAAACAACCATATAAAAGATCAAACTGCCAAACATTAGTGTGTGCATGTAACACAAAAGTTCAAACTAGATACTAAACAAAAAAGCTGTTACAAATAAAAGGTGGGAATTATAATTTTTAACATAATGACTTGTTCTATACTATCTTTAAATGTTAATGGTCTCACAGATATATACAAAAAAGAAAGCAGAGTAAGCTATATTAAAAATGTAGAGTGCAAATATCTATGCTACAGAAGACACATTTGGAAAGAAATGAACATGTGAATTTCATAAAGAAAGTTTTTTTTTCAGAATGCTTGTTTAGAGGAAAGCCTGGGACAAATTAAAGGAGAATACTTATACTAATTGCAAGAGGAGCTCCCATAGTGATAGAAGAGGATAAAAAAGATAATGGTAGATGTATAGTACTAAGGGACTACTGGCAGGTGAGGAGGATTATACTGGCATGTATTTATATTCCACCAAAAACTGTTATAATGGAGCTTAAGTACATTCTGGGAGAAATAATCAGTTTTCAGCAGGGAATATTACTTATTGGTGGGGACTGTAGTTTGATTTGCAGCAGTAAAGATGTGTCTGGGAGTCCCAGAAGGGAAACTATAACAAAGGAGGGTAGATTTTTGAAGGAAGTTATGAAAATATTTGGCATGGAAGATGTGAATTCAGTAGTAGGAGTTTGGAGTGAATTTACATATTATTCCCCAAGATACAAAAACTGAGCTGGGCTAGACAGAGCCTACATTTCACAAGAATGTGTGCATTTAATGGAAAATTTTGATATGCATCCAGTAACTATTTCAGATCACGTTCCAATAATAATTTAAATAAAAACACAGGGTAATGAAATAAAAATGAGAGACTGGTGCATTCCTACCTATCTGTTGAAAAGAAAATAACTTTCTTGGGTGGCATAAGCCAGGGATCCTTGTTGGCTAGGCTTACTTAGGCCCTTGGGCCGATAACCTGGTACCTACCTATGAACCTATGAAAAGAGAGGAATTTAAGGAATGGTTAGTGGACATTATTCGGCAGTTAGAAGAGATAGCAATTTCTTCTGAAAGTATAGCTACAGAGTGGGATAAAATTAAAGTGGAGTTTAAAAGTAGGGTAGAAATAAATAAAGAGAGATATGGTTAAGAACTAGCCAGAATTATTTAGAGGAACTGATAATTGTTAAAGTATTGCAGAATAGAGGGAGTGTTACAGAACAAGGAGAGGATCAATTGCAGAATGCTAAGCAGAAAGTTAAGGATTACCTCAATAATATGCAGAAGTTTAGAAAGATCGCTGTTAAGCAACTGTTTTTTGGTAATAATGCCAGACAACAAAAACTTTTAACACAAAGACTCAGGCAGGCAAAATAACGTAGAAAGGGTTGTCACCAAGCTTAGGAAGTCTCTAACAAGAAGGTAAAAGAGCTCCTGTAGAGGTATTAGAAATATTTCCGAAATTTTATGAAAGTCTTTATAAAGCAGGTAAGTATGAAAATCTATAAAACATACAAATGGAAATGTTTATAGAAAAATTGAATATGCCAGAGTTAGTGGCAGATGAGACTCAATTATTAACAGTTAAGACATGAGGAGATGAGATATAAAATGGTGATGTATAACCAATCCACAGGAAAGTCCCCAGGAATATATGATATTCCTGTGGAAGTTTGGAAGCTAGGAGGGAAAAACTGATAAAGATCTAGAAGATTTTCTTCAACATTATTTTAAGAGGAGGAGAATCACCAACATCCTGGAAGAAAGTGATGGTGGCTATAATACCTAAGACCCATCAGATCCAGCTTCATACAGGCCGATGTCAATCCTAAACCATGATTATAAAGTGTTTATGTCTATAATGGCTAAAAGAATGGAAAAGCTGATGCCAAAATTCATAGTGGAAGGGAGGCAAATATTTGATAACATTAACAAAACCTTGGTGATCCAGAGGGAAGCTGGATGTAAGAAAATACCACTGCTGTTGTTGGTCTTGATGCAAAGAAACCATTTGACAGAGTAAGCTGGGAGTTTATGTGCAGGGCAATGGAAGCAACTGCAATTCCCTGATGAAATTGGTTGATTAGGAGAATATATGAGGGATTGCAGGCAAAAGTTAAAGTGGGTGAGTTCCTGTCTGATCATTTCTGTTTAAGAAGATGAAGCAGGCAGGAGTGTCCTCTTTCCCCTTTGTTATTTGCACTATATTTAGACCCACTGGCAAAGAAAAATAAGAGATTCAGAAATTCGAGGATATAGCACACAATTCTCCAAGGGTTATACACAATGCTGAAGGATATCACAATGCAGTAATAAAATCACGATGTAGTAGTAAAAAATCCAACTGTTTATTCATTCAAAATAGGTGAGCACTTTCATGGGAATGACTCCCACTTCTTCAGACCATTCAATAAAACAAAGCACAAACTGTCCCTATATATATATATATATATATATATATATATATATATATATATATATATATATATATATACCACATTTTTCTTAATTGAATCATTCAAATTATTTAAGCTCCCCTCCCATATTTTAAAGTGACAAAGTTTAAACATTATATATAATTATTCAAAAACATTATATTTGTATATATACCTTACTAGTAATTAATGTGACTTCATAAAATAGTTAGAAATTGCATAATTTTGTAAAATATATAAAATATCTTGTTAATACAACCACAATAAATGTCATCAAGAAGAACAAAAATAGCATTAATAAATACCTTCTATGTTATGGGGGAAGTTATATCACCTAACATTTATATAATTATATATCATTTACCTACGGATTCCCCTATTTTTCAAAATCGGCTTTAGTGGAACTCTGGCATTGAGTCCAGTGACTCTATCAGCCTGCAACCGGATAATCCATCTTGCTTCAGATGTCTCAGTTTTATTACTAATATCCCCCCCTTTCATTTTACTTAACTATTTCTATCAGCATGAATTTAAAGGAATGGATTTCTCCTAGTTCCATAGTGTGTTTTGCTAGAGCATTGGTATTATCTTTATTCATAATACTCAAAAGATTCTCTCTTATACGATTTCTGAATTCTCCGTTGGCCTTACGTACATAATGCCTCAAGCAGTGGGTGCAAATTGCTAGATATACAATATTCTTTGTATGGCAGTTAGCCTTAACTTTAAACTTATATTCCTTTCCTGTGGTAGGATGTGCAAACTTATTGGTGGTCTCTAAGTATCCACATTGGTTGCACTTTCCACAGGGTAAGGTACCATATTCTTCCCCCTGTTGTTCTCCTGTACTAGGTCCGTAGCACAACATTCTTTTCAAGTTTTTCCTTGTTTCAATATATAAAACTGGGTCCATCCCCTACTATCTCTCTAATTTGTGGTTCTGATGTTAGCAATGGCCAATATTTCTTTAATACATCCCTCATGATGTTCATATTGCTAGCATAAGCAGTGGATATCCTCAATTTGTCCTTAATGGGCTTGTGTATAATCACCTGCTCATCTTCTCTAACTGAAAAATAGGGTTTTCCTTTTGTATGTCTCAGTTCTTGAATTTCTTGTACAGTATTTTTGAAATCTTGTTCCTTATAACCTCTCTTCCTGAACTTCGTATACAAATCACTTACTTCATTTTGAAATGTTTCACTCTCTGCCATGAGTCTGGACACTCTAAGTGCCTGCCCCTTCACAACATTTTTAAAAATGTTGCTAGGGTGCACACTTTCCCTATGTATTAATGTATTTTTGTAACAACTTTTTCTGTATAATCTAGTCAACCATGTCCCTTTGTAATCTCTAGCTATCCTAACACCAAGGAAGTCAATGGTGTTTGATGAAAATTTTAGTTCAAATTTAAGGAAGGATGTACTACTATAATTTGTTGTGGAAAGTTAATAAATCCTTTTCTGTTCCCTTCCATAATAGGAAGAGGTCATCCACAAATCTCTTATAAAAAACTATTTGTTGAAATCTTTCACTAACTATGTATTGTTGCTCCCAATTTGCCATGATTATGTTCGCGTAACTATTCATGCTAGATGTTCCCATGGCCACACCCTCTATCTGATGATACACTTCATTGATTGAAAAGCATTACATTGTTTCTTAACACCTGTTCCATAAGCAGGCATATAAGTTCTATACGTGTGCCTGTGTATGTTCCTTCCTTGGTCAAATATTCTCTAAATATCTCAACCCCTATGTCATTTGGTATGCAAGTGAATAATGAATTCACATCCATTGTAACCATCAATACTGATTCCCCTTTATAGTCATTACTTTCAATGTGTGCATATAAATCTGTTAAAAATTGTTTAGTATCACATAAGATCACTTCATTTTTATTAATTAAAGGTCTTAATTGTGTTTCAATGTATACTGATAGGGGTTCAGTCAACCATCCTCTTCCCGAGACTATAGGTCTTAGAGGTGGGTTGGCTGGATCTTTATGAACGTTTGGTGCTCCTTGCATTATAGGTATTATTGGATATGGTGTCAAGAAATATTCATATTGCTCCTTAGATATCCATTTGTCTATAAGGCAATCATATAGTAATTTATTCTGTTTGCATATTATATAATTCACAATATCCCTTCCTATAACTTTATAAACTTTCCCATCACTTAATAGTTTTCCCATTTCACTATCGTAATATTCCCTGTCCATGATTACAATAGGACCACCCTTGTCAGCACCCTTAATTACTATCATTTCATCACTCTGTAATGACAATAATGCCTCATGTTCCCCTTTTTTCAATTTATTATTTCCATAGTTTTGTTTAACATGCAACTTATCATACAATTCATTCTCACATAATTTAGCAAATGTTTCCACCATAGGATGATTAGGCGGGACATATGTACTGGGATTCTTTAGAACATTTTTATCAGTTTCAACATTATTGCCATATAACAGTTTTAATTGAATGTTTCTAACAAACATTCTAATGTCAATTATACTGTCTGTTACCTCCATTTGTTGACAGGGAATAAACGATAGTCCCCTGTTTGATAGTTCAATCTCACAGTTCATCAAGTGCCTAGATGAAATATTCCATGCTAGCAAATTTTCGGATGCTATTTGAACCAGTTCCTCTTCACTGACCAATTGTCCAGTGACTCGTGGTTGCCCTTTCTCTTGAAACGGCCCCTGTTCTTGGATCTGCCTCTTATATCTTTGCATGACTCCGTTGTTAGTCTGATTGGAAACACCGACAAAAATGGTGCAGTAGTGTTTAAATGTTCTTTTTGCATATTTAGAACCAAATTGTCCTGCTCATTGACTGTTTCATAGGATTTAGTTGTTTTAGACCAACTCATCTCTCCTCTCAGCTATTCGTCTCCCTTTGGCGATATTAATATAGTTGTTTTTGGACTTGCGCCCAGTAACTCATTAGATTTAACCTCCCCTCGCATCATTGATTGCAGAAAAGGACATTTCAGTGTTATGAAACATTTTGAGACAGTTTCAGATCTTTTCAGGATACAAAATTAATGAAGCTAAAACAAAGACAATTGCTGTAAATTAAATCCCCACACATGAATTGGTTCAACAATATCTATATTTATGGGGGCATGACAAAATGAAGTACTTAGGAGTAAGGATTAAAAAGAAATTCTGCTGTGCCAGCTAAGGATATGGGAAAAGACTAAACAAATGATAATGCAAAAACTGAGAAACTGGAAGCTCTGTTATATGAATATGGATAGCAAGATACAAGCAGTTAAGATGTTTTTGGTCCCTTTAGTTTTATACACAAGTCAGGCATATTTTATTAACCAGAGGAGAAGTTGTGGATAGCAATTAATACAGAGCTGAAAGGTTTTATGTAGGAGGAGACGACGTCAAGAGTCAAGTGGGATAAACTGATTTATCTAGTTCTAGAAGGCAGTTTGGGATTACCTGATTTGAAGGGGCATTTCACAGCTACACATTTAAGGCTCTTATACATAGCATAAGCAGAAACCTATAATTCAAAGTAGAAAGATGATGAAACAGGGAAGAAGCTCAAGAAACAAGAAGAGACTGGGATTTTAGATGCAGATCCTTAAGGAGAATAACAATAAACATACAAAATATTATATTCATAAAATAGCAGAAAGTATTCTAAGAGCTAAGCCAACATGGGAGTGGGGAGCCTTGAGCAGCCTACCTGTCCTTGGGGGAAGTGACCTCATCACAAGAAGCTGTAGTAATTGGTTGTTTGGGACCATTTGTAGCTCTTTTGTAGTTCACTGTTTAAAATCCGCCTCTGGGCGTTTTTTTCTGGCTATACTGCTCAGACAAGCTCCAAGTGGGTTTACAGAGTGGTCCTAGCAGCAGGGAACTCAGAAAAGCAACTACCTTCTGGATTTAAGTATCTTTGCTATTTTTTCACTTGAAATAGCTTCTGTAGCTTACCTTGAACTAGCCTGAACTGTTTTTTAACTGATTGCTGCATTATTTTAAATCTTCACTTAAAGTTACATTTTAGTCGAATTTGATCGAAAGTTTGCTTGTTTGTTTGTTTAATTTAACTGTCGAGGCTGCCCACTAAAGTGTGCTAGCCTGTGTAACTAATTTATCACTGTTTCTGCATTTTCTGTGTGTTTCTACCAAAAAAAAAAAATAATCCTTGTTTTCCCGCCTTCCTCGACTAGTTTAGACGAGTTTACAGGCATTGCTGTATTCTGGGCTGTGGTGTAGTTCCTGTGTTGTCCATTACCTTACTTGGATAGAAGGAAGTTTCTTTGCTCACCAGTGGGAGTGGGGAGCCTTGAGCAGCCTACCTGTCCTTGGGGGAAGTGACCTCAGCACAAGAAGCTGTAGTAATTGGTTGTTTGGGACCATTTCTAGCTATTTTGTAGTTCACTGTTTAAAATCCGCATTTGCACGGCTTTGCGCGGTTGTGCGCATAGCGCAGCGCCGGTTAAACAAGGTTAAACTTTTTCTGGCTCCGCCAAGTCTGCTCTTCAAATTTTCCCTTAAGGAAGCTCTACTCTTAGTATAACCAGACTACTTACTATATTATAAGCCTAGCACTTGTTCTCAGTACTTCTCTACTAAGTAAGCACTCTCGTACTAAGTAAAGCACTACATCTACTTACCACCCCTGTGAATATCCACTTCCCTTAAAGGTACAGCACTCCCTTATACAGTTCTAGCATGTCGAGTGGTAGATTACTGGCATTGTCTCCAGTTCAGCTGGTCAATCTGGGTATCTTGAGACAATGCTACAATTGTCTCATGTACACAGACAACCCTCTCCTCCTCCCAACAAACACAAATACATGTGAGAGATGCAACTATATAGCCAAACTGGAGGCTGAACTCTCTCATCTCAGGGCTGGCATGACCAGACAGGAGGAGATGGCAACCACACACACAACAATCCCAGTCCCACATAGACCTACCACAACTGCAAACCAAACACATAAAAACACAAAGACATACTCGGAGGCTCTAATAAAAACTTACCAAAACAACAGAGGCTCCCAAAGCAGACATCCAAAAATCCACCACCTCAAAACAAAACACATGCAACACATACTTCAATAAATCAGTGTGTCGACCAATCACAGCCCTTAAGGCCAAACACCTTGCCTGATACACTAGTAATAGGTGACTCCATAGTCAGACACACTGATGTCCCACTGACCAGGCTGAACAAGGAGAAGGTGACTGTGAGCTGTCTATCGGGAGCTAGGATCCACCACATAACACACGCACTCAGGTCACTCCAAAGCAAGTACAAATATGACTCTGTCATTGTCCATGCTGGTGTGAATGACCTGAGATGTACCTCCCTGGACTACATGAAAAGAGACATAGAGGAGCTCTCCGATTATGTAGCCCAGGCTGGTATGACCCTGACCCTGAGCAGCATCTTGCCCTCACCAAGAATGATACCACAATACAAAGACAAGATGATCAGCTTTAACAATTGGCTCAAGTACTGGTGTCATTCTAAGGGGATCCAGTGTCTGTCTGCCTGGGATGATATGTTGGACAAGCCACGCTGCTTCGCAAGGGGTGGCTTACACCTGTCACCACTGGGCTTCCGGATATTGGCTAAGGCTCTTGCCACCCCCATAGTGCCTTTTTTAGGCAAGGCTCAAAAGACAAACCCACCTCCTTAGAAAACAAAAACAGAAAAAAGCTAAGGGTAATGCTGCTCAATGCCAGAAGTCTAAATCTCAAGATGCAGGCAGTTGATGCACTCCTCAGCATGGAGAACATCGACGTCTGTGCAGTAACTGAAACCTGGTTCAAAGCTCCTGAGAGCACCCCTGCACTACCAGGCTATACCTCGTATCATGCTTTTCGGCCTCAAAACCCAGGCCGAACCACAAAGGGAGGGGGAGTGTCCATATTCATAAAGGATACCCACACCTTCAGGTTAGTAGCAACACATGAAGCATCAGAGACCATACAGGTGCAACTAACCATAGGCAAAACTGCTATACAACTGGTACCATGTTACAGACCACCCTCCCAATCTCAAGAACCCCACTCAGCCTCCCTGAAGACACTGGAGGATATGAATGTATCACAAAATACCATCATACTGGGAGACTTCAACTACCCAAACATAGATTGGGTACATTATTCTAGCCCTAATACCCTAGCCCAAAGGTTCCTGGAATTCATAAATTCAAATGCACTGGAACAACTAGTCACCTCTCCCACTAGGGGAGATAATATACTAGACCTGATCATCACAAACATGGGGACAAAATGCTCCACACCGGAAGTATACCCCTCACTAGTGAGATCTGACCACAAACTAATCATCCTGGATATACATATCCCACCTCCATCCCCAGCACAAAAGACCACAGTGAAAAACTTCTCAAAAGCAGACTTCACTCTTCTTAAGACTGAGATGGTATCCTTTAAGCCCACTGTGCCAGTGGATACCACATCCTACAATGCCGAATCCTTCACAAATGCTTTCTATGGACATCTCCAAGAATGCATGGATCATGCAATCCCAAACAAATCCAAGTCCCTCTCCACCAAATGTAAGCATCCTGTCTGGTGGACCTCAGCCATAAACAAATTGTATAACAAAGAAGGAAGCTACTGCACGTCAGAGCGAAATCCCATGAAGGGAAGACATCTCTGATCAACATTAGCAGAAAACTACATTCTCTCATAAAAACATCCAAGGCAAACTTTGAGAGAAAAATCGCTAAGGACACTAAAGATAACCACAAAGCCTTCTTCAGCTATGTTAGAAACCTGGCGGAAACCCTCAGATATGCTCAGAGTTGGTTCACAACAACAAAAATACACTGAACCCACAGATATTGCTAACATTCTGGCTGACAGGTTCAGTGCAAATTTCTCCCTCCTTCACCCCAAAAGAAGAAATACTTATCCCAGCTGAATGTAATCTCCTGTCATCTCAGATGTCCAAGTGAGAACCGCCCTAAACAAAGCAAAAACACAGCATCAATGGGACCTGACGGTATCCCGGGTGCGTGTTACGTAAACTCAAGAGGAGCTAAACCCACACATAAAAATGCTATTTAACCTTAGCCTTACTTGGGATATGTACCTGAACACTGGCGTACAGCAACAGTGGTCCCACTCCACAAGGGGGGGTGCCTCTACAGACCCTGGAAACTACCGCCCCATAAGCTTAACTAGCCTGGTCTGCAAAGCTATGGAAAGAATCATTATGGAACTCATAAACAGAGACATAGGGGACCTACAGACACTTGACCCCACCCAGTTTGGCTTTGTAAAGGGCAGATCCTGCCTTTTAAACCTGGTTGACTTTTTCGAAACAGTCACTAGAGCCATTGATGAGGGCAAAGCAGTCCATACAGCATACCTGGACTTGGCTAAGGCCTTCGACACAATACCCCATTCAGGCATCATAGATAAGCTAAACAGCTTAAAAGTAAACCCTTATGTCACTAGATGGGTTGCAAACTGGCTAAAGGACAGAACCCATAAAGTTAAAATCGCTGGAGCAATGTCAGACTCAAAGCCAGTCACAAATGGTGTCCCACAGGGATCTGTCCTGGGACCCCTCTTGTTCGGCATTTATTTCTCAGATGTTAAAGCAAACATGGGAGGGCTGTGGCTGACAAAGTTCGCAGATGAATGCAAACTAGGCGCCATAGTCGATACACCAGCAGACACACACATCTTACAAAAAGGCTTCACTGAAACGGACAACTGGTGCCATAGTCACGGCCTTAAACTAAATGCCAAAAAATGTATAGTCATCCCTTTTGGAAAAAACAAAGTACCCACAAATTATCACATAGACAGCAACCCACTGAGTACGGAAAATGTAATCAGAGACCTAGGGACCCAAGTAGACAGCGACCTCTCATTTGACACCCACATTGCCAAAGTGGTTAGAAAAACATTCTACCTTGCACACCTCATCATGAAGGGATTCACATCCAGATCCAAGGATGTCATTGTACCCCTATATTCCTCCCTCATCAGACCCATGATTGAGTACAATGCCCCATTTGGTATGTACCTCACCCGGTATTTGCAACAGCTGGAGAGACCACAAAAGTACCTCACCAAAAGGATCAAGGGTCTCCAACATATGTCTTATTCTGCCAGACTAAAGAAACTTCAGCTCTATTCAGTAGCATACCACCTGCTCAGAGGTGATCTCTGCCTGAGGTACAAGGCCATGTCCAAATCAGGATCTGATGGACATGCTCCACCTCAAAAAATCCAAATCCATCAGGACCACGAGAGCTAAAGACTTAAACCTCGGCACAAGTATGAATAGGACATGCTGGAGGGATAGATTCATAACCCAGAGGCTTCCCATGCTTTGGAACAGGATCCCAGTTCATATTAGGCAGAGCCCCTCACTGACTCTCTTCAAGAGAAATCTTGATGAGTGGATGGGAGATCGTAAGTTTACCCCAGGGGTCACATCTGTGTCACTGCTAGACAGGGGCACAGTAAACTAATTCTATTATATAAGGGGACCTTCATTGTGTCACTACTAGACAGAGGCACAGTATTCTAGATTTATTCTGTACATTTTTGTACCATTTCATGGGGTGGCATAAGCCACATCACTGTGGCTAGGATTACAAATGCCCAAGGGCAGATAGCCTAGTACTATACTATGAAACTATGAAACTATAAAGGAGATTCTGCCAATATGGATGAATGCACTTAGGGATACAGACAATAGGCAAGGGGGTTTGGAGTTTATTGGAGAAAGCTGACAAAAGAACCAATGTATTGGAAGCAACTAATTACAGAGGGAAAGGTAATAGAATGGGAAGATGTCAAGAATTTATTTGGACTGCAAGCAAGAGATTGCCTTCCCTATCAAGCATTGATAGATAGCAGAGTACAGGCAAAGATAAAGAAACAGGGGCATCCTAAGGGAAAGACCAGAACCAGTAGAGTTTTTCGTAGAATCTAAAACAGAAGCTGCTGTTAAAAAAGGAATAATCAGTAGAGCACACAAAATAGTGCATAACTATAAGAATCAACCAGAGGAGGCTAGAAAAGGTTGGGAAGAGAGAGTGAATAAGAAATTCACAAAGAAACAATAGGGGATGTATGTATGTCTCCCAAATATGCAACAAAGTCTAGAAGATTTAGGATCTTTGCTTAGAATAGTTAACATAGGTATTTTTATACCAAGTAGATTTCAAATAATTTTCCTCAGATAGACAGCAAATGTTGGAGGTGTGATGGGGAAGAAAGAGGCAACTGAGAACATATTTTCTGGGCGTGTAATAAGTTGACAGATTTTAAAGATTCCCTGCGGACTGGTCTAAGTAAGGCAATAACTTTTTGAGCTATGATACAGAATCAAAATTGTCTGCTCATAATAAGGCCTTTCTGAGTCTAATTATGGTGGCTGCCAAAAAAAACAATTACTAGAAAATGGAAATCTAAGTCTAAACCAACTTTACTAAAAGCAGTGAATATAGTTTGTTTTCATTTATATAAATGTATGATTGTCTATGTCATACATGATAATGTAATAAAGATGTTTCTCTTTATAGAAAAAGATAATTAATAGAGATAAACAAAGGCAATAGTTGTAAACTATCTACCCACACACAAATTGGTTCAGCAGTACCCATATTTATGGAGGTATGATAAAATGAAGTACTTGGGGTACGGATTAAAAAGGATTCTGTTATGGCAGCTAAGGATATGTGGGAAGAGACAAAACAAAAGACAATACAAAAACTGAAAAATTGGAAGCTCTCTTTTTGTGGATATAGCTAGCAAGACATAAACAGTGAAAATGTTTTTAGTCACTTTACTACATCAGCTGGGAAAACTACTCATGCACTAATACACTTGCCCAACGATTCCTGGAATTCATTAATTCCAGTGTGCTGGACCAGCTCATTCTTACCCCCACTATATGAAGCAACATTCTTGACCTGGTTTTTACTAACATGGGCAACCATTGCTCAACACCAGTAATCAATTCCTCACTGGTTAGATCTGACCACAAACTAATTACCATGGAAATCCACATCTCACCCACACCACCAGCAAAGGTAACCACCAAGAAAAACTTCTCCAAAGCTGACTTTGGACTCCTAAAAACAGAGGTGGCTACCTTCACGGCACCCATGCAAATGGAAAATAGGTGCATTACCACCAAATCATACACCAATGCACTTATACAAGCATGTACATAATTGCATGGAACTAGCCATACCCAAAAGAACCAAGACGCTATCCTCCAAAAAAAGGAAGCCAATATGGTGCCCCCCTGCCATTAAAAAAACTCTACAACAGAAGGAAGAAACTTATTGCAGAAAAAGGTGAAGTCCCAAGACTGGATAAACCTCCCTTATTAGCCTCAACAAAAAGTTGAGATCCCTCATCAAAACCTCTAAAGCTAGCTATGAAGGCAGAATTGTGCCAGACACTAAAAACAACCTCAAAGCCTTCTACAGTTATATCAAGAATCTCCATGGAAATACCCAGATTTGCTCTGAGTTACTGCTCACTGGTACCTCCTATACTGAGCCAAAAGATATTGCCAGCATACTGGCCGACAGATTCAGTGCCAACTTTACCCCTCTCTCCCCCCCTAAAGGAGTAATCATAATATCAGAAGAATGCCAGGCACCCAGCATTACATTACTGCAGCACAGGTTAAAGCTGCATTGTCCAAGGCCAAGAATACAACTTCCATGGGACCCGACAATATCCCTGGCTGTGTTCTACATGAACTACAAAGTGAACTGGCACCACACCTGTGTGCCCTGTTCAATCAGAGCCTCACCTCAAGCTTTGTCCCTACAGAATGGCGCACTGCTACAGTCACCCCTCTCCTTAAAGGGGGAGTGACTACAGACCATGGGAATTATCGCCCCATTATCCTGACAAGTCTGATATGTAAGGCTATGGAGTGCATCATCATGGACCTAAGTAACAAGGATATAGGGAATCTCCAAATTCTGGATCCCACACAATTTGGTTTTGTGAAGGGTAGCTCATGCGTGCTCAACCTGGTTGACTTCTTTGAGTCAGTCACCAGAGCTGTGGATGAGGGTAAGGCAGTTCCTACAGCCTACCTCGATCTGGCCAAGGCCTTTGATACCATTCACCACTCAGGAATTACTGATAGACTCACCAAACTAGGCATCAACCCCCATATCACTAGGTGGGTTACAAACTGGCTCACAGATAGAACCCACAGTGTGAAAGTAGCAGACTCCAAGTCAGACTGCCGACTAGTCACAAGTGGAGTCCCACAGGGATCGGTCCTGGGTCCTGTCCTGTTTGGCATCTACTTCTCAGATGTCCAGGCCAACACTGATGATTGCAAGCTGGTAGCCGTTATTAACTCTCCAAGTGATGTAGACATCTTACAGAAAGGCCGCACTGAGACCAGCAACTGGTGTCGAAACCATGGCCTTAAGCTTAATGCCAAAAAATGCATTGTCATTCCTTTGGAAAAAATTGTTCCCACTAATTACCACATTAATGGTAGCCCACTGAACACTGAAGGTGTTTTAAGAGATCTGGGGACATAGGTTGACAGCAACCTTTCCTTCGACCACCAAATTGCCACTGTGGTCAGAAAGTCCTTCTCTGTGGCACATCTCATTACCAAGGGTTTTGCATCCAGGAAGACAGAAGTCATCATCTCTCTCTACTCTTCCCTCATTAGACTAGTCATCGAGTATAATGCCCCATTTGGCATGTGCCTCACTAAACACCTGCAACAGCTGGAAAGGCCACAAAAGTACCTCACGAAGAGGATCCTAGGCCTTAAACACATGCCCTACATGGACAGACTAAAAAAACTCCAGCTTTTCTCTGTCTCATATCATCTATTAAGAGGCGATCTCTGCTTGACTTACAAAGCCATGTCTGACCCAGCCCTGTTAGAAATGTTACACATAAAGAAATCACAATCCCTCCTCACCACATGCTCCAGGGACCTCAACCTCATTACCACAATCAACAGAACAAGCTGGAGGGACAGGTTCATAACCCATGCTCTGGAATAGACTTCCCATACATGTCAAGCAGAGAACCTCACTGGCCCTTTTTAACAGAAATCTTGATGAGTGGATGGGAAATAGAAAGTTCACCCCAGAGATCACTCCAGTGGCTCTACTTGATAGAGGCACCGGGAACTAACGGCAGCATGATGCCAGGGCACTTCTATGGGCTAGGCTTGTAAAGGCTCCAGGGCCGTTGGCCTAGTGCATACTTATGAACCTATACACAGGTCAGACATATTTTCATCAACCAGAGAAGTTGTGAAAAGCAATTAATAAAGAGTTGAAGGATTTTATCTAGGAGGGGAAGAGGGCAAGAGTCAAGTAGGATAAGATGATCCTTCCAGTAAGGAATGGACAGTTTCAGATATTTACTACCACACTCTGGCATGCTGTGTCTTATTTGTTTTTCATTACATGCGAGAATGATGCAACTTCTCCTCCATGTGGGGAAGTAGCAATGTCCAGCATAAACTTTTTCCCGAGTTGTCATTATATCAGAAATAAAATCCCTATAGATTTCTTTAGCTAAATTAAACATTTTTGTGACTGTACATAGCATCAGCAGTCCATGTACTGAGGGGGAAAATGTGCTGATGTCAAATTTAATATTGAGACCCTCTAAAATTCCTAAGGGTAGAATAGCATTTTTATGTCAGTTTTATGTATAAGTATTTTTTTGTTATTCTCAAAAGATTTTGTTAAGACATTTCAAATGGACAACATATAGCCTTTTATATGTAAGTGCCAAATGTAGAGTTTCACAGATATTTTACTGTCATGTTTTGGAATGTTACAATATAGTTTGCATGAATTAGTAGTGCAACACATGTCCAGAATAGATCTTTGCTAAATTATTACATCTAAAGTAAAAATGCTACATACTTCACCTGACAAAGCAAAAAAATTGGACTGCAAATTTGGCATCACCAAAGCTGCATTTCATAAGGTGATAGAACACTGATACCCAATTCAACATGGAGCTGCTCTAAAATCAATAAAGGCAGAATGTCAGTCTTGGGAGCATTGTATTAGCTCAGTATTATGCTGTCAGTTACTAAAAGCTTTACAAAGAATTCTCCTTAAACTAGCAGAACTACAAGTCTGAATGATGGGAATATATGCTGAGTTTGTCTGAAGCATCTTCTGCCTCTGATTTACATTTTTGAAATGTTTGATCTCTCATTATCAGGTCTCATACTTTGTGATCAGGGCTCATCTCAAGCATTTCTGTAACATAGTATATTATGCGGTATTATACTTGTATTCCATTGGAGTGGGTATATGACTTCTGCTCAATATTTACTGAATTGTGTTTACATCATAAATAAACATTGAACATATTCCTGCTGAAGAAAGAACTATTTTTTATTAGATTTATGACATCATCCACCATATTTAGACTCATATACAATGATGTATACTACATGAAAATAAATGTATATGTCCTTTTAGGGTCTATATTATATCATCGAACACTTAAAAAAGCGAACGCTGATTGATCGACCTAATTTAAGCGATCACGAACTGTCAGATCAGCGATTTTGTTTCCCTGGGAAAAAAATCGCTGATCCAAAACACATACACACAACACAAGCACACCAAACAAACAGAAATCCACACACATACACCTAAAATTTGATACCTAACCCTACACTAAACTATGCACACACCACTAACTACCCACTTACCTTAACCCAAACCCTAACCCTAAGGTCCGTCACTATCACACACTCACCTCACTCGCTCCCTAACCCTAACTCACTTAAATCCGCCCTAATCCTCATGTCCACTCAGTCGCACACACACCTAACCTGAGCCCTAACCCTAACTCACCTAAATCACCCTAACACTCACATCCACACAATCACACACTGACCTGAATACGACCGGTAACTTTCCACCATAACACTGAAAATACCAAAGCAACAGAAATGGACAACCAAATTCTTTCCCTAGGAAAAAATTTGAGTTTCTGCTGCTTTGCAGTTTCGCAAAAATAAGTTTGATCAATCAGCGTTCCCTTTTTTAAGCGTTCGAGGATATAATATAGACCCGTGCTTTTATTACTAAAATCACTAACTAAATACATTTTATAGCTGAGGGTTATGATATATTATGTTAAGAAACGTGCTAGAATATTTCAAACAGTTCCAGACAAGAGGCCCTATATTGTTAGGTTCTATAATAATTGTATATAGCCATCTGAG
Organism: Protopterus annectens; assembly: GCF_019279795.1. Lineage (NCBI taxonomy): Eukaryota > Metazoa > Chordata > Ceratodontiformes > Protopteridae > Protopterus > Protopterus annectens. The sequence goes on along the minus strand of NC_056741.1, from coordinate 544,521,166 downwards.
TGCTCTGATTTTATTTTTGCCATTCAGTTCACAAAGAAAATATCCATTTTACATTTTTATTACAAAGACAAAACCATTATACTTGTGTATTATATGACTAGTGTGTTGATATGAACTCAGAACTAAAAATATTTTTTTCAGAAAATAATGTTCTTTGTCATTTTAAGTGTTACAGTAAAATACACATACTTTATTTTTCTTAATAAAAATGCACATCTGAGATTTCTCTAATTATTGTTAGGTTGTGCAATAAGCAATATAAGGTTGACCATCTGTCAGTGTTACCCTGAAAATCGTATAAGAATATCTTGAAGGAGTACATATGTGTTTCCATTTGTTTGTATGTATGTTTAAATTCAGACCAGAATGAACTTCTGCAGTTGACAAACTTCAAACATTTTCAAAAACAATCAGTTGAAATCAAAACTGTATCTATCAGTCCTGTACAGAACAACAAATGTAAAAGCAAAACACAAATATATGACACTGTTATGACTTCAGGTCTAACACAAATGTTTGCTGTTGGAAATACTGCTATTTCTATGCTTTATATATGATGTGACATAAAAGATATAAAATTATTTCAAGATGTAACCACTCCTATATCTCAAAGGGAAGAAGTACTATCTAAGAGTGTTTTCCATGCAATTATGCCATTAATATTTCCTGAAAACATCACAAGAAAATGTCAAACCTTTTTGACAGTACAGATGTATGTACAAGGAGCAACAAATAGCCAAAAGTAGTTAGTAGTCTGAGGACATTATTCTAGAAAAGGATCATTAGTAAAGGGGCTGATTGGTTTATTTAATACTGAGCCTGTTCATGCATTGAGGTGAATGTATTTTGTACTTCTGCCTATATGCCTGCTCTACCACCTGCAGTCCAGTTCATTGTAAAACAGTATTTGAGAGCAATCCTTCACTTCTGGTTTCCAAAATAACCAGTAGTACCTGTTTAGGGATTAAATTTCGTAACTAAAAATCTAACACTTCCTTGTTTTAAGCCTGTCAATACTTCAGACTTTAAATACTTTTCCTGGGAAACTCTTTCCTCATTAGCTCTCTTGTCAGCCTGAGTAATTTCTGAGCTGCAGTCACTGTTGATAAAATAGACATTCACAGTTTTAATTATGAATAATGTATTATTATGGGCACATTTTTCATTCATGACTAAGGCAGTTTTAGAGGTCTCTTTAAATTAGTTTATCGAGCAGCTTGCCATGTTTCCTAATTGAGGTAACCAAGTGGAATGAAATTTGTTCTATACTGATGTACAAGCCATTCAGATATTATACTAATGGAAAAAAGCCTATTAGGAATTGTCTTTTCTGTTGAGTGGCCACGGTGGTACAGCGGTTAGCGTTGCCACCTCACAGCAAGAGGTTCTCCGGTTCGATTCTCAGCTGGGGTGCCTTCTGTGCGGAGTTTGCATGTCCTCCTTGTGGTTGCGTGGGTTTCCTCCAGGTGCTCCAGTTTCCTTCCACATCCCAAAAGACATGCTGTAGGTGGATTGGACACTCTAAATTGGCCCTAGGTGTGTGTGTGTGTGTGTGTGTGTGTGTGCCTTCTGTGGAAGGTTGGGCACCGGGCTGTCAACTTGACACTGTAAAACTCCACTGCCAATCATGAGTGGACAGGTGATCTGCTGTGGCGACCCCTAACTGGGAAGAAGAAGGAATTGTCTTTTCTGTTATGTTCTTTTTGACACCATCCCACATGCTAGCATAATTAATAAACTGAAAGTAATACCATACATCCCTATGTGATAAGATGGATAGCAAACTGGCTAAAAGACAGAATAGACAAGGTGTGGGTGGCAGGGACAGCATCAGAGAACATGAAGGTGACCAGTGATATCACACAGGACTCAGTACTGGGACCACTTTTGTTTAGTATTTACTTTTCTGATCTACACACTAAATGCCAATACCTATAGCTAATTAAGTTTGAGGATTACTGGAAACTGGGAGTTATTATTAGATCCTTCTCAGGTACAGAAGTCTTCCAGCAGGAATGTATACTTGTAAATGCCTGAGGTGTTAAAAATGGGCTTATATTGAATATTAACTAATGTAACATTGTCACATTTGGCAGACAGACCATCCCCCAGCATAATGCATCACTTCAAAATGATAATGTAGTTAGAGACCTGGGAACCTGGGTTTATAATTGACTCTCCTCTGACCACCATTTAGCAACAGTTGTCAGGAAGTCCTTCTACTTGGCACAGCTGATTGCCAAGGGAATTTCATCCAGATCCAGAAGGGTTATTGTCTCCGTGTTTTCAGCACTGATCAGACCAATTGTAGAATGCAAGTGCCCCTTTAGGATGTACCTCACCAGATATATCAAACAATTGGAAAGACCCTTGAAGGTCAACACAGACAGAATCACAGGCCTAAACCGCCTAAGCTGCCAGAAAAGAGTAGGACACTGTCCCTTTTTTCTTTGTTTTGCAGGCTGCTCAGAGAAGACTCGCCTTCTGAGCAATCAGAGATTCAGCAGTCCAAGATCTTTTTTTTCTTTCACATCTCAAACAGTTCTACACATATCTGGATAACTGGGTGGCTCTGTATAAATTCACCCAGGGCATGACTGGCCTAGCCCTTCTTGAGAAGGTTGGTATAGTCTCGAGTGGAAAATGGCAAGGCAATGATCGCAAGGCTCAGTAGCCTCGAACTTCCTATGATTCCCATAATGCAACATAGCCATCTATTTACTAAACAAACCTTTTCTAACTGATTAGCTAATTGCATTACCTCTTTGTTATAAAAAAATGACAAGACTCTGACTAGAAAGATTCATTCCCATTCCAGCAGCTCTCCAGCTACTGCTGCTGCTGCTTGCTTCAAAAATGTGTTTGTCCAAAGTATTTGTGAGGCTGCTACTTGGTCATGCACCTACACATTTACATTTCCAGGGATTACAACCTTAATGTCTAGATAAGAGATGGAATAGGATTTGCTTTAACTGTCCTACAAGGCATACTTTTGACCATGTACTCAAACCTGTGAGTTGAATGTACACTGCTGAACACCCATCTTTTAATTTTATGTTTTCCTGCAGCAGTGATCCTTATGAAGAATATAATGCAGCTTCTTGGGTTCACTCATTGTAATAGTAGATGTTAAAATATAATATGATCTTTGCTGCAGCATAATGTTCTCTCCTTTGATCCTTCTAGTCTAACATGTTATGAATTTGATGGCTGATTCATTTTTTCTGTACTAGTAACATAATTTTTATGGGTGTGTTCAGTATCTGCATTACTTATGATATGGTTCAAAGTTTATTGTACATATTCTTTCCACCAGTTTTATCATGTTAGGGAACATTTAGTCATATGGCTTACTTTAGTGTAGGTTCTGATATACTATCTGGTCTTCAGTCCTGTTTCATTTTTAAGGCTCGTTTAGTCTTCCCAAGAGCATGCACAACATAATTCTATGATATTTCTAAGTACAAAAACAGGCAGATTTGGGCAAGTAATTTTCTTTTGTAATCACACTTCCTCTAATGACAACTATACAAGGTGGCAGCAATATATCTATAAGGATGACTGCTTGAATAAAAGTGGCTAGAGGACTGATGTCCACCTCCAGCTTGAACCCAGTAATTTTATGCAGCAGTAATAATATTATTTGAAACATCAACTGTTACAGTGTATTTACTCAAATAACTGTACTTCACACTTTTATCATGACTTGCCTACTGTCTGTATATGCAGATATTATTTTCCAGTTTACAGTGCTGCACACGCATGCAAACAAGGAAACAATAAGAGCAGGATTCACGAAACCTCCATGTAAGAGTTAATATGTCTTACACGGAGGCTGCAGTCTAATGGTATGATGTCAGCATGCCATGCATATTCATGAGGGCATGCTGAATTATACCCTAGGCTAACACGGTCCATGTAGGAAAGTAGGGGGGCGTGTCCGAATGCCGAGTTCTGCAAAGGGACACGCCCCCAGAAGAGTCAGAGTCCTGAAAGTAAACTCCCACGAGCGAGTCCGCGGAAATGTCAAGGAACACAACACCACACATGCCCCCACAGACTATAAACCCAACTGTAATGTAAAACGTAAAAATAGCAGTTTAATTTTTTTTTAATTTCCAAAATGTTTGCCTGTAGTTGCGCTCGTTTGCGCGGGTATGCCCTCCGTTCAGCCACAGTTAGCAGACAGTGAAAAGCATATAAGATCTAAATATGCAAATTAAGCCAAGTAGCAATAGCGTAGCGGTAGAGACGTTGGCCAAAGAGGAGGTAGTCACGACGGTTCGAGCCCCCACAACATCATTCTCTATTTTTAGTTAAATAAGCATGAAACAATCCCCTGACACACATATATATATATATATATATATATATATATATATATATATATATATATATATATATATATATATATATAAAACTATAATTTAAGTAAAATGTAATGAAATGGGCCATGTATTTTTGAATAAATCCGACACAATAAAATATAAAAAAAGATTATGTTCCCATAGCTGAGCAAGGCTTCAAAAAGCCTAATATGAGTGCCCATAGGTGAGCAGCGCTGTAACAAGCTTAATATGACTGCCCTCAGGTGAGCAGCGGTTTAACAGGTGTAATATGAGTGCTCGGATTTGAGCAGTGCTTTAACATGCTTAAAATGAGTGCCCGTAGTTGAGCAATGCTTCACACAGCGTAATATGAGTGCTCATAGCCAAATAATGTGTTACCCAGCGTAAGCTGTTTGCGCAGAGCTGCGCACCGCGCCAATCAGCTTACCAGTGGGCAACCTTGAGCAAGCTGTATCAAAGCCGCCTTTATACAGACACACCTCCTAGCCTGTCTAGACAGTAGTAAAATAAAAAAAACAATGCCCAGGCTCGAACCCAGAATACTGTGCACCATAGTCAAAGTACTGAACCACTAAGCCATGACAGTTGTTCTGAGAAATGCAGTATTAGCATATATATAGGAATGAATGGAAATAGAAGCATGACAAAGTAGTTTTTTTTTAAGCTGATAAATATCCAAAATGGCCAATTACAGATAAGTGCGGGAAAACGGGCATATATAAGCCCCATAGGTGGGAATACACAGCATTACTGATTGTGGTACCCATTTGCAGTCAGGATGGCAGGTGCAGGACAGGGAAGTCGCTTTAGAACACAGAGGTGGGGTGTTGAGGAGTCAAAATATATGGTTTGGCTCCTAGTCCATGATCATGAGGCACAACTCATGCAGGGCCAGGTTCACTGGGGTGCATACAAAGCAGAGGCGTGGAACCAGTTGGCACATGATCTCACCAGTGCCACAGGCATTCCAAGGACTGGTGAACAGGTCTGTTACCACCATGCGGACCTGAAGAGATGTAAGCAGGACCAACTGAACCATTGGATCCAGGAGGCCCGGCAAATGCCCAACACCACACTACTGAGTAAGTATCCATGTAATGAAGTATGTAAGAAATTATCCTAGCCTATAGTATGGAGATGTATGTTCCAATACTACATCATTGATATTACAGCTGCAGGTGTCCTTTCCATGAATCAGTGAGCCTATGCTGATAGGCTGGTGAGGTGGCGCCACCAGGCAGGTTAGTAATTATTTTGCTGGAATTGTTATGGAATATAAGTGAGACAGCTTGTAAAAGAGTTCAGTGTTGTTACATATTAATAAAGTTCAAATACACCTAGAAGAAAGATTCTGCTAGTACTGTAAGATTAGATAAGTGATGCAGCTTGTAATCCAGAAATAAACATTAAACAAGTCTCAAATAGAGAGTCTCCACCTTTATTGCAATATCAGATAACTGCTTCAGCCTGAAAATGAGTGGTAATCAATCAACAAAGGATAGACGTGTCAAATACATCCCTTATAAAATCTGCCATATGCCATAAGTGAGTCATTTGGAAAGGATTGCTGTAACCAAGTAAGAAATGTTAATAACGCCTAGAATTAAGTACCATCCTGAAATGTAAAAATAAAACAAGTGAAAGTGTGAGAAAGAGGGTATGAATCTACCAAGAAAGCTGTAATAAGTCTGGAATAAAGTTATACTACAGTGAGTACATAATGAAACGAATGAGACAGCCACAACCAAAGAGTGAAATGTGTGTAATAAAGTACTGAACCTGGAATGTGTCTGTCCCACAATTTGGATATGTTGCTGTACCCTTGCAATATGGAGATAGTATGGTTGTATGAAATACTGAAAATCCACAGTTGTCTAGAGCCATATAAATCAAATGTAGCAGGATGCTGTACCTGAACACAGCCAGATATGAACATGTATGAATAAAAATGGAATGTATATTAATGTAGCAGTAACATTCCCATCACCAACATTCCTAAGGTTACATATAGGAAACTGTACTAATACATGTAGGGGATATATACTAGGAATGTACAGCATATGTATATGTAGTTTAAGTTGTTAATGTAATATTTCGTCACCCTACCCTGTTTTCACAAATGATGCCATTCCACACCAAACTGGGTATGTGTATACACAATTAATTCCCATGGACATTTGTCCTGTTGGTTCATACATATCTGCATGTACATTGATGCATGTGCCCTGTTCACATATCCAAACCTGATGGCCTGTTGCCACCAATCAACCCTGCATGCTGTTGGAATGTGTACTGTTGTTCTAAATATGCATGTGTTATGCTTGCTGTTCAATGTTCGGAATTCGTGGGTGTTTGGTTAATGGGAATACTGATGCATGCTGTTACAACTAATTTTGAATGGTGTTGTTTGTTACCAACCCAAAATGTCATAAAATACTGCTAAACATAGGACAACAGGGAAGGCAGGTTCCAGCGGACCCACCTCTCCCACCTCAGCTGGCGAGTGCACCTGGCACCAGTGCCCAGGCTGGAACCTCCTCCGGTGGCCCTGTGCCACCTTTGGGTGGAAGCGCTGCAGGGGATGGGGCTCATCCCCCCTCTGCAAGTGTGGCCGGAGGAGAACGTCCACTCACCCTCCATAGTGTCCGGTATGTGGTGCGTAGCGTTCTGTGCTTGATCCCCTATGCCAGCTTGAGGTGAGGGTGGCGCAACTCACGGGTGTGCCTGCCCATCCTATACAGCCCCCAGCACAGCCCCATCCTGGGCAGTGAAGGCACAGTGGTAACTGCCCATGGGTGGGGATCTCAGTTCCACTGTTGCCATCTGTGGGCTCATGGGCTTGCGATATCCAAATATCCGTCCCCGTCATTTGTGTCCCCCCCCACATGTGTCATACTCTGCCCCTGTATGCATCTTGTTTGTCTTGTCTGTTAACCTCTCCAACCTACCTCCCCAAATATACCTACTTCCTGTACCTCACATTCCACTCTCATCTGAAAAAAAAATAAAAAAGGGCACTCTGTTCCCACAAAAAGATTACGCCCCATACATAGCTGCCCATTTTGCAGACATGTCTGCTGGACATGTCAACTGATAATTAAAATTGGCTGTGCAACATATTTTGTTGTCCTCACCCCTCTCTCAGGGGTGGAAGGTTTCAAATTTCACACCAAATTACACACATATGCACAGCTGTTGCTAATAAAGAAATGGGCAGCTATGGGCCTTCCCTACATCCTTCCTGCAAATCCCAAGCTTGTTTTCCTACTGTCCTACCCTCTTTGTGCCCCCTTTTTCACCACTTTCCTATCTCCCCATTTTCTTTTCTTTAAAAGAAATTAGCGTGGGTATTACCAAGAGTAAGCACTATTAAGCAGTAGTCAGTGGGTGTGCGCTTCTGTGCGCTTAGCTAAACAAGTGTGCGCGTAGCTAAGCGACTGTGCGCATGCGTGAGCATCGTGCAAACCAGCGCAAACCCACTTACAACTGCTTAAAAGTGCCTTAGTCACTCTGTATGATAAGACCTGTAGCCTGCTCATCAGCAAAATAAAATACCCCTGTCAGTCTTGAACCCCGGACCTTGGAAACACTAGTCTGCATGAATTACCACTAAGCCACATCAGATATACAAGAATACGGTGCTAAAAGAAATATATCATGAAATACAAGGAGTGAATGTAAAGGGAATATAGGAAAGCCATTACACAAAGCTTGTTCCCAGTATGTTTAGTGGCATTTCTTGTGGAATTGCATTACATGAGTGTGATAAGAGAAACAGCCATGCTAGTAGGTAGTAATGTTACAGTAGCACCTTACAAACCACACATGGTATCAGAGCAGGATAAACACCACCATATTTGAATAGGTATGAGGCCAGACATCCCAACTGTGACTGATTTACAGGGATTTCCTTGATTTGTCAAAAAATGTTACCTGTGCCCCACTGACTCCCTGTGAAATGTACTAACAGTAAGCAGAAAGGTGGGGAATCCCACGCAATGTTCACCATCAATAAGTTAAAGTAGACTCTACTTGCCTGTCAGAAATGGTGTAGTAATACATATGCTCAAAACACACACAGTCCCACTGATATGTACCTTTCCCTGAGGCTGCTCAAATATATACCTGAGAGTATCTGAGGCCTGCAAGTGTCAGAAACACACCGGCATATCAGCCTGTCTGCTGTTACACACTCTGCAAATAGCTGTAGAATTACTTCCACAAGCACACCCTCATGTAGGAGTACAACACAGAAATATCAAAGGATGTAGCCATCTAACAAACTAAGGACAGTATAGCAGTTTACAAGCACTGCATGTGCCTGATATTCATAACTATTAGTACAAAATACAAGGCCCTGCTACTGTTCAGCAGCAAAATAAAATACCATTGTAAGAGTCAAAGCCCAGATCTTGGCCTCACCAGACTGCATGCAGTGCCACCAAACCACAGCAAACATATTTGAATTTACTGCTGAAAGAAATATAACATGCATTACAAGGAGTGAATGTAAATGGAAAATAGGATAGCCATAGCAACACATTCCAGTAAAGAGAAATATCAGGCCTTCAAGGAGTGAATATAAAGGGAAAATAGGGAAGCCATAGCAACACATTGCAAGAGCTACAGTTGTATACCAGTTAATCCACAAGTCCCACAGGAAAGTACATACTCCCATGTAAACAGTGTTAGCATTAGCAGGTGTGAGTTAACATACACACTGAGAAAAATGAACTATAAGAAGCAATAGTCAGGTTTCAGTACAACATGCAATTCAGTGGCTACAACACAACCTTAGATATGAGAGACATACCAACCTTCAGACTGACACAACAGTGTCCACAGCAAACCAGCATGGTCCCCACCTTGCAAAACTGAAAGGCCTATGCCTACCTAACATAACATTTTATAGCAGTGTCCTGAAATTTTTATTTATTTTATTTTATTTTACATTTGTTGACCGGGGTAGTCTAGCTGTATATATGTCCATTTTCAGTAGAGGCCCGGGGAGAAAAGCTCCAATGGTTATGATAAGTTTAAACAAAGATAGGCAATACAATACAAACAGGTAGAGAAAGAGGTTGTGATTATACTAAGTACACAAATACAATCAGAGCAAAAATCAAAAAAATCTTAATTAAAGGTGTTTTTTTTTTGTTTGTTTTTTTTTTTTATAGTTATACAGTATGCGAGGGATAACATATATCTATAACGTTTTTATATCAGGTAGACCTTACAAGGGTACGGGAGCAGAGATAGTAAGAATTAAGGAAAAATAATAGAATGAGAGGAAGTGGAAGAGTTAAGCTGGGTTGGTGCAGGAGCAAAGCCAGTGTTTGTTGAGATGAATTTTCAACTGTCTTTTAAAAAGTGGGGAGAGGATAAAGATGTGATATCAGAGGGTAGATTGTTCCACATTTTTCCAACAGAGTTGGAAAAGAGACCATCACCTGCAGAGTTAGAGGGTTTGGTTATATTAATCAGTAGTTTTTTGGAAGAGCGTAGATGTTTCAGGTTGTTGTATGGTGAAATGAGGTTAGAGAGTATAGGTATTTTAGTTGGATGGTATAAGATCTTGTGAGCTATTAAAAACTGTTGCAGAATGAGTTGGTTTGGAAGTTCAAGCCAACCTAGTAGTTTTAAGTTCAGACAATGGTGAGTTCTAAATGGGGATCCAGAAGCAAATCTAGCAATGTTATAGTAAGATGTTGCTAGTTTCTTGAGGTTGTTTTTGGAGAGATTAGTGTAGATGGGGGAAGCATATAGAAGAGTAGAGATAAGGTGAGATCTGGCTAAGGTGATCCTTGCTTCAGGTGTAAGAAAGGGCTTGATTCTGTAAAGGGATCCGATTTTTTTATTAACTAATTTGATAGTGTTGTTGATGTGGGAGTCAAAGCTGAGATTATTGTCAATAGTTATTCCTAATAGTTTAGTAGTTGTGTCTGGAGAAATAAGGGTGTTGTCCGCGGAAGTAAGAGTTAAATTGAGTGTGGCAGTTTTATGGGAAGGTGAGAACAATAGCAGTTTGGTTTTCTTGGCGTTAAGGAGTAGGCAACGGTCGCAGAACCATTGTTCAACAGTGGTAAAAGCTTTTTGGGTGCGTGACTGGAGTTCATTAAGTGAATTAGCAGCGCAGATTATAGTAGAATCGTCTGCATATTGGATGCAGGTTGAGTTTGGGATAGCTGATTGGAGGTCATTAATAAAGATAGAAAATAGAAGGGGGCCTAATATAGAGCCTTGCGGTACACCTAAAGAAATAGGAAGGAGATTAGATAATACATTTTTCCAGAGAACTGCTTGCTGACGGTTTTCTAGGTAAGATGTAAACCAAGTTAAGGACGGAGAATCAAGTGAGAGAGATTTTAGTATGTGTAGAAGAAGTTTATGGTTAACCGTGTCGAATGCTTTAGATAAGTCAATGAAGACTGCTGATGATAGGTTATTATTGTTGCGGTTATAGTTGATCGAGTTGGTAAAGGAGAGTAGTGCAGTGGTAGTGCTGTGGGAGGGTCTGAAACCATGCTGACAGTTAGCAAGTAGGTTGTGATGTAGAAGTTGGTTAAGAAGTTGCTTGTGGATACATTTTTCCATGGTTTTAGCTATAGGTGATAGAAGTGCTATGGGATGAAAGTTAGAGAGGTCATTAGACTTGCCTCCTTTGTGTAGAGGGATGATGTGAGATATCTTCCAGATAGAGGGGAAAATTCCTTAATTTATGGATCTATTTATCAGTATAGAAATGGGATAGGAAATAGCATTGGCTCTTATTTGTAAGAATTCAGCAGGATGTTTGTCTGCAGAGGGGGTGGTAGGTCTTAGTTTTTTGAGCAGTGATACGATGAAGGAGGTTGATTCAGGTTGGAAATGAAAGGAAGGAGATGCATTTAAAGCAGGTAGGAGTAGCTTAGAGGGGTCAGGAGTTAGGTGACTAGCAAGAGTTTGGATGGTATGAGTGAAGAATGAATTGAAGTCATTGGCTATTTGTGTGGGATTATCTGGGTTAGAATTATGAGGGTTAGGTGTGATAGACTGGCCTGGGGATAGGAGATTATTAATACTGGCCCAGAACTTTTTTGGTTCCTTTTTGGAGGTTTGTTGTAGTTGAAGGTAGTAGTTCTTTTTGTCTGTCAGGATGGCTTTTTTGTACTGTTTCTAAGCTCTCTGAAGTTTTGGTGGTCAGTTGGATTCTTAGTGGAACGCCATTTACCCCAAGATTTGTTTCTTAGATTGATTTTCTGCCTAGTGTTGTTGGTTAGCCAGGGAGCTGGTTTAGCTTTGGTTCTAATAGTTCGACTAGGGGCATGGTGATCCAGGATTGATAAGAAAGTAGAATTGAAGTATTCTACTGCTTCATTAAGTGGGAGAAATTTTAGTGGGGACCAATTACATTGTATTAATTCAGCTAGTAAATGTTCAGAGTTAAATTGTTTTGTTGAACGTAGTGTTCTGTATGTGGTAGGTAAGAATAGGCCGGCTTTATGCCTGATTACATAAGTAAGTGAGTGGTCACTTAGGTCTTCTGGGAGGATACCTGCTTCATAGGTTAGTTGAGGAGTATTAGTAAGAATCCAGTCTAAGGTGGTTTCTTTGTTGTTGGTTTTATTGGTTCTGGTAGGACTATTAATGAGTTGGGTAAAGCCATGTAGGTTTATATGGGAGGTGGGGTTTGTACTATTACATGAATGCCAATCAATGTTGAAATCGCCTAGGACTAGTGTTTCTTGAGGGAGATGGGTAGAGAGTGAACTGAGGATGCATTCAAGTGGGTTGATATTATTTCCTGGGGGAAGATAAACACATATGATATTTATGGCTTTACTGCTGCTGACTTGAAGTTTGGAGCAGATCACCTCTGCCTGTTTATCAAGGCAAAGAGTCTGATCTATAATACTAATTTGGAATTGTGCCTTATAGAGAATTGCTACCCCTCCTCCCTTTTTTGTAGTGCGATCAAGTCTAATGATGTTGTACCCGGGTGGGGTGATTTCATTGTCCTTGATGGAAGGCTTTAGCCATGTTTCAGTTAAGCATAGAATATCAAACTGATGGTTTTCTAGAAGGGCATGGACTTGAGTGGTTTTGTTACAAATGCTACGTATACTGAGATGGGCAATAGAGAGAGAGTTGGTGGGAGTAGTTGATGATAGAGAAGTAGTTTTATATAGATTTTTGTAAGTGGTGGTATTGGGGTGGAGTGGGCCAGGGTTAGGATTAATGTCTCCATCCAATAGTAAGTGGAGGAATATAAAACATTTTGGCTGGAGAAGTTTGTGAAAGATATTGATTAGTTTCCTAGATTTTGGTTTGCTTAATTTGACGTAGGCAAATCTGTGGTATTTGGTTAGTATGTAGTTGGGTTGAGGAGTGAGATTTATGAAGGTATGAGAGAAAGTTGATATAGTTGTAGAGGTATGTTTAGAGGGAAAAGAGAGAGTAGAGTAAAGTGGGTATTTGTAGAAGGTTAAGAGGTAGGTAGTAATGAGAGAGGAAAAAAGTGATAAGCAGATAAATAGTTTAATTTGTGAATGAGTAACCATTGTGGGCATAGTGATTATTGGGGAGGTAAGCAAGGAGGAGATAGGTAGATTGAAGTTGTGGGGGGGAGTAGCAGTATGGCTAAGTAAATGGGGGTGGAGGTTGGTAATTTAATTAGTGGTGTTATGTTTTGTAGACAATGTGATAGCTCCTTATCTGATTGGGTAAGATAGGATAGGGGTGTGGTCACTAGTGCTATAAATGTAGGAGTACTGGGGTCGGGTGGAATTTGGGGGCAGGGTAGGGGAGCGGAGTGAGCCCGAAGGGCGAACGGAGTGGGCAGAGACAAGAGAGTGGACACCCAAGGGAGACAATCAGTAGAAAGGGAGAAATGAGCGGGTAAGTTTGAACGTGTTAGAAAGCAGAAGCAAGTTAGCAGGCTAGTGTAGCATACATATAGTCAGGAGAGAGGAGCTAGGTTACTCTAAGCAGCTTAGACTTGTAAGAGAGTTTGGGGTGTAGTGAGAAGTGTATACTGGGTAAAGGGTAGGAAGATGCAGAGCAGGTTCTAGGAAGAGTAGAAGCTAAAAACAGAACAGTAAAGTCGGTCTGAGAGGACTAGTAGAGAGATAGTTGCAGAGCCTGTGATACTGAACAGTAAGGTAAGGTGCCACCTAGTGGCCAGTGAGTTAATTGCAATAAGACCCCACGTACAAGGGGGGACAGGCTACAGGAGAGAGGGTGTTGGGCTAATTAATACAAGAGAATAGGCTGTCTGTGCGCGTAGGTGAAATGCACAGATAAAATATAGCTGGGGTGGGAGGTTGTAGGCTGCTGACTATCCTAAGAGGGAAACGTGCCTAATCACAGTGAGAACTGCAATTACCACACAGCAGGCTGCATGTAATTAGTAAATGCTGGCCACCAATTGGTGCAGAGGTCATCACATGCACATGTGCAGATACCTACAAAAGCAGCCTGTACTGCCAGTCCACACATGCAATACTTTCATTGCAGCGACTGGCGGGAGAGAGAGAGAGAGAGAGAGAGAGAGATAGACAGACAGAGACCCCCCCCCCAAAAAAAAAGCAAGGCAGCAAGCAAGCCAGCAAACAAGCCAGCAAGCAAGCCAGCCAGCCATCCAGGCAGCCCGCCAGCCAGCCAACCAGGCATCCAGCCAGCCAGCCAAACTTAAAAAGCTGTTAGAGACAAAGGTAATGTAAACTACATAATCTAATAATCTACATACTGTGAACCCTCTATATGTATATGAAGATGTGCATAGGGCAAGGGACATACTGCAACCATTAGCGAAGGCTGGACATACATATGTAGTTGAAGGTTGCTATGTGCACATATCAATGTAGGTTGTAGTGTGTGGCATCGAAAACAGCATGCAGTGCAGGTATATGTCATGTGGTGGTGAACTTCTGTGGGACTGAGCCAGTGAGGCCTGCTACAGCTATACGGCCTGAGGACAGCATAATGCATTCTGCACAACACTGTGCAATATCATTACAGAATGGTATGTCTCACAACTGTTAGAACTGTTAGAACTGTAAATTTGTTACTGTGCCAAGATGTGCATGTAGTTGTACAGGAATGGATGTTTATAAGTATGTGTGTGTGTATGTGTATGTATATATATATATATATATATATATATATATATATATATATATATATATATATATATATATATATATATATATGTATATGTACATAGAGAGGTATGTATAGATAGACAGACATATATATAGATAGAATATGTATATACATATAGATGTAATAGACACATACATATATATATATATATATATATATATATATATATATATATATATATAGATATACACATATACAGATATGAATGTCTATACATATGTATGTATATGAATATATATATATATATATATATATATATATATATATATATATATATATATATATATATATATATATATATATATAGTGAGAGAGGGACATGGGGGCAGATGAATTGCAACAGCTGCCTGGTGACCAATGCATGGACTGAACACCATTGTGGATACAGAAGTACCATACCCCATTCCAAAATACTTTAACCACTAACTACCACATAGGTGGTTGCCTGCCCACTACTGGAGGTGTCAGAAGCGAACATGGGAAACAAGTGTACAATAGCCTCCCCTTTGATATCCACAAATATGCCATACCCTGGACTAAATCACCCAGCATTAACAAACAAGGCTCCTCATTAGTAGATGTCAGACATACCCCTGATGAATGCTATGGAGATAGGCAATATGCCGTGTGAGTCACCTCTGTGTAACTGTTTGACAGGAGAAAGTACAATCACATTACATGTGTCCCAAGGGGCAGGGTAGCATAAGGCTATGCTGCTGTAGGCCCAGGGCCAATAGCATAGTACCTACCTATGACACAATGTACACACACATGTACTCAGTGTAATACGAACTATGTGAGGTGGAATGAGTGTGATACTGACTGTGTGCAAGGTCTGTAATGGTGTGATTGCTCAGCATGACTTTGTGTCTATCGTGGTAGTCCGTGTCCTTGGTGTGAGGCCAGAGAAAGATGTGTCAGTTATTGGGATACTAACATACTAGATTGCCATATGTTGTGCAGTGGTTCCCTGTGTACGACTGCGGTGTAGGTAGGGGTATGGCAGCAAAGACTAGGGTGAATTACCAGTGAAACTGTAGATGTACATTGCATGCATTGCATGGGATGACAATATTCTCCATCCAGAAGCTTGATACATACCACAGTGTGAGGTTGTGCAGTGTACCTCAAACAGTGTGCCGAGTGCTGGTGTATACTAGTTTGTTGTATGGAGTGTGGCAGGCACTGTCACACAGTTGTAGACTGAGCACTGATATGTGGTAATGTACATGTGTATCCCCCGATAGACAGACAGATGCTATAAATGGCAGTTCAGTGATATCAGTACATTAGAGTATTACGTGTGCCATATGACTTGCTCACATATGCATCTTTTCCTTCCAGGGCGATGGTGCATCACCACAACCCATGTTATTCAGCTGCAGAGGATGAGGAGATACACCAGAGCCTGGTGCGGGATTTCAATACACTGTTTTCCAGGACCAGCCAGAACCAGCAGGAGAGGGCTGCACTGTGGCAAGACCTTGTTCGTTGGGTAAATGACATAGGCATGCATAACCGGACATATGAGCAGGTACGCCATCACTGCAGTGAGTTAATTAGAAATGTCCGTCAGCGTGCATCTGATATCCACAGACAACAGCTTGCCACAGGTGGTGGGGTACCTATCCACCCCCCCCCTCACCAGAGTGGAGGAGCTACTCCTAAGTGTTGTGGCTCCAGGCCAACAACAACAACATCCACAGACATGTGTCATGATGGAGGCTGGAGCCACCCAGCATGTGGACATGGAGTGTGCAGGTAACATGCCATATCTGTAGTTGACCGTTCTCTGCACTGGTAGTTTATGCATGTGTGAGATGTGTACTGTGTGTGTAGCTGTTATCCTGCCTATTCTTGTGCAAGATTGATATTCTGAATAGCATCACTACACCTGTGAAAGCCAACTGTTGTACTACTGTACTGTAGCATACTCACAGTATCAATGGCACAGTTGTAGCCACTGACAATAACTCTCTTATTTGTGCAGGTCCCTCTGGAGTAACAGCAATGCAGCCAATCCATGCTGGTGAGTGTGTAATAACAATACTATTAATAGTAATAATGATATTAATACTAATAATACCCTCAAACAGTTT
Source organism: Protopterus annectens (assembly GCF_019279795.1). Lineage (NCBI taxonomy): Eukaryota > Metazoa > Chordata > Ceratodontiformes > Protopteridae > Protopterus > Protopterus annectens. The sequence goes on along the minus strand of NC_056741.1, from coordinate 544,504,575 downwards.
TGTGTATGTTTTGGATTGCAGGTGTGTGTGTGTTTGTATCTGCTGTACTGAGGAGTGTGCATGTGTGGATGTGTGCCCGTGTGCCTGTGTGCATGTGTGCCCATGTGCATGTGTGCCCGTGTGCATGTGTGCCCGTGTGCATGTGTGGTAACATTGTGTACACATTGTAAACTGTGTTTCCTGTCTTCCTCTCACAGGTTCTGGTGTTGCTCTGTTGGCGTGCAGCAGGGAACCTGAAGCCACTGCTGGTGATAGTGATAATGATGATACATGTGTAATGGCACAGGGAGGTGTGACAGGGTCTGTTGTTGGTCAGCCAATTGACAGTACACAGCAGTCAACCCCATCAATGCGCACAGTCATCCTGCCGATACATCCATTGACACCAATGTCCTTAGCTGAGGGACAGAATACAGTGGGCATTGACCAGGGTAATGTGGTATCAGTGGCACATGCATCCCCTCACAGCAGCCATGGCCAGAGTCCTGACATTGTACCACACAGGCAGATGTCCAGGGGTTCTCGTGGGAGCATCCGTGGTCATACTGCCCCTGTCAGACGTGCCCACAGAGGTCTTTCAACCTCAGCTATGTTCCGGGCTGTAATGCAGGCACAGGCACGTATGGAACGGTACACCAGACAGGGTCTGAGGGAGCTTAGAGCACATCGCACTGCAATGATTGACACTATGCATGATGTTGCGGCTGCCATCCATACTGTCGGCGAGGTCATTGATAGACGTTGGGGGGGACACATTAGATCTGTTCCACAACTTCATATCCATGAGCCAGGGCAATGCAGGATGGTTGAGGCGCCGACGTGGACGTATGGCAGCAACATCAGCAGCTGGCAGTCGTCGCGGATGACAGCAAACCCGCAGCCACTCCCACAGTGCCAGTACCAGCCCCAGCAATGCTGGGTCTGTGCTGTCATCAGACCGTCCTAGAAGACCACGTGCACGTAGCTCTGGACAGTCCCAGCAGGGACATGTGTCCAGTCAGCAACCCACTGCTTCTGATGACAGTACCCAGTCTGACTTAGTACCTGATACTGTCCGTAGCACCCCTGCCAGGCACAGGTACCGTGTCCATGGCCAGAGACAGTGATCTGTATGACCTGGCAGGTACAGTCTGTGGCTGTCCACAAACACCCGTATATGGCAGCCATGTGGTGGAACTGTGTGCATGCTTACACACATGCATACTGCTAACACGTAGAGCTAACACATACACACACACACACACACACACTGCATCAACATTGCTCCTTGTTGTACTGTTGTCCCTCACTAACACACACACACATACATGTCGATTGGATGTGTCAATGGCAGACTCTGGCAAACCAAGTACACACCCTGTGCATATGATGAAACTGTGCCACCTCCTGCAATCTGTAACATTGATGCAGGAACAGGATAGCATGGTGCTGATGCACAGGGTGACTACATAGCACTGAAGTAATATTATCATATTGTTCACAGTACAGTGTAATGATATCATTGTGGGTATATCTCAGCATGCCTGATGCATTAACACTATGATTGTCATTGTAGTTTTTTATACACCAGTGTTAATTCCAAAAGTGTAATGTCTGCACATGTGCCACATGGCAGTTGTGTGTACCTGTGCCTGCATGTGTTGTGGACTGGACAGTACATGTGTGATGTTTGCAGCACACAGTTGCAGGTGTACATTTGTGGACAAGGTGGTGTTGCATTCTCTGCATGTAGATGCATAGTGCACACATGGCAAGGGTGACATGCACCATGTGACACAGTAGTCATACATTGTAGTTCATATTGGTGGTCACTTTGTGTTGTACTACACCTATGTCTCACCTGGGGTCACATGTATGTATGACATAGTTTGACATTATGCTGTGGGTCATACGGTTTACCAATGTCAATGGTTTGCATTCTGGTGGTAAGGCTCATAACACAAACCCACCTACATAGGTATCACAAGGGATAAGAAACTAGAAGTAATGATACTCACTGCCAGACATCTAAACCGCAAGATGCATGCAGTCCAAACTCTACTCAGCATGGAGAATGTTGATATCTGTGCAGTAACAGAAACCTGGTTCAAGGCTCCCAAGAGCACCCTAGCACTACCAGGTTACACCTCATACCATGCTTTACAGCCCCAAAACATGGAACTAACTACGAAAGGGGGTGAGTATCAATAATTGTCAGGGATACCCACACCCCCAGGTTGGTGCCACAGCATGAAGCATCACAGACTATCCACGTGCAACTAACAGTGGGTAAAACTGCCTTCCAGTTCATAGCCTGCTACAGACCACCCTCCTAAACCCAGGAACCCCACCTGACCTACTTAAGAACACATGAATATATGAAGGTCTCTCCAAACAACATTATATTGGGCAACTTCATCTACCCACACATAGACTGGGAGCATTACTGTAGCTCCAACACCCTAGGCCAAAGGTTCCTAGAATTCATAAACTCAAATGCTATGGAACAACTTGTTACCACTCCCACAAGAGGGGAAAACATACTGCACCTGATCATCACCAACATGGGGACTCTATGCTCCAGACCAGAGGTGTATCCCTCACTGGTAAGATCAGACCATAGAGTAATCTCACTGTATATTCACATACCAACCCCAGCCCCTGCCCAGAAAACCACAGTGAAAAAGTTGTCTAAAGCATATTCCACACACCTCAAAACAGAGACAGAGGTGGAATCCTTCAAAGCCCCCGGGCCTGTGGAAAATACAGCCCACACTGCTGAATCCTTTATAAACGCATTCTGTGAACACCTTCAGGAATGTACAGATCATGCAATTCCAAATATAACCAAGACCCAATCCTCCAAAGACAGGCGTCCTTTCTGGTGGACCCCAGCCACATAACAGAAAACAATAGAAGGAGGTAGCTACTACATGATCGAGCAATATCCCACAAAGGGAAGGCATCTCTGATCAGTATTTGGAACAAAATACGAGCACTCATAAAATTGCCTAAGGCCATCTTCAAGAGAATAATTGCACAAGACACTAAGGATAATCACAAGGCTTTCTTTAGTTATGTTAGGAATCTGGGTGGGAATTCCGAGATATGCTCAGACGTAGTCCTAACGTAACCCTAAATGACAAAGAATACACGTATGCCACATACATTGCCAACATCATTGATGACAGGTTCAGCATAAACCTCTCACTTCTGTGTCACTGTTACACAGAGGCAGAGTATACTAACCTGGAAAAAGGCCATAGCAAAATTCATTTAAAATGGGTGGCAAAAGCCAAACACAGTCTGGCTAGGCTTATAACTGCCCTAGGGCAGATAGCCTAGTATGAACCTATTAATCTATTACATGATGTATCCTCAACTGATACACAGATGTAGGAACCCAGTGTCACTGATATCCCTGTAGTACTAGACTATACCATGTAGCCATTCTTACTGAGCCCCACACATCCCTGGGAAGAATACTCTTTCCCATATAGCAGTCTCACGTACATGCCAACACACTAGGGATATGTTCATCCATGACTGGAAATGCAGACAGTGGCCTACAATGCATTCTGCACATGACACACATGACCACCACAAGGGTATCATACAGACAGATACCTGTTGTCCAAGCCATGCTCTATTACTGTAACACAACTGTAACTTTGTCATCAGCATGTACGTAACATAGTATTCCAATAGTACCATGTAGGTGGCAGCACCCATCATGAAGAACGGGTAATGGTGTGTACATATGGACAAGTGTTTTCTTGTCTATCCTGTGATATTCACATTTCCAAAGGCATTGTGCAGTCTCTTGGTGTATTGCCTAAGCAAGCAGGTGTCTTTATGCATATCAGCAACAGTTGCCATACACCTACACTGGATGTCCATTACTCCCAGACTTTGCTGTGTTATAAGATGTGTGACATATACTCCAGACATGAACCCTCACCCACATTAATATATCACAGCTTTCATGACTGTGTGTCACCCAGTTGGCCTAGGACACAGATCACTGCAGTAGCCTGCATTGTCATCAACATACATGTATGGCATACGGTCTGGGAATCTGCAGCACATGCTGGCAAAGGTAACAACTGTATTCATATGAGGCAGGCTTTACACATAGGAACTATTGCAGGTCACAGGTACATATCTGTATGTGGCACACACATACCTGATGCGTGCATTGCAATTACTGTTATAATTATATGTCATACAATAATAAAAGCAAAACCCACCACACATTGACAAACTGTGTGACAAATGCATACATGGCTTTTGTAGGATTCAAACCCCTACCTAGCTATGTTATGACACTTGCGAGAGACGCATTAGCGCAGCACGCTATATACATTACTGGGTGGTTTCTCTTCTCCGGCTGTACTTATAGGGTGCTGACATCATCAGTCTTTACAAAGAGGAATGTACATCATGTAGTGTGTTATTCCAGTTGTCAAAAGGGACATTTCTTTCAAAGAGAATTGCACACATCCTGCCCCCCAACACACACACACACTGAGCATTTGCAAGATTCAAATCCCTACCTAACTATGTTATGACACTTGAGAAAGACGCATTAGCGCAGCTCGCTATTCGCATTATTGGGTGGTTTCTCTTCTCCTGCTGTACTTATAGGGTGCTGACATCATCAGTCTTTACAAAGAGGAATGTACATCATGTAGTGCGTTATTCCAGTTGTCAAAAGGGACATTTCTTTCAACGTGAATTGCACACATCCTGCCCCCCCAACACACACACACTGAGCATTTGCAGAATTCAAACCCCTACCTAACTATGTTATGACACTTGAGAAAGACCATTAACACAGCGCGCTATTCGCATTAGTGGGTGGTTTCTCTTCTCCTGCTGTACTTATAGGGTGCTGACATCATCAGTCTTTACAAAGAGAAATGTACATCATGTAGTGTGTTATTCCAGTTGTCAAAAGGACATTTCTTTCAAAGAGAATTGCTCACATCCTGCCCCCCCTAAACACACACTGAGCATTTGCAGAATTCAAACCCGGACTTAACTCTGTTATGACACTTGAGAGAGACGCATTAGCGCAGCACGCTATTCGCATTAGTGTGTGGTTTCTCTTCTCCTGCTGTACTTATAGGGTGCTGACATCATCAGTCTTTACAAAGAGGAATGTACATCATGTAGTGTGTTATTCCAGTTGTCAAAAGAGGCATTTCTTTCAAAGAGAATTGCACATCCCCTGCTCCCCAACACACTCACTGAGCATTTGCAGAATTCAAACCCCAACCTAACTATGTTATGACACTTGAGAGAGACACATTAGCACAGCGCGCTATTCGCATTAGTGGGTGGTTTTGCTTCTCCTGCTGTACTTATAGGGTGCTGACATCATCAGTCTTTACAAAGAGGAATGTACATCATGTAGTGTGTTATTCCAGTTGTCAAAAGGGACATTTCTTTCAAAGAGAATTGCACACATGCACACCCCCTGCCCCCCCCAACACACACACACACTTAGTATTTGCAGAATTCAAACCCCTGCCTAACTATGTTATGACACTTGAGAAAGACCATTAGCACAGCACGCTATTCACATTAGTGGGTGGTTTCTCTTCTCCTGCTGTACTTATAGGGTGCTGACATCATCAGTCTTTACAAAGAGAAATGTACATCATGTAGTGTGTTATTCCAGTTGTCAAAAGGGACATTTCTTTCAAAGAGAATTGCACACATCCTGCCCCCCCTAAACACACACACTGAGCATTTGCAGAATTCAAACCCCGACCTAACTCTGTTATGATACTTGAGAGAGACGCATTAGCACAGCACGCTATTTGCATTACTGGGTGGCTTTTCTTCTCCTGCAGTATTTATAGGGTGCTGACATCAGTTGTTACAAAGAGGTATGTACATCTATTACTATCCCTCAGTATGGGGGATAACAATATATATACATTAACAGACGCCTAGTTCAGGGTCACATATGCACATCAGCACTGCCTGGTTATGTTTTATACCATGCTTCGTGAACAAAGGACTTGTAACACACAACACAACCAGGGAGTGTATCCATCTACATCACAGATACAAACACCTCTGGGTTGTTACCACTCCACTAAGCATGACAGGCCATACATATACAACTACCATTGTGCAAAACTGCCTTTTGGTTTGGTGTGTAGTTCAGACCCCCCCCCCCCCATATCCAGGAACCACACTTGGCTTCCCTGGGAACAGTGTAGGATATGAAGGTGTTCACATACGCTATTACAGTGGTTAACTTCAGGTACAGGAATATTGACTGGGGGAACTACTCAGGCCTCAACAACATCACCCTACAGCCACTACAATTTGTGAATCCATGTGCTATGGCAGAACCAGTCACCACAGCCACAAGGGGGAATACATATTGGACCTGATCATCACCAACATGGGGACTCTATATTCCACACCAGAGGTAGACCACCATTGTTAAGATATGACCATAACCAACTTTCCCTGGACGTCCATATCCCATCCCCACCCCCAGGCAAGGAAATCACTGCTAACAAAGTATTTCTCAAAAGCAGACTTTGCACTTGTGAAGACTGGGGTGGAATACTTCAAAGGCCCTGTGCTGGAGGATTATACAGCCCAATCTGCAGATTCCTTTACAAATGCATTCTATGAGCACCTGCAGGTTTTCATTGATCATGCTATCCCAAATAAAACCAAGACTCCTCCACAACAGGAGACCTGTCTGGTTGACACCAGCCATATATAAGCTGTACAACAGAAGGAGTGAGCTAATACATAACAGAGCAATATCCCACAGAGGGAGGACATCTCTGAACAGTATTGGCAGGACACTTCAATCCCTCAAAATCATCACTTGCAAGTTTTGACAGTGAAATTGCCCAGACACTATAGATAAGGCTCCCCTCAGTCTGGAATTGAATCCCAGTTAATGTTAGACATTGCCCCCCACCAACCCCTTCCAGCAAACTCCAGCCACATGGATGTGACATTGCAAATTCAACCCCTGGGATCTCCACTGTGTCCCTGCTTGACGGAGGCACAGCAAACTAGCCTTAAACGGTGCCTTCTGTGACATACTTTACAGAGGCACAGTAGGCTACTGTACTGGGGAGGCAGACGCCAAATACACTCTGGCTAGGCTTATGTATTCCCTAGGGCAAACAGCCTAGTATCGACCTCTGCACCCATATGTTTATGTTTGGGATGCACAATATTTGTTGCTGATAAACTGTTTGCAGGTCTTTATTGCCATAGCTTTCCCTGTTTCTATGAACAACTTGTGTATCTGTGGAAGATGTTTGATCATGGCAGGGTACCAGTATATTACTTATGTCTCTGTTGTCATTTAACTGTGTGCACTGGGCAGATTGCTGTATTGTGGGAGGTTCCTGGCTTAACACATACAAATGCTAGATATGTGTGACCGACTGCTATACTGAGACATGGCCTATACTGAGACATGGCCTAAGTGTGTGAGCATGCCCAGTTCAGGCTTTCCATGGTTTGTTGCCTGACATATGTCTCATTTATCAAAGTGTGTAAGCATGCCCAGTGTGACCTTTCCATATGTTGAGATCTGAGATCCACTACATTTGTGGTTGTGTATGAACTTGAACAATATTTGACATTTATAGTGTGTGTGTTGGAAGTCATGTTGTGTTCTTACTGCCCAACTGCTTTGTGTCTGAACCCAACAGGGATTATGCTGTGCCTGCAGGATTTCCATGGGACAGTTTGCATATACTTGTCAACATTCTTTCATACTGACCAAGCACCGTAGTATTGTCATAGTGTAGTGGTTCAGTCCTTTCACTCTGGTGCACAGTATCCTGGGTTTGAGTCCCATCACTGCTTTAAATATTCATACTGAGCACACCAGAATAAGGTATGACCATGTTGCATTTTGTTCAGCTATGGCCTACTTAAACCAGGCTTGTCCAACATTACTAGTGCATTCCGTAACTTGGGTGGACATTGACAAACACTAGGATATGTGCCCTAGGGCATTTCTAATTCTAGTCAGAGTGTGTTTGTCCTTCACACACATTTTAACTGGAGTTTGCCATGACATTTTTCAAGGTTAGTATACTGTGCCTCTGCCTAACTGTGACATAAAAGTGATACCCAGGGTAAACCTACAATCTGCCATCCACTCATCAAGATTCCTCTTGAAGAGAGTCAATGAGGGACTCTCTGGCTAACCTGGACTGTGAATTTACTCAAGAGTGGAGGGAGCTTCTGGGTTATGGATCAATCACTACAGCATGTCCTAATTATTTCAGTGCTGAGGTTCAGATCTCTCATGTGCATAGCTCAATGGGATTCAGATTTTACAAAGTGCAGCATGTGCATTGATTCCAGGTTGGACATGGCTTTATATATCAGGCACAGATCGCCTCTGGGCAGGCAGTATGCCACTGTGTGGAGCTGCAGTTTGTTTAATCAGGCAGATTTGGGGTCTTTCCAGTTGCTGGAGGTGTCTGCTAAGGTACATCCCACAAGGGGCATTGTACTCAATTGTGAGCCTGATGAAGGATGACTGAAGAGGCAGGATGACCTCCCCTGATCTAGATGTGAATACCTTCATGATTAGGTGGGTATATGAAATGTTTTTATAACCACTACAGCCACATGGTTGTCAAATGTGAGATTTATATCAACTTGTGTCCCCAGGTCCCTTATTACTTCTTCTGTACTTAATGGGTTACCACCCATGTGGTAATTGGTGGGCACTTACTGTTTTTCCAAAGGGGATGACTATACACTTTTTTGTGTTTAGCTTGATGACATGGCTGTGGCACCAGTTGTCTGTTTCTATGAGGCCCTTTTGTAGGATGCTTGTGTCAGCTGGAGGGTCAGATATGGTGCCCAGTTTGTAGTCATCTGCAAACTTGTTCAGACGCCGTCCTTCCATGTTGGCCTGTACCTCCAAGAAATATATACCAAACAGGGGGGTCCCAGGACCGAGCCTTGTGGGATGCCATTTGTAGCTGGTTTGGACTCTGACATGGCTCCAGCATTTCTGACCATGTCAGTTCTGTCCTTGAGCTGGTTTGCAACCCATCTAGTGACATAGTGGTTTATATTTAAGCTGGTTAGCTTATCTATAATGACCACATGGGGTATTGTATGGAAGGCTTTTGCAAGGTCCAGGTAGGCTGTGTGGACCACCTTCCCCTCATCAATGGCCTTGGTGACTGTTTCAAATGACTCAACCAGGTTTAAAGGGCAGGATCTGCCCTTAAGAAAGCCACACTGGGTAGGGTCCAGTGTCTGTAGGTCCCCAAATATCTTTATTTCTGAGGTCCATGATGATCCTTTCCATAGCTTTGCAGACCATGCTAGTCAGGATTCTGGGGTGATAGTTTGCATGATCCATTCAGGCACCACCTTTGTGGAGAGGGACCACTGTTGCTGTACACTGCTGTTTGGGTACATATCCTGTGGTAAGGCTGAGATTGAGCAGTAGTTTCATTTGGTGTTCAATTCTTCTTGGACTTCATGTTGGATGCAGCCCGGGACACCATCTGGTCCCATTGATGCTGTGTGTTTTGCTTTAGGGATGCTGGCTGTTACCTGAGCATCTGCGATGTCAGGGGGCCAGCACTCTGCTGGGATAGATATTTGGCCTTTTGGTGGTGGTGGTGGGGGGGGGTTTGCACTGAAACTGTCAGGTCGGATGTTGGCAATGTCTGTGGGTTTGGTGTATTGCTTGTCATTTTGGACTAATTCTGAAAATATCTGGGAATTCCCACCCAGGTTCCTACCATCAGTAAAGAAAGCCTTGTGATTATCCTTAGTGTCCTGTACAATTTTTATCTCATAGCTAGCCTTAAAGGATTTTATGTGTGACCATAGTTTTTTGTCATAATACTGATCAGTGATGCCTTCCGTTTTTGGGTTTTGCTCTATCATGTAGTAGCTTCCTCCTTCTCTTGCATGGTTTGTTAATGGCTGGGGTCCACCAGACAGGATGCCTGCCTTTGGAGGATTGGGTCTTGGTTTTATTTGGGATTGCATAATCCATGCATTCCTGAAGGTGTTCACAGAATGCATTCATAAAGGGTTCTGAGGACTGGGCCATATTTTCCACAGGCACAAGGGCTTTAATGGATTCCACCTCAGTTTGGAGGAGTGCATAATTTGCTTTACACGTGTTTTTCACTGTGGTTTTCTGGCCAGGTACTGGCGTCAGGATGTGAATATCCAGTGAGATTACTGTATTGTCTGATCTTACCAGTGAGGGATACACTTCTCGTCTTGGCCATAGAGTCCCCATGTTGGTGATTATCAGGTCCAGTATGTTTACCCCTCTTGTGGGAGTGGTGACAAGTTGTTCCATAGCATTTTGGTTTATGAAGTCTAGGAACCTTTGGCCTAGGGTGCTGGAGCTAGAATAATGCTCCCAGTCTATGTTTGGGTAGTTGCAGTCGCCCAATATAATGTTGTTTGGAGAGACCTTCATATTTTCATGTGTTCTCAAGTAGACCAAGTGGGGTTCCTGGATTTAGGAAGGTGGTCTGTAGCAGGCTACGAACTGGGAGGCAGTTTTAGCCACTGTTACTTGCACGTGGATAGTCTGTGCTGCTTCATGCTGTGGCACCAACCTGGGGGTGTGGGTATTCTTGACAATTATTGATACTCACCCTCCTTTTGTAGTTTGTTCCATGTTTTGGGGCTGTAAAGCATGGTATGAGGTGTAACCTGGTAGTGCTAGGGTGCTCTTAGGAGCCTTGAACCAGGTTTCTGTTACTGCACAGATATCAACATTCTCCATGCTGAGGAGAGTTTGGACTGCATGCATCTTGCAGTTTAGACTTCTGGCATTGGGTAGCATTACTTCTAGCTTCGTATCCCTTGTGATACCTATGGAGGTGGGTTTGTGTTTTGAGCCTTACCTATTCAAGGCACTATGGGGGTGACAACAGCATTTGCCAGTATCCAAAAGGCCAGGGGTGATAGGTGCAAGCCATCCCTAGCGGAGCATCATGTCTTGCTCAGCATGTCATCCCAGGCTGACAGGCATTGGATCCCCTTTGACTAACAACAATACTTAAGCCAATTGTAATTGATCATCTTGTCTTCATATTGTGGCATCATGCTTGGTGAGGGTAGGATGTTACTCATGGGTCATCATGTTTGCATATACTACCTGGTGTTACATTGCTTAACACATGACAATTATGCCTCAGGTGGTGCTGCAGGGCTGCCTATGTTGGATGCACATACTACTCTCCCTGTACATGTTTGAAAGCAGGTTGTGTCAACTTAGGCATCCCTTTTACTATATGTGTGAGTCAGAGAGAGGTATCATTTCCAGGGTTCCTACTGTGTCAGTGTATGTGCTATGCATTGCCTCTTTGCCAAGGCCAAGGCATACTGGCAATGCCTCCTTCTGCCTACTGGGGAAGGCTCAGGTTGTTCCTCCTCTGAGTCACGCTCTGCCTGTGATGGCCTTGGCAATGGTGGGGGGCTGTTTGGGCCAGGCCTATGCTGGTCCTGCTGCAGCTGTTTTCGCAGAATCATATTATGTAGCATAGCACATACCATGACAATTTGGGTACATGTAGTTGGTGAGTACTGCAAGGCTCCACCAGATGTGTCCAGGCACCGGAACCGTGACTTGAGCAGCCCAAACACATGCTCTATTACATTACGTGTTTGTGCGTGTGCCTCATTATGGCATTCCTGTTCAGGTGTGTGTGCGTTTCTGATGGGTGTCATCAGCCACAGCTCCAGTGCATAGCCAGCATCCCCCAATAGGCAAATGTCTGGTACAGCTGCGTCAGATGCCAGATATGGGAATCATGGTAGTTTCCAGGGCAGCCAGCACACACACACACACATTCATTATTATGCCCTGGGCATCACACACAACCTGGCAGTTGATGGAGGGGAAGCCCTTGCGGTTAATGTAGGCCCTACCCCACTCACCGGCTGGTGCTTTGATGCATATATGCGTGCAGTCTATTGCACCCACTACCTCAGGGTATTCCGCTATTTGCTGGAAGAGACGCATATTGCTGGCTAATACCTCACGGGAATTGGGGAAATATACATGATCACCGACATATGCTGACATGGCATCCAGGAACTGGTGCAGTACCCTGGATGCTGATGCCTGTGATATCCCCATCATATCACCAGTTGGTCTCTGGAAGGTACCTGTTGCTAGTATTCTTAGGCCAACACATACCTTGGTTTCCATTGGGATGGGTTCCCCTCTGTTGGTTCTGTGTGTGAGACGTGGCCTGCACAGCTCAACAATTTGCTGCAGGAGGTCTCTGTCCACTCTATAGCGCTCCACTATCTCCAGCTCATGTAACCCCTGGTAGCTGAACCTGGGCCTGTACACTCTTCTCCGTCTCCTCAATGTGGGTTGTCCGGAAGCATTTGTATTGTCACCACCCTCAGCATGTTGCATATGTCGCCTTATAACAGCTATGGCAGCCCCTAGCATTTTTTGTCTGAGTGAAGTTTTTTCAGTTTTCACTTCTAGTAGCTTACTCCTTGAGAGACACATACTGCACTGTTGTTTGCAGAGTTTTCAGTGCTGGGTTACTGTTCTGCCTGTGTAATTGCCTGATTCTGATTGTTTTCACCTGCTAGCTCTGCTAGTATTCCCTGGTAGCTTCCTACAATTTATTGTGCTTACTTTTTCCTGTCTGTTTCCTCAGGGGGGAGCAACGCACATACAAGGGCAAACACGTGCACAGCAGCTAACATGCTCGCATACATGCTTAGATGGACTACAACTTGCTTATTTGGGTTAAAACGCGAGCACACCAGCACAAACACGCTTACAAGTCTTTAAACAGGCTTCTACATGCTTACTCCGGCTTAAACGCGCGCACTCCATCTTACTCCGGCTTCCCAGCGCACACACGCGCGCATGCATGCTCAGCAAGAAACTTTAGTGTTGTCTACAGTGTACACCTTCCATTTCTTGGCTTTCCCTTGTCTATCTGTTGACACACCTCTTTCCATGATGTCTAACTGACAGCTTTCACATGCCACTCTGCTCCAATGTCCTTCACTTCTTTCATACATACCCCCCTGTGATGTCACCTATCTCCTACTCTGTTACTCCCCTTATCCTACTCCTACACTCCAGGGAATATGCTCATTTGCTATGTAAAAGTGCGATTCAGTATCCTAATACTCATTTACATAGGATTGCCTACTAATGCTTAGTTACATGTCTTACACTGAGCTACCCCCTTAGCAAGCCCTACTCGGTGGCCATGTTGTTTTCAGCCTGCTATTCCCTTACATTGTAAATTGATGGTTTTCATTAAACCCACAAAATTTTATTTTTCTGTTTTTTTGCAGCGCAGCCCGTTTGCACGATGCTGCGCTATGTTTAAACATTTTTATTTTAATTTTGCATGTGGGTACGTTGCCAGTGGCCACATATTTGGCCATTGACATGCTTCCTGGAACATATGCAATCTTTATTTGGAGCTGACAAGGCTCCATTGTGCTATTTGCAGAACGGTACTCAGTTGTCAACTGAGTACATTTCTGCAGCTAACACGGCTCCTACACGGACAGGTTTGTGCTTCCTGGATCGCAAATTTACCTCATTTGCATGCCTTTCAGCTGCAAGTGAGGTAATTTGCATATCCAAACCCTGTCCATGTAAGAGCCATTTTAGGAGCTCTCTTACACACCCCTACAGGCTGTTTGTGGATCGCTCGTCGGACATGATGGCTGCATGGAGTCTTACTCTACTCTTAGACTCCGTGCAAGCCATCGTGAATCCGGCCCTAAGTCTATATGGACTCATCAATAATATAGACACTGAAATACAAGAAATTCTAGCTTTTGTGGATGCAAATATGCAAATATTTGATGCTGAAATGTTGTAGATACAAGTCAATCTTACACAAACACAACAGTAACTTGTTGCTGTGTATGGTAGATATCTGCCATTGGCACTGACTTGCAAGAATTCAGTGAAAGCAGTAACCAGTTACTCTTATGAGTTTTCATTCCTGAAAATGCACAAATAGAAAGTACTTAAATAGATTATGTTCCTGTGTAAAGTACATTGTTATCTGCCACTTTTTAGCATGTCAAAAATACATTTTATATCACCAGGAAAAAGGAAAGGCATTCATAGTTTCATAACAATATCTTCTCTCCAGTTACCCCTTTGTATTGCAGCTTAACAGAGTATGTGAGCAAAATCTGTTTTAACATTTTGGTTTATAATAATGAAGTGACTTTCAAAACAACATACAAACTAAGCAAGTCAACCACTGTATGGCTGAATGGATTGAGGAAACAAGTAAGTAATCTTGTTTTTTTTGTTTGTTTTGCTTGACACAATTAACTTCTCAGTTGCAGAGTATGCTGCAGCATCAATTAATACCATGACAGACTTTCTAATTCAAGACGTATGTATTCTTCATTCCTGTATGACTGACGTCCACTCGCAATCACTCTACTTGATGGGCAGTAGCATACATGGTTTTTATACTGAGTTTTTTTTCCCCCCCAGGTGTGGTGAAAACATTCTTCATAGCACAACACCAGAAGGAAGTTCATAGTTTTGTTACTACAAGCAGTATATGGAATATGTAGAATAACATGGTGTTATAATGTCAGAACTGTGGCCAGTTTTGTTAGCAAAATCCAGAGCTATTATGGTCATAGCCCAAAATATGACACTTACTATGATTGCCCTAAACATGTGTAAAAGTAAATCAGTTGGAAACTATTCAGCTATATAAATTAATTTATGCAATAAGGAGCATATGCAACTAATTGTACACGTTTCCTGTCACGTTTCTGCAGATTCCTTTAATTAGCACATTAAACTATCTACTTTTAAAGCAGTGCAGTCTGACTGTATAAACCACATCCCTTCTAGTAGAAAGGTGTGCCTGTCTTTAAAAGTATGGCATACACAGACAAGTTCCTGAAATAAAAATGTCAGATGTTACTCAGTGATTTGATTTCTGGCATGTTACCAGAGTGAAGGTCAGACTTTTCTCTGACTGCTGCCATTCTATAAATACCAGATATACTTGCACTGCAAGGATTAATTGTGATTTCCGCTTTCTACCACTGACACTGCAAGGATTAATTGTGATTTCCGCTTTCTACCACTGATACATTTTGTGGGTTTTACTGATGGTATATATAAAACAAAATGAACTAATGGGAAGAAAGTGTGAACATTTATAGTGGTGGTCATACTGTATTAAGTACCTGCATTACTGGTACTTGGCTAGAAGCACAGAAAATAGAGATTTGCTCTGACAAAGTTGGAAACTGTCTTGAATTGTCATATCAGCAAATGAACATCAATGCACCTTGTAATCACATTATAAAAATGAAAGCTAGAAAAGTCACACCGATTGCAGGCTGGTATGTCATATTTGCAGTAACATATAGCAGCTCCAGCTCACTGTGTTTGGACAGCACAAATAACAGCATTGTCAGAGCAACTTTAGTTACCACTGCATTTCTTTACTTGGAGAAGTTATACTACAGCAATGCCATGTAACAGTCTCTGTGGCATTAGGGAACATGTTCAAACCTAACATTTGTAATGATATAACAATGTAATAATCTGCTGCTAGACATTTCCTAAAGATACAGTATATAGCTCTGCCACACACTGTTTTCTGGACTCAGAACTGTGAACTATATGTTCCTGAAGCTACTGATCAAACCTCTTCCTGTAGTGAGGCTGTCACCCAAGTAGCCATAAAAATTATTTTAGTGCTGTTTTAATCATACCCCTGGTGATTTGACATGTCTACCTTGCCAAAATAATGGTCTTTTAATCTGTCCTCCAAGTTGCATGATGAATGCTTGGCATTCGCAGGGGCAAGCAACCCCCATACCTCTTAGCCTCTTAGTGCAAGAAATCTGGACAAAGGCTGACAAAATGGGGGGACAAAGGTCCAAAATTAGGGACATATTTTAATTATTGCTCTTATAAACTTAGAAAGTTGCTACAGTAAGAAGATTTGTTTTAACAAACATTTTC
The DNA here is from genome assembly GCF_019279795.1 of Protopterus annectens. Lineage (NCBI taxonomy): Eukaryota > Metazoa > Chordata > Ceratodontiformes > Protopteridae > Protopterus > Protopterus annectens. Next base: position 544,488,578 of record NC_056741.1, on the reverse strand, counting down.
TGAAGGATTTGAAGTCTGAAACTCAACTGTATGCCATTATTTAGTGACTTCATTCCTCAGATCATCCCAGTAATTTTCCAGAAAAAAAATAATTTATGAGGAACAGACCAAAAATATGAGCCAAAAATTTGGACAGTTGAGAGGTATGAACCTCCCCCACCTACCCCCCCCAACACAGACACACACACACACATACACACACACACACAATGCATGCTGTGGCACCTGACCTCGACCAGGTGTCAGCATAACAGCAAGCCAATTTGGATGCCACCCATCAGGATGATGCACCCATCAGGATGGAAACACTTTTGTCAACTGCTCACTCCTGCCCTTCCTGGCTGGCTCCTCCATCATCTGGTTTGTTAGCCAGCCCTGGGTCATTTGGCTTCAGAAATTCTGCAATCTACTATCAAAATAATACGTAGTCATTTTATCACTCTAGCCCTCAGTGGTGCTGTATAATATAATGATTTCTGTCAGCTAACATCAAGAATCTTATTATGTCATCCAGCACTTTGGCATGGAAGGATAAAGACCTTCCTATAGTCTGGGCGACCCAGGATCAATTAGGGTCTCAGGTGTCTGAGGGACTCTCATGGAGGGATGGGTGTTTGTGAATAATGCCCCCAAAAGGAGGTGTGGTACACAGAGGTGAGTAGCCTTCAGATGTTGTTGATGAACACAGGGGTGGGGGTAGGAAAAAAGGGTCAATCATAATAATCCCCTCAAGATCAGAAGATATTACCACCACCACCATCCAGGATGCTCTTAAGATCCAAGCAGGCAGCAGCTCAGTCAGAGAAGTCTGGGAGAGAAAGGAGGAGCAGGTAGACCTGGCAATGGACAGGCCCACCGGGACAGCTGGAATGAATGAAGCAGGAAATAGGAGGAAAGAAGAATTTTATCATGTCAGTGCGACACACTGTACAGTATACCACTGAATGTGCGGCAGAGTGTGTGTTTGTTATTGGTTTTCCTTTCTTGAAGACCTTTTGCTTGAGGCAGACTGGTGTAGTGACTCGTCATGCAAAATTTAAACAAATTTTTAACTGGGGCAAAATCCACCCAATATCTCTCTATGTATGTAGCTGCATGGTCTCTACCCCCAGTCATTATATTTAGCTCTAAGGTCACCAAATGTTTAGGAAACATATAAATCCTGCAAAAATTTAAATTTTGTCTAAAACGCAATTCAGTCATTCTGTCTTGTGTAAATGATGCAACAAAAGATCCATGGTTAAATGACTTTTTTCCAAGTGCATGTTTATGTATGCATGTATGTTTGTGTATGCACATATGCATGTATGCAAGTATATGTTGGTGTGTCATCGCCTCATGCAACTTGTGAAGTGAAAAACTCACAGCACATAGCTTCCCTTGTATTGACTAGGACCAAACTGCATCATGCAGTTTCAGCAGTGTAACAGTATCCATCAAATATGTGCCTGTGGAATAGAAACTAACAGTGCTCCTTCAATATAATTTCATACTATACCCTGTTGCACTGATGACATTTAACCTTCAAACCTGGTGGTGCTATATAGCATGTAGCCATATAATAAAGTAGTAGTGATATTCATCAACACCTTCCATACTACACAAAGCCAAATAAGTGGCCTTGAATACTAAGCAAATGGATAGTGATTCAGAAAGTCCTCAGTATTCTGTAGTGCAATGATGCATTACTGAGCAGGAAGAATTTCTGCATTGATTACTCCTCTTCAGTAACTGGAAGCAGGACGAAAGTAATAACTTCTTATTGCCAAATGCGCCTTGAGGGTTTGTAGGGAAATCAACTAAGCAGTACTTCAAACTGCTCAAGTGAGCGATTCTTAAATATACGCAAATTGTGATATAAGATGCACTATTCAGATTATGAATGACTCTGAATCACAATATAGAACAGCAGCAAACTCACCTTATTTGCACTGCTGAGCAGCCCGCTATGAACTTCACCATTGATTTTTTTGGGGGGTCCATTGCAACTTACTGGAAAGCAATATACTGAAAGTCATAACACTGAATGCACAATGTTCATAGATTAGCATTAGGCTAACTGCCCTTGCGAGCCATTTTAAGCCTAGCCAATTATCCCTTGTGATACCCAAACCCTGCACCTTATGTTTGTAAGGCAAACACCTTTACCATTAGGCCACCCTCACTGAAATGTCAAAATGCTGAAATCAAAATATTTAGCACCCCCCCCCCCGCAGAACCTATGTTAGCACATTTAGCATTTCTGACTTTCTCTGACAGGTGAGTGATATTGTTTGTCGACTGGCTGTGTACTGACTCAGTGTAGGTACGTAGGGTATGTATGCTGTTTGTAGGTATTTTAAGCTCAGCATTGTAAAGTTTCAGGATTTGGCATTTTGTATTCTGACTTTCAATATACTACTATTCAATAAGTTGTCACCTACCTCATTATTTCAATATACTGATTAAAAGCAAAAATAAAAAAGTGTAATAGCAGATGAAATAATCCATGACTGATTTCTTCAGGAGCTTCCTGCCACAGCTCTTTTCTCCTTTTCTTCCTTTATCTTTCATTCTCTTTTTCCCCTAACCTTTAATCCTTTCCGTACACTAACACATACGTCTTATCATTATTTAATTTATATTTATTATTAAGTTGAAAAAACACAAAACTGCCACCAAAGCTTTAGAACTCACTTGTCCTGCACAAAACAGATCCAGAATAAAAAGCAAAACACCAGGACTTAGAGATGGCTGTAAAATCCAGTATAAAAATCGTTATTCGACACAAGCACTTTCGTGGGTAACCCCACTTCTTCAGATGTATAATTCATTTTAAAAACAACTCTTGGTTTAAATGTACACCCTTCTGGGACACATGATTAAAACCAACCAATACATTGTTCTTGTGTGAACAAGCACTTCCAATTTAAAGCAACATTCTACAAGGTACTTGCCATTAACCGGACTAGAAGTCTGAAACATATGTATACACTTCTGAAAACCTATTTATAAAATATCTACATTGAAATTCGAACTTCTGTAACATTTCAGTTTACAATCACAAGCCCAGACCGACCTGCACATATTTACATTCTCCACTTGCATTCTCCAAAGCACATACAAGCCTGTAACAAGAAGTCAGTTCATAGGTTCATAGGTTCATACTAGGCAATCTACCCTAGGGCATTTATAAGCCTAGCCAGAATGTGTTTGGCTTTCACCACCCATTTTAAATTTATTTTGCTATGCCCTTTTTCGAGGTTAGTATACTGTGCCTCTGTCTAACAGTGACACAGAAGTGATACCCGGGGTAAACCTACGATCTCCCATCCACTCATCAAGATTCCTCTTGAAGAGAGTCAATGAGGGACTCTGCCTAACCTGGACTGGGATTTTATTCCAGAGTGAAGGGAGCCTCTGGGTTATGAATCTGTCCCTCCAGCATGTCCTATTTATTTCAGTGCTGAGGTTCAAGTCTCTTGAGCGTAGCTCGATGGGATTTGGATTTTCTGAGGTGCAGCATGTCCATTAATTCCGGGTTGGACATGGCTTTATACGTCAGGCACAGATCGCCTCTGAACAGGCGGTATGCCACTGAGTAGAGCTGGAGTTTCTTTAACCGGGCAGCATATGGCATCTGTTTGAGCCCTTTGATCCTCTTGGTGAGGTACTTTTGGGGTCTTTCCAGTTGCCGCAGGTGTCTGGTAAGGTACATCCCAAAAGGGGCATTGTACTCAATTATGGGCCTGATGAGGGATGAGTAAAGAGGCACGATGACCTCCCCTGATCTAGATGTGAATCCCTTCATGATTAGGTGGGCTATATAAAATGTTTTTCTAACCACTTTGGCCACGTGGTTGTCAAATGAGAGATTGCTATCAACTTGGGTCCCCAGGTCCCTAATTACTTCTTCTGTACTTAATGGATTACCACCTATGTGGTAATTTGTGGGCACTTTGTTTTTGCCAAAGGGGATGACTATACACTTTTTGGCATTTAGCTTGAGGCCATGGCTCTGGCACCAGTTGTCTGTTTCTATGAGGCCCTTTTGGAGGATGCTTGTGTCGGCTGGAGAGTTGATTATGGCGCCCAGTTGGCAGTCATCTGCGAACTTGGTCAGCCACAGTCCTTCCATGTTGGCCTGTACCTCCGAGAAATATATACTGAACAAGAGAGGTCCCAGGACTGAGCCTTGTGGGACACCACTTGTAACTGGTTTGGAGTCTGACATGGCTCCAGAAATTCTAACCATGTGGGTTCTGTCCTTGAGCCAGTTTGCAATCCATCTAGTGACATAGGGGTTTATATTTAAGCTGGTGTGCTTATCTATAATGCCCGAGTGGGGTATTGTATCGAAGGCTTTTGCGAGGTCCAGGTAGGCTGTGTGGACCACCTTCCCCTCGTCAATGGCCTTGGTGACTGTTTCAAAGAAATCAACCAGGTTTAAGAGGCAGGATCTGCCCTTAACAAAGCCAAACTGGGTAGGATCCAGTGTCTGTAGGTCCCCAATATCTTTATTTATGAGGACCATGATGATCCTTTCCAGAGCTTTGCAGACCAAGCAAGTCAGGCTTATGGGGCGATAGTTTCCAGGATCCGTTGAGGCACCACCTTTATGGAGAGGGACCACTGTTGCTGTACGCCACTCTTTGGGCACATATCCTGTAGTAAGGCTGAGATTGAACAGTAGTTTTATGCTTGGGTTTAGCTCTTCTTGGAGTTCATGTAGGATGCAGCCCAGGACACCGTCTGGTCCCATTGATGCTGTGTTTTATGCTTTGGAGAGGGCGGCTCTTACCTGAGCATCTGAGATGTCAGGGGGCAGCACTCTGCTGGGATAGATATTTGCCCTTTTGGTGGGAGAAGTTTGCGCTGAACCTGTCAGCTAGGATGTTGGCAATGTCTGTGGGTTCAGTGTATTTTTTGTCATATTGGACTAATTCTGAGCATATCTGGGAATTACCACCCAGGTTCCTAACATAACTAAAGAAAGCTTGTGATTATCCTTAGTGTCCTGTGCAATTTTTCTCTCGAAGCTGGCCTTAGACAATTTTATGAGTGCCCGTAGTTTTTTGCTAATACTGATCAGTGATGCCTTCCCTTTTTGGGATTTTGCTCTATCATTTAGTAGCTTCCTCCCTCTATTGTATAGTTTGTTTATGGCTGGGGTCCACCAGACAGGACATCTGCCTTTGGAGGATTGGGTCTTGGTTTTATTTGGGATCACATGATCCATGCATTCCTGAAGGTGTTCATAGAATGCGTTTATAAAGGATTCTGCGGTCTGGGCCATATTTTCCACAGTCCCGGGGGCTTTGAAGGATTCCACCTCGGTTTTGAGGAGTGTGAAATTTGCTTTAGATAAGTTTTTCACTGTGGTTTTCTGGGCAGGGGGTGGGGTAGGGATGTGAATATCCAGTGAGATTAGTTTATGGTCTGATCTTACCAGTGAGGGATACACTTCTGGTCTGGAGCATAGAGTCCCCATGTTGGTGATGATCAGGTCCAGTATGTTTTCCCTCTTGTGGGAGTGGTAACAAGTTGTTCCATAGCATTTGAGTTTATAAATTCTAGGAACCTTTGGGCTAGGGTGATGGAGCTAGAGTAATGCTCCCAGTCTATGTTTGGGTAGTTGAAGTCGCCCAATATAATGCTGTTTGGAGAGACCTTCATATTTTCCAGTGTTCTCAGGAAGGCCGAGTGGGGTTCCTGGGTTTGGGAGGGTGGTCTGTAGCAGGCTATAAACTGGAAGGCAGTTTCACCCACTGTTAGTTGCACATGGATAGTCTCTGATGCTTCGTGCTTTGCCACCAACCTGAAGGTGTGGGTATGTTTGATGAATATCGATACTCCCCCTCCTTTTGTGGTTCAGTCCAAGTTTTGGGGCCGAAAAGCATGGTATGAGGTATAACCTGGTAGTGCTGGGGTGCTCTCGGGAGCCCTGAACCAGGTTTCTGTTACTGCACAGATATCGATGTTCTCCATGCTAAGGAGAGTTTCGAGTGCGTGCATCTTGAGGTTTAGACTTCTGGCGTTGAGTAGCATTACTCTTAGTTTATTTATCATACAAACAATTCCACAGCACATCTTACCTAAAAAGCTGCCTTGACTTTGACTTAGGATGCAGGGGTATATATTAATTTAATCCATGACCTCTATCTGCCCTTAGTCTTACTATCCACTTAGCTTCAAGCTCTTCAGTATGTTCCGTAGATCCCCCCTCTTATGCTCTCAATTGTTCTTCCTATAACTAAAAATTTAAAGACATGTTCCATATCATTATTAATAGTGTGTCTGGCCAAAGCATTCACTTTGGTCCTTTTATGGATAGCATAAATGTGTTCACGTATTCTTTCCTTCAGACACCTGTCTGTCTTCCCTACATAGAAACTACGGCACACTGTGCAATGGGCCAAATAGACTAAATGCTCTGTTTCACAGGTGACATTAATGTCAAACTCATATGTTTTTAACTGGTCTGGATGTTCAAACTTAGAAGTACTGTCTATATATTTACAAAAATTACATCTGCCACATTTTTCGTACCTTTTTCTATAGCTGACCTTGTAGGGCCATGCTTCCAATCATTAACCTTAGGTTGACACAGCTGTCTCTTCAAAGATTTATAGTTCTTCAATGAATACTTAAGTTTCACATCTGTTAGACTACTGATGATCTTATCTAGTCTCAATATATTCCAATGTTTCTCTATCACATTCTTAAACATCCATTGAAGACAACAACACCAGTTCAACGGCCACTGTTTCTTCAATTAATTTGCATTTTATAAATTCAAATGGGACAGGAGCCAGACAGAAGACATTTGAAGTTAAAGCAATGGTTCATCAGTCAGCCTAGATGATGACTTCCAGAAGTAATGATATGAGCACTAAATTCCCTTTAGGGCAACATCAGCTGTCTTTCCTTTTCCTGTGAGGGATGTAAATAGAGGGAAAGATCAGCGCCTGAGAGGAAGGAGCAGAAGTCGACAGAAGAGAAAGACAGACGACCAAATGATGAACCAGGGGAATATAAAGAAGGCCTTCTTCAAGGAAGGCTAGTGTGGAATCTTTCTGACTATATTTTAAATGAGAATGAACTCTGTGTTTTACAAGAGACACACATTTATTCCTACAAGGTACTGTGATTGAAAAGATGCTATTTTTGATATTAAGTGTTTTACTAGAAATGTGATCCTGAAATTGTTACATAATGAAGCTAAAATGTGACCAATACTAATGTTAATACATTTAGGAAGCCTAGATAGTATGTACCACAATTAAACCCTCTGTTAAATGCTTTTGAGCAACTTTGCATAGATGATTTTTATAAGATAGCTGCAGAAAGTTATAACAGGAATAAACATGGGTTTAATTTAAGTAAGCAATCTTGCTTTAAAAAATTTGGAAAAGAATGAAGACATTGTTATAAGACCTGCTGATAAAGGTGGTACTATTGTAGTGCTGAATACAGTTGCATACAACAGAATGATGCATGAAATGTTGAATGACTATAAATTTTATGTGAAAATTAAAGTTCATGCCCAGTAAGATAGTCACTAAATTAAAGGCGATATGGCAGAATGGGCTGATTAGTAAGGACATGTTAGATTATTTAATTGTTGAGCAACCTACCACCCCAGTTATATAAGAGCTACCTAAAATTCATAAAAGTATAATATGTCCCCCTATGCGCCCGATAGTATCTGGAAGGAATTGGAGCACAGAACCAGTCTCAATATACTAAGAGAAATTTTTGAGACTTAAGATCAACAACATGCAGCATATTTTAAGGGATACAGAACACTTTCTGACTGATTTGTTTAAGTATGCACAAGAAATTGAAGTGATGCAGCAGATATATATAGTAACCCTTGATGTAGTATCTTTATTTACAGTGATACCGAATGATGTAGGAATAGAGAGCATCTGTACTTTTTAAGGAGATGTTCAGTGGCAGTCTAATGGCATAGCTATGGACACCTCGTGTGCCAATAGCTACCCCAATGCCATAATGGCAGTGCGGGAAAACTAGTTTATATTGAAGGGCCCCTATGCAGACAGAGTTTATTTTTTGAGGAGGTTTGTGGATGACCTCTTCATTTTGTGGAGAGGAAACATTGAAGAATTGAAAGAGTTTGTACAATATTTTAATCATACCTCTACATTTTTGAAGTTTACAAATAAATATTCTGTGAAGACAATAAATTTCTTAGACATTAGTGTTGAAAAGAAAATGATGGCTCTGTGGTTATTCAGCTGCACAAGAAAGAATATGCCATGTAAACCATTGTTTAGCTAAAGATAGTATGCACCTCCCATATATTTTTTGAAATGTCATTCAGAACCAGTTCTATAGAGCTTCAAGACTGAATGTAACAGATGAAGATTTTGTTCATCAAGTTGAGCAGTCTAGTAGTGATTTATTAGAAAGGGGATATCATATAAATGATATACAGAATAGCATTAAGGAAGTGAGTAAACAGATGTTTAAAGGCTAAACCATATTTTTCCAGATGTAAAGACTTTACAGAAGGACACAGTGATGGGCAGAGATATAATATTAGAGAAAATAAACAAACTAGAATATCATTCTATCACTCTAAGGATGCATGGAAGTATAGGAATGTGATAGAGAAACATTGGAATATATTGAGACTAGATAAGATAATCAGTAGTCTAACAGATGTGAAACCTAAGTATTCATTGAAGAACTATAAATCTTTGAAGAGACAGCTGTGTCAACCTAAGGTTAATGATGGGAAGCATGGCCCTACAAGGTCAGCTATAGAAAAAGGTACAAAAAATGTGGTAGATGTAATTTTTGTAAATATATAGACAGTACTTCTAAGTTTGAACATCCAGACCAGTTAAAAACATATGAGTTTGACATTAATGCCACCTGTGAAACAGAGCATTTAGTCTATTTGGCCCATTGCACAGTGTGCCGTAGTTTCTATGTAGGGAAGACAGACTGGTGTCTGAAGGAAAGAATACGTGAACACATTTATGCTATCCATAAAAAGACCAAAGTGAATGCCTTGGCCAGACACACTATTAATAATGATATGGAACATGTCTTTAAATTTTTAGTTATAGGAAGAACAAATGAGAGCATAAGAGGGTGGATCTACGGAACATCACTGAAGAGCTTGAAGCTAAGTGGATAGTAAGACTAAGGGCAGATAGAGGTCATGGATTAAATGAATATATACCCCTGCATCCTAAGTTAAAGTCTAGGCAGCTTTTTAGGTAAGATGTGTTGTGGAATTGTTTGTGTGATAAATAACTGACTTCTTGTTACAGGCTTGTATGTGCTTTGGAGAATACAAGTGGAGAATGTAAATATGTGCAGATCTGGGCTTGTGATTATAAACTGAAATGTTATAGAAGTTTGAATTACAATGTAGATATTTTATAAATAGGTTTTCAGAAGTGTATACATATGTTTCAGACCTAGTCCAGTTAATGGCAAGTACCTCTTAGAATGTTGCTTTAAATTGGAAGTGCTTGTTCACACAAGAACAATGTATTGGTTGGTTTTAATCATGTGTCCCAGAAGGGTGTACATTTAAACCAAGAGCTGTTTTTAAAATGTATTAGACATCTGAAGAAGTGGGGTTACCCACGAAAGTGCTTGCGTCAAATAAAGATTTTTATACTGGATTTTACAGCCATCTCCAAGTCCTGGTGTTTTGCTTTTTATTATTAAGTTGAGCTGACTTTACTTCTTCTTCATTTGTTGTATTGTGCTGTATTGCTTTTGTAAATTGTATCATATTTATTATTTTCAAGTCTGATTTTCATTATCTCTGTGATTATTATTTGTATCAATTGTACTAATTTTATTAAATTGTCACTGTTCTTAGGAGTTTTTCTCTAAGGGCCTCCACTGACAATGTGTCATTTTGTCCTTAGTCAGACCATGATGGCTGGCAATTAATTAAATCTTACTGACTTCAAAGTCAGATGCACAAGTTAGCCATAGCATATTTCTTTCTTTATTTATGTTTAATTGCCAGTCATCATGTATGAGTTATAGCAACACATTTTTCATTGGGTACATGTACATTTTTATACTCCCTGGCAAGTCTCGTGTACAGATCAGCAGAGGCTACAACACAGTTTCTTAGTTTCAAGGCTGTAAGAGGACTAGCTACAGTTGTACTGTATCTTTATGTACATGAACATTGATTATTTGATGTAATTCTCAGGATGGTACAAAACCACTTTAATGACACGAAATGTTAATATGCAATGTCCTTATATAAAGGTACTCAAAGGACTAATTATGATTGTAAAGAACAAAAAGTGATTTCTACAAGGTAGACATCTGCTTTGGGGCATACTGTAGCAATTTTGCTCTTATGCCTGCCCAATATTTTCACTATGCAGCATTTGTTTTGTGAGAATTTATAAGTTTAACTTATCACACAGTGATACCTAGTGGGAGCAGGAAGTCTTCACCTAGTGCAGTTCTCAGCTATCTGAGCCCATGTTGCCATAGTACATTCACATTATGCAGCTGATGGCAGCCTTTGGGGGGCTACACCCAAGAAACAGCAAGCTGTCCCTCTCTCTACCACCTGACTCTCATAGGCAAACAGAAGACTGCTTGGGATTCCCAGGCAGGAATCAGTGAGCCATAGGAGTCTCGCCTAGCTTGGGAATACCTGCTTCCCATTCTGCCAGTATTAATGGGCCAATTGAGTGAAGGGAGAAGAGTCATCAGGCAAAGACGTGAGAGTGGAAAAGGAAAAATAAATAAATAAATAAATAAATAAATAAATAAATAAAGCAAACTAATAGTATTATAAGTAGTAGATCTGAGGAGAAATATAGATTGCTATGAATAACTACTCTGGACTAAAATGCAAAATTCCATGAAAATCCCATGCTTTTCCAATAAACAGATAGCCCAGATTTGAGATTTTCGGGTACTTTTCCAGGAAAATGGTAACTCGCTGTTCTTGGAATGGTTGCTGTTCTGCAGTCATTTGATATTGCTTATTTTATAAATAAGACAATGTATGCTTTTCATTTCCACCAATCATTTAAGTCACAACAAAAGTGCGAAAAAATGTTTGAAGTTTTTCTTGAATTATGTATGCAAGGAGTGTCTGTAAGAGGAAACTGGCATTTAATCCAGTACTTACAGTACAAATTAAGCTGTAATGCATAACCAAATAACTCAACTACAGATGAAGTGAGGAATCACTGAAAACAATACACATATCACAACTACAGACTATAGCAAGAACCAAAGTAAATTAAAGACACTGTGCTATGTAAGTAGGCCATATCTTAATATTATTAGTTTAGGAATCAAGTTAGAAAATGTTTGTTTAATTTATGTGTTTAAACATACTGGTGAGACATGTCTGTCTGAGCATGCAGAGGATTAAGACTCTGAGCTATTTATGCACTGATTTCTGTAGTCATCGGTTTGGGCTTTGATTCCTTCCCCCTCCGTTTGCTTACTGTGTGACTCTGACCAAGTGACTTGACCAGAGAGCGCTTTCAGGTCACTCCTGAAAGGTGATATTTGTGCCTAGTGGGCTTATCCACTTGACAAATTTATAGAATAAAAATGCATTTCTTATGATGTCCTCCAAAACATACAACTGTTAACTATTTTGAATAATATATGTTTCAGGTTCAACTAGAGAATCTCACTTGCATTACATATCTCATCTGCATCTTTCAGAATTTCCTCTGAACTTACCATCTACTTTGATTGCATTTATCATATGTTTAAATGCACATTAAGTGCAAATATGATGGCTATATACCGGGCTAATGACCACCAGGGACTTTATAAGCCTAGCCATGTCATCCAACCCATTTGTGTCCATATGTATCATGGGCATATATTAGGAGGGCTATGTTAGTTAAGAAGTTTCCAGACATAATTTTTTTGGTGGGTTGTTAGTTTTGGCATTACTATCTGCCTCTTTCTGAGTCTTCTGGTGAAGAACCTTTGTGGGCAGTCCAACTGCTGAATATGTCGTGTTAGGTATATGCTGAAGGGGCACTGTGTTCAATGATGGGTCTCATAAGGGTGATATAAAGTGGCACTATGACTTCCTTGGACTGGGATGCCATGCCCTTACTTATAAATTGGGTGACATAGAATGATTTTCTTATTGCCTTGGCTACATGTTGGCCAAAGGCCAGATTACTGTCTGTATATGTTCAAGGAACTCTGACTACCAGGTCAACTCTTAGGGGTGTCTTATTGATGAAGTAATTAGCCTGTGTGGCAATTTTCCCAAAATGTACTATAATGTATTTTTTGGCATTGAATTTTAGTCTGTGACTTTGGCACCACCCATTCTTCTGTGTTAGACTCTTTAGTAAGGTGTTGGTGTCATGGGGAATATCTATGATAGCTCCCAATTTGTAGTCATCTTGGTCAACCAAAGGCCCTTGATATTAGCCTTGACCTCTGAGAAGTAGATGCCAAATACCCTGCTGGTGACCAGCTGGCAATCCAGTGAGTTATGTAGTGGTTTATGCCCAGTTTGTGAGTTTGTCAACTATGCCTGAGTGGGGCATTGCATTGAATGCATTAGCCAGGTCCAGGTAGGTGCTATGCACCATTTTCCCCTTATCCATTGTCTTGGTGACTTCTCAAAGACATTTTTAGTAGGCATAACCTTCCATTGACAAAGCCAAACTGGGTTTGGTCCGGTGACTGAAGGTTGCCTATGTCTTTGCTGATCATTTCCATGATAATTTGTTCCATGGCTTTGCATATTAGACTAGCCAGTCTAATAGGTCTGTAATTTCTGGGGTCAGTTGATGGTCTACCTTTGTGAAATTGGATAACTATTGCAGTCTTCTATTTTGATGGTACAAAGACTGGTTTGAGACTGTAGTTGAAAACGGACTCAAGTGATTTTAATAGGTCATGTTTCAAGCAATTTAGGAGGCATCCTGGGATATTGTTGAGGCCCATTGAAGCTGTTATCTTATGGTTAAAATGTATATTACTATAAACTTAAACTTCTTTAAAATGTTCTGAAACAAAAAAATGAAGGCCTACAAGTGTCAACTCTTTTTTTTTGGATATGTCCAAAGCATTTGACACAGTCTCACACCAAATCCTGCTAAACAAACTAAACCAATATCATCTATCAAATTCTACTCTTACCTGGTTCCAAAGCTACTTAACTGACAGGTACCAAGCTGTGAAATGGGAAAATTCTCTCTCTTCTCAGCTGCCCATAACTACAGGAGTCCTACAGGGTTCTATCTTAGGACCACTAATATTCAAAGTCTTCACAAATGACCTCCATACCTCCACATAGCATGCATCTATAATTCAGTACGTAGATGACACTACCTTAATCTGTGCTGCACGAAACATTCCCACCCTCCTGCAAAAAACTCAGCTAGCATTCTCTGACATTGAAAACTACCTTACCAAAGCCCAACTTATCCTCAATCCAAAGAAAACTCAGCTAATGATTATAACCAGTTCTAACAAAAACAGTAACAGTCAATTCACTATCTACTCCACAAATGCTACTCCAATTGCTCCAGTGGCACAGGCTAAGCTATTGGGAATAACCATAGACTCCCACCTAAAATTTGATAGTCATCTCAACTTAACTATTAAAAATGTACATGCCAAACTGGGGTCACTCTACCGTATCAAACCATTTCTTACCAATAACACAAGATCAGCCATTGCTCGCTCCCAACTTCTATTCACCCTACTCTATGCATCTCCCATTTTAACTAATCTCAACAAAACTGAACTAAGCAAAATGGAAGCCTGCTATAACAGAATTGCCTGCTTTGCTGCAAATTGCTCATATAGAACTCATCACTGTACTGCTTTGAGACAGCTCCACTGGCTTGAACTGCCCAACCTCCTAACCTACAATCAGCTCTGCCTCTGTCATTCTATCTATTACCTCCCCAATAAGTGTCCTGCCCTCAAAATCCTAGTACAACATCACTCAGCCAAAAGGCCTCTTAGATCATCAAGCAAACTACTACTAGAAGTCACCAACAGCTACAATAGCTTTGGAGATGCACTATATAGTAGTTCAGTGGCTAAAAAATGGAACTCTGTCCCTACTAGCATTCAAAACACATCATCCAAAGCCTCCTTTAAAGATCTCATCAGGCAACATCTCAAGCAAAGTTGGCAATGCCATGATTGCTCCCCAGGCTAGTGAAAGCGGATAACATATACATACTAAATCTAGAGCACTTGATAATAGTTTTTAATCTTACTCACAAACACTGGCTAATCTACAATGTATGTACTGTACCTGTGTACTATGTATGTATTCTACCTATGTTCCAAATTTCGGCTGTACACCACAAATCTATTAATTACCTTTATTTTTAAAATTAATATTTTTTTGTTTGTTCTTTCCACTGTAACTGTTTATGTGCCACATACCACTGTAAAAAACATGTCTCTTGTAATTTGTGTGTATACTGATCATGTCTAAATAACTAAATGTGCCTGTAATTTTTCTTTGTGGAGCTTTTCTCCCTGGGCCTCTGCTGAAAAAGGGCCTTTTCGGCTCAGTCAGACACCCCCGGTTAGCAAATGTAAAATAATAAAATAATAATAAAATAATTTAGTAAACTGTCAGTGTAGGCTGTGACTGAAAAAGGTCAATACACCAATTACCCATTTAACAATTGCATAAATATGTAAATCAGTACTTATTGTTGTATGTAAAGTAATGCTACATTCCAGGATTGTGACACATGAGAGGTAATAAGAGGCAAACCTAGAAGGCTGATTGAGACAGCACAGTGCATCTAAGTTAGTAGCACAGTAACACGGAAAGAGACAGTTTAATGCAAACTTGGTCAGTAAGTTGTTAAAAAGTGTCATCCGTTTAGGTTTAGGTTTGATTTCTCTAATCTTCATCTCTATACAGTGTGACACTGTACAAGAATCAGTCAGCACTCCCAGGTCACCCCCTGAAAAAGAGTCTCAGGTACAATAAATAAATAAATAAATGAAAATGCAAGGCAAGTTTCTGCCTCCTTGACTTAGAGGAGCAGAGCCATGACTACATCCCAGATATCCTGGTACTGAGTAGTACCAAGGGCACTGAAGGAACCAGCCAGGGGAGGTGGGGATGAGCAGATAGGCTTGCTCACCTCATACGGGGGGCTCCAGACCATGGAATTAGTGACTTCAAAGCAGATCAAGTATTACAGGTTACAGCAAGAAGAATATAGTTTGTGAAGTGCACTTTGCACTATATCAATTAGATGCATGCTTAAAAGCATATAAGCTGATGGATTATCATTGCAGGAAATCAGAAAATTAGAAAAAAGTTAAAGCTGCCTAGATAATGGCCTTTTCATAAGTTGTTTTTCACCCCTACTATCAAATGATCAATAGAATGGTGACAAAAAGTACACCACTACTGGAAAAGAGGAATTTTACCACTAGGTGATATGGGAGGTAATGGTTGGCAGGACAAAGGCACAAATAGATGAATGAAGGTGGAGTTCCAATGGTCAACAGATATTAAGGGGAGGGAAAGGGCACAGAAAAAAGAAAAGTATTCATCATTCCCACTGTTGCAGTCTCCTAGTGTTTTGTTCCAGAACCATGGAAAAAACAATACTCATACTTTGAACATACATAGGGAACTCGGCTACTATCTTGAAAGAACAAGTCCTTTAGAAAAGTCAATCAGCTATTTATTTTTTATGTTGGAACAATGAAAGGACAACCCATGTCAAACTACTTGCAGTTGGCTGTCTTTGGCTATTGATTTTTTTTTAAAACCCATCATGATAAACGCTTTCTAGGCAGTGTTAATACAGACTCTCTGAGGGCTTTGTGTTCTTTGATGGAATATTGGAAAATGGTGGCCTCTAGAGGCTTACTAGCAACAGCTACATGGCCCTCTGTATAAACCTGTCCAAGGAATTACATACTGGATTCTTTTGTTTAGATCCAGGACTAGCTTTGCTAGGACCATTCTTCAGTGGCTGTTGGATCCATAACCTTTGTCCTCCCAGGTTGGATAGGCTTTGGTAATCAACCCAAACAGCCTAAAGGTTACTGAAGCAGTGGGACTGATGAACATAGTGCAGTTGTGTAAGCTGCACTTGCCCATAATAATAGATGTTCAAATTTGTCACTGATGCAGTAACTGTCACTCTCTATTCTAGTGGTGTAGTTATTTCTTGTTTATTTAGTTCTGGGTGACTATGTTTAAGGCAAGAAACTTCTGAAGATTTTCTACTCTGGCTGCTATCTTTCCTCCTCAGGGCTGTCCAATCAACTCAGAATGAAAGTGTGGGTGGGAGCCACAATTTTTGTAAGCTGGCCAGTTGTTGAGCCTGCAGCATTGAGGAATATGAATAGCTACTGTTGTAGGTCAGTACAACTTACACAATTGTATTTTATGCTTTCTGAACTATGATTAGCTAAGATGAAACTGAACAAGGACATTAATAAGAAAGGCATCTTAGTCAGATTTTCTGTGTGCTTTGCAAATGACTATATACTTGTGTAACACCAAAGCAAGCATTCAGGCAGCCACTGCCATGTCATGCCCTGTTACTACTACTTACAGAGCACAGGTCTCTGCTGTCTGTTTCAGTGAATACAGTGATGGGTCATCATTTCTAGCTACTTTTAGAAAAATTAGATGAACTGTTTCATGTCCTTTATATACAAAGAGAGAGAGATTGTAAATGAAGTAAAAGTCATCTATATGCATAATTGCACAATAAGTGTACTAAAAAGTTCTTGCATCTGTATCCATTAATCATGGCATGTCACTGACATTGCCAGATGCAGAACCTCATTTAATTTCTCTTACTTAGCTAAGCTATGGTACTGAAGTCTGTAGCAGTTGTGAAAGTGCACAAGAATTGTGCAACCCCACATACACACACACACACACACACACATACAGACACACACACACACACACACACGCATGTGCACACACACACACACACACACACACACACACACACACACACACACACACACACACACACACACACACACACACACACATTCTGGTACCTGATGCTTATTTTTCTGTGAATCTCTCACTGATTGCTGTTTGCCATTACTTCTCAGTCCACCATAAGCAATACGTCTTTACATTAGAGGTTAATAAAAGACTATTGAAAGCTTGTAATCAACCACTCCAAGTCAAATCCACCTCAAAGCAGAATGTAGCCAACTTCAGAAAGGAAGCTCTCAACAACCAGGTTAATGAGCAGACCAAACGCCCCCTTGTTAACCTGGTTGTTGTGAGCTTCCTTTCTGGAGTTGGCTATATTCTGCTTCAAGGTGGAGTTGATGTGGAGTGGTTTATTACAATGTTTATTTTTCAACTATTGGAAGTTTATTGGTGTAATGAGAATGTGGTTTTATTCTCTTTTGCAATCCGCTTCCAGTGACTGGGATAGTAATACTTGAAAATAACTGTCCTGAAACACATTTTATGTAACAGGTACTGCTTTTTTTTTTTTACAACTACTGTACGTTCACTCAGTCAATGGGCACCCACTTATGACAAAAGTGGAAAATTCACATTATGTTTTTAGTATATCAAGTAGCATTGGTGGATGCCTAATACAGTCAATGAAAAACACAAAAACACTGCACAATGTGCTTGATTGCATTTTCAAGATGGATGTGTACATTGTCAAATAAGATAGGTTAATAGTAGTACCAAAATGAAGTACAGTAAATTACATGCCTCAAATGTCAAGTGTGATTCCCTGTATTTATATAATTTTGTTACTGAAGTAAAAAATTGTTTTTCTATTGATCATTTTCTACAGCACACTCTCCAAATTACTGTTTTTGATTATTTTTACTTACTGTATGTAAATGCCCATATCTCTGAAAAGGTATCACATTTTGTTACGACATTTTCTGGGAATATTACTAGAATAATTTCCAATTATATATAACAAGAAAAAAAAGAAAATAGAACAAACCTTGGGCCATGCTCTTACTCTGAAAGTCAAAGGAACAGCTGCATCTTGAATTTTAATGAAATAATTGTTTATGTCATTTTTATGCTTCAACACATAAAGTCAATAAAATATTAAATTTATGCAGTGCTCCATAGCAGTCTCAATAGCTTAAAAGTTAACATATTTGCCTTTGTTGTTGAAAGATCAGAAGGCTGTGAGTTTGGGGGAGACAATAAACTGAGGCTCATTTACCAGAGCAGGTGGTAACTCAGGTGGATGAAAATGATCCCACAACACTTAAAAGTTGCTTTATTTGCATGTTTTATTATTTACAATTATTTACCGTATTTACACATTAATATCATATATCTTTGTTATTTCTTCACATTTTTCTAAACCTTAATATTTAATCAACAACGAAAAAATATTTTCGTTTTTTATCATTTCAATAAAAACCTCATAAAAGATGGGGCTAAATCAACATGAGCTATTTTTTAATCATCTATCCTGGATCCTTTCTTCCACAACCATCTTTTTATTTCATCTAGCATATCTTTATCATCTCTATTTTTGTTATACAATAATCCATCACATCTTCTTTTCTTTCCATAATCTCCTGGTTGCTACAAACAATATTCTGTTCCACTTCTTAGTTTCACATTTTTTTTCACATATTTCCATACCATCTCCATTGTTATATATTGTTTTTAAATCCTTCCCATTTATATTGGATTTAAAAACTTCTCCAAAGCTATCCATTTTTACATTCTAAAAATAATATTGTATTGTTTCGTCCATATTACATCCATCACATTTTAGTTCTTTCTTCTAGTACTTTATAATTCATACTTCTTTTAAATAGCAACAAAATTATCCACAAGAATTCCTCTACTTCCTAAAAATTCTCACTGTTTCCTTCTATTCTTTACAGTATTTTGCATCTTCTTTTAACCTCTTCTAAGGATATATAGTGTAATATTTCTACATATTATTGTTATACCATAATTTTCTTTTACATCAATCTCATTACCTTTCACCTTCCATAATTTTGTCTCACATTCCTTTCTTCCATCTTTTCTTGTTTGCCATTTTTATTAAAGCCAAAAGACACAGCATAACATCCCTCTTCATATTTCCATACTTCTTTGTACCTTACATATAACACTTTTCCCCATCATTTGCAACTCTCTGTCTCTTTCTTTTTCACCTTACATACATACATACAACTATTTCAAACACGGGCGTTCATGCCCTTCTAGCCTGCCAATATACCAAAACAGTTGTTCCCATTATTAAAAATAGCTAAACTAGTGCTTGCTTTAATGTAATTTGGCAGTCTGTTCCATGTATCAGCTGCTCTCTCAGAGACTCAGTTAGTACACTTCTCATTCCTACAGATTCTTCTGTATAGCTTCTCTGATGATTTTCTACTGTTTTTGATAACCCCACACATCCCCAGAGGTAGTTGTCACTAAATGCCCTAAATACTTGAGTAATATCCCCTAAATGTCTATATGAGACACTGCACAAGTTCATATAATTTAGTCTTTCATAATAACTTAAATATTCACATCCATGGATGCCTTCATATATTTCTGCTGTACTCTTTCCAGTTTACTCATGCTTGTTTTCCTTAAGGTTTCCATATTGTTATTCCATACTCAAGTTTGGGTCTACTATAACTAACAAACAACCTCATCATTTCTGATTTCCTAACCTTTATAAATCTTTTTACACAACCTATGATTATATAACTGTCATTAACTAATTGGCTGATATGATTAGAAAAATCTCAACGCTAGATCTATCCATATACCAAGGTCCTTAAATGAATCTAGAGTTTCAATCACTGTGTGCTGTATTAAATATTCACCTTTCGGTCTATGTCTCCCAAATCTCATATGCTTAGTTTTTGATGTATTTATCAGTATATTATTCTCCTGTTTCCAAATGGTGAATTTAGTCAAGTTCTTTGGCAGACATGCCCTATCCATAACAGGTAATCAGTTTACCCAATTTCAAGTCATATGCATACAGACTGTAGGACACCTCAGATGAAAAAGATAAGCCTGAAAGATACAATCTAAACAAGTATGGACCTAAGACAGAACCCTGTAGGGCACTCTGACTGTAACCAAGAATTTCACAAATCCAATTACGGTATGATACTTACCTTCTGTACTTCCTGAAAAAAATGCATAGATGCTAAGTATACATTTTTTTAAGATTAAAAATCTCGATTTATTTTATTGTCTATGACCCCCTTTGCAATAGATTCAGTCTTGATTTCCAAATAAAGTTAAAAATATTTCTAACATGTATTTTTCCATTTCGGCTGGAAACATATACGCCCCCCCTCCAGATATGCTACTTTTCCTAATATGTACATATTTAGCATATACACTTTTTTTATTAAATGATAGATTAAAACTTCTCCACCATAACTTTTTCCAAAATTATTTTCCACTGTTCTTCTAAATTTTCATACTCTCCAAATTCACCTCCTAATACATGCATTTCCTTCCTAGTATAATACACTACACTTATTTTCTTTGTTTCACCAAAGGTTTTGCTTTTTGCATATTTAACTATTACCCAGCTTTCTTTAATTATTCCTGCAGTCATATCACCACTTCACTTATTCATTTCTTATTGCATATGACAGAAAAATCAGTATAACTCCTTTTCGCATCTCCCATTTTGCTTTTTTTCATTTCATACACATTTGAATTATTATATTTTTACCAGTACAGACAAACAAATATTTAATAGGTATCCTTGTTTAACTCCTCTCCTAACTTTCATCATTTCTCCTATCCACCTGTTTACCATAATTTTCACCCATAACATTTCATAGCATATTTTTATAACATTCAGTGTTTTTCTCCTCTTACATGTCTCATGAATCTTCTATACCACTTCATGACTAATCTTATCAAACACCTTTGCTATATCATGTAACTAGCCATACTGTCTTATACTCTTTCAAAGTCATATATGTTACTTCTTTCACTATTATTCACATTTCCTTCACCTCTCTCCCTTTGATTCCAAAACTCCCTTCTCCTAAAACTTCATCCAAAACCTCCTGCATCTTTTATGTATTATTTTCATAAAGTTACAATCTGTATTTCCCAGTGTTGTCGGTCTACACATTTTTGTATCTCTTCTTTCATCTTTTTTCCATATAAACTTAATCACTCTACTACAATTCTATTCATCTGTTATTCCTTTCTCTATCCATTCATTCCAAATTTCACAGAATATTAATTTCTTATTTGCATTTATCTCCTTATAATATTTGTAACATAGTCCATATATTTCTGGTGCTAATTCTTTCCTTTCTCCTTTTATTTCTTCCATTTCTCTCATAGTAATCTTCTTTTCCATGAATTCTTAACATTTTCAGATATTTTTTCACAATCCATACTTCTTCATATAATACTTCCTTTGCATGCATTATATCCACAAACTGTTCAACAATTTCTATTATTTCTCTCTCTGCCTTTATCAAATATTTTCTTATTCATCAAGCATTGCATCCATTCTTCCACCTCTTATTTTTACATTTTCTCCCAAATTGGTGAAACATTCCCTTTTTTCCTTTTAAAATATTTTTATCTAAACAGCACATTTTAACTTTTTCTCCATTTTCCATGTAGCTTGCTTTCAATTTCTCATCTGTCACAACATTATTGCAGTTCTTGTTCATGTCTTTTTATGATTTCATTATATCCTCTCCTATTCATTTGTTTTATTCTTTTTTCTGCAATCAAAAATATTTGTCTACTTTTCCTAAGCATTCTACAAACATGTCCAGTTTTCATAATGTGCATTTATTGTCATATGCTGTTCGTATAAAATTGTATGCTCTCTTTTTATCTCATCTATTTTGGAAATCTCCCAATAAATATTTTCATTCCTTCCTCCTATTTTATTACTTTTCTGTCTTCTCCTATTCTAGCCAACATGGCTATATGATCTTCATAGGTTCATAGGTTCATACTAGGCTATCTGGGGAACTATACCCATTATTTTGCTGTGCCTCTGTCGAGCAGTGACACTGAGGTAATCCCTGGGTATATCTGCGACTCCCATCCATTGGTCAAGATTTCTCTTGAACAAGGCCAGCGAGGTGCTCTGCCTCACATATACAGGGATTTTTATTTCAGGAGTCTTTGGGTGATGAATCTATCCTCCAGCACGCCCTATTTAATAGCCGTGTCGAGGGTTTTCCCTCCCGCCCCTGTGGCTCTGACGATTCTAGATTTTTTGAGGTGAAGCATATTCATCAAATCTGGGTTTGACATGGCCTTGTATGTTAGGCAAAAGGTCACCTCTGAGCAAGCTGTGCGCGACTGAAATAGCTGGAGTTCTTTGGTGAGGAACTTTGTGGCCTCTCCAGCTGCTGCAAGTGTCGGGTCAGATACATTCAATCATTGGTCTGATGAGTGATGAGTATAGGGAGACTATGACCTCCCTTGATCTAGATGAGAATCCCTTCATGATAAGGGATAACTCAGATATTTACAGTAAATACCATTTGTTAGTTCTTTCATATCTTTTGGAATACCCCACATAATCTAGATAAATTCTGATGTCCATTCTCTATCTTTCCCATTTTCAATACCTCTTGTCTTAGAACTTCTCTCATTATTTTAATATTGTGTTATTCCACCTGTGTTCTCAAGTTGTAGTTAACACCCCCCCCCCCCATAATAACTGACATATTTGACAGGACAACATTTTATATTCTTCAAATATTCTTCTTCTCTGTCATATTAGTATATTCATACACTACAATTATCCTTGTACATCTTTCCCTTTTCCTTAATTCACATTCCACTAGTTGTCTAGGTACTATTACCATTGTACCCATTATCTTTATGTCTTCACTTAAAAAAAAATCATATTCCTGAAAACATATCACTCACCAGTGATCATATAACATTTTACCCCATATTGCCTCAATTCTTTTACTTTTCTTCTTCATTCAAACATCTCATATTTAACAAAAATATAGTCTCCTTTCTTATTTTAACCATTCAGTCACTACCATACCTCTGATATAATTTTGAATGTTGTTTACATTTTATGCTAACATTTCTAAGTCACCTTTTTCATTTTTTGCTTCTTTTTTATTTCCGTTTTTTCTCCTGACTCAAATTCTTTCTCTTCCCCTTCTTCACTTCACTGCTGCATAGCTGTTTTATAATACTTTTTCTTTGTAAAACATTTCCTATCATTCATACTGGGTACATTGTCTTCTTCAGTTATCTCCCCATAATACTTTCGTCACCAATATCTTCACTTATATTATCCTCAGATTGTATTTCTTCTGAAATGTTCTCTTCTTCTAACATTTCCTTTTCTAATAAAGGACAGTCAAACAAAAATGTCCAACTATATTGCATTTTCTACACTTAGGGCTACAATTATTTGTGGTATATTCCCTTTCCCTGTGTTGATGGCATCTTCTTTTATTACCGTCTTGCAACAAGACTTATCCACTAAAAAAATCTCTAGGTTTTCCTTTCAAATTTATAATATTTAAAATATGCTGCATTCCCCCCATGCATACCCAGTTTTACCCATCCCTATCCAAACATTTATGTCTTTTCTAATCTCATGTACATTATTACAAATAGAAAAGAAATCTTAACTTGGTTTCCTCTGTGCCAGATAGTCTGAATTGCACACGTATTTCTTTCTACAACTGTAATCCCAAGTTCTGAAAATATACTTATTCCATTGTGCAAATAAGTTTTTTTTCTCCTCTTCATTCATACATTTTTCAAGTAAAGTGAAAGTCACAAAAGTAACTTCAGAAAAATATTCTTTTCCTAAGTTATTATGCTCTCATACCATGTACTTTAGCCCCAAAGTAAAATAATACTACTCATAATTTCATACATGTTAATAACATTAATAACATCACTGTGCTTATTTTGATTCTTATCATGGGCATCTTTTGGTTTTGTTGTCCTTGCATCAGTCCTTGTCTTGTTTCAGCTACAGTCATATAATTTTACTTTTTTCCCCATTTCAGCATATGTAAAGGTTTTTTACTGCTTCCAGCAACAGCCTATTGCTGTTGCATGTCTTTAAAACCAGCCACTCCCCTGATCAAGCATACCACCTAGCTGTTATGAACACCTTCTGGTAATCCATCTCCTTTTCCTGATTCATCTGGCAGCTCCTTCTCTCTTCTCCCAGGTCACCAGCCACCATTCACCATCCACCACTGTACTCCAGCATCCCTCATCAGTGTTTGGCTCATTCAGCCCATCATCTCCATTAACACAGCAGTTTCCAGACTTCCTTCCTCCAACTCTGCAACAGCAATCTCTTCTCTTACATAATCTGCTTGCAGAATTTCAGTATTTGCAGCAATCTACTCTGTTATCTCCTTTCCTTCTCCATCTTGGAATTCTCCAAGCACTAGTGACAGCTTTCTACCACCACCTAGTGCTCAGAAAGAGTAGGGGAAGTTCATTGATGCCATGACCAAATCTTCATTTGTCAATATTAATACCACATTAGGTCTCCCCTGAAAAGAGGCCATTGGCTTAGTGGGACTAGTCTGGTCATCAAACTACAAATAAATAAAATAATCCTTATAGGCCTGAAGCTACAAGAAGACTATATAAATCTATAGTTTAATAGCATTTATATTTATTATTCCAAACAGAATGGTCTGAAAATGGTCTTGCCTATACATGATAATATCTCTTTACTTTTTAAAGATATTGTTATAACAGTTTTAGGAAAATATGTAAAAAATTGCCACCCTTATACTGAAAATTTGAATGACATAATAGTGACTAGGAAAGGTAGATACCAGAATCTCAAATGCATACATGCCTACCAGAGCAAGTTAAGTATGGGTATCTCACTATAACATTAAATAACAGAAGCTATATTTTTTCTGAGAAGACTGCTTTGTTTCTGGTTTCATTTGAAGACTCTAGTGATATGATTCAGATGTATGTGGAGTTTGCCATCCTGAAAAAATGTGAAATATAGATGTTTGAAACAATTTGAAATATTACAGCAAATTTCTGAGAAAACGTAAGTCATGACCCTTAGCTACAGAATGTGCTTAGTTGGTGATTTCAGATGTAAAGACATCTACGCAATTTTGTACTTCACTACCCATTTCTAAATTTGCAAGGACACTCATAAATCCAATAAAAGATGTTTCTATACAAGAGAACTATATATGAGTTTCCTTTTACTGAAATGTCCACTTAGTAGTCAGCCTGAGAAGAATTCATATACTCACCGCTAGTGGAAACTGAGCATGCCAGAATATGACAGAAATACCAGTGAAAACCTACATGTATTGCTTTTGTATAAAAGATCAAGTGCTAGTTCTCATTTGAAACTTCTTAATAACAGGATAGTCAACTACAAACTGCACCGAAGACTGCCATTCTAAAATAAGACAGTACAGTACAGTATAGTGCAGTGCAATGCTAAATATGACACCATTAAATCGCCCTAGCATATGGAAGTTTGGTGTTGCCAAGTTTGCAGTCACAAAAATACTGTTTTTCCTGGTGAAATATATTAGTTTTACTTCTTATCCAATGACAACTTAAAATAGATATATTCTACACAGGTGCTAGTTATTCTAACCTGACCAGGAGTCATATTCACTTTTAATGGAAACAGAAAGTAAACCAGCATGCAAAACTATGATAACTAGATGTCCATTATACCCTACATTTGTTATCCACATATAAAGACCATATGGAAATGATTCTTGGAAACTTCTTTACAAAACATTCAGGAAATTACAAATTGCTACTCACCTACAAAATGCAGCTAAGATGTATATTCTGCTCTTCACAGTCAATGAAGCTCAATACTGAATTTAACATCAGAAACCTGTCCTCCTCAGCACATGGTGTTTTGATGATATCACGTTTGAAGTCACAAAAATGTAATTTGTCTGATTCTATGACTGAATGAAAGTTCAGTACAGATATATTTCAGACAGTTGCTGCATAGCCCAATCTGAAAAAAAGTCGACTATGCATTTTTAATAAAAACTAACATTAATGTTGCATGGTAGACAAGGACAGTGGATTGCATGGGAAACCTTATATTTTGACCTGTATATAAAAAGCCATATGCCAGTCCTCTTTTACATCTTTTTTACAAAATTTCATATACATTTTATCCTTAGGAATTCCAGTGCAACTCGATGCTGAATATGAAGTCAGCAAATTGTCCTCCTTAGCACAATGGGTTTTGCCGATGTCAGCTTTGCCGTCAAAACATGTTGTGTCTAGTGAGGCAGCTTGAATGTTTACTTTCAATGCAATCATAGTTCAGTAAAGCAATATTCTGAATAACTGCTATAGACTCCACCCTAAGCAGTAAAGTTATATGTGCACCCCAGTCGAGAATAAGTATATTGCAGTATGCAAGACTATGACAGTGAAATACCTATGAAGCCCTATATTTAGTACTTAGTAGAAAAGAGTAAATATTGGTCCTGTTTTAGACTTCTTAAATTTTTGAGTGAATGACAAGAGGATATAGCTATAAAATGTAATTGAGCTTGCCATTCTCCCTTTGGGTTTACTTTGCAACTCAGTGCTAAATTTGTCATTAGCACCCCTCAGCATATGGAGTTTTGGTGATGCCAAGTTTGTACTAAGGAAAATGTTGCTTTGCTGAAATATACACAATGTTTGATTCTGATGTAATGTCAACTCAATAAAGATACATTTTGGAGAGATACTGCATGCCTAGCTTGAGCAGAAGTTATATAATGGAAACTGAATAATTAATGCCAGACTGTGATAGTGAAATGTCTGAGAAACTTTACTTTTGGCACCTACAAATAAATGACTGTATGTCAACTCCCTTCAGTCCTCTTACAAAACTCTCAAGAAATGGCAGGATGTTCAGCTAAAAAATGCATCTATGATTTATATTCTGGCATTATAGATTTTAGTGCAGTCCAGTGCTGACTATGTCATCAGCAAATTATCCCCTCTGTGCATGGAGTTTTGGTGTTGACGTTTTTTTTTGTCTTAAATACTGCTTTGCCTAGTGAAATACACACAAAGAGTTTCCTGATGCAATGGCAACTCAGTAAAGATGTATTCTGGACAGGTGCTACATAGCTCAGCCTTGGAAGAAGTCACAAGTCCCACAAATGCACCTCAGTAAAAAAGAGTAGTTATGCACTTATAATAATGTTGGATCCTTTTATCCATTATGTCTTTCATGACTTGTGGATCCTTGAGCTACTTGTTGGATTTGATCCAGCACGACTAGTGTTCTAGCTCTGAGCTCCTTTAAATTTATCTTCCCATAATACTCTAGGGTTTCGACTCTCCTCAGTTCAAGTTTGCTGACTACATATGGACCTGTTAGTCCACAGTAAAAGGAGTAATACTGAAGAGGTTTAGAAAAGTCTGACAGGTCCTCAGTAGGAATGACAGTTTGAAAGGGGGGCTGGAGGGAGGAAGATATACTGTATTGCCTAGTTGAAAGGATCTAGCATTATGGTAAGTACATAATTACTGTATCCTAATCATCCAGTGTGTCCAATCCAACCTGGGGGTCAAAATCTCAAGTTATTTATGAACCTGGGTAGAGTCATAACAGGAGACTTCTAAGGAAATTGTCTCAAAAGGAAGCTTCTGGCCTAGATATAACAGTTAGCATATAATGGTTAGCATAGGTATGCAATGTGGACCCTGCTGCTGCAGAACAAATGTTATCTTCAGATGAATTCATGAAGAAGACTGTGGAAGTAGACATAGACCTTGTACCTGGCAAAGTTTTACTGCAAAAAGTATATACAAAGAAAATGCAATCAAACAGCCATCTGGACAGTGCAACATTGGAGACCTTTTTCCTCGGTTTATTAGGGGTGAAGTATACAAAAAGTTGAGAATCCTTCCTAAAGGATTTAATTCTGTACAGGTAAAATCTTAGCTGTCTTATGAACATCCAATTAAATGTAAATGGTTTGGAAAGAAAAATGGTAAATGGATTCCTTAATTCAAATTAATGTTGGATGCAAATTTGGAAACAAAATATGTTTTTTATCCTGCAAGATATACTGTCCTTATGGAAAGGTAAGTAAGGAGGGTTGGAAGACAAGTGAAGTAATTCCAAAATCTGCTACCAAAAACAAGGTTTTCCTGGATAAAAACTTCAAATTAGAAGTCTTTGACAGGGCTTCTTGTACAAAATGGAAGTTTCATGGAGGAATTGGTTCTTTTATCAGGTAGTGATGAAGAAAGATGCCCTTCAAGAAGGCCTTTACATACTCTATGAGAGGCTAAAGAATGGTAATCGAAAACAGACAGGCTGTAAGATATGACTGTCAGATGAACTTTAATTGTGGAATAAGTACAGCCCAAGTCGAATAAACCTGAAAGTAACTGTAAAATCTCAGGAATACAACTACTGTAAGGATCAATGGCTAAAGTAGCTGCCCAGTTAGCAAAACATATCCAATTACTGTGTTAAACTTTGTCGGTTGATTCTTTCTGAAATGCAGTAAGAATACAGATAACATTGTGAGGTAGGGAAAAGTACTTGGCCATTAATAGAACTGGAGGAACCACGCAGTTAACTTGAGACTGAGAAGGTTCAGTGAGGCTGTTCAGATGGCTGAGATAGAAGATTTTGTCAAGGATCTAGGAAATGTGACAACTTATTAAGATGAAGACTCAGTAGAGGAAACCAGGGGCTGATGTGGGTCACTATGGTTTTGCATTTTGCCGCTTCCTGTAGAAATCTGGACATTATGAGAAGAGGAGGAAAGGTATAAAGAATCCCAGAAGGCCACTGCCTGACTAGAGCATCCTTTTGTAACTGTACCCTTGGGTGGGGGGGTATCAAGGTAAAGTAACTGCTGCATTTGGTGACAAATAGGGAGGCTAATTAATCACAACATTGCACGCCCCAATTTTTGAAAATCTGTTGTCCAACCACTGGATTGCAAATTTACTCATGAGACATCAGAATAAATCTTAAAAACCTGTTGACAAGGCAGTTAGACTTCATGGGGATGTAGATTGCTAAGAGAAAATGATGCAAAGTGATCTCCTATTGCCAAACTGTCATGCCTTCAGGCAGGGGATGGAGGGATCTGGATTCTCTCTTCTTGTTCAGATACTGCACTACTGACATGCCCTTTTGAACAAGAATTACTCTTGCAAGCAAGACATGCTGAAATTCCTACAAAACAAAGAGAGATGCTGTCATTTCTAAGATATTTTTGTGAAGACTGGCCTCTAGAAGATACCAGGTCCCTTGGGCTATACTCTCCTTGTAATGCCTCCAACCCCAAGGAGGAGGCATCTGTGGTGGCAATTGCTGTGGGGGATCCATGATACAGAGTCTTACTTTATAAATGGGAGAAATTAGCCACCACTTCAAATGAATCCTACATAGCTGGGTGATGATAATTGGGAAGGATAGGTGATCTTGTTGGTAAAACTGGGTCTTGAAGAGCCACTGGAAAATTCTCACGAGGAAGTGAGCAAACTGAGCCATCCTATCTGTTGAAGCTATTAAGGCTAGAACTTGAAGAATGAAAATTGCTGCTGGTGAGTGATGGTTCAAGCGGGAGTTAACTGCAGTTCTGAGAGAATGTATTTTTCTGCCAGAAGAGATATGATAAATTTTGTAGTGTCCAGATGGCATCTGAGAAACAGGATGGAAGTGAGAGCGATGAAGATTTGATTTGTTGTAGTGAAACACCCAAGGAATGACAGAGCTGAAGTAAATAGTTACTGGCTGTGATGAGAGACTCTCTTGCTGTAGCAGCAAGCAGCCAACTGTCCAAATATGGAAACACCTAAATACCTCTGAGTTGCAGATGGGCTGTGATTACCACCATGCACATGATAAGCACCCAGGGGGTTATGGCGAGATCAAAGGGCAGGGCTCTAAACTGAAAATGACTGGATGCTATGCGGATGCATAGAAATCTCCTAGATGACTTTGCAGTTTTGATGTGAAGGTAGGCACCCTGAAGATATAGTCAGCGTATCCAATTGTTTGTTTGAAGACATGGCAAAATTGCTTGCACTGTGACCATTCTGGATGGAGTCCTCTTTACGTGATGACTTAGGCCACTAAGTTCAGGAAATGGCCTGAGGTCCTTGCTCTTCTTTGAAACCAAAAAGAATTTCACATAATCAAGTAATCCTATCTGGTCTGGTGAGACTTCTTGGATGGCTGTTTTTTGTAACATAGAGTGAATTTCTCCTTTTGCTACTTTTAGGTGATAGGTGGAATGTTTGCTTGTGGCTGGTCCTGGGAGAAAGAGGATGGGAAAATGGAACTGTATATCCTCTAGATATTATCCTTCTCATACATGAGACCTGTATGATGGCCATCCACTTGGGAATAGACAGCCCCCGACTGTATCCAGAGGGGAGCAGTCAGGCAACCCTTCAGGGATGGTGGTACTACTTTTCTAAAAGTGCCCCCCCCGTATCTCTGATTTCGCAGAGCACTATGACCTCTGGGTAAATGTTCATTAGTGGAGTAATCTTTGTGTCAGCCTTCTCTGTCTAAAGTGGAGTTAAAACATGCCATTAAGATTTTCAAAACTATAAGGATTTGGATGTCTTCTGATTCCTGTTGTAGGATATTTGAAGGTTCACAGGTTCATAGGTTTATAGGTTGGTAATAGGCTATCATCCCTAGGGCCTATACAAGCCTAGCCATAACAATTCCCTGGCTATTTCTTCCCACACGATTTACTTCCCTGGACCCCTGTCTAGCAGGGCGACTGATGTGATCCCCAGGGTGAATTTCTTTTCTCCCATCCAATCGTCAAGGTTCCTTTTGAAGACGGCCAAAGAGGCACTCTGCTTGACATGTATGGGCAGTCTGTTCTAGAGTCTGGGTAGTCTCTGGGTCAGGAACCTATCCCTCCAGCATGTTTTGTTTATTGTGATGACACGGTTTAGATCCCTGGAGTGTGAGGTTCTGAGGGATGGGGATTTCTTTAAGTGTAGCATGTCCAATAGCTCTGGGTTTGACATGGCCTTGTATGTTAAGCAGAGATCGCCTCTGAGTAGACAGTATTCGACAGAGTATAGCTGAAGTTTTTTAAGGTGGTCAGCATAGGGCATCTGCTTTACGCCTGTGATTCTTTTAGTGAGGTATTTCTGCAGCCGTTCCAGTTGTTGCAGATGTCTTGAGAGGTACATACCAAATGGGGCGTTGTATTCTATAATGGGTCTAATGAGGGATGAGTACAGTGGGACAATGACCTCCTTTTTTCTGGATGAAAAGCCTTTAGTGATGAAGTGTGCCATATAGAAGGATTTCCTGACTGTTGTGGCAATGTGGTTATCGAAGGTGAGACCACTGTCCACCTGTGTCCCTAAGTCTCATCACACGTTTGGTGTTTAGTGTACTGCCACCTATGTGGTAATTCACGGGTACGTGTTTTTTCCCAAATGGGATAACTATACATTTCTTGGCATTGAGCTTGAGCCCATGGCTCTGGCACCAAGCATCTGTTTCTGTAAGGCCCTTTTGTAGAGTATCCACATCATCTGGGGATTCAATAATGGCTCCCAGTTTGCAGTCATCTGCAAACTTTGTTAGCCAGATTCCCTTAGTGTTGGCCTGTACTTCAGAGATGTAGATGCCAAACAAGAGCGGTCCCAGGACTGAAAACTGAGGTACTCCACTTGCCACTTGTCTGGAGCTGGATTTAGAGTCAGCTACTTTTACAGTGTGGGCTCTGTCAGTAAGCCAGTTGGCAACCCATCAAGTGACATAGGGATTAATGCCCAGCCTAGTGAGTCTATCTATGATTCCAGAGTGGGGGATGGTGTCAAAGGCCTTGGCAAGGTCCAGATAGGTTATGTGGACCACCTTACTCTCGACCACAGCTCTGGAGACTGATTCGAAGAAGTCAGTTAGGTTCAGGAGACAAGATCGGCCCTTCATGAACCCAAACTGGATGGGGTCCAGTGTTTGAAGGTTGCCAATGTCTCTGTTTATAAGTTCCATGATACTTTTAGGTGATAGGTGGAATGTCATGATAATACATTCCATGGCCTTGCAGATCAGGCTCGTCAGACTAATGGGGCAGTAGTTCCCAGGATCCAAGGTGAATCCTCCCTTGTGGAGTGGGATAATGGTAGCTGTGCGCCACTCAGTGGGCACGAAGCCTGAGGTGAGGCTATGATTAAACATGCCACTTAGGTGAGGTGCCAGTTCTTTTTGTAGTTCATGTAATACATAGCCCGGGATGTCATCTGGTCCCATGGATGCTGTATTCTTAGCATTGGAGAGTATGTTTTTACCTGTGTAGCTGTTATTACCGGAATTTGGCAATCTTCCGGTATTGAGATGGGCCATTTAGGGGGTGAGAGGGGGGTGAAGTTGGCACTGAATTGATCTGCCAGATCTGAGCATTGCCATTTAGCTGCTTGACATAGTTATAGAATGCCTTGTGGTTGTCTTTGGAATCTTTGGCAATTTTATTTTCATACTAGCTTTGGAGGATTTTATGAGGGATCTCAGCTTCTTACTGAGGCTGGTAAGGGAGTTTTTTTGCATCCTGGGATTTTCCTCTTTTCTGCAACAGTTTCTTCCTTTTGTTGTAAAGTTTGTTTATGGCAGGGAATCACCAGATTGGCTTCCTTTTTTTGGAGGACAGCATCTTGGTTCTATTTGGGATGGCACAATTCATGCATGAGTGGATGTGCTCGTACAGTGCCTTAGTGTAGGATTCAGCAGTCGAACTTTCAGGTTCCCATCTGCATGGGTGTCATGAGGTTTGTCACTTCTGACTTGAGTAGCATGAAGTTAGCTCTGGAGAAGTTTTTATTGGAGGTTTCCTTACTGGGGGTTGGGGGTGGGATGTGGATGTTAAGGGTGATTAGCTTATGGTCAGACCTGACCAACGAGGGAGTGACAATAGGTGTGGAGCATCGATTTCCCATCTTGGTAATGACCAGGTCTAGGATATTGGAGCCCCTGATGGGACTATGGATTAGTTGATCCAGGGTGTTGGAATTTATGAATTCCAAGCACCGTTGCGCAAAAGTGTTGGTACACGAGTAGTTTTCCCAGTTAATGGCAGGGTAGTTGAAATCACCCAGTATTAGGGTGTTTGGTTGCATCTTAATATTTTTCAGTATGTTTAGAAAGGTATAGTGAGAATCTTAGGGCATGATGGGGGATCTGTAGCAAGCTACAATTTGGATTGAAGTCTTACCTAGTGTTAGTTACACCTGGAGAATTTCAGACCTGGTGGTGTGAATATCCTTGGTGAATATGGACACTCCTCCACCTTTAGTGTTTCGGCCTGGTTTGGTGGCCAGAAAGTGTGGTAAGAATTGTAGTCTGATATTGCAGAGGTGCTCTCTGGAGCCTTGAACCAGGTCTCAGTTACTGCACAGATATCGATGTTCTCCATTTTTAGGAGTGCCTCGAGAGAGTGCATTTTGAGGTTTAGACTACTAGCACTGAGTAGCACTGCCTTCAGAATTTGCATGCTTGTACCTGTTATGGTGGTGTTTTTGTCCTTTGAACTTTGCCTAAAAAAGGCACTATAGGGGTGGCAAGAGCATTAGCCAGTAACCTGAATCTAAGGGGCGACAGGTGCTATGTGGGGGTGTTGGTGGTGTCGGTTTTGAAGGGCTATGTGTTGCTTGAGGTGTAGTGCGGGTGCTAACCTTCTCCTCTTGACTGTCTAGCACAATCTTGGGTGGAGAGAGCTTTGCTCCTAGTTTGGCTATGTAAGTGCATCTCTCACAGGTTGTAGTGTTGGGTGGTAGGAGGAGAGGGTTGTCTGTGTACATGAGGCAATTGCTGCATTGCCCCAGTATGCCCAGATTCACCAGGTGGACAGGAGAAATCACCAGAAGCTTACCCTTGGACATGCCTGGTTTGGTGCTTTTTTTTGTAAAGTACAGGAGCTGTTTTCCCTTGCCTTAGCAAAGTACTTTGCAATTTTAGGCTGTTTAGTGCCTACGATTAATTTTTCCTTATTAACAAGGAGAGTTGAGTGCTTGTATCAGTTTAAGGCTTCCTAGTGCATTCCAGCAGGTATTAGGATCTCAAACTTTGCACCTATGGCAGATATGATCCTGACTTTCTTCTCACACTTCAGAAGTCTTTCTTCACTTGTAGAGCCAAAGAAGGATGAGCCATCATAGGGGGAATTTGTGAAAGGTGGCTTAAAGCTATCCACAAAGTCACACAGGCACAGCCATGCATGGCATCTTCTAGTAATCAGAGCCAAACTAAAGAGTAAAAAGGTCACACAGACAAACCAATTAGTAAAAACTACAAGAAAAACCTAGTCAAGCTAGAGTTTTCACTGTGTGATACTTTAAACTTCCTGTAATAGAGGCCCATGGGATATATGCAAATGACCCCTTAAGGACATCAAGTGCTTCAGCTATATTGCTTCTGAAAGGGGATTAAAGTATCACACAGTGAAAACTCTAGCCTGACTTTTTTTTTCTTGTAGTTTTTAATAGTAGTCAGAGCCAGATCATGGTCAAGTGAGGCCCTAGGCAAGGTGATGGATCAGGGCCTCCTACACAGCAGCCCCTCAGCCATTCCAGTGTCCCATTACTTGGTTATTTTTCCCCAGTTAACATAAACACTGTTCAAACCTGTCAATATGCATTCAAATTTTATAGTACAAACACTGATAACCATTTGCTAAACAAAACAATGCAGTCTTACAACGAAAACAGACTTAGCATGAACAGTAAGCTTCCCTGCCCGTGAAACTCACATCCATTGAAACAGCATTGAAACCCACCTTCAAAGAAAATGAATCTAGCATCTGGCAGATTAAGTTTACCTTTGGGCTGTTTTCAAACCATAGCCCCCTTGCACACATTTTTGGGCCATTCATACACACATTTGTTCCTTGATGCACCATCCTGATTTTATTAAATTATATTCCTTGTATAATACAGCACCTCTTGTTAAGTGTTTGAATATTTTTCCAGTAAGCAGCGAAACAAAACATATGAGCCAATGAGGACAAAACTTTTAGTTATGTACTTACCATAACTTTAGATGTATGGGATCCATCTCGCCTACATTCTCTACATATGGGTTTGGAGCCGATCCTCGGCTCCGACTTGGCCGCTATACAATAGAACGCAGTCTCTTATTGGCTGAGTTACCTCGTATCCCAGGATGCACCACTACTGCTTCCCCAGATCTTGTTTGTCCGCACACATGCACACACACATAGACTGTTGTTATAACATTGCCAGGTGTTTCAAGAGAGGATGAAGTTGAATTCGGATTGTCCGGTCTCTTCTGGCCTACAAGGCAGGGGGAAGGAGGGTGGGTTATTAGGAATGTAGGCGAGATGGATCCCATACATCTAAAGTTATGGTAAGTACATAACTAAAAGATGTAATGTGATCCTATCTCGCATACATTCTCTACAGATGGGACAGCGTCCCTAGCACCTAATTCCTGGGTGGCTCACTGGAAAACGCTCCTGAGAACCGTGAAACCGAAGGAAGCTCGACCCCTAGATGCCACATCCAATTTGTAGTGAGAAATAAAGGTGTGTAGAGAAGACCACGTAGCAGCCGCACAAATGTCATTAATAGAGAGCTTGGAATGAAAGGCTGCCGAAGTGGCCATAGCCCTGGTAGAATGAGCTTTCACTGGAACTATAAGCTCCTTATTTGAAATGAGATAAATATGACTGATACAGTCTCTGATCCACTTGGCAATAGTGAATTTCGTGACGGCTTTGCCCAATTTACTATCTGAAAAGGACACAAACAGTTGATCTGATTTTCGTGCTTGGTGTGTCCTATCCAAATAGAAACGTAGTTGTCTGTGCACGTCTAAGCTGTGAAAGGTATACTCAGCTCTGTATGAATACTTAGGGAAAAAAAAACAGTAATTCCAGTGATTGTTGCAAACAAAAGTTAGAACAAACCTTTGGTATAAAGGATGGGTTTGGTCTAAGAGATACTCTATCCTTGTGAAATACCAGGTATGGTGGTTTGACACATAGGGCTTGAAGTTCTGAAACTCTCCTGGCTGATGTAATAGCAACTAGAAGAGCAGTCTTCCAAGAAAGAAATTTTAAGTCACAGGTTGCTGCTGGCTCAAAGGGAGATGAGGTTAATGCACTTAACACCATGTTAAGGTCCCACGGTGGTGCAGGATGAGATATAGGGGGCCGTAGAAGCCAAGCTCCTTTAATAAAAGCTTTGCACAACTTGTTGCTCATTAAAGGTGGTTCTACGCTCTCGTGGAAATTGGAAATAGCAGCCAATTGAACTTTGATGGTAGACACCGAACAACCTTGGTTGAACAGGGAAGCTAAAAACTTCAGAACCTCTGACACCGAGGCTGTCATAGGGTCTAATCCTCGGAGTTGGGCCCAAATAGCAAACCTCTTCCATTTACTGCTATACATCTTTTTGGTAGAAGTCTTGTGGGCCGAGGACAAAATATGCATGACTTCAGGGTCCAAAGAATGGCTCCTTACTATGGTCGGAAGAGGAGTAGCCAAGCTGCTAACTTCAATGAATGGAGGGACTGATGGAGCTGTCCTGACTGATGCGTCAAGTGGTCCGGAACTTGGTCCAGGAACCAGGGACCCTCCAATGCATATTTGTGAAGAAAGGGGGACCAGACTTGACGAGGCCAGTATGGGGCGATTAGAATCATTTTGCTTTCCAAGCTTAATCGCCTTCTGAATCACCTTGGGGAGAAGGGGAACCGTGGAAAAGCGATAGCAGACCCGGGGGCCAAGCTTGGACTAGAGCATCCTTGGGGATCTCCCCCGGAACTGGGGTGAGAGAGAAGAACTGCTGGCATTTCACGTTGAGGGGAGTTGCGAAAAGATCGCAACAAGGAGCTCCCCATCTCGTGAAAATCTGTGTTACCACTCTGTCGTTCAAGGACCACTCGTGAGGGGAGAGAATAGTTCTGCTCAGTCTGTCGGCTATCACGTTGGATCTCCCCGGGATGTGTGTTGCCACTAGGAAACGTTTGGTAGCAATCGCCCAATCCCATACCTTCATGGCCTCTCTGCGAAGGGGGTAAGACCTGGTCCCTCCTTGCTTGTTTAAGTACCAAACTACCGACATGTTGTCGGACTGAATGGCAATCGTGCCCTGGGGGAGGTGATCGTGCAGTGCTTGCAACGTTAAAAGCACCGCCCTCATTTCCAGGATATTGATGTGGAGAAGACTCTCGTCTGTGTGCCACGTGCCTTGGACTGACCTGTCCAGATAATGTATCCCCCACCCTGTCTGGGAGGCGTCTGTAGTCAACGTGGCCGAGGGGAGTGGGGGAACGAAGGGTCGCCCTAGATTCAGGTTGGAGGAAAGAAGCCACCAACGTAGATCCTGTTTGCACGTCTCTGTGATCAATATGTGGTGACTGAAGGGAAGATCTTGATAAGACCACTGGACTGATAGGAGCCACTGGAGTATCCTCATATGCAACCTTGCCAAGGGGACCAGAAGAATGGTGGCTGACATGGAACCCAACAGCTGCAGGACCATTCTCGCTGGAGCGCGACGTCTGAGGAGTAATGCCCGAACCTGAGACTGCAGCGTTGCTATCCTTTCCGCAGGAAGATAGACTTGCATCTGCCTTGAGTCTATTTCTGCACCAATAAACAGAATACTCTGAGATGGCAGCAATACGGACTTTGTCCAATTGAAGGTGATTCCTAAGGAGTTGCCTAGAGAGATAGTGGCTGCTAGAGTTTTCAAGAGTAGATGCCTGGAGGTGGCAGTTAGGAGCCAGTCGTCTAGGTATGGAAACACCTGGAATCCTAGACTTCTCAGGTGAGCAGTCACCACCGCCAAACATTTGGTGAACACCCTGGGGGCTGTGGTGAGACCAAAGGGCAGTGCACGGAACTGGAAATGACTCTCCCAGGCTGAAGCGCAAGTGTTTCCTCGACGCCTGATCTATCAGAATGTGATAATAGGCGTCTTTGAGATCTATGGAGCACATCCAAACACCTTTCTCCAACAGCGGGAAAATGGATTGCAAGGTGACCATCCGGAATTTGGACTTTTTCACTAATCGGTTTAACTTGCTGAGATCCAAAATGGGCCTCAAGTCCCCGGTCTTTTGGTACCAAAAGAATCTTGAGTAAGTCCCTGATCCGGCCTGATCTGCGGGGACAGGTTGGATGACTCCTTTTTGAAGCAGCTTTGATATTTCGCTGGCTGCAAGATCCCGTTGACTGGGTGGCGGGTCCGGGATTCTTTGGGATGGTGGGGGGGGTTGAGAGAAGGGAATGGTGTAACCTCCGGCGATGATTCGGAGCACCCATTGGTCCTGAGTGATATTTTCCCAGGCCTTTAGGTGCTTCGAAAAATGACCCCCGACTGGCTCCGGAGCTGCACAGTCGGGTACTCCTTCAGGGATGCTGGAAGGAGGAGGAGCCACGAAAGGACTCGTGGTCTCCAGTGTTGCGGGGGACTCCGCCACCTCTGGGACAGCGTCCCCCTGAAAAATTTCCCCTCCTCTGCCTCTAGAAGGGGAATCGCTCTGCTGCGACGAGTAAGGCTTTTGAGACTTACGGAAACACATTTTCCCTCCTCTTCGAGTCTTGGGATAAGGTCTGAGGGGAGTGGAAAACCGGGCCCCTATGGCAGTTAAAGTCTTACCCTCCTGTTCACAGCGAGTCAAAGTGTCCTTTACCCTGGGTCCAAACAGAGAAGACCCATCAAAGGGGGCGTCGGCAAAGGAAGACTTAAAGGCCTCCGCAAAGTGACACAGGCGTAGCCAGGCTTGTCTCCGTAGAGCAACACCTGTTCCCGCCACTCTGCTCACTCCTTCGGCTGCATAAGAAATGAGCCTCATGGACGAGTTGGATAACGAGGACAGGGTAGCCAACTGGGAGTTAACCGTCTGGGCCAACTGCTCAGGTAAGTTACCGGAGAGGGTATCCGAAAGCTCCTTGACCAGATCCCTCTGCAGTCTCGTGAAATGCGTCAAATAATTCAGAGACCTTAATGTAAAGGTCGCTGAAGTAAGGGTACGCTTCCCGTACCGATCCATGCTCCTAGACTCCTTATTAGGAGGATGGACGGACGTTGAAGCCTCTGCCACATCTTGCTGGGTGGCAGATGCCACCACCAAGGCATCTACAGCCACACCTTTCGAAAGAAAGTCCTTATCAGGGGGAGCCGAAAGGAATTTATTGGGGCGAGCTGGCACCGGTTCAACAGAGTCCGGGTGTTCCCACGCCCTTCGAGAGATCAAATCCAGAAGCTCATCGAAAGACAGAGACACCTAGGAGGCGGAGGGCTGAGCCCCGAAGGCCTTGAGGAAAACCGACTCCTCAGCAGAAGGGGGTTTGGACTGCCAGTCGCCTCATTGCTTAAGGATCTCCAAGATAACCGTAAAGGATACATCATCCGAGGACGACTTGGGGGACCCTTCCGCATCATCGAGGTCGGTATCCGAGGTGAGAGACTCATCAGGGGAGTCGACGTGCTTCCTCTTGCACTGTTTCTTCCTCGGAGGTTCCTCCGAAAGCGCTGAGGGACCTCCAGGAAGAAGGGAACCCCCAATGGGGGTAACCTCAGGCCCAAGGGCTCCGCTGTTGTGAGACAGGGGGATTACAAAGGAGCCAGTCTCCGTGCCAAGGGAAGGTGGTGGTGAGATGGAAGAAGTGGCCAGAGAGGATTTGGCCAAGGCACTCCTCATGGCCTTGAAGGCGGGACCCCCAGAGTCCTGCGATGGTTCAACCCCCAAGGCCACAACAGCAGTCGGAACTCCCACAGCTGACGCACCGAGAGGAAGGCTCGGAACCGAAAGGATCAGTCCCGAAGCGTTCCCCCCCGGGGCCGACAGAGGAGGTCCGCGTACCGAACTCCGACCCGAAGGGCGGGGTTGGAGTTAGGGTCAGAACCGACCTGACAACCTCCACCGGCTCCACCAACACTGACTCCAATGGCGCCGAAGCTGTTGGAGGAGGAACCGAGATAGCAGGATGGGAAACCGGCTCTGGAGCCGACTGGGCTGGAGCCGAGATCAATTTTTTTAAGACCGGAGACTGAAAAAGCCTCTGAAGCACCCTGTCTAAATCCGAATCAGACATCCTCGACGACTGAGAAGAGACCGACCGGGTCCGAGTCGACTTCTCCGCCGGCTCCAAAAGACTGGGGGACCGGCTCCGTATGGGTTCGAGAAGTATTGGTACCGAGGGAGATTCCACTACCACTGCAATTTCCCTCAGAGCCGAAGGGGACTTCGGCACGAAAGGGGAAGAGTCTGAGCGGGCAACCCTCATCGGCTCCGAAGGCAGTGGAGCCGATGGAGATGACTCACCTCTCGACGCCCAAGCTCTCGACTCTGAAGCCAGAGGAGTCGAGGCTGGAGACATCGAGGCATACCGTTCCGCCCTCGGCTCCGAAGTCCATGGAGCCGAAGGAGAAGCCTGCCGTGACTTTTTAGCTGCTGGATCCGACGGGCAGGTTGGAGCCGAAGATTTTTTCTTCCTCGAAGGGGAAGAGGAAGAAGATAGGGCTTCCTCAAAGGAATGGGTAATAAGCCCTTTCAAAATTAATTTATTTTTCCTCTCTTGGAGGACGCGAGAGGAAAAAGCATGGCAAACGCTACAGGATTCCTGGAGGTGCTTCGGGCCCAAACAGTAGACACACAAAGAATGGTCGTCCGTAATGGACATTTTATAATTGCATTTGGAACATTTTTTAAACCCTGATGGTCTATGTTCCTTCGACATGGCTATCTACTTCAGACACACTAAACTTCAAAGACTTCAAAAAAAACTAGACAAACGACAGCCTAGACTTTAACTAAAATGCCTAGGCTAGGGCAAGGCCCCTCTAATTTAAACGGGATCACTTACCACAAAAAAATACAATTTTACCACAAAAAACTTTAAATACACAGTCACACAACAACAAGTAGCTGTTAAAACAGCTTTTGGGTAAGTTTTAGCACAAAGCTAGACAGAAAATAATTCACTAAGAGGCACTTAGCTCAGCCAAGTCCGAGACCACGTCTATGCTTCAGAAGCGGCAAATGAGATCTGGGGAAGCAGTAGTGGTGCATCCTGGGATACGGGGTAACTCAGCCAATAAGAGACTGCGTTCTATTGTATAGCGGCTGAGTTGGAGCCGAGGATCGGCTCCGAACCCATCTGTAGAGAATGTAGGCGAGATAGGATCACATTACATCTACACATTACAGAAGTTATCAACCTCAAAAAGCCACACAGTTCTCCAATATCAGCCAATATACACAATATCTCCAAGGGTAAAAGTCATCTGAATACTTCCACATTAAAGAGATTTGTAACTAATGAAGAGGATGCTGCTGGCAAACATCTACATTTCACTGCTTCATGTACAGATTCTGCCCTTGAAGAATAAACTGCCCATGGTTACATTTAAAAAAAAAAATGGTAAACTGGTAATTTTATAATAGGGAATGGCTGTCTTACTGCCAACAGGTT
Source organism: Protopterus annectens (assembly GCF_019279795.1). NCBI lineage: Eukaryota > Metazoa > Chordata > Ceratodontiformes > Protopteridae > Protopterus > Protopterus annectens. The sequence continues at coordinate 544,447,184 of NC_056741.1, read as the reverse complement.
CACAGTTACTAGGCATGTCTAACTTCTCAGAAGGGGCACATTCCATTGGGATGGTATGTGTGTGAATGGGCTGAGATTTGTCTACCTAGTAGTTTCAAAAATAAAACAAAGACACAACCCATGTTTTGTTTGTGAAGTCATTAGAATTTTACAGTCTCCATCATGCAAATGTCTTTAGAGTCTGTTCGCAGCAAACATGCTCACTTTATTTCTTCTCGTGTTGTGAATATGTAATAGTAGGTTTATTGTTTGTATTATAAAAGCAAAATATATGTATGGTTTTATGACTTTTACCTTAATCCATCAAATCATAATTGCGTTTTGATTTTATAATAGAAGAACTAAAAACATTATTTTGAACCTGAAAGTGATGTTTTCCAGCTGTTAAACTGTTATTACAGAAAAAAGCAAGAAAAGCATTACTATTAACAGCGACTTAGCACTCAGAAATCAAAGTGTAACTGTTTAAGTATCTCTGTGCCTAAAAGCACAATATAATTATGGTTTCTAACTGAATGTCCACATTTGCTGTCCAGAAAGTTTTACTTCTAAATGCCAAACTATTGCATAGATACCCACAAAGTTGTTACAAAAGTGCAACATTTCCAATCTGCAATATACTTAATTTCCAATATGTCTGCATATACAACTTCTACTCTTGATAGTGGAATGCAGTCCATACCCAAAATATCCCCGGGATTCATTAAACCCTATACAGAGTGTAGGAATAGTGCAGCAGCTGCTGCATGGAATATGGCCGCCAAGCGATTCAGCAAACAGCTGATCTGACGTGCATGAGCTTGGCAGCACTATTTCTGCACGGACAATACTGCCTGATGCTAATTACCTCATTTGCTGATGAAAACCATGCAAATGAGGTGAATTAAAGATTCAGCAAGCAGGCAGGTGTCGGTACAGGAATAGTGTAAGAAGCAGAAATGTGTTCAGTTACTAGCTGAACACATTTCTGCTAATTAGAAAATGGAGGCATGACAGCTCATAATAAAGCATGTATTATATCTAGTAGGCATGTCAATGGTTAAATATACTGGCATGATAAATAGTTTACATTTTTTAAGATAAAACTTTTTTTGGCCGATCTCAACCGTTTAAGCATACGGCAGTGGTGCACAAATGAGATTGTGCCAAAAAGGGGGAAAAATCAATTTTTATAGAAATCTGCATTTTGCCATTATAGTCAATGGCATGCAGAATGAAAACAATACCAGGGAATAGTGGTTGCTAAGGGGAGAGGCCCAGTCTAAGTGTGGTAACTATGGAGTAAGGCAGTGGTGTATGCAAATGAGGGGATTTATACTGAATCACAAATTTCTTCTAAGTGTCAGGCTGCACCTAACCGTGTAGCTGCTCTAACACCACCGTGTAGACAGGAAGAGCAGCTAACATGAAAAGGGGATGTGTCATGCTTGCAGTAAGCATATTGGAGCTCAGTGGCCCGTGTTTGCCCTTAGCTAAGCACAGCTAAGGAAAGGGTATGCGTCTGAGGCTGTATTGTCTTAGTCCATGAACTGCAGAGTGTGTTCCTGTCCAGGGAGGGCCAGTTCTGCTTAAAACTGTTTATTTTAGCTAAATGGGTGTGCGTGGTGCGCACCGGGGCCTAAAACAAACAAACAAAAAATAAAAACAACAAAAATAGCAGAACTGTTTACAATTGGGCACTGGGTGTGTGCGGCATGCATCGGGGCTTACACGGTGAGGAAATGGGAAGGGGAAACAGCAGAAGGAAGACAATCAAGGAAAACTACCATAGCTGACAGGTGGAATGTATCAGAATCAACCAATTACACAAGCAGCAGCCCAGCACACTACTATAACCTATGCTAACACCTTTCGGTCTGTTTTTTTCCCCACAAACTCTACACCACTAGTGTACACATTCAGGGGAATTTTAAACTGATAAAACTAACAAAACATGTAGGGGCTACTGTTGCTCTGATCTATCAGTATGTGCTAGAGACTGAGGGTGGTGAGGAGGATAATGCATTAGCACTACTCCACCAGTTCCTGGATGTCATGTGACTACATGCCGCTGAGTACATTTACTTCCCCAGAACCAGTGAGGAGAGGACCAGCAATATGCATCTCTTCCACCATGTAGCAGAATACCCAGAAGTACTGGGTGCCATAGACTGCATGCACATCCACATCAAACCACCACCCAGTGAGGAGAGTAGGGACTACCTAAACTGCAATGGGTTCCACTTCATCAACTGCCAGGTCATGTGCCATGCCCAGGGCATTATCATGAATGTGTGCTGGCAGCCCTGGAAGCTATCACAACTCCCACATTTGGCATTTGTCACAGCTGTACCGGGCGTTTGCCAATGGGCATATCCCATATGGCCATCTGGTGGGGGATGCTGGCTATGCACTGGAGTCGTGGATGATGACACCCATCAGAAATGCACACACACTCACACAAGAATGCCATAATGAGGCAAACGCACAGACCAGGATCATTATAGAGCATGTGTTTCAGATGCTCAAGTCACAGTTTCACTGCCTTAACACATCTGGTGGAGCCTTGCAGTACTCTCCAGCCACATGTGCACACATGTTCATAGTATGTGCCATGCTACACAATATGATCCTGTGAAAACAGCTGCAGCAGGAACAAAACAGGGAAGGGCAATACAGCCCCCTACCATTGCCAAGGTCTCCACAGGCACAGTGGGACTCGGAGGAGGAACATCCTGAGCCTACCCCTGTAGGCAGACGGAGGCGTGCCCAATATGCCCTGTCCTTTTCAAAGAGACAACACATAGCACATACACTGACACAGTAGGGCCTGAGGGAATGATCTCTCTCTCTCTGACTCGCACACACAGTAAAATGGATGCCAAACATCACACCACCTATACCTTACCATGTATAGGCAGTGTACTGTGTGCATCTGACATAGTCAGCCCTCAAGCACCATCCTCACATCAGCCTTAGGCACAAGGTAAGTCAGTTTCATTAACAAAATAAATGAATGGAGTGGAATGTTCTGATAGTATATTAATGGTATTTATTCAAGCATGCAAGGGAATGAGGTGGCTTACTGGGATAGCAGCAAACAACTGACAGCTCTGTGGGACAGCAGGAAATGTATTCCCAGTACTGGCCTACCCACACTATGCAGTACCACCCTAGTTGACAAATACCACTGCAGTATATGTGGTAAGCCAAATAACTGGGGGGTCAAAGGTCACATGCATGGATGTCAAAGTGGGGGTCCCATGCACACCCAGCCTCACCCAGCAGATGAGCTGTAGAAAAACATACAGAAATGTTTGGCAAAGGCCCCCACATGGCAACATCCATAAAATCTCCACCTGCAGACTTTTACACAGTGATATCACAGAAGGTCTGGCAGTGGCAGTATGGCTTTGAAAGATAAGAAGTCTGAAACTACAAATGTTTATGCCAGAACAATCTGACCTGTGGTCGATACTGTTATGCCTGTACTCTCAAAGATAGGGCAAACCTGTATGCTAAATTGGACCAAAATGTTAGGCAAATATCAGCATAGTCTCTGCAATTGTGTGTTGTGTACAGATGTGTCACCCCCCATAGTCCCATAGAAATGCAGTAACATGTCCCTAGCCTTAAGCAGCATCCAGCCATCAACTAGAGTGATGGCTCAACACAAACAGAAAACAATTGTCAGTAACACCCACAGTCAACTTACTGGTACCATCCCAGGGTTGTCCACTGCCGGCAGCCTGCGAAGATATGATCATCAGAATGCACTGCCTTGCTACAAATGGCCTGCATCTGTCACACCTGGCCTACAGGCCTGTGGTAAATGCCCATGCTTCACCCACAGTGCCATGTTAGGGAGTGTCATGGGGTCCATAACACCAACATAACTCAGTGTACAAAATGCAAAGAAAGGCCATACTGCTAACTGCTAGGAGAAAACCTGCCAGTGTCAGAGAGCCAGAAATCTGGACAAATCCATGAATAAGGGGTTGAAAAAGGTCCAAAGAGAAGGAAGCCTTTGAAATATTGCCCTAATAATGTTAGAAAGTTGATGGAATGATTGTAGCAGCATGGAATGTCTGAGGGGTACGAAGTCTGAAACTGCAATGTCAACTGTCAGTAATATCTGACTTCAACCCTGAGTAACTTGCAAAACACTTTTTCTTGAAAACCACACTTGTTTGGGTAACCAACAAGATATACGAGTCATGGATGTGGACATTCTGTGGTACTATGTACAGTCGACAAGCAGGGCTAGGAGTCTAAACATAGGAATGCACTCATTGCAGGCAGTCCTAACCCTGGAAGATGGTGACATGTCTGCACCCACAGAACCCAGACCCACAGCCATGAAGAGTGACACACCCTTCCCTGATCACTCATCCTATGCAACATCCTAACCCCAAAATGTGGCCAGCCAAGCAAAATGAGGTGGGCCATAGATATATGTGAGATAAACACACACCTCCAGGCTGGTAAAACAGTCTGACATACACACACACGGCCATCCAAGTGCAGTCAGCCTTTGAGAAAACCCCTATGCAAAGTACTGGTAGCTATAGGCAAACATATCTGACCCAGGACACCCCCCCCACATATCTTATCCCCTACAAATCTCTCTGGAGTCTGCCTGTCACCCTGATCCTGTCTGACTTATATTACCCAACCGTGGACTGGAAATCAGACCAGGCCAGAACAGAAATTCACAGAGATTCCACCATTGTAACATATCACCAAGGTACTGCACCGTTTCCACAGCACCGGCAGTCAATTCCTTGTAGACACACCACCCAACAGGCTGGATTGTGCAAGAATGCATAGCATTTGGCCCATAATCCTGGTGTGTGCATCATCCATCCTGTATTCCACTGGTAAATCACTGCGATGATCTGAGGAGGTACTGAAACAATATATGACAGTTTCAAATGGTATATATGTCAGATGTCTGATAATACAAGCCATGTAACCCTAGCAACCCATACATTACTGAGAGAAAATGTCACAATCACAGTATGGCCCATTGTCTCCCCATTTTGATAGGCTATCTCCAGATATCCTGCACTAACAGACTGAGAGATATGGCTATAGCACAAAACAAACTGGACTGGAGTACAACAATACCTGGAATGGAGTCCCACATGTACTATAGAAGGTTACACTGGGCATGCTCATACACTTAGAGAAATGTCAATAGGATCTAGGAATGAACAGGCCTTCCCCACCCAGTGCACGTCCCACTGCCCTACATTACCAGTCCTGAAGATGTCAAGTTGTGTGTGCGATAACTGTATAACACAACAGTACAAATAACTAGTAAGGTAGGAGTTCTAATCTCAGTCTTGGCAAACGTAAAAGTCTCTGTGTGTGTGTGTGTGTGTGTGTGTGTGTGTGTGTGTGTGTGTGTGTGTCTACAAGTTAAATCTTTTGGGACCATTCAAACCAAGTACAAGTGTTCCCCTTTCCCTACTTTTGCAGTCCCGCAGATATCAGTCACCTTAGAAGTCCCTTTCATCAGACCTCAGCCCCATAAGCTCTGTGGTGTGTGTGATAACTGCATAACACTATAGTACAAATAACTAGTTAGGTAGGAGGTCAGATGTAAAAGTGTGTGTGCTTGTGTGTGTGTGTGTGTGTGTGTGTGTGTGTGTGTGTGTGTGTGTTTACAAGTTAAAGCTTTTGGGTCCATTCAAACCCAGTGCACTTCCCCTTCCCCTACTTTACCAGTCCTGCAGATATCAGTCACCTTAGAAGTCCCTTTCATCTGGCCTCAGCCCCATAACCTCTGTAGTGTGTGTGATAACTGCGTAATACTATAGTACAAATAACTAGTTAGGTAGGAGTTCTAATCCCAGTTCTGGCAAATGTAAGTGTGTATATGTGTAGTTTAAAGTACTTTGTGGCTTCTGTCACCCACTACATCACCCATTGCCATACTTTACAAGAGCTGGTGATGTTCCTCACCTTAGAAGTACCTTTGGACACCCTTCACCCTATAAGCTCTGTGGCACATGTGATAAATACGTAACACTGTAGTAACAATAAATAGAAAGGCAGGGGTTTATTCTCAGACCAGGCACGTGTGTGTGTTTGACCAGTATCCTGTCTGTGGGGGGGGGGGTTGTGTTCGTGTGAGAACCATACCATTGGGGGTGGGTTTTGCTACTTTTTGCTGTTGCCCACCCAGTACATGTCCCAGTGTCTGCATTACAAGGTCCACAGTTGTCATCCACTCTAGAGGGACTTGTAGATACTCTGCAGCCCTATAAGCATTGTGCCATGTGCAATAACTATGTGACAGTATGGAATAGATAACAAGATAGGCTGCCCATCTAATCCTTGGATATCACTCCCCACTCAGGAATCATACACAAACACAGTCAGGTAGGCAGCCACACCTACATCAGTAGGTGGCCAGTAAACCGGCTCACAAACAGAACCCACAGTGTGAAAGCAGTGGATTCCATGCCAGACTGCTGAACATTAATGAGTGGAGTCCCACAGGCTGTGGACCTGGGTTTCCTCATGTTTGGGATCCACACCTCTGAGGACCAGCCTAATACAAAGACACCCTGGCTGACAATGTTTGTAGAAGACTACATGGTGGGTGCTATTATTACCCTCCCCATGTTAGATTGACATCCTTCACAAAGGCCTCTCTGAGACCTATGACTGTTGCCAGAATCCTGAACATAAGCTCAATGCCAGGTGATGTGCTGGTATCCCCTTTGGGTACAACATGGTTCCCATAAAGCAATACATTAATGGTAGTCCACTGAACACTGATGTTGGTATAATAGAACTAGGAACACACATTGACAGTGAGCTGTATGATGACCACCACATTGCCACTGTCTTCCGAAAGTCCTTCCATGTGTCACTTCTCCTGACTCAGGGTGTTGAATCCGGGAAGTAACAGGACAGTTTTTCCCTGTACACATCCCTCAGTAGGCCAATCAATGTGTACTATGGCCCATTTGCCATGTACCCCACTGGACACCAGCAACAACAGGAGAGGGTGCAAATGTACCTCACAAAGAAGATCTTAGGTACTACACACTTGCCCCATATGGACAGATTCCAACAACTGCAATGAATCTCTGTCTCATATTGGCTACTTAGATGTGATCTCTCCCCGACATACACAGCCATGTCTGACCCAGCCCTGTCAGGACTGTTACATCTGAGGAAACCAATCTGTCTACACAACATGCCCCAGATACCTCAACCCCATCCTCACAAAAAACAGGGCATGCTGGAAGGACAGGTTCACAACTCAGAGACTGGCCACGCCATGGAATAGACGCCACATACATGTCAAGCTGAGCACATCACTGTCCCTCTTTAACAGAAATCAGGAGGAGTGGATGGGGAATAGAATACCCACCCTGGGGATCACTCCAGTGACTATACTCAGTAGACACACTGGGGAGTATCATCAGGTGGCATGATGTCAGTGTATTCCCATGGGCTAGCCTTGTAAAGCCTCCATGGCCATTTGCCATGTACACAGCTATGACTCTTTGAACCCATGGATCTCAGTACTGTCAAGTGTGTGTGTGTGTGTGTGTGTGTGTGTGTGTGTGTGTGTGCATTAGTGTGTCTGAAAGTGTTTGTGAGTGTGTAAACATGTGGGCAAAAGTAGTTGGTGGCCCGTCTCACCCAGTACAACTACCGTTGCCATACCTTACAAGTGCTGTAGATGTTATTCACTATATAGGTACCTTGGGACATTTCACAACCTATAAGCTCTGTGGTGTATGCGGTAACTGCATAACACTATAATGTGGGTGTGTGTGTTTGTGTGTGTGTATTATTGTGTGTATATGTTTAGGTTACAGTATTTTGTGGCATCTCTTACCCAGTACATCACCCATTCTGATAATTTGGAAGGCCTAGTGATGTCCCTTGCCTTAGAAGTACCTTTGGACAAGTGGCACCCCATATCCTCCGTGGAGCCTGTGATAAATGTGTAACAATGTAGTAATTTACTATGAATAGTTTAAATAATATTAAATAATATATTTTTAAGAGTTGAATAGAATTGTTAATGTATATTTTATAAAATAATAATATTGTGAATAATGTTTAGGTTTAAATGCATAATGGCAAATGCTAGTAATTATTGTTAATTAAATGTAACTGAATGATTGATGGTTTTTTGGAATGTATTTAAGACAGTTATATTTTGAATGATGTATCCGTTGAAGGCAAGCAGCTGAGGTACCAGATCTTAAAGTAAAAGGATTTCCATATAAGCATGTCCCTGCATTGATGGTATGGATGGCATGGATGTGGCACAGGTATCATCATATGCACAGGGCGTTATGTTGTTTTGCCATAAGCCTAGGCTCGGCCACATGGTTGACATCATGTGTGTGTGTGTTTGGGGGGGGTGTTCATTAAATGGGCAGTGCAGGGGTGGTGTGTGTGTGTGTGTGTGTGTGTGTGTGTGTGTGTGTGTGTGTGTGTGTGTATATATATATATATATATATATATATATATATATATATATATATAGGTTACAGTATTTTGTGGCCTCTCTCACCCAGTACATCACCCATTGTCATAATTTGCAAGGCCTGGTGATGTCCCTTGCCTTAGAAGCACCTTTGGACAAGTGGCACCCCATAATCTCCGTGGCACTTGCAATAAATGTGTAACAATACAGTAACAATAAATAGATAGGTAGAGGTTCTACTCCCAGTCCTGGAAAATATGTGTGAGAGGAGTATCTTGTTTGTATTTGTGTGCGAAACACATCCATTGGATGGGCATGGACTCATATTTTATGCCATGTACTCATTCCTAAGTTTACTGTATGAGGTCCACTGTTCACATCAACTGTAGTGGTATCTGTAGACACTCTTCAGCCCTATAAGCCCTGTGCAACAGTATGGAATAGTATGGTACGAATAACAAGATAGGTTGGTCTGCTAATGTCAGTACTGGCAAGTGTGTGTGTGTGTGTGTGTGTGTGTGTGTGTGTGTGTGTGTGTGTGTGTGTTTGTGTGTGTTTGTGTGCGTGCACGCATTGGTGTGTATAGCAGTGGTTGTGAGAGTGTAGACTTGTATGTGACACTACTATGAGTACTCACACACCCAATATAGCCACCATTGCCATACCCCACAAGGTCATGTGTTGCTATGCACCTTACAGGTACCTTGTAACACTCATCACACTAGTAGTCCTGTGCCACCTGCAATAACTGCATAATAGTATGGTACCACAACTAGATGGGTAGGGGTTCCAAACACAACACTCGCAACTGTGATCCTGTGCATATGTGTGTGTGTGTGTGTGTGTGTGTGTGTGTGTGTGTGTGTGTGTGTGTGTGTGTGTGTGTGTGTGTGTTTGTGTGAACAATATTCTCTGTGCGTTTGGTCGACACAATATCCTCTGGAGTTGAGGGCGTTAACAATCTGAGGTGTGCTCCACTCACCACACTTACGATTGTCCACTATACTAGAGCTGATGTCAACCACCATAGACTGAGATACAACCCCTCAGCCTTATAAGCTGTGAGGCACATGCAAGAACTGTTACACAGACCTGGGAAATGTGTGCAGATACAGCTGTACCCTGACAATGATGTGGTCGAGGTGTTACTACATTGCCATACCCCTTGTTGTTGATGTCTGCAGTGCCACATTCTGCTGGCACACAGACACCTGGAACACAAACAGAATACAGCATGTGAGAACACATTTGCTTAGTGTTACTAACACCAATAATGCATCATGAACACACACTCTGATGTGTACCCATTATAAATGCCAGATGACAGCACCTTACACAGTATTAAATAGCTACACTCTACTAAAGTCACCCTGTGCATCAGTCCCATATAAGCATGTCTCTGCATTGATGGTATGGATGGCATGGATGTGGCACAGGTATCATCATATGCACAAGGTGTTGTGTAGGTTTTCCAGAAGTCTAGGCTGGGCCACATGGTTGACATAATGTGTGTGTGTGTGTGTGTGTGTGTGTGTGTGTGTGTGTGTGTGTGTGTGTGTGTCTGTGCGTGTGTGTGTGTGTGTGTGTGTTTGTGTGTAGGTTACAGTATTTTGTGGCCTCTCTCACCCAATACATCACCCATTATCATAATTTGCAAGGCCTGGTGATGTCCCTCACCTTAGAAGTACCTTTGACAAATGGCACCCCATAACCTCCACAGTGAGTGAGATAAATGTGTAACAATGTAGTAACAATAAATAGGTAGGGGTTCTACTCCCAGTCCTGGCAAATATGTGTGAGAGAGGAGTATCTTGTTTGTGTTTGTGTGCAAAACACATCCATTGGATGGGCATGGATTCATATTTTATGCCATGGTACACACAGTACTCATTCCTAAGTCTGCTGTATGAGGTCCACTGTTCACATCAACCGTAGTGGTATCTGTAGACACTCTTCAGCCCTATAAGCCCTGTGCAACAATATGGAATAGTATGGTACGAATAACAAGATAGCTTGATCTGCTAATGTCAGTACTGGCAAGTGTGTGTGTGTGTGTGTGTGTGTGTGTGTGTGTGTGTGTGTGTGTACGCATGCGTGTGTGCACTGGTGTGTATAGCAGTGGTTGTGAGTGTGTAGACTTGTATGTGACACTATTATGAGTACTCACACATCCAGTACATCCACCATTGTCATACACCACAAGGCTGTGTGTTGTTATGCACCTTACAGGTACCTTGTAACACTCATCACACTAGTAGTCCTGTGCCACCTGCAATAACCGCATAATAGTATGGTACCACAACTGCGCAGCCACGGTGGTGCAGCGGTTAGCATTGCTGCCTCACAATAAGAGGTTCTCTGGTTCGATCCTTGGCTGGGGTGCCTTCTGTGCGGAGTCTGCATGTCCTCCCAGTGGTTGCGTGGGTTTCCTCCGGGTGCTCTGGTTTCCTCCCACATCCCAAAGGCATGCTGTAGGTGGATTGGACATGCTAAATTGGCCCTAGGTGTGAGTGCATGTGTGTGTTTGTCTTCTGTGGAAGGTTGGGCACCGGGATGGCAACTCGACACCGTAAAACTCCACTGCCAATCACGAGCAGACAAGTGATCTGCTGTGGCGACCCCTAACAGGGCCGAGTCCAGATGCAGTACTACTCCCCCCTGATGATTACTGCCTTCTGGATCTGTATCCCTGTTGGAACCAGCCAGGATCACGTGCCATGGCCTGCTGCATTGTGGCGTGGACAGCACACCCCCTTCAGTAGTGCTGGTGGTACTGCCAACATGGGAATGCGATGGTGCACAGCCATGTAGACCCTCAGCTGATTGTGGTGCTGCCCTACAGCCACATGGCTGCTGGCCAGTGTCAGCCAAATGCTCAGGCACAGATATTCCACGGTCGAGGAGTGCCAAGGTCTCCCCCCACCATCTATCCATGACCCCAGTACGCTCACAGCTGCAGTGAGTTCATATCGCCACCAACACCAGGAAAGGGCTTATCCACGACCCTGCGTACATGTCTTCTATTATGTTCATTACATGCCTGTGCCCCATGACAGCATGAAAGATGTGTCTGGTGACTGCTGCCACAGCACTTGTAACAGGGGCATGTTGAGCTGCAATCCTCCTCCGAGCACCCCTGCCCATCTACCTGTGTGGGACCTTGCCAGCACACTGGCTGTGGCTAGTGCCTGCACCCTCACTTGCCATAGTCACCACTGTAGCCTGTTCCATGCCACCACCCGCCAACTGGCCATTATCTGCGGCCATTGGTAATGGGGTATGTGTGGACATTGTGACTGTGTGCACACCCTTAAAGTAATACTCTGTTAAAGCAACTTCTGATTTAATCACAGCATGCAGTCCTCTTGGGAATGTGTCTATCAGCATGGCACATCTTGAATTGCCAGTGTTTGCACATTCTCCCTTGCAAAACACATCCAACTATGTCAAATTGCAAGGGCATCCCCTATGCACTTCTCTCTTCAGATTGCCCTGCATATATCCTATTAGACGTAGGTGTGGGCTCTGACTCAGCCAGTGCAGAACATTGCATGTGCTCTGGTGAAGCCATCCTTTTATTGATATGGATGTATGGGCCATTGTTGTGTGGAAAGGTGGAATTCTTCACCATCCACAGCTATGTGGCAGACACCAGAACATTTTGGAGCCACAAGGAACCAGTGTTTAAAACTGTTCATAATCCCTTCTAACTTGGCTACAGCCCGAGTTCCAGCTTGTGAACAGCAGGACACTTCCATCCCCATACTTCATCGTGGGGGTGGGTTTGTTGTGGTGATGTGCAGTGGTGATATTGTGCCAAACACACCTGTCAGAATTGTGGCCAGTGAGTACAACTGTGGTCCCATATTACCAAAACACATTTTCCCACGTGCTTTTTGGAGACCTGATGTATTGTTTTCAGACTTTCACCAGAGGCTGGATATTGTTTGGTGTGAGGAACTTCCAACCCTACCCTATAGGCAGGACATATGGAGACCATGGAAAGTTGTTGTGACATGCAGTACACACCCAGTACTTGCTGGAGATTCCTGCTACTCCTTCACTGTTGCTGTAGGGCTCCCGGCAGCCTCCCTGGCCAGTTTTGGTCTTGTATTCTCATAGACTTTGGTGAGATGTCCACTCCTTTGCAATGTCACTGTAGCCCCATATTTTCACCACCTTTTGATGACTATCTGCACTGTGTCCCATGGTATGTGCAATGCTGTGGAAATGTTTGGGTACCCTTCTCCAGGCTGATACATCTCAAACATGTGGTCCTTTAGCAGCTTCATCAGCTCTATGTGAACCATTGCTGCTGCTGTAGCAGGCAACTGGGTATATGTTAGGATAATCCTGGTAGAACAGCTGACCGTTAGTTGCTATTAATCAAAAGAGTCTCTGTAATTGATGGCTGTTGTGTGCCCAATAAGATGTAATGCCGTAGTTATATCGAAAGCTGCCTCAACACAGTACTAGCTTCAGCCTGTGCACACATACGCATCTAGGTTGTTGTACTATTGTTATGTGTCATTATTGTTCTCCTAACAGATTTGTTTGCTTTACAATTGAATTGTACAGGTTATAGGTCACATGAAAGGTTGGCAGTATTCTGAACTTGTCTATTGTGCTCTCATTTTTGTATATCACACATGTCTGGCATTCTAACAGGTGTGTACACCATTTATATGCACTGTATACCACTAATTTATACAACATGACCCTAGTTTTAGGCCTTTGTCCCCCCATTTTGTCGGTCTTTGTCCAGGTGTCCTGCAATGACAGGTTGTGAGGTATGCTACAGATATATGACATCTCCTGCAAATAGGCCCCTGTCATGACCACCGTGATGCAATGCAGTAAACACCACCACAGGTGAACATGCAGATATTGCCAAATGGCAGAGTGTAACAGTTGTGTGCATGGTCACATGCATTAACTTTAGCATGCCTTAGGTACTGGTGAGCCACAACAGGAAAACCCCATACTTACTGGCTTCAGGCTGCTGTCCCATGTGCAGACCAGAGGGACCTATGTAGTTGTGAGAGAGAGGTATTGTCAGCAGATTCACATTAGGCATTGTTACATGATGAATGCTATGTTTCTGCACAGGTACAGTACACACTATGATATTACACAATTTGCTGTCCTTCACCATAGATGTACACTTGTGTGCATTACAACACCCCACCCACTAATCCATTTTGCACTGACATATGCATCTAGAAACTCAGTAGAAGACAGTTTAAATGCCACCTCATTACATTGATGTGCACTTTGGCCTTAACTGGATGCTCCTCGCCTGTTGCCTGGGTGCCATCCACCTACACAACTGCTGTTTCCCGTGTTTGAGTTTGTGTGGGGGCTACCCCAAGGTTGGCAAGGAGCTCCTCTGTCACTGTAAGTGGGGCCTGTGCAGCTGGCCCCCCCACTGGTAGTAGTACAGTCCCTCACTATAGTAGCAGCCCTTTGCTGGGCATGACGTATCAGGTAAGCTACTCTATGCTCTATCCATGGTGGCCCAACACATTCACTCTGTGGATGATCCCATCTAACAGGGCAGCCTGTTCCTGCAGATTTTGTAGGCTACGGCCAGAAAGGATGCCATAGTTAAAATTACAGCTTCTATGATGGATGCTGTCTCCGCATCGGTGTAAGGCATTTGCCGCTGCATGGCACCTGGCGGACATACACAGGGAAACACATCACAGGACCTCAGATATTGTCCAGAATTTTTTACAGAGCCAACATATGCATATGGACTATCATTAGTCACCACTTACAAACACATCATACCACTGTACCTGGCAGCACTGTACGAACATGCATTGTACTCCTGGTCCTGATGTGTCATGTTCCCCCCAATGAGGGCCAGTACATTGCGTAAACCACCATTCGTTATTCACATTTGTGTAGCGGGTTGACAGTGGCCATGTTCCTTGCAGATGGGATGTCAATTGGTGCTCAGGCTTTTCTTGCATTCACTGTGTAATGGAGCTGGAAGCATATTCCTGGGTTCATGTAGGATGCAGACAGGAATGTTATCAGGTCCCAAGGGGACTTGCTTTTGTCAACTTTGATTAGGCAGTTTGGACTTGATCCATGATGATGAGGGGAGGAGTGCATGTAATGTGCATGTCCACCTATACTGATGGTGATCCAGGGTGGTGATGTTTGCCCTAAACCTGTCTGCAGCAGGTTGGCTGTAGCTATGGTGTGTATATCTGTTCTGTGATTGACCACCATTACAGCGTGGGTTGGGTTGGTGTCTCTGAGACTGCAGACATATGTGAAGATGGCCTTGTGATTGCCCTTAGTGGATGTGTCCAATTTGTACTCATAGTTAGCCTTACAGTATTCCACCTGTACCCTAATATGCTCGTTCAGACAAAGGTTGACATGCAGCCCAGTTGGTGCCTGCTCCTACTTTGCCCTGTACAACCAATATAGCATCACATTATGTGCTTTATGCATTCCTGCTGTCCAGGAAAGGGGTTTTCTCTATTTTGGTGGAGAGAGGTTTTACAAGTAAGGTATTGCTGAGGGCATACAGCTAAGTGGGTGGTCATATATCTGTTTGTAGTAGGCATGGACACAGGGTCAGAACACCGTTGGCCACCTCTACAATTTCAGTGTGATACTCCTTATTATACTACCCATATCTGTGTCAGGGCAATGACACCACCAGTAACTGTAGAGGTGTAACTCTGTTGGATGCACAGAAACTAAGGCTGCACACATGTACAACATGTGCAGCCTATTCACCTGACATTTTGCATCCCGTGTCAGTTGTTATGAGGCAGCCAGTTACACCTACCCATACATACATATGCACAGATAATACCTGCTATACATTTCTGTTCTATGTCAGTATGGCACACAGTAATGACAGCATTGCTGCTCGGTCAGTCATATCAACCTGTTAGGGCAGGACATCTGTAGGACAACGCACATACATGGTGGGCTATGGGCCACAATTAGTGACACTTCCTTCATATTACTGTAATACACATATGTCATTTGATAGTGCAGCAGCCTTTGCATTCACAGACATACCCTGTAGGATGTCTGATGCTCATATAGAAGGCAGAGAGGTGAAAGGCTAGTTGTGTGGTAGTGAGAGTAGGAACTGTTAATGTTATGAGTATGACTGGTATGGGGACAGAACTAGCTGATATGCTGGACAGAGGAAAGGTGGATAGATTGTGTGTGCCAGAGACCAGATGGAAGGGGTGCACAGCTGTGTAATTGGAGTCAGGTACAAATAGTTCTATCATGGTGTTTATGGGAGGGGAAATGGTGTAGTGGTTAACCTGAAGGAACATTATGCCAAGACTGTTTGTGGAGGTGATACGAGTGTCAGTGTTCAGGAGGCTGGGAATTGATGGTGTAATGATGACAGTAGTTAGTGCATATGCTCCCCTAATTGCATGTGTGATGGATGAGACAGACGTACTTTGGTGTCTTTGGATGAAGTGGTGATGCGTGTACCCAAGGATGAATGAGTGGTGGTTGGAGCAGATTTCAGTGGGCATGTTGGTGAAGGGTACAGAGGGGATGCAGATGTTATGTGTAGGTATGGTGTTAAGTAAAGGAATGCAGACGGTGAGATGGTGGTGGAGTTTGCAACAAAGGTTGGACATGGGTGTGGTGAATACATAGTATTACAAGACGGAAGGGCAAAGGGTGACATACATGAGTGGAGGAAGATGCACAAAGGTGGATTATCTCCTATGCAGGTGGGCCTGCTTGAAGGGGATTTGTGGTGACAGGGGAAAGTGTAGTTAGGCAGCATGGAAAGTTGGCCTGTGGGATGATGTTGGTGATCATGAAGAGGGGGAGGAGTGTGAGGGCGGCATCATGGATAAAATGGTGGATACTGAGAAAGGGTGATTGTGAGGATGAGTTCAGGGAAGAGTTAAGACAGGCAGTGGGTGGCAGTGAAGAGTTAGGAAATATCTGGGTAACTACATCCGAGCTAGTAAGGGAGATGAGTAGAACGGGGCTTGGTGTGACATCTGCACAGAGGAAGGAGGACAAGGAAACCTGGTGGTGGCATGAGGAAGTACAGGGGAGTTTACAGAAAAAGAGGTTGGTCAAGGAGAAGTGGGATTGTTAGACAGATGCAGAAAGTAAACAGGTGTATAGGGAGATGGGGTGCATGGCAAAGAGAGTGGTGGTAAAGGCTGAGGATGGGGTATCTGAAGGGTTGTATGTAAGGTTGGACACCAAGGATGGAAAATAGGACCTGTACCAATTGGCTTGACATAGGCATGTAGCTAGGAAGGATGTGCAGCATTTAAGGCTGAGAAAGGATAATGGTGGAACTGCACTCACTAGCAAGGAGGGTGTGTCTAGCAGGTGGAAACAGTACTTTGATGGGCTGTTGAATGAAGAGAATGAGAGAGTGAGAAGGTTGGATGATATGGGTATGGTGAATCCGTATGTACAACAGATTATCAAGGGGAAAGTATGGATAGCTGTGAAGAGGTTTAAGAATGGAAAGGCTATTGGTCCAGATGACATACCTGTGGAAGTATGGATGTGTTTAGGACAAATGGCAGTGGTCTTTTTAACCGGATTCTTTACTGTAATCTAGGAAAGTGAGAGGATGCGTGAGGAGTGGATGAAATGTGTTTGGGTATTGATTATGAGAATAAGGGTGGTGTGCAGAGCTGTAGTAACTAAAGAGGGATAACACTGATCAGTCACAGCATGAGATACTGGTAAAGGGTGGTGAAAGATAGCATAAGAAGGGAGGTGAGGATTACTGATCAGCAGCATGGTTTCATGCCAGGATAGAGCAGTACAGATGCAATGTTTGCTCTGAGAGTGTTGATGGGGGCATACAGGTAAGTCGGATGTAGCTGTGTTGTGTCTTTGTGGACTTACAGACAGCATATGATAGGATGCCTAGAGAGGGGATGTGGTATTGTGAGGTGGTCAGGAGTGGTGGAGGAATCCATAAGAATGCTAAAGGATATGTACAAGGCTAGTGTGACAGCAGTGAGTTCTGCATTGAGAGTGACAGTTGTGTTTAAGGTGGAGGTGGGAGTACATCATGGATCAGGTATGAGCCCTTTCTTATTTGCAGTGGTGATGAACATGTTGACAGACATGATCAGAGTCCCCCTAGACTGTACTGTTTGCAGATGACATTATGGTCTGTAGTGAGAGTAGGGAACAGGTTGAGGAGACCCTGGAGAGGTGGAAGTATGGTCTACAGTGGGAGGAATGATGGTCAGCAGGACTAAGATGGAATATATGTGTGTGAATAGGAGGGAGGATGGAGGAATGGTTAGGATGCAGGGAGTACAGTTTGCAAAAGTGGACAGGTGTAAATACTTGGGAACAACAGTTCAAAGTAATGGCGAGTGTGGGGGAGAGGTGACAACATGAGTACGAGCAGGATGTAGGTGGTAGGGAAGAGTGTCATGTGTGATTTTTGACAGACAAGTACCATTAAGAGTGATATGGAAGGTCTACAAGAGGGTAGTGAGACCAGCTATGTTATATGGGTTGGAGACATTGGCTTTGAAAAAAGAGGCACAAGTCAGACCTGGATGTAGAACAGTTACTGATGGTATGATTTGCACTGGGTGTGGCCCAGCATTGTCACAGTCGGTATTGTGCAACACACACACTCCAGTAGTGGTCATATGTGAGCCATCCTTTCCTGGGGTGACTCAGGGCCCTGAGCTGTGTTCTATGTCACTGCAGACAGACACAGTTTCTATGGCCATAGTTTCTGCTCAGCAATATATCAGTACAGCATGTGTTGTTGAGACATAATATTGTTTGAACTTCCTATTTTCCACGTTTATATGCCCCCTACTATATTCCATTACAGGCTTGATTGTTTGACATAACCGTGTTTATTTGTTTTCAGTTCAGTTGGTATACTCCATCAGAGTGTGTGTGTGTGTGTGTGTGTGTGTGTGTGTGTGTGTGTGTGTGTGTGTGTGTGTGTGTGTGTGTGTGTGTGTGTGTGTGTGTGTGTGTGTGTGTGTGTGTGTGTGTGTGTGTCTCAGACAGATGTAGGATATACATCTGTTTTGTATAGGCAGCATCTTGCCTTTAGTTGGTAATGCTCATGAGCAGCTGATGGCCTGTGCACCAACTGGAGTCCCCCACTTGCTAACTGCATGTGGAACAGCTGTGGTATCATTCCCATACCCAATAGCATGGAAACACACTCTTACAACTGAGTACTTCATGTGGGCGTTGCCCCTTTTTCTTGCCTGGGAGGTGTACTTCATGGAGGTGTGTGACAAACAGCATCACAGAGTGTAGTTGGGAATACCTTTTACAACGAACTGTGGAGAGACCCCAACAAACTGGGGAGAATGTTCCAGACATGGGGACAGAATGTAAGTATTGCTGTTATACAATATCACAGTCAAAGGAGGCAGTGGAACACAGCAGTAAAATTCATGAATTTAATCCCAGAACAAGCAGTAGAACAAACAGTAAAGCCTTAAAGCCACACCAAAAAATGCAGCTCAAAGCTCATTGTATAAATACAAAAACATTTAATTCATAAAAACATATAAAGCATTTCATTCAACAGCTAAAAAATGCAGCTCAGAACTCATTATATAAACATGAAAACATTTCATACTTAAAAGCATATAGTACATTTCATTCATAAAAACATTATAAAAATACTGAACATAATTAATATCTATCTGGCTAAGGGCCTATTCATTAAAACTGGTTTAATAGAAAATTTATCACTGAGGCCTTTTCCCATATTAGCTTTCATTCTAATAATCCAGTTCAATTCTTTGCTTTCTACCTTAGTTCTATGTGGGCCCCCCCATATACCCACATTGACTGTTTCAACAACCATAAACTTAAAATTGTGCTGAGCACCTAGTAACATGATGTGCTTAGATAAAGCATTAGTCTCAGCTCTCCTGGAGATATCATATTGATGCTCCCTCACTCGTAGCCTGCGTGCTGTCATCCCAATGTAGAAACAGTAACAAACCGTGCAGTAGGCTAAATAAACTAGATTCACTGTCTTACAGTATGTAAGGTTTGAGTGGGTTTACATGGTGGTAAACAATGCCAACACATGGTTAAACGGGAAACTGCTTAATCTGTGTAGGCATCTGTGTAGGCATCACTTAGCATTGCGCAAACTACTGCTGCTTACTGCAGCTTACTCCCATGCTAATTTCTTTAAAAGAAAAGAAAAAAAGGGGTGATAAGAAAGTGGTGAAAAAGGGGCCATGCAGATGGAATGTGACAGATAGCTAGGGATGTGCAGGACAGGTGTAGGGAAGGTCCATAGTCATCCATTTTTGATTCAGCAACAGCTGTGCATTTGTACTGAATTTGGAGGTGAATTTGGACACTCAAACCCCTGAGAGAGGGGTGAGGACAACAGTAATGTGTTGTTAAGCCAATTAGACCAGATTACATGAATCCAGTGGACACGTGTGCAAAATGGACAGCTATGTATGGGACAACATTTTTTGTGGGAACAGATTGCCCCCCTTTTTTTATAAGGTGCGAATGGGATGCTGGGGAAAAACAGTAGATATATTTGGGGAGGTAGGTTGGGTAGGAAGACAGAAAAGACAGCAGACAGGAGCAGTATATGACACATGTGGTTGGTAAACACCTTGGATGGGGACAGTGGTTGGGAATCGGATGCCCACGAGCCTCCAAATGGATACAGTGGGACTGAGGTCCCTACCCATGGGCAGTCACCACTATACCTTCACGACCCCAAAGGTGGCTGTGCTGGGGACTGAGCAGGAGGGGCAAACTGACCCTCAAGATGCACCACATGGCCCTCAGACTGGTGTAGCAGATCTCTGAACTCCTTTTGAAGCATGCTATGCCAAACCCTGGACCTGACTTCGGGAGACAGTGTCCTGTCCATGCCCGCTCCCAGGGGGGGACGGGCTCCATCCCCTGAGGCGGTTCCACCCAAAGGTGGTGCAGGGCCAGTGGACGAGGAGGTCCCGGGTTGGGTCCCAGACCTTCTGGGGCCCGGTGCCACGGGCAATTGAGGCGGGACAGGCGGATCCGCTGGGATCGGCCTTTCCAGACGTGCTATGGTGTTGCAGTTTTATAACATATGTTGGTTAGTCATGAAAAATACATTCCAGGATTAGTTATAACAGCATGCATAGGTATTCCCATTAACCAAAAAAAAAAAACAGATTTGGAACAGTTACATAGCAAACAGAACACATGCATATATGGAATCACAGTGGACATTATAACAGCATGCAGGTTACATTGACAGCAACAGGCCACCAATTATAGTATAGTATTTGAACAGGGAACATTAATAGTTAAATGTTTAAATATTTCTAGAACAATAGGACAAGTGTCCCAACAGTAGGTTTGGTGAAAAACATACCCATTGACTTATGTGTTTAGATTATTGGTGCAGATAGGGTGGGGGAGACAGAGAGCTGTCAATTAACAACTGTATATGCTTCAGTTGCTCAAAATTCTAATGATCATTGCTCTAATCATTACTCTCCATGTATTACCTCACTTTACATCGACCTATGGCCTTTGGTTGGGCAGTGGTGTGTGTGTGTGTGTGTGTGTGTGTGTGTGTGTGTGTGTGCTACTGCCATACTCTGCCTTGATTTGTATTGATCATCCTGGGTGTTGGCGGCAGTGAGGCTGGGTGTTGCCAGCAATGACCACTAGCTGTAACAGCGTGACACTTGAGTGAGATTTCTTGGAGGAGACTACTTGGTGTATGTACTTATCTTGCTGTCATTTGCAGCCTTGAGGTTGGACAGTAGGTTTTGTACACAGTGTATAAGTACAGCCTTCTTACAGCTAAGATATACCTTTTCTTACCTGGCAGGCCTGTGGAGAAATTTCTGTTAACACTACCCTACTGTTTCTACCCATATTCACATAGTCAGGGTTACATATGTGCACTCATAGTGTGTGTGTGTGTGTGTGTGTGTGTGTGTGTGTGTGTGTGTGTGTGTGTGTGTGTGTGTGTGTGTGTGTGTTCTACTGCCATACTCTGCCTTGATTTCTATTGGTCACCCTGGGAGTTGGCGGCAGTAACCATTAGCTGTGACAGCGTGACACTTGAGGGACATTTCTTGGAGAAAACTACTTGGTGTATATACTTATCTTGCTGTCATTTGCAGCCTTGGGGTTGGACAGAGGGTGTTGTACACAGTGTATAAGTACAGCCTTCTTACAGCTAAGATATACCTTTTCTTACCTGACAGACCTGTGGAGAAATTTCTGTTAACACTACCCTACTGTTTCTACCCATATTCACATAGTCAGGGTTACATATGTGCACTCATACTGTGTGTGTGTGTGTGTGTGTGTGTGTGTGTGTGTGTGTGTGTGTGTGTGTGTGTGTGTGTGTGTGTGTGTGTGTGTGTGTGTATGCGTTTGTGCACTATGCCATACTCTGCCTTGATTTCTATCGGTCACCCTGGGTGTCGGCGGCAGTGACCATTAGCTGTGACAGCGTGACACTTGAGGGACATTTCTTGGAGGAGACTACTTGGTGTATGTACTTATCTTGCTGTCATTTGCAGCCTTGGGGTTAGACAGTGGGTGTTGTACACAGTGTATAAGTACAGCCTTCTTACAGCTAAGATTTACATTTTCTTACCTGTGGAGGAAATTTCTGTTAACAGTACCTGACTGTTTCTACACATAGTCACATATTCCTGGGTAAAATTATGCATACAGCTTACTACCACTCCCGTGCCTGTTTGTGCAAAAAATACAAGTTTGTGTTTCATCAGAATGAGCTATTGAGACAGTGCTGTCTTTTGTTTGACTGTTTTCTGCCTAATACTCTCTTGGTTGTACAATCTGACCTTGTAATTCTGACATTCATGCATGGCAGACAGTTCTTATATTGTGTAGTCATACTTTGACATAGCACAGTCTGGAAAACACTGGTTAACACAACATTACTATTCAGGTATCAGATCTTGGTGCATGGAACATTTCATATAGTTTATCTCCTGTTTTACAACTTCACAATCTTTGTCAGATGAGCCTTGATTATGTAATGCTTTCAGAGCTATAGTTGCTATGCAGAAACTGTACACATTTCGATTCATACCACCACATACCAAAGTAAACACAACCAGTCCGGAGTTTTGACTTTTATTGACAGGTACTGACACTTTTATTGATATATATACCCTGTAGGTCACTATTACTCTGCTAATGTCTCGTTTATTCAGTACAAACCATACCCATTTTTAAATACTGACAGGTGACATTCTACTCCTTTCTATATATTTACCCTGAATATTACAAGCTAGATTTGTACTCACCAGCCTCGCAATGCAGCCTTAGCAGCCTGCTGGCATGGGCATCCACGTTCGCAGACCTCTCATCTGCAGCTCTACAGGAGATAGAGAAACATTTAGGCATACCTATCCATCTCATACTTAGGCTGGACTTTGTTACACAATAATTGATAGTGATACTTACACACTGCTGGGACATTCTGTGCCTGAGCCTCTTGGATTCACTGGTCCAAGAGGTCCCTCTTTCTATGCTTCAGGTCATTATAATGGTGCTGGACCTACTCACCAGTGTGAGGGATGCCAGTAGCACTGGTGAGGTCATGTGCAAGATGGTCCCAGGCCTCCACTTTGTATTGGGAGCCCTGGTACTGGTCCTGGTGTTTTACAAGGAGTCCAACCATGACCCTGAACTTCTGAATGCCCCAACTCTGTGGCCGAAAGTGCACATCTTCACCAATACCAGCCATTGTGCCTGCAGTGATCAGCTACAACTGGTTATGGTTGTATTCCCACCCGCAGGGTTTAAATAGAGCTGGATTCCCACTCTTTGTCCCGATTGGCCAATTTTGAATACAATGAGCTAAGCTAAGTGACAGGCAAACCCATTTAGCACAGATAAGCATTGCTTAAAGGGATAGATACTAAGCACTGCTTACCAATGTGCAAATCCACTTAGCTACGCTAATTATTGCTAAGCATACAAATTTAAGCACTGCTTAATCCGGCTAAGCATAGCTGAGCACAATTTAGCATTGTTCAGCTTTCATTTTATGCACTATCAGGATTGTGGGGTTGAGTCCTTCTTAATGACATCTTATGATATGTATGTTTCCCTTCCATAACATCCTCCTATGTGCTTTCATTACATTATATTCTTTTGTGGCTATACAGTATGGGACACTTGTGTTTATATGGGGGTTTCACATATGTACTACACTGACACCTCACATTTGGACCTGCTACACTACCCTGATTAACAAATATATGTTATTCACTACCTATATATAAAAATATACTTTTAGTGGTGTTTTCACATATAAAAATGAATGGATTACATTGAGACTCAAACCATGGATAACTGCATGCTAAGCAAATGCTCTAACCACTACGCTATTTCATTTTGACTATTTTGGCTGTATATTTTTATTTAGCACCTTTAGATGTTTAAGCTACGCAAGACACAAATGCGAGATGCGCACACCCACTCAGCTACGCTTAAACTTTATTGGGAACGGAAAAAAAAATAAAAGTGTTTTATTTTTATTTACTTTAGGGGTATGCACATTGCTTTCTGCCTCTTAGGGCAGGACATCTTGGCAACTACATCATATAGGAGGTATTATTTTACATGTTCATCTCAGGAACATGCTTATTTATTTGGTATGCCAGCATGCACACTGGCATACCATTGTGGACATTATCTGTGCTGGACCATTGTGGGGGGCTATGCTTCTGTGTGTATTAATGTATTTTGTCCACAGACACTGTTATGTTAACAGTGTCTGTAGACACTTTTAGTAGCTTTAGAATTGCCGTACGGCAATTCTATAGTGCAGGGGGCGTGTGTACTGTGCGACCAATGCTCAGACATGCCCCCTGCACTTGTTCATGGATCGTGCACGTGCAGGTTATACAGCAGTGCGCCTTCATGACTATGCAAGGCATGCTGCTGTGCTGCACTGGCACAATCCACTCCGTGCAGGAATAGCAATATTCCTGCACAGAGTTTAATGAATCCCAGGGTATGTCTTTATTTTGGTGTTGTACAACAGAAATAAATAAATAACAAACAACAAATAAATAATCATAAGTATTTCACCAGGCAAGGAAAAAATTTCTGTACTCCCATTTAATTCAAGACTGAGCGCAAAGACATCTTGTGGGTAGAAATGTTTTCCTGTGCTTTGTATCAAAGAACCATGTTAATCAGCTAATCACAGCACAGAAAAGGGGTAGACAGTGGAGTCAACAGGAGATGTATGTACTACCTTTAAGCTTAGATTCAAATAAGGATTTTTTTTTTGAAAAAAATGAAAGTATATTTTTTTCCATCACTCCCCCCCTCGACAGTCAAGCAATACCAAATAATACCTCTGGTGCAAACAGGATGAGACAAATTTGTTCTTAAATCATATATCAACACAAAGAGCAACACTGCAGTCTATACAGTTGTAGCATGTTTTGATGCTTCTTCATGTGTACTCATTTTCCTCTCTTGTACCCTGGTTGGCACATACATCTGAGACTTTGGGTGAAATAACCCTACATCACTTTGCTGTGTTCTTTTCCTTGGGGGTATTACAACTTAGCAGAGAATTGTTTACCAAAAAAGCACAGATCTGTAGTTGTGCTGACATGGTACCTTTCTTGAATCTGCTGTACACGCTTTATTATGTACTGCTAATTGGTTGTATTATACTACCTTTCTTTTTTGTAAATCAGAAAGGGGTTTTACACTGCAATATCTAACATATGGAAATAACTTTTTTGTATTTTTTCATCTTACAAATACACTCATAGTTTCTGACCATTTGATCATTGACATCTGGTCAGCCCATTTTGATGATGAGCTTCATACTACTATCATGCCATGTGACACACATTATTATTTAGCCCACCTCTGCGGTGATAAACATGTATACTTCTTTGGTGGAGGGAGGCCTGATATGCCACATTATGAATCATATTTTTTTTAATTTAATTTCTCCTCCAGTGCCAGTCAGCCGACATCCCTTCCTTCCTCAGGAGCCATTATATATGCATCCCTCAGGTGTTTTGTGAGTAAGTTCCTAAACCCACCCCAGTGGCTGATATTAAAATCCAACTGTGGGGACATTCTGTGACCTCCTTTAGCATGTGTGTGTGTGTGTGTGTGTGTGTGTGTGTGTGTGTGTGTGTGTGTGCTCGTGGGTATGTGTATGTGTGTGCTCTCTCACATACATACATAGGCACACACCCAACCCCCCCGGCCCCAAAAAAAGGACTACTGTGGAATAGCAAGGCCTCTTGCTGCAGTCTAATAGCCATGGTTGTTATACAAGCCTACGGAGTAATTTGGACAACTAGAACAACCCTGGCCTCTCCCCAAGATGGGTGAGCCATTGTGAACTACTCACTTTCTTAATCTGCTTGCTCTTCAGGTGCATAGGCCACTAGCAAAACTCAGATTGTAGGGATTCAAAGATGGCTGCCATTCTGTAAACTCTGCTGAACTGCAGCTCTTCATTTAACCTGAGAAAAATCTACACCCTGAGTAGATACCAAGAGGTTTTAACATCAAATTAACGACAAAAAAGATGCAACTACATTTAATTAATCTGTAATCAGGAAAAAAAAGTGGAAAAAAACTATTTATCTATCAGGATTACAAGTGATTAGATTAGCTAGCTCTGAAGAGAGAAGCAAACAAAGGACCGTGTGCTTTCTTTACTTTACCTCTCTGTTTTGGGAAAGAAAAATGTCACAAGAAGGGAAAAACATGGAAACAACTACTACTAAAACAAAGCTCTCGGAATTACAGTCACCAGGAAAAGATGTGAGTGCTAAAAAACAAAGAATTACTAGACAACAGGAACAGCAGAAGCCAGAGACTAGATCTAAAACTGATCAACCACTGAACATGGAAGATATCAAACATGTTTTGTTACCTATACAAGAAGCCCTAAAAGAATTGACTTCTCAAATACAAACTTTTGGAGTTTTATGTTATCAGTTGCTTGAGAGACAGAGGCTCGAATTTCTGAAACTGAGGACAAAGTAGATTTGCTGGAAAAAAAAAACAAATGTACACGATGTGGATATACAAGCCATGCAAAGCAAAATTACTGACTTAGAAGCGAGGTCTAGGAGAAATAACATCATTATTAGAGGGATCCCTGAAAACATTCAGTATACTGAGCTAATTCCAACTATAACACAAATATTTGAAATGCTGTTAAATGACTGATGGGGTGAAACAAATTGTTATCGAAAGAGCACACAGAGCTCTGAGAGAGGTACAAGCTTCTAACACTCCTAGACCTGTGTATGTTAAAATATTGAACTTTCAAGATGTCAGCAAAATACTTTTTACTGCAAAAAAATGGTGGTTATGTTATGTGGAAAAATAATAAAATATCTCTGGCTCAGGATTTACCTCTGCAAGTCAGGCAAGCTAGACAGTCTTTATCTGCATACTGTAAATTTCTGATTGATAAACAAATTAAATTCCAAATGAAATACCCTAATGTGCTTACATTTATGTTGGATGGGATTAAATACTCTGTTTCTACTAAAAACGAGGCAAAAAACTTGTTTCTGAAAGTTTTTAAAGGTTTACCTGCATCAGAGGTTTGAAATAAACTTCCGTTGGGACTGGCATGCTCCTGAGGTCAGATCCATTGTGTACTATACTTCAAGGTCCAGGTAATCCTTTGTTTTCTTCTTAAATCGTTTAGGCCTCTGTAAAAGCAATAAAACTGTTTGTTTTCAATAGTCCAAGGTTCCTTTGGCCGTTTTCCGAACGTTTATGGCCTCGATGAACTATTTTCGTTGAGTGGTAAGCAGGAAATGCCTAGAATGCAGCCAAGAGTGTGGATTTCGATGCGACACTTCCTGTGGTCCGGCTGTTAAAGCGGTCCCCTGTCGCGAGTATTGTTAATGGTTTCCAGGCTTGAGAAACTGAGGAGAACTGACATAATGTATTAATGTTCTTTTTAAAAGTGAATAACATTATAGTATGTACTTTAAGCACATAATAACATATTTTTTTTTGTTTTTTCTTATAGCTTTGAACCAAATCTTGATTTTACACTAGTTACAGAGGGTGCAGGGTTTAGTAATGTTTATATGAATATAAATGTTAAGATAGTCATTATTGTGTGGTTTCAATCTGATAACTAATGTTATTTTAATTAAGAACTAAAATATGTAAATACAAAACTCTGATAATTCAATTATATATGTATTAGTAGTTACAGGCATTGTGTTTGGTACAGGATTATAATGTAGTATGCAATTCATTTTTTTTTCTCTCCCTTCTCTCTAAAAGTGGAATATATATAATGACTGAAACAAATGAGGTATTTGGGTTAGGAATAAATAGCTAATCAACTTATTAAAATTTTCCTTTTAATGGTAATAATACCTTCTAAAGTAGATTTGCTTAAATAATAGTTAGATCAAAAGCTGTAGATCAATAGCAGTGTTTGTTAGGGAATGTTTAGTTTAAACTTTGTCGTAGTTAAGCTAGAATATATAGGTTGTAAGTCTAGGAAATGTTTTAAATTTTATTATATGATGCTTTTAAATGTGTTTGTTTCTTTAACCCTTTTCATATTTTGTCTCATACAAGACCTATATATGTCCTGGTCCGGGGGTAAAGTGGGTAAGCACTGGTTTGGGACGGGATGTAGAAAATGCTTCCAGATTATGTATATGATGCAGTTAGTACATATCTATTTTATATTTTCCCTCTTAAACTATTACTGTGCAGTTAGACCTGTGTATGTGAGAGTTAGACTCATGGAACGTTAAAGGGCTCCAGAACTTAAAGAAGAGGAAACTTCTGCAAGAAACACATTTGATGAATGACCAATGGGCTGATATTAAAAAAAAGAACTGGATCAGAGCAGTAGTGGCATCAGAAGGTAAGACAAACAGTGCTGGGGTGGCTATAATTATTAAAAATCAATATAAAGACAAGATTCTAGATTCTAAAGCAGATAAAAATGGGCGATGGTGTTATGTTATTTTATTGAACAATGCATTTGATAAACCTCTTATACTTCTAAATATCTATGCGCCCTGCAATGACCAACAAAGCTTTATAACATCATTATATTCAATCTTAACACAATATGATGGTTATTATTTTATTGTGGGTGGGGACTGGAATACTTACCAAAATCCGAAATTGGATAGATCTTGTCCACAAAGAGCATTTAATAAGCAGGCTGGGTTAGCATTAAATGATTTTAAGGAAGATTTTCAATTATATGACCCATTTCATTATTCAAATAATATTAATAACACAAATAAGTATACCTTTTATTCACCATGCCATAAAATGTGGTCTAGAATAGATTTTTTCTTGATATCAAAATCATTAATTAATTTAGAACCTGTAGTTGTTACACATACTCGTTATCTATCAGATCACTCAAAAATTTCGTTAAGTTTTGCTAAAGATTTAAAAGATACAAGGCTGCACAGATGTTATAATTGGTCATTTAATCCAAATCTCTTAAATAAGAAGGATATAATAGATGAAATTGTAAAATACTTGAAAGATTTAATGGATAGGTTAAAGCTTCAACAGCATACTCCTGATATTGAATGGGCGACAGTTAAAACTCAAATTAGAGGGTTTCTTTTGCAAAAAGCTTCATACTATAAGAAAATTCAAAACAGTGATATTCAAAAACTAGAAACAAAATTAAAGTCACTTGATCAAGAATTGATTCAGAACATTAATGCCCAAACAGAAATGGAAATGTTGAAATGTCAAAGGGATCTCTTCTTACTTCAAAATAGTAGATTGACATTCCAGGAGCATAGGAGTTTAGTGAGATATGCCAATAATGTTCAAATACCGTCAAGAGCATTGGCAAGGATCATTAATCAATCGAAAACAACTGTACATATATCAGAAATACAATTTAATAATACATTGTATTCTAAAACTGAGGATATTATTGATATTTTTGAAAAGATTTATGCCAAGGTATATGAGGGTCAAATTGATGGGTCTGTACATAAACATAATAAAAGATTTTTGCAAGCAATTAACTTTCCAAAATTAGAAGAAAGTCTCCAAAATGATCTGACTAAACCTATATCTGAAGGAGAAATAGTATATACCATTCAACATATGAAATCACATAAGTCACCAGGTCCTGATGGTCTGACAGTTGAATTTTATAAAGAGTTTGCTGATAGTTTTAGTAAAATACTTTCTTTTGTATTTAACTATATAATCAGAAACAAAATTAATGATTCTCATCTTAATGCGTCGAAAGCAATCTTTATACATAAAGCTAATTCAGATCCCCAAAACCCGGACAATTATAGACCAGTAGCATTAATAAATGTGGATACTAAAATTTTAACTTCTATTACAGCATCTAGATTAAAAAATCATGATTTATCTAATTTCTAAGGAACAGGCTGGATTTATGGCAACTAGACAAACTAGTGATAACACACTTACACTGCATAATATGATAACTTATGCTAAACAGAATAACCTTAATATTTATGCCCTTATAATTGATGCACAGAAAGCATTTGATAGGGTGGATATAAACTTTTTGTTTGATGTGTTACCATATTTTAATATATCCCAGGAATTTGTTCAGATGCTACAAATATTATATAGTAATCCGTATACTACACTATATATTAATAGAAGTTTTTCTAAAAGAATACAGATTAAAAATGGTACACGTCAGGGTTGCCCTTTGTCCCCTTTATTGTTTAACCTTTATCTTGAACTTTTATTTTTATATATTAAGCAAAATCTGTATTATAATGCCCCAATAATTTATAAAAACAAATTATTAATGTCAGCATTTGCTGATGATCTCATTATTTACTGTACAACCCCAATTTCTGATACTGAGAAGATATTAAAAGCTATAAACGAATTTTCAGAAGTCTTTAATTACAAAATTAATTTGGAAAAAAATAGTATTTTCCCGTTAAGAACTCCTAAACCTTTTTTGTTATTGCCCTTGGTGGGGAAGGTAACATTTAAAGAAAATATCAAATATTTGGGTATTGGTTTCTCTACGGATAATAAAGATTTCTATAGTAATAATATTAAACTTGTCTGGGAACAAATAGTATCTGACTGTGGCAGATGGAAAAATCTACGATTACCGGTATTAGCGAAAAGTGTCAATAGTGAAAATGACTATATTACCACGATTATTGTATATTTTTATGTCTGCTCAAGTATCAATTTCGAAGACATTTTTTAAACAAATTCATAAAGATTTAGCTAAATTTATCTGGGAGCCAAAAAAAACTAGAATATCGTTTGATAAATTAATGACCCCAAAAAGCAGAGGAGGACTTGAGTTACCGAATTTTGAAGTATACTATCTAATTGTGAACTCCAGTAGGATTTTAAGAATTGCTAATTACGATGTAACTAGTACGAAATGGATACCAACTTGGGTGGTCTTGAATTACAAGCATATTCTAGATCGGAATATGAATCCTAAAGCAATACCCTTTTTGGGAAAAAATATTTTGAAAGAGTATGGGATTATGGATCACATTAAAACATATGTGATATCTTTACAAAATTTATTTCAGTCATTAGATCTGTTGCAATATATGATGTTTTTTCAACCCTTTCATAGGAATCCCAATTTGAAACTAAATAATCAGTTAATTGATCTTAGTAAATTCCCATTAATAGTTAATTTAACTCTGATCGATGTATTTAATAAACTTAATTTATCAGCTTCTCAAATTAGACAGGAATTGAACCTACCTAAGAATTATATTGTTATAATGAGACAAATCAGAGAACTTTCTCTAAGTCATTTTGAAAACTTTAAACCTGAAGATGGGATTGTGGGTAAATGCTCTGATCTGTGGCAAGCTCTTCAACAAGAGGTCAAATTTATAACAACAACAAATAAATTAATTAAAGACGTGAAATTTCAGGATAAAATTCTGTTATCAGGGTATTGGGGAAATAAAATGACAGTAGCAGATAATAATCATGTGTTAAAAGCGATTGATTTGACCATAAAATCAGTTTCTTTTCAAAAATTGATGTATACGCAGTTGATGATCTGGAATAATGCATATTATACACGTCTTAGTTTACATAAATTTAATCCTAGAAAATCTCCAATTTGTCCATATTGCATAAATCAAACGGCTGATCTTCTTCATATGTTCTGGAGCTGCAAATGTATATATAAACTTTGGAACTCTCTTAGAATACAACTTCAGAAGATGGGTTACCAAAGTACAAGGTTATCATGGGAATTTACGATTCTACATATTCCTCCAAAATAACTCTCTAGATCTCAAACTATTATATGTATAAATATTTTTTTGTTGATGAAGCTTTATATAGCTACAAATTGGTTAGAACTAGATAAGACATCATGGGATCATTTTAAACTTGTGGCGATAAGGCATATATTAGCACATAAATTCCTCTTGAAACAAAATAACAAAAATATTAATAACCCAAAAATCTGGGAACAGGTTTTTAATATTATACTAGCATAATACTGTTATTATGAATGTATTAAGTTTTGGTTATATATTTGGAGGGAATATTGTATTTGAACTGTGTATTATCTGTATTGACTCAAATTATTTCTATGGTCTTTCTTTTTTTCCTTTTTTTGGAATAATGTCAATTTTCATATGGAAGCATTTTATGTAGATATTGTATATAATTTTGATGGTAGTAGTAGTGAACTATGTGTTTGATTTTTATTGTGTATGGAAAATATCTAACAATAAAAATTTATTATGGAAAAAAAAAACTCAGATTGTAGTCAGGGCTTATTCTTCTTTGCCACAGAGCAGGGGCATAACTTTTTTTTTTGCAATTGTCAGGCAAATATGAGTTGCTGTCTTAATTTCTAAACTAGCCTCAGGGAACTGTTGGGGCATACCTGTCCTAAAAACAAAATCAAAAATAACTGAGAAAAATATATGAGAAAGAAGTAATAGGAATTATTCAGAAGGGGTGACAAAAGTTAAAGTATTGCAGAATAAGGGGAATCTCGCAGAACAAGAACAGGAACAACTGCAGAGTGATAAAGGCAAAATAAGGGAGTATTTGGATAAAATGCACGTGTTTAGAAAGGTTGCTGTTATAAGATTCCTTGTAAAGCATATAATGATTGGCATACAGTACACAAACAGATGTAACACTAATAGATGTCTACCATGGGATAATCAAAAGCATTATGCACTTTACAAGAAATCTTATTCTGTTCTAATTTGCTTTTATTTGACTAAACTTTATTTGGTGATTTAATCTGGCTGATTGATTGTGCTGCATTTGTATGTTGAAATCTGCTGAAAACACCTACCCACTAAAGGCTGTCAAACTGCATATCCTAACAGTTTCATCATTAGAATTCTAGGTCGCATGACATGGAATTAGGAAGTAAATGGACAGCTGCTCACTCTACAGAAAATAGCAATACAAGTTTGTTATATTTAATAAGCATAGTTCTACTGAAGTAACTAAAGTAAAATCCATTTATTTTATAATCAGAACACCCACAACATAACAAGAGCATAATTACAGCAAAAATACACGGCAATAAAAAATTTGCATATACTCTTTAAAAGGTCCTGATTCTTAGTATGGCAACAACTAGAAAATCCCCTCCAGTTATCCATATATGATATTTTGGTAGCATTCTTTGCCTCATTTAGTACCTCCTACACTTCTTCAGGAAAAAGGCTAACTAAAAGATTTCAAATTTGTAGTCTAGGCAGTCAGTTGAAGTATATACAAGCTGGGCTATATCAAACAACCCGTTTTACTGAGTAAATCTAGTCTGTGGGTTACTTTTAGTAACTGTCCCTGGCTCAATTAAAAATAAGGGAGAACCACAGATGCCGGGGCCAAAAGGAATTCATTACCACTATCTTTGAAGTGCCCTTCTGGAACATTAGAAGCACCCTTCATGTCAGTGGAAAATGTGGAATGGCATTAAATAACATTCCCATCTATGGGAATGAGAATGTATTTGCATTCCAGACCTGTTGCAAGGAATCCTGTAGCAGAATTTCTTTAACTTAATCTATTTTAAAATGAGGAAAACAAAACTATTTGAAGGGTTCCCCACAGTTGGATCCATTGGTGAGTATCAAAAAACAGGGCATAAATTCCTACACCACCAGATGGATAGCCAAATGGCTCATGAACAGGACACGTTGTTAGAGTGGCTGAATCCAGATCCAGAAAGAGGCTATTTACTAGTGGTGTGCCACAGGGCTCAATGCTGGGACCTCTCCTGTTCGAAATATTCTTCTCTGAAATCAAGGCTAATGTAGAAGGCCTTTGTCTGACTAATTTTGCTGAAAACTGCAAGTTGGGGGCAATCAGTGAATCCCCTGGTGATGTAGCTGTTCTTAAAAAGTTTATGACTCAAACAGATGACAGTTGCCAGAGTCATGGTTTAAAACTAAATGCAAAAAAATGCATAATCATATCCTTTGGGAAGTCAAATACCCCTGCAAATTACAACACTGATAGCACACCCCTAAGAATGGACTCAGAGGTGAGAGATCTAGGTACAGATACATAGTAGCCTGAACTTTGACTGTCATGTGTCCACAGTGGTGAGGAAATCCTTCTATGTGGCATAGCTTATAAGTAAAGGCATGGCATCCAAATCCAAGGAAGTTATAGTCCCACTGTACTCGGGCCTCATCAAACCAATAATCAAGTGCAGTGCATCTTTTGGCATATACTTGACCAGGCATTTGCAACAGCTGAAGTGGCCTCAGAGGTTCCTTACATAAAAAAAAATATATCCAGGGTGTAAACAACATGTCCTATGCAGCTAGACTAAAAGCCCTATCCCTTTACTTTGACTTCTACTGACTATTAAGGGGTGATCTATGCCTAACATCCAAGGCACTCACAAATCTAGCAACTCTGCTAGAACTGTTACACATTCTAAAGACAAAGTGAATAAGGGCCACCCAATATAGGGATTTAAACCTGGTCTGTGACATGAACAAAACATGCTGGAGAGACAGATATGTGTCTCAGAGATTACCCCTTCTTTGGAACAGAGTCCCTATTCACATACAGCAGCGCCCTTCCCTGACCCTCTTCAAAAGCAGTTTGGATCAATGGATGGGGAATCATAAATTCACTCCTACGGTGGCACCCATGTCCCTTTTGGACAGGGACAGACTGTAAAAATACTCAAGGTGTAGGCACAAACCTAAGTCATCCTGTAGCCCAAAGGGATCAAAACTCAGGTACACTTTGGTTCATAATGGCTAGGCTTATAAGGGCTCTTAAGCCATTAGCCTAGTATTTTTCTATGAACATATGTCGTGGTCCTAATAAACTTGCCCGCCATAAAGTCTTGCTCTGATGGAATGCATGATACCTGAAGAATGAGAAGAGCTGCAATGCTGTCACCCGGGCAATCGTAACAATTGTGCAAATGTGGTAAGATTTACTAACTTACAGAGGTCCTGGGTACCAAAGGTGATTATGGCTTAAACAGTGTAGAAAGTAGACAACATCTCTCTGATATGTATGTACTATTATATGCCCTTGTTGTTCCACAGGTCTTGCACTTTCTCCTTTTTTGATATACCCCTCCAAATAAAGTCTGAGGTATTGGATGTGACAGTGACAAGAAGGTGGAAGAGAGAAAGGGAGACCTGGATTTAAAGAAAACTGGTCACTCCACCACTGCAACTCCCTTATTACAATCCCAGAACAGGAATCCAGAAAGTACAATGTGTGCTAATGATGAAACCAGACTGACAAGATGTACCATTGAATTTTTCACCTCTAAAGTCTGGTCAAGGGAATCATGATAAAGATAGAGGACAATTAATTCAGAATCCTGATATATTCCTTAGAAGAAATCAGCATCTGGCTGGAAAGGCTCCAGAAGATGTCCTTCTATATCAATGTTACAGTATCCTAAACAGAAGGGATCTCTATCCCAGCGCAGCCCAATGCTTGGTCAGTATACAAAAGCCTAATGATCTTGTATGTGACATTTGCCACATTTATGTTCCCCTCACAGAAGGTAGGACATAAAAGAGGTGTTCAGATGCAACTACCCAGTACTTTTCCACCAGTTCAAATGGCATTATTGTTAGTTTATCTGAACGCTTTATTGATATACTGAATACTTAGCCACCAGATAAGTGCCCCATTTTTTTCTTTTTACTTCTCTTGGTCTTGTATTTTATTTTGCTACCTGGAGTTCATGTTATCCAAGAAGGGGAAATGTTACTTTGGGAGGCAGATTCCCCATAAAGATTGTCACAAACAGTTTCTTTTTTGTTTTGGGTGCTTTCTTCCCATGAACATACCACTTGCAGTATCTGGAAGACGTGCACCTAAGACACGCAGAAGCTGTTTGTCTTTCCTGGCCTTTTATCTTGAAAACCAGTGGCTTAAACAATTAGCCCATGGTACTATGACATAATCCTTTAACCCCAAGTTACTCCTGCTAGGTAAGAAGAAGGCCAAGAAGTCTTGGCTGGATTCTTAAGCTGTTCAGTCTCCACTGGACATCCCCCTAGAAAGAGGTAATAGTGTTGTAAGTAGTTTGACATCTACATTGGATTCCTCTGCTATGACCCCATCAGAGGCCAGCAAGGATCCATCTTTTCATACATCTTCTGAAGCTTTGCAGGTGTCTGCTCCACACATTGAGGGGAAACCACAGTTAATTATCTCAGAGGGTCCTAGAGGGATTCCACAGATATTGGTCAGACAGGAGGTTCTGGGTACTCTTATTGAATCAAATCAATGGTTGGATCCTCCAGTATTTGTTAGAGCTGATGTCCCTTTCAAGAAAAGACAAAAACCTGAAGCATGCTTTGGCCCATCCTAAGGATCCTCAAAGGGAATGGCAAGAGTTTACTCAGGGCTTGTTTTCTGCCTTGATGGCACTAAAGCCTCCTCTAGGGATTTTGGTACATGCTCCTCCTCGGACTTCTACCCTTTCTAAATGACTTAAGGAACCAGTTTCCTCAGATGAGGATTCAGTGTCCAATGAGGGGTTTTGTCCTATTCTTCACAGATGCCTTTGCCTTTGGCTTATGGTTCTATGAAGAGGACACTGTTAGCCCTGAGCCTCCTTTTGAAGAATTTTCCTTTGGGAACACAATTGCTATGATGATGGAGTACTTTAAGTGGGATTCTTCTTAAGTGTCTGATATTCAGAGAGAGTATTATGAGTTGCTTTAGGTGGATAGTCCTAAACCATCAGCAGTTCCTCCTGTGTTGACTGCCTTGTTAGATACTTTTATTGCTGTTTCCAGGTCTCCTGATTCTCTGCCTCCTGCTGCCAAGAACCCTGATAAGTTGTGTAAGGTTCCTGAGGATTGTCCATTTTTATTTAAATGTCCTTCTGCTGATCCTGCTGTGATGTCAGTCTCTTCTGACAAACCTTCTAAGCTTTTGCCCTCTGATAAAGATAATAGGGCAATGAAGAGGATAGGTAAGAAAATTTACACTGCTTCTACTTTGGCATTTAGGGCTGTTAATTACTAGACCCAAATGTCAAAGTAAGCTCTGGCTTTGATTACTCAGGCTTGTTAAGTTATTTCTGACCTCACCAATTCTAAAGGCAAATCCTCTGTCTTATCTATTTTAGGTTCTGCTTCTCAAGTGGCTCACCACTCTATTAAATGTAGCTATGATGCTGCTGATGCCTTTTCCAGGGCTACAGCTTTTGGATTTGTCATGAGGTGTTACTCTTGGCTTCATCTCCAGTCTCTGACTGAGGACATTAAGATCAAGTTGTTGGATGCTCCTTTGGATAATTAACATCTTTTTGGGACTGCTGCTGCTGACATGTTTGAGTCTCTTCAGGAGAAAGGTAAAGCCTTGCAGAATCTTAAACATATTTTTGTGTCTCCTATCCCTAAATGCCAGAAGAATTATCATTCCAGACATGTTTTTGTTTGTAGGCAACCCTGCCAGGAAGGATGGTAGGCAGGCCCTATCTGCTAAGGTTTCTCAGATTTCTGTGGCCCAGAAGCCTTCTTTACCTGATAAGGCTGCTTCTTATCGGCAGTTCCCCCTACATTTAGACCAGGTTCTTTTGTTCCATCAGCTTTCCCTTTGTCTTACAGACTGGCATCTTACCACTTCAGAATTTTGGGATCTTTCTGTCATCCATCAGGGTTACTTCATGGTATGGAAGTCTCTCCCTCAATTTTTCATGCAAACAATGGTGCCAGACACCTTGTAAATACCTTTGGTGCAGAAGATAGCCCAAATGGTAAGACAGAATACTGATAATATAAATTGGAATCTACTGAATCTAATATTACTATCAAACTAAGGAAGTAGGAGAAGGAACAAGGCTTAAAGGGATAAAATATAAAACTAAGGTACCTTAACATGATAGTATAAAAGAGGAGAAATACTAGCAATAGACTCCAAGTTTCCTCTTACTTTTACACCAGAGAGCTCCTTGGAAAAAAAACTCAGCCTCTCAGATGCAGGGCACTATATCTGTGGTGCCCTGTGACAACATCTGCTGCAAAACTGGAGGAAACAAAGGCATTTAGTTTACAGGATGATGAGGGATCCCCAGGAAAAGAGGAAGGGACTCTCATAGTCATCTAGATTCTTGAAAGAAAATGTTCAGAACCCATATGTCTGAAAAAAAAATGATGCCGCAGGGGAAATAAAGTGCTAGACTGAAGGGGGGAGAAGTGTAAGGAGCAAGATGTCAAACAAAATTTTGGACTGCATCTGGCAGAGGGAGGGTTCCCTTTTTCTTCTTCCTGCATCCATGCAATATCTGTTTGATCCTTGCTAGAGCTGCTAGATAGATTCTTGAAAAATGGTCAAGAAAGAAAGAACATTACTATTTTTTAAACACCTTTATTGGATTATCACTTGTGACATAGGCAAATTTGCATTCATATAAAAGTAATCAAACTATATTAAGATGACAAACATTATACTTTATATATATTGCTATATATCATATAACCTAAGCAATATTACATAAATTATTCAGTTCCTGCCTTTTTTTAAAACAAGAAACATCTTTATTAAACCATCACTTACTACATAGGCAATCATACATTTATATAAATAAAAAAAAAACACACTGACACAATCCTAGTTGCAAGCATTTTATATCACAAATCAAACTGACACACTTCCAGTTGCAAACATTATACATCACTTATAATCTAACCAATCTTTCTATGCAAACATTACATAGCTCATTTATGTCCTTCCTCATTTTAAACTTAATTTATCCCTTGTATGTATTGTTCCCACAATTCCCATTTTTTTCCTATTTACTTTGCTCCTACCCTTTTCTAAAGAGCTCAATTCCAGTTGTTTTATAGGTTCATAGGTTCATACTAGGCTATCTGCCCTAGGGCATTTATAAGCCTAGCCAGAATGTGTTTGGCTTTCGCCACCCATTCTAAATTTATTTTGCTATGCCCTTTTTCGAGGTTAGTATACTGTGCCTCTAACAGTGACACAGAAGTGATACCTGGGGTAAACCTATGATCTCCCATCCAATCATCAAGATTCCTCTTGAAGAGAGTCAATGAGGGACTCTGCCTAACCTGGACTGGGATTTTATTCCAGAGTGAAGGGAGCCTCTGGGTTATGAATCTGTCCCTCCAGCATGTCCTATTTATTTCAGTGCTGAGGTTCAAGTCTCTCGAGCGCGTAGCTTGATGGGATCTGGATTTTCTGAGGTGCAGCATGTCCATTAATTCCGGGTTGGACATGGCTTTATACGTCAGGCACAGATCGCCTCTGAACAGGTGGTATGCCACTGAGTAGAGCTGGAGTTTCTTTAACCGGGCAGCATATGGCATCTGTTAGAGCCCTTTGATCCTCTTGTGAGGTACTTTTGGGGTCTTTCCAGTTGCTGCAGGTGTCTGGTAAGGTACATCCCAAAAGGGGCATTGTACTCAATTATGGGCCTGATGAGGGATGAGTAAAGAGGCACGATGACGTCCCCTGATCTAGATGTGAATCCCTTCATGATTAGGTGGGCTATATAAAATGTTTTTCTAACCACTTTGGCCACGTGGTTGTCAAATGAGAGATTGCTATCAACTTGGGTCCCCAGGTCCCTAATTACTTCTTCTGTACTTAATGGATTACCACCTATGTGGTAATTTGTGGGCACTTTGTTTTTGCCAAAGGGGATGACTATACACTTTTTGGCACTTAG
Organism: Protopterus annectens; assembly: GCF_019279795.1. Lineage (NCBI taxonomy): Eukaryota > Metazoa > Chordata > Ceratodontiformes > Protopteridae > Protopterus > Protopterus annectens. Next base: position 544,407,548 of record NC_056741.1, on the reverse strand, counting down.
CTTGAGGCCATGGCTCTGGCACCAGTTGTCTGTTTCTATGAGGCCCTTTTGGAGGATGCTTGTGTCGGCTGGAGAGTCGATTATGGCGCCCAGTTTGCAGTCATCTGTGAACTTGGTCAGCCACAGTCCTTCTGTGTTGGCCTGTACCTCAAGAAATATATACCGAACAAGAGAGGCCCCAGGACTGAGCCTTGCGGGACACCACTTGTAACTGGTTTGGAGTCTGACATGGCTCCAGCAATTCTAACCATGTGGGTTCTGTCCTTGAGCCAATTTGCAATCCATCTAGTGACATAGGGGTTTATATTTAAGCTGGTGAGCTTATCTATAATGCCCGAGTGGGGTATTGTATCGAAGGCTTTTGCGAGGTCCAGGTAGGCTGTGTGGAACACCTTCCCCTCGTCAATGGCCTTGGTGACTGTTTCAAAGAAATCAACCAGGTTTAAGAGGCAGGATCTGCCCTTAACAAAGCCGAACTGGGTAGGATCCAGTGTTTGTAGGTCCCCAATATCTTTATTTATGAGGTCCATGATGATCCTTTCCATAGCTTTGCAGACCAAGCTAGTCAGGCTTATGGGGCAATAGTTTCCAGGATCCGTTGAGGCACCACCTTTATGGGGAGGGACCACTGTTGCTGTACGCCACTCTTTGGGCACATATCCTGTAGTAAGGCTGGTTTGGGTTTAGCTCTTCTTGGAGTTCATGTAGGACGCAGCCCGGGACACCATCTGGTCCCATTGATGCTGTGTTTTTTGCTTTGGAGAGGGCGGCTCTTACCTGAGCATCTGAGATGTCAGGGGGGCAGCAATCTGCTGGGATAGATATTTGCCCTTTTGGTGGGGATGGGGGGAGAAGTTTGCGCTGAACCTGTCAGCTAGGATGTTGGCAATGTCTGTGGGTTCGGTGTATTTTTTGTCATTTTGGACTAATTCTGAGCATATCTGGGAATTACCACCCAGGTTCCTAACATAACTAAAGAAAGCCTTGTGATTATCCTTAGTGTCCTGTGCAATTTTTCTCTCAAAGCTGCCCTTAGACAATTTTATGTGTGCCCGTAGTTTTTTGCTAATACTGATCAGTGTTGCCTTCCCTTTTGGGATCTTGCTCTAACATTTACTAGCTTACTCCTTCTATTGTAAAGTTTGTATATGTCTGGGGTCCACCAGTCAGGACGCCTGCCTTTGGAGGATTGGGTCTTGGTTTTATTTGGGATCGCATGATCCATGCGTTCCTGAAGGTGTTCATAGAATGCATTTATAAAGGATTCTGCGGTCTGGGCCGTATTTTCCACAGGCCCAGGCTTTGAAGGATTCCACCTCAGTTTTGAGGAGTGTGAAATTTGCTTTAGAGAAGTTTTTCACTGTGGTTTTCTGGGCAGGGGGTGGGGTCGGGATGTGAATATCCAGTGAGATTAGTTTATGGTCTGATCTTACCAGTGAGGGATACACTTCTGGTCTGGAGCATAGAGTCCCCATGTTGGTGATGATCAGGTCCAGTATGTTTTCCCCTCTTGTGGGAGTGGTAACAAGTTGTTCCATAGCATCTGAGTTTATAAATTCTAGGAACCTTTGGGCTAGGGTGTTGGAGCTAGAGTAATGCTCCCAGTCTATGTTTGGGTAGTTGAAGTCGCCCAATATAATGGTGTTTGGAGAGACCTTCATATTTTCCAGTGTTCTCAGGAAGGCCGAGTGGGGTTCCTGGGTTTGGGAGGGTGGTCTGTAGCAGGCTATAAATTGGAAGGCAGTTTTACCCACTGTTAGTTGCACATGGATAGTCTCTGATGCTTCCTGCTTTGCCACCAACCTGGAGGTGTGGGTGTCTTTGATGACTATCGATACTCCCCCTCCTTTTGTGGTTTGGTCCAAGTTTTGGGACCGAAAAGCATGGTATGAGGTATAACCTGGTAGTGCTGGGGTGCTCTCGGGAGCCCTGAACCAGGTTTCTGTTACTGCACAGATATCGATGTTCTCCATGCTAAGGAGAGTTTCGAGTGTGTGCACCTTGAGGTTTAGACTTCTGGCATTGAGTAGCATTACTCTTAGTTTCTTATCCCTTGTGATACCTATGGAGGTGGGTTTGTCTTTTGAGCCTTGCCTAAAAAAGGCACTATGAGGTAGCAAGAGCCTTTACCAATATCCGAAAGCCCAGGGGTGACAGGTGCAAGCCGTCCCTAGTGAAGCATCGTGGCTTGTCGAGCATATCATCCCAAGCTGACAGGCACTGGATCCCCTTTGAATGACACCAGTACTTAAGCCAATTGTTGAAATTGATCATCTTGTCTTCATATTGTGGCATCATTCTTGGTGAGGGTAAGATGCTACTCAAGGTCAAGGTCATACCGGCCTGGGCTACATGCTCAGAGAGCTCCTTTATGTCTCTTTTCATGTAGTCCAGGGAGGTATGTCTCAGGTCATTCACACCAGCATGGACAATGACTGAGTCATATTTGTACTTGCCTTGGAGTGACCTGAGTGCTTGTGTTATGTGGCGGATCCTAGCGCCTGACAGGCTGCTCACCGTGACCCTCTCCTTGTTCAGCCTGGTGAGCGGGACGTCAGTGTGCCTGACGATAGTCACCTATTACAAGTGTATCAGGTGTGTTGTTTAGTCTTAAGGGCTGTGACTGTTCGGCACACTGGCTTTGTGAGATATGTGTTGCACGTGTTTTGTTTTGGGGTAGCGGCTGCTTGGGTGTCTGCTTTGGAGGTCTCTGCTGCTTGGCAGATCTTTATTTAGAGCCTCAGTATGTTTTTGTGTGATTATGTGTTTGGTTTGCTGTCGTGGTAGGTCTATGTGAGACTGGAATTGTAGTGAGTGTGGTTTCCTTCTCCTCCTGACTGGTTATGCCAGTACTGAGTTGAGAGAGCTTAGCCTCCAGTTTGGCTATATGGTTGCATCTCTCACATGTGTTGGAATTTGTTGGGAGGAGGAGAGGGTTGTCTGTGTACATGAGGCAGTTGTAACATTGCCTCAAGATTCCCAGATTCACCAGCTAGACTGGAGAGGAGATTGACAACTCACCTTTGGACATGCTAGAATAATATTGGGAATTCCTTAATAATTGAAAACCAGGGCCAGTGGGGAGTGAGGGTGTAGTGCTTTTAATTTTTAGTGCTGACTTATATAATTGCTTTAGTGAGCAAGTGCCAGGTAACTTAAGTGCAATGTGTTACAGGTAACTTAAATGCAAAAACGACAAACAGTAACTTTCTTTCTAGTGAAACAAGGAAATAAGTACAGTAAGCAATGCAGATATCACTAGTGATCCACAGAAGCGCTGAGAAGCCGGGTATTAGGTGGAATTAGCGTTCCAGGGAAATAACAAGCAAACAAACAACAAGCATATAAACAAAGCTAGATTCAGCAGGCCTGGATCTAGTCTATGCTACAGCAAACAAGGTGCACCAATTTCAGTAAGATACAGTTCAAATATTCAGGCACTATAAACCTTTAACCAGACATTCCCAGCTCAGAAGGGCAGAGTCCAGCCTCTTCTCCCACAAGAGTGCAGACCACAAACCTTCTTAATGTAAAATAACTGGCCTGAAGCCCAAGTGCTTAAACCAGAACTAATACACTTTAAGAATAACAGACACTGGGCTCTCAATCAGCAGTTCCCAACTTAGAAGGATGAAAGCTACCTGTCCTGCCACCACAGTGCATGCCACAAACCTTCCTAATGTAAAACAACTGGTCTGAAGCCCAAGTGCTTAATCCAAAAGACTTAGAATGATAGCTACACTTTAATCAAGTTACTACCAAGCAGTAATAAATACAATTGAATACTTTAGAGAATGCCTGGATTAGTGCTCAAGTTACACAAACAAAGCTAGATCCAGCAGGCCCGAATCCAGTCTATGCCACAGCAAACAAGGCGCACCAACTTCAGTAAGAAGCAGTTCAGATATGCATGCACTATAAGCCTTTAACCAGAAATTCCCAGCTCAGAAGGGCAGAGTCCAGCCTCTCCTCCCATAAGAGTGCAGACCACGAACCCTCTTAATGTAAAATAACTGGCCTGAAAGCCCAAGTGCTTAAACCAGAATTAATACACTTTTAGAATAACAGACACTGAGCCCTCAATCAGCAGTTCCCAACCTAGAAGGATGTAAGCTACATGTTCTGCCACTACAGTGCAGACCACAAACCCTCTCAGTGCAAAACAACTGGTCCGAAGCCCAAGTGTTTAAACCAAAAGGCTTAGAATGAGTTACAGGAAGCAGTAATAAATACAACTGAGTACTTTTAAGATGATGCAAAAGTAAAAAAAGTAGGTAGAAACACAAGTACAGTAAAAGCAGATGAAATTTTTTTTTTCTGAATAAGTGCTGAGATCAAAGAAACAGATTTGAGTGCTGAAACTAGAAAACTGGCTAGTTATAAGAAAAAAAAACTAAGCTAGAAGGCTTCCCTCCAACACAGAAGGGCTTGGGGGCTCAGAAGCATACAAATAGTCTATACCACTTAACAAGAAAGGCAGGAAACAAGCTGAAATTTTCTTTTTTTTTTCTTTTTTTTTTTCTTTCCCAGATGCTCTCTTTGTACACAGTAGGAGTGCCTGAAATCAGAATATGATCTCACTGCACTCAGTTGAGTGAGCAAATGAGATGGGCCCAGAAGGAGTATCCAAACACAAATTTACAAGAGGGGCGGGCAGTTGCAAGGCCACTAAGATTAACACCAAAACAAAAACAGGGAGGGTGGGTGGGACTAACTGAAGAGCAGAGTCAAAACTTCCAGTTCAGTTAATATTCCTTCCACACAGTTAAAATCAATTTAAATACTGTATTTTTTTGAAAAAAAAAAGAGCAGATAAAGGTACTTAAATTCTCTTATACGTCCAGTTGAATACAGCAAGTTCTTAGCCGGCCAAAGCTGAGGTTTTTAAGCAGAAAATATTTCACACTGTACCACTTAAATAGGCAAGGACAGGAAATCAAAGAATGTGACTACCCCCACACCTGTAATTACTAGCAAATAACAAAGTTCAGCAAACACTGACTAACTTCCAGTTCAGTTAATATTCCTTCCACACAGTTAAAATCAATTTAAATACTGTATTTTTTTGAAAAAAAGAGCAGATAAAGGTACTTAAATTCTCTTATACGTCCAGTTGAATACAGCAAGTTCTTAGCCGGCCAAAGCTGAGGTTTTAAGCAGAAAATATTTCACACTGTACCACTTAAATAGGCAAGGACAGGAAATCAAAGAATGTGACTACCCCCACACCTGTAATTACTAGCAAATAACAAAGTTCAGCAAACACTGACTAACTTCCAGTTCAGTTAATATTCCTTCCACACAGTTAAAATCAATTTAAATACTGTATTTTTTTGAAAAAAAGAGCAGATAAAGGTACTTAAATTCTCTTATACGTCCAGTTGAATACAGCAAGTTCTTAGCCGGCCAAAGCTGAGGTTTTTAAGCAGAAAATATTTCACACTGTACCACTTAAATAGGCAAGGACAGGAAATCAAAGAATGTGACTACCCCCACACCTGTAATTACTAGCAAACAACAAAGTTCAGCAAACACTGACTAACTTCCAGTTCAGTTAATATTCCTTCCACACAGTTAAAATCAATTTAAATATTGTATTTTTTTGAAAAAAAAAGAGCAGATAAAGGTACTTAAATTCTCTTATACATCCAGTTGAATACAGCAAGTTCTTAGCCGGCCAAAGCTGAGGTTTTTAAGCAGAAAATATTTCACACTGTACCACTTAAATAGGCAAGGACAGGAAATCAAAGAATGTGACTACCCCCACACCTGTAATTACTAGCAAATAACAAAATTCAGCAAACACTGACTAACTTCCAGTTCAGTTAATATTCCTTCCACACAGTTAAAATCAATTTAAATACTGCATTTTTTTGAAAAAAAAAGAGCAGATAAAGGTACTTAAATTCTCTTATACGTCCAGTTGAATACAGCAAGTTCTTAGCCGGCCAAAGCTGAGGTTTTTAAGCAGAAAATATTTCACACTGTACCACTTAAATAGGCAAGGACAGGAAATCAAAGAATGTGACTACCCCCACACCTGTAATTACTAGCAAATAACAAAATTCAGCAAACACTGACTAACTTCCAGTTCAGTTAATATTCCTTCCACACAGTTAAAATCAATTTAAATACTGTATTGTTTTGAAAAAAAAGAGCAGATAAAGGTACTTAAATTCTCTTATATGTCCAGTTGAATACAGCAAGTTCTTAGTCGGCCAAAGCTGAGGTTTTTATTATCTCTGTTACTATATTCACTACTTCCAGTATTGTTGGTTTACATTTTGATTTCCATTTATTAGACACATTATTGTAAATGAATTAAATGTATATGTTTTAATAGAGGATACTGGGACAGCAGAGGTAACCAGCTAGCTTACTTTAAAAAAAATAAGGAAATGTAAATGAGCTGTAAAACGGTACACCACAGTGCTGAATAGGACCAGAGACAGAGGGTCTGGAAGAAGCCTTTGTTCATTAGCTCAGTAAAAACAGGGGAAGCGCCAGGAACTGCCATAATCATTTAGATGTGCATTGTAGCCATCTATGCTAAATTCTGTCTCAGCTTCAAGGGGGGATACTGTGAGAACCTAGAGTCAGGTGACCAGATGAGGTCATTCTGTAAACCATCTTGGATATTATATTTTACAGGGCGTAATCTTTGAGTATTGAGTATTCTGTTTTGGGGAACCTGACTAGAAAGACTGCTCACATATTTCATTGTGCCTTGCTCTATCAAGTAAGTTATTAGGAAATAGTAATTCTCATAGATTCAGTCAGGAATATGTGTGAATCTTAGTTTAGAGATTGTTTTTCTTATGTATGACTCTTTTCATCAATGTTATTTTCAATATTACCTGTGATTTGAACTCTGTGGTTTGCTGTGAATATATTTTAGTATTTTCTTGTTCTTTTATTGTTTATTATTAAACATATTTAAACTTTTTATTGTGGCTGGTTCTTTTCAGAAAATATTTAAGCTTTGAGAGTATCAGCACATATTCATTTGGTGATAACTCTAGCCACTCCTGAAAGCCTTGCTGTTTGGTCATCACTACTATTTGTATTAATATTAACTTCACTCATTATAATTGGATACCCTTTTAAAAGCCTTATAATAACTGACTGGTGGCAGTGAATCTACCTTATTGTCTCGGCAAAGTTGGTAGAGCGGGTAATCTGTGCCAGCCTTTCCCAGTTGTGTGTGTGTGAAAATTAATTCTCAAAGAGTGTGTGTGTCAGCTATTTGGGACAGGGACATGAAGCACTGGGTTCACAGAGAGGGTGTTGGAGGGCTTGGCTTGGACACTCGACTGAGGACCTAACCCTACAGCTGTACCTGCGAGGAGTCCTACTGGGGACCTCGGCAGAGACAGATATAGAAAGATCCAGACCCCGTGCTGAGTGTGTTCCCTGTGTGCTCTTAAGGGACGTTGTGCTTGATGCAGAGAGGTCTGCACCTGGAAATACTGAGTGTATCCATTTGTATTCTAAGTGCACTTCCCTCTCCAGTGTCAGTGGCGAGGATTCAGGCTCCTTGATTACTGTCCCAGAGAGGAGTTGTCATATCTTCCAAGCATTTTTTTCTTTTTAAATCAGCTGAGGGCAACCACTGGGAAAAACAGCTGTGGACATAAGAAAAAAAAACTGTTTAACTTGTTTGAATAATCAGTTACAAGAAATTGCATGCTGCTATTCTGTTAATGTTACAAATCTCACTCATACACAGTTGTCTCTCTTGCCTCTGTCAGCAGCCATGTTACGTACGCATACAAACTAATAATGGTATAATCTACTGATCCTAACAGCCTAGTCCCCCAGTAAATCTGTGTGGTTAAAACCTTTTTGAACTCTGGCTACCTTTTTTGATATATAGCCAGATTACAGGCTGATTTTAAAAACAGTCCTGACGTTTTTTTTTTCTTTTTTAATAAACTATACTAATGCAGAGGAACTTGAGCTGTGTGCATACACTCAAGTTCCATGGGCAGGCAAATGTAGCTGCTACAAGCTACTTGTTCTAAACAGAAGAGTCAAGTGTCATTTTTATTTAACTTTAATAACTTAAAAAAAAAAACAATATAATTAACAGGGGGACTGCAGTCCACTATCACATGCTACCCCTGATGCATTGTGATAGTAGTATTACTTATCGGATTAGTAACTGTTATGTGTTTTCGTTGGTTCATAGGTGAGTACTAGGTTAATGGCCCTGGAGGCAATACAGGCCTAGCTCAAGAATATTCCCAGTCGTCGTATTGCCGGACGTTAGTTCCTTGTGCCCCAAGGCTCTTGAAGAGATCCCCGGGGTGAATTTCCTGTTACCCATCCACTTGTCAAGATTTTTCTTGAAGAGGGCTAGTGAAGTGCTTTGCCTGACATGAATGGGTAGTCTATTTCAGAGCATGGGAAGTCTCTGGGTTAGGAACCTGTCCCTCTAGCAGGTTCTGTTTATTGTGGTGATGACGTTGAGGTCTTTGGAGCGTGTGATGTGGAAGGATTGAGACTTTTTCAGACGAAGCATGTCTAGCAACACTGGGTCAGACATGGCTTTGTATGCTAAGCAGAGATCACCTCTAAGCAGGCGATATGAGATGGAGTACAGCTGGAGTTTCTTGAGTCCGTATGTATAGGGTAGGAGTCCTAGGATCTTCTTTGAGAGGAATTTTTGTGGCCTCCAGTTGTTGTAGGTGTCTAGTGAAGTACATGCCAAATGGGGCTAATGAGGGATGAGTAGAGATGGATTATGACTTCTTTCTTCCTGGATGAGAAACCTTTTGTAATGAGGTGTGCCACATAGAAGGACTTTCTAACTACAGTGGCAAAATGGTTGTCGAAGGAGAGGTTGTTATCTACTTGTGTCCCTAGATCTCTTATCACACCTTGGGAGTTGAGAGGGCTACCATTGATGTGGTAGTTCATGGGCACCATGTTTTTCATGAAGGGGATGATGATGCAGTTTTTAGCATTGAGCTTAGGACCATGGTTCTGGCACCAGTCGTTGGTGCTTCATCGACCGCTCTGGTGACAGATTCGAAGTCTATCAGGTTGAGCACAAATGATCTGCCCTTCACAAACCCATTCTGTGAGGGGTCAAGGGTTTGAAGGTTCCCTATATCCCTATTTATGAGGTCCATAATGATGTGCTCCATGGCCTTACAGATCAGGCTCGTCAGGCTGATGGGGCAGTAGTTTCCTGGGTCAGTAGTTGCTCCCCCTTTGTGGAGTGGAATGACTGTAGTTGTGTGCCATTCAGTGGGAATAAAGCCTGAAGTGAGGCTGTGGTTGAACAGTTCATTCAAATGTGGTGCCAGCTCCCTTTGTAATTCGTGTACAACACAGCCAGATATAATATCAGGTCACATGGAAGTTGTATTTTTGGCTTTGGATAGTGTGGCTTCTACCTGAGCAGCCGTGATATTAGGAATTTGGCATTCCTCGAGTATTGGAATGGGCCCTTTATGGGATGAAGGGGGTAAAGTTTGCACTAAACCTGTCAGTCAAGATGCTGACAATATCTGTTGGTTCAGTATAAGTGGTGCTGTTGTCCAGTAGCTCAGAGCACCTGTGCGTATTGTTATGCATATTCGTGACATAACTAAAGAATGCCTTGTGGTTATCTTTAGCATCTGTTGCAATTTTGTTTTCATAACTAGCTTTGGAGGATTTGATGAGGGATTTCAGTTTTTTGCTGAGACTTACAAGGGAATTTTTCCAGTCTTGAGATTCTGCCCTTTTCTGCAACAGTTTTTTTTCCTTCTGTTGTAGAGATTGTTAATGGCAGGGGACCACCAGATTGGCTTCTTTTTTTTGGAGGACAGGATCCTGGTTCTGTTTGATATGGACTGATCCATGCACTTGTGTAAGTGCATGGATGGAATTATTCAATAGCTAAAATTGTCAAGACACAGCATGGTGTCACATTAGGTAATTAGTTCTAGTGAGGAGCTGGAATACTGAAGCATGGCAGGGTTTTTCACACTTGCTCTTGTTTTTTTACTAGGCTTCAACTGTGACAGCATAAAAATAATGTAAATACATTCCCATTCAGTTTTATAATATTGCTTTTGGAGATTTACTATTTTACACAGCACTACCTTTCAATGAGTAACCCATTAATTTGTGCAATGGTAAAACAGGTTGGCTTTGAGTGTTATACTGCCATAGCCTCATGTTTGTTGCAGTTTGCTTTTAAAAAATGGCATTTATGTGCATACCTCTCAATTCTGTAGAATATTATAGAATGTCCCTGACTTGTTTTTCACACAGACACACACACACACACACACACACACACACACACACACACACACACACACACACACACACACACACACAGCAGAGCTTTAACAAAATACTGCTGCATACCTCATACATGTCCCTCATCTGCAAATCACAGACTATCTCCGTGATCTACTATCATGCCACCCTCACTCTATCACTTTCCAGATAGTTTTAGGGAAAAAAGCCTTTTCCCTCATAAACTACAATACATAACTTTTAGTTATGTACTCACCATAACTTTAGATGTTTGGGATCCATCTCGCCTACATTCAGTACTGATGGGCTCGGAGCCAATCCCTGGCTCCGACTCGGCACGCTATGCTATAGAGCGAAGCCTCTTATTGGATGAGCTATTCTCTATCCCAGGATGCACCACCACTAATCCCCCAGATCTTGTTTGTCCGCATTCATGCACACACACATAACTTGTTTATATAACATTGCCATATGTTTCAAGATGAAACAATAGAATTCGGACCGTCCGATCTCTTCTGATCTCCAAGGCAGGGGGAAGGAGGGTGGTTATTAAGAATGTAGGCGAGATGGATCCCAAACATCTAAAGTTATGGTGAGTACATAAATAAAAGATGTTATGTGATCCTATCTCGCCTACATTCAGTACTGTTGGGACAGCGTCCCTAGCACCTAAATCCTGGGTGGCTCACTGGAAAACACTCCTGAGCACTGTGGAACCAAATGAAGCTCGCCCCTGAGATGCCACATCCAATTTGTAGTGGGAAATGAAAGTGTGCGGGGAAGACCACGTAGCCGCAGCACAAATGTCACTAATGGCAAGCTTAGAATGGAATGCTATTGAAGTAGCCATAGCTCTTGTAGAGTGAGCTTTGACATAGGTCGTAAGCTCTTTATTAGAAGAGGAATAAGCTTGACTAATACAGTCCCTGATCCATTTGGCAATAGTGACCTTTGTGACGGCTTTGCCCAATTTATTATCGAAAAGGACACAAACAATTGATCTGTTTTCCTTGTTTGTTTGGTCCTGTCTAAATAAAAACGCAATTGCCTGTGGACATCCAATGTGTGGAATATGTATTCCGCTTTGTTTGAATACTTTGGAAAGAAAACTGGAAGTTCTAATGACTGTTGTAGGCAAAAACTGGAACAAACTTTAGGGACAAAGGATGGATTAGGCCTGAGAGATACTCTATCTTTGTGAAAAACCAGGTACGGTGGTTTTACAGATAGAGCTTGAAGCTCTGAAACCCTTCTGGCAGAAGTAATCGCGACCAGAAAAGCAGTTTTCCAAGATAGAAATTTCAAATCACATGTTGCTGGCGGTTCGAAGGGGGAGGAGGTTAAGGCACGTAACACCACATCGAGATCCCATGGAGGAGCAGGATGAGAAATCGGAGGTCGTAAAAGCGCAGCACCTTTCATGAAGGTCTTACACAATCTGTTGCTCATTAAAGGTGGGTTTATAGATTCATGAAAATTGGAAATAGCTGCCAATTGGACCTTGATGGTAGAGACTGAAGAACCTTGATTGAATAGAAAAGTTAGAAATTTTAGGACTTCCGATACAGGAATAGTGATGGGATCCAGACCCCGGAGTTGAGCCCAAATAGCAAATCTCTTCCATTTGCTAGTATACAATTTCTTAGTGGCAGACTTGTGGGCCGAAGATAAAATATGTATGACTTCCGGGTCTAAGGTATAATTCCTGACTATAGTCGGAAAAGGAGGAGCCAAGCTGTTAACTTCAAAGTGTGAAGGGACTGGTGGAGTAGTCCCGACTGATGAATTAATAGGTCTGGGATCTGATCCAGGAACCATGGACCATCCAGTGCATATTTCCGAAGATAGGGGAACCATACCTGACGAGGCCAGTAAGGAGCAACTAAGATCATTTTGCTCCCCAAGTGAGACGCCTTTTGGATCACTCTGGGAAGGAGGGGAACTGGGGGGAAGGTGTATAGCAAGCCGGTGGGCCAAGGATGGGCTAGTGCGTCCATAGGGCTCTCCCCCGGAGCTGGAGTGAGGGAGAAGAACTTTTTGCACTTCGCGTTCAGCGGGGTTGCGAAGAGGTCGCAACAAGGAATTCCCCATTTGCTGAAAATCTGAGTTGCCACTGTATTGTTCAGAGACCACTCGTGAGGAGAGAGGATAGTTCTGCTCAGTCTGTCGGCTATCACATTGGATTTGCCAGGGATATGAGTTGCTATCAGAAAATGTCTGGTCGCCACTGCCCATTCCCATACTCTCATGGCCTCTCTGCAAAGAGGGTAGGATCTGGTTCCTCCCTGCTTGTTCAGGTACCAGACCACTGACATGTTGTCGGAGTGAACGGCAATCATGCCCTGAGGGAGGTAATTGTGGAGGGCTTGTAGAGATAGAAGCACCGCCCTCATTTCCAAAATGTTGATATGAAGAAGACTCTCTTCTGAATGCCATTTGCCTTGGACTGACCTGCACAGGAAATGCCCCCCCCCACCCCATCTGGGAGGCGTCCGTAGTCAACGTGGCCATAGGAGGAGGTGGAACGAAGGGTCGACCCTGATCCAGATTGGAGGGCACCAGCCACCAGCGAAGGTCCCGTTTGCAGGTTTCCGTGATCCGTATGAGGTGACTGAGAGGGAGATCCTGAAAGGACCACTGTGTCGAAAGAAGCCACTGGAGAATTCTCATATGCAACCTTGCTAGGGGGACTAGAAGAACAGTGGCCGACATAGATCCCAATAGCTGCAGGACCATTCTGGCTGGAGCTTTGGATCTGAGAAGCAAGGCTCGAACTTGAGCCTGTATGGTTTGTATCCTTTCTGTAGGAAGACAGACCCGCATTCGGTTTGAGTCTATCTCTACTCCGATGAATCTTATGCGTTGAGATGGCAGCAACACAGACTTTGGCCAATTGAAGGTGATTCCAAGGGAAGTGCCCAGTGATATTGTGGCTTGTAGGTTCTGCAATAGTAGACGCCTGGAGGTGGCAGTTAGGAGCCAGTCGTCCAGATACGGAAACACCTGGAATCCTAGACTCCTCAGGTGAGCAGTCACGACCGCCAAACATTTGGTGAACACCCTGGGGGCTGTGGTGAGACCAAAGGGCAGCCTTGGAACTGAAAATGACTGTCTCCTAGGCTGAAGCGCAAATGTCTCCTGGACGCCTGATCTACCATGATGTGGTAATAAGCGTCTTTGAGATCTATGGAGCACATCCAAACACCTTTCTCCAGCAGTGGGAGAATGGATTGTAAGGTGACCATTCGGAACTTGGACTTTTTGACTGAACAATTTAGAATGCTGAGATCCAAAATGGGCCTCAAGTCCCCGGTCTTTTTTGGCACCAAAAAGAATCTTGAGTAAGTCCCTAACCCGATCTGGTCTGCGGGGACCGGTTGGATGACTCCTTTTTGAAGCAGCTTTGAGACTTCTAAGGCTGCAATTTCCCGTTGACTGGGTGGCGGTTCCGAGATTTTCTTGGACGGAGGTGAGGAGTGAGAAAAGGGGATGGCGTAACCTCCGGCGATAATTCGAAGCACCCATCGGTCCTGAGTGATACCTTCCCAGGCTTTTAGGTGCCTCGAACGACCCCGACTGGCTCCGGAGCTGCACAGTCGGGCAATCCCTCAGGGATTGTGAAAGGCTGAAGAGCCACGAAAGGACTCGCGGTCTCCAGTGTTGCGGGGGCCTCTGCCGCCTCTGGGACGGCGTCTTCCAGAAAAATTTCCCCCTCCTCTGCCTCTAGAAGGGGATCGTCCTGCTGTGAGGGATAAGACTTCTGGGATCTACGGCACCACATTTTCCCTCCTCTTTAGCCTTGGGATAAGGCCGAAGGGAGTGGAAAATCGTGCCCCTATGGCAGTCAAAGTCTTACCTTCTTGCTCGCAGCGGGTCAATGTGTCCTTTACCTTGGGTCCAAACAAAGAGGACCCATCAAAGGGAGCGTCGGCAAAAGAAGACTTGAAGGCTTCCGCAAAATGACACAGGCGGAGCCAGGCTTGCCTCCGTAGAGCAATACCCGCACCCGCCGCTCTACTCGCCCCCTCGGCCGCATATGAAATGAGCCTCATGGACGAGTTTGATATCGATGACAGTGTAGCCAACTGAGAGCCAACCGTCTGGGCCAGCTGCTCAGGTAGGTTACCCAAGAGGGTATCTGAAAGCTCCTTGATCAGATCCCTCTGAAACCTGGTGAAGTGAGTTAAATAGTTCAGGGACCTTAAGGTAAAGGCCGCTGAACTGAGGGTGCGCTTCCCGTACCGATCCATGCTCCTAGACTCCTTATTAGGAGGATGGACAGACGTCGAAGCCTCTGCTACATCTTGTTGGGTAGCAGATGCCACCACCAAGGCATCTACAGCCACACCTTTTGTCAAAAACTCCTTCTCTGGGTGTGCTGATAGGAACTTATTTTGGCGAGCAGGCACCGGTTCCACAGAGTCTGGATGTTCCCACGCCCTTCGACAGATCAAATCTAGGAGCTTGTCGAAGGGAGGAGACACCCAGGAGGCAGAGGGCTGAGCCCCGAAGGCCTTAAGGAACACCGACTCGTCAGCAGAAGGGGGTTTGGAATGCCAGCCGCCTCGTTGTTTGAGGGCTTCCAGGATGTCTGCAAAGAAGACATCATCTGAGGACGACTTAGGGGACCCCTCTGCATCATCAAGATCAGTGTCTGACGTGAGAGACTCATCGGGGGAGTCAACGTGCTTCCTCTTGCACGATCTTTTCCTTGGGGGTTCCTCTGAAGAAGCTTTAGAGGGACCTCCAGGAGGGGGGAACCCCCAGTGGGGGTGACCTCAGGCCCCGGGGCTCCACTGTCTAAGGACAGGGGGACTGCCAAAGACCCAGTCTCCGTATGTAGGGAAGGTGCTGGTGAGACCGTGGAGGTAGCCAAAGAAGATTTGGCTAACGCACTCCTCATGGCCCTGAAGGCCGGACCATCAGAATCCTGGGAAGGTCCAACCCCCATGGCCACAACAGTAGACGGTACCCCCACAGCCGACGCACCGAGAGGAAGGCTTGGAACCGAAAACATCAGTCCCGAAGCGTCCCCCCCCCGGGGCCGACAGAGGAGGTCCGTGTACCGAACTCCGACTCGAGAGCCGGGGTTGGAGTAAGGGTCGGGGCCGACCCGAAAACCTCCATCGACTCCACCAGCACCGGCTCCAACGGTGCCGAGGCTGTTGGAGGAGAAACCAGAACTACAGGGTGGGCCATCGGCTCCGAAGCCGAATGGGCTGGAGCTGAAACTAATTTTTGGAACACAGGAGACTGAAAAAGTCTTAGGAGCACCCTGTCGATGTCCGAATCAGAAATCTTAGAAGATCTAGATGAAACCGATCGGGTCTGAACTGACTTCTCCATCGGCTCCAAAGGACTGGGGGACCGGCTCCGAATGGACTCAACCAATATCGGTGCCGAGGGAGATCCCAAAACAGTTTCCCTCGGTGCCGAGGAGGGCTTCGGCGCCAAAGGGGAGGAGTCTGAGCCGGCAACCCTCATCGGCTCCAAAATCAGTGGAGCCGATGAAGGTGACTCGCCTCTCGAAGCCCCAGTCATCGGCTCCGAAACCAGAGGAGTCGAGACTGGGGGCATCGAGGCAGACCGTTCCGCCCTTGGCTCCAAAGTCCGTGGAGCCGATGGAGAAGCCTGCCTGGATTTCTTAGTAGTCGGTTCCGATGGGCTGGTCGGAGCCGACGCTTTCTTTTTCTTAGTTGGAGAGGATGAGGAAGATAAGGCCTCCTCGAAGGAGGGTTTAATCAGCCCTTTCAGGATTCATTTATTTTTCCTCTCTTGGAGGACCCTAGAGGAAAAGGCGTGACACACGCTGCAGGACTCCTGTAGGTGCTTGGCGCCTAAGCAGTATACGCACGAGGAGTGGTCATCAGTTATAGACATTTTATAACTGCACCTTGTGCACTTCTTGAACCCTGAGGGTCTATGTTCTTTAGACATTATGTCTCTGAAACAGTCACTATAACAGTAGTAAAGATCACTGTGTAGACAGAAAAAATACAGATTTTAAACAACAATAAAGTTTTTTTTTTTTACGATAAATCAAAATTACTACAATACAATTATCACGAACAGCAAAAAGGAGGGCCAAGAACCCTCTAACTCAAACAGGTACTTGATCTCCTTAAAAAGAAATAGAAACTGCTAATAAATAGGGGAAGGCCCCTCTAACTTAAATGGGAAACCTTTCCCTAAACAAACACACAAATTTACCACAAAATAATATCAAAAAACACTCGTACAACAACAATAGCTGTTAAAACAGCTTTTGGGTAAGAATAGAGAATTTCCTGACAGGAAAACTTTAGAAAAAAACAGCACTTAGCTCAGCCAAGTTTGAGACCATGTCCTAGCTTGTAAGCGGCAAACGAGATCTGGGGGATTAGTGGTGGTGCATCCTGGGATAGAGAATAGCTCAGCCAATAAGAGGCTTTGCTCTATAGCATAGCGTGCCAAGTCGGAGCCGAGGATCGGCTCCGAGCCCATCAGTACTGAATGTAGGCGAGATAGGATCACATAACATCCAGTGTTACAGCTTTGTACTACTTTTTCTTCAGAAATAAAAAAAAGTTTAAATTACATACAGAAGAATTTTAATAATATACCAAATTTCACTCCCTTGCCCAAAAGCAACTGTGTGTGTAACTGTGTACGTGTGTGCTAACTGCACAAGCGTAGCTGGTTCAACCAGTGAACCAGCACCCCATTCCCCCTCAGCTCTTCAAGTGAAGAGCCAAAAACAAAAAAAAAAAAAAAAAAAAAGCACTTCACTGTAATAAGCTGATCATTACAAATCGGCTTATTTCAGTTAGATGTACACCCCTCCAAAACATGGATGTTTCTTCTACTCACACACCAACCAGTTGGCCTGATGCATGATATACCCCCCACCCCAGCCATTCAAATACCATTTCCGTGCCCTACCCCCAACCCCTCCATGAACATATTTTATAAACAAGAAAAAAAGTCTTCTTTTAAACTGTAGTAAACAATTGCTACAGTTTATACCCTGCCTGCACAGAGAGCTACATAGGTTCATAGGTAGGTACTAGGCTATCGGCCCAAGGGCCTACGTAAGCCTAGACAACAAGGTTCCCTGGCTTACACCACCCAAGAAAGTTATTTTCCTGTGCCACTGTCAAGCAGAGACACAGAAGTGATCCCCTGGGTGTATTTCCTTTTTCCCATCCACTCATTAAGATTTTTCCTGAAGAGTGCTAATGAAGAACTTTGCTTGACATAGATGGGTAGCCTGTTCCAGAGAATGGAAAGTCTCTGGGACAGGAATTTATCCCTCCAGCATGTCCTGTTTATTGTGGTGACAGGGTTTAGGTCCCTAGAGCATGTAGCTTGTAGGGATTGGGATTTCTTTAGGTGTAGCATGTCCAACAGCTCTGGGTTTGACATAGCTTTATATGTTAGGCAGAGATCACCTCGGAGTAGGCGATATGCAACAGAGTAAAGCTGGAGTTTTTTGAGGCGGTCAGTGTAGGGCATTCGTTTGAGGCCAGTAATCCTCTTTGTGAGGTACTTCTGTGGCCTTTCCAGCTACTGCAGATGTCTTGTGATATACATTCCAAAAGGGAGAGACTACTGTCCACCTGGGTCCCAAGGTCTCTTATCACACATTCAGTGTTAAGTAGATTGCTGCCTATGTGGTAGTTCATGGGTACAGAGTTTTTACCAAAGGGGATGACACTGCACTTTTTGGCACTGAGCTTGAGGCCAAGGCTCTGACACCAGGCATCTGTCTCAGCGAGGCCCTTCTGTAGGATGTCCTACAGCGCTCACATTTTGGTTAAAAAATGTTTCTTTTTAAACTGCTTTAAACACATGCATCAACCAGTTGCCACAGTTTATACCATCCCTGCATGGAGCACTATACTGTCCAGGTTTTAGTAAAAAAAAAAAATAAATAAAAGTTTTTTTTTTACTTTTAAACTGTATCGAACTGCTAGCTGCAATGTAAGAAGTAGTTGCACCAGTTTAGAACACACACAGAGTGCTACTTTGCTCAGGTTTGATCTCAAATACAGTATTGGCTTTTGAGAGGTATATCGCATTAAACAGACATCAGGGCTGTGTTCCCCAACACTTTGCACCCAGGACAGTTGCCCCTCTCAACCTGCCCTAGCTATGCTACTCTGTCAGAGTATATGTGTGTGTGTGTGTGTGTGTTTGTGTGCGCATATATGTGCATGTCTGCATGTATGTGGAACAACATGCAAGAGATACAGCTTTTGTGAGGATCATTATAGTGCTAATTCCTAATACCATATTCATAGCTAATTTTCAAACAGATCCTTACTGTTCATTAATTTGTTTCTGTATATGCTCTTCTTTCAACTTTTCCCAGTTAGTGGTCGCCACAGCGGAACTCCGGTCTGCTAAAGATTGGCAGTAGAATTTTACGGCACTGAGGTGCCAGCTTGACGCCCAACCTTCAACGAAGGCACGCCCATTCTACTCATGTCTTTCAAACGCCACTCGACCGCGGTGAGGACATGCAGACTCCACACAGAAGGCACTCCAGCCGAGAATTGAATGGGAGAACCTCTTGCTGTGAGGCGACAATGCTACCGCAGCACCACCCCGCTTTTTCCATCAGACCTATACCCCTGTAAACCAACAGTAGAATAAGTGTGATCCATGTCATGGATTTAAGAGTTTAAAGGTCAAGGTGGCCATTTTGTAACTTGGTGTAGATACATTTATCTATTTCTGAAGAAGTTGGTCTTGGGACTGATGAAAAGCTATATTTTTAAGGCTTACATAAATTGGTGGCTTTTTACAGACTTTTATTTGACTTCGACTATTTGGATTATTATCTGGCTGACAGACTTGCTGCATTGTATTTTGGCTCGTTTCTAGGATTCCTTTTGGGAGCTTCCAGGCCATTAGTAACAAAGCTGTCAGACAAGATGTTAAAGTATGTAAAGACAACTAGCTATTTCTGACTGTGGTTAGTAGTGGCGGTAGTATAGTTGGGTAAATAGTCTAGGTGGGGTGTAAGGTAAGGGTGGGGGTGTTAGTCTGGATTAGAACAAGGGCAAAGCCAGTGCAAATTTACATGGAATTTGACTGCAGTCTTGAAAAGGCTGCTGGAAGGTAGAGTATTTATAGAGGGTGGAAGATTGTTCCAAAGTTTAGATATGGTACATGAAAATATGGCTTCTCCTGCTGAGTTTTTGGGTTTGATAACAGTGAGTTGATTTTTGTTGCTTGATCTTAGGGGCCTAGTGGGGTTATAGGGTTGGAGAAGGGTTTGAAGGGAAGGGATGTTAAGGGGGTGGTTAATAAGTTTATGAGCAAGGGTGAGTTGATTAAAGTGAAGGAGTTGTGGGAGTTCTAGCCAGTTTAGTTCTTTAAGGGAGATACAATGATGACTGCGGTAGGAGGTTCCAGTGGCAAATTTAGCAATTTTGTTGTAACAAGCATCCAGTTTGTGTAGGTCTGTGTGTGTAAGATTGGTAAATATGGGGGATGCATAGAGTAGGGTGGAGATCAGATGGGAATTTGCTATGGAGATTCTAGCCACCTTGGTTAGGAATTGGCGACTTCAATATAATGCACCAAGTTTCTTGTGAACTTTTTTTTATTGTAAGAGGTATGTGGGTGTCAAATCTAAGTTTGTTGTCTATTTCTACACCAAGTAATATTGATGGAGAGATGATGGTATTGTCTTTGGCAAGAATGTTGAAGTGAGGGGTGTTTTGGGTGGCTTTGGAAGGTTGGAACAGGAGATGTTTTGTCTTACTTGGGTTGAGTATGAGCTGAGCATTGGATAGCCAGCTTTCTACAGAAGATAATTATTCCTGTGTGATTTGTTGTAGTTCTGGTAGAGTGGGGGCAGAGCAGATGAGAGTAGAGTCATCTGCGTACTGTATAAGAGATGCTTGTGTGGTGGGAGTATGTAGGTTGTTAGTGAAAAGTGAGAATAGCAGAGGGCCAAGGATAGACCCTTGGGGAACTCTGAGAGTAAATGGGAGGTGAGGTGATATGTTATCATCCCAGATTACTGATTGCTGGTGTCTATGTAGATAGCTGTGGAACCAGTTGCAGGCTGATTGTGAGAAGGAGAGGTTGGGGAGAAAAGAGAGTAGTAGCTCATGAGATACCATGTCACAGGCCTTTGAGAGATCTAGAAATACAGCAATAGAGAAGGGCCCATTGTTTTTGTGATGAAGTATAGTGTTGGTGAAGGAAAGCAGAGCAGAGGTAGTGCTGTGATATGGCCTGAAACCATGTTGGGTTTTGGAGAGGAGATTATTAGCTAGAAGGTAGTTGGAAGACCTGGGTGTTGATACGTTTTTCAAGTATCTTGGAGAGAGGGGAGAGGATAGCAATGGGGCGGTAATTGGAGAGGTCGGTGGAGGGGGTGCCTTTGTGGAGGGGAATGATATGGGATATTTTCCATATCGAGGGAACATAGCCTTTTGTTATGGAACAGTTGATTAGAACTGAAATTGGGTAGGCTAGTGTATCAGCTGCAATTTTCAAGTATTCAGAGGGGAGGTTGTCAGCTGTGAGTTTGGTGGGTTTAAGTTTTGACAATAGTCATTTTATGTTGGAGGTAGGTACTGAGGTGAAGAAGAAAAGAGGAGTGGGGGTTTAGGGTTAAGAGTTGGGGGGCTGTTGTAGGGAAGTGTTGTTTGTTTAGAGATGTTATAGTTTCAGTGAAGTGTTTGCTGAAGGATTCAGCAATACTGCTGGAGGAGGAGGGAATGGATGGCTGGGGGATATCAACCTTCACTGGGTGGAGGATAATGTTAATAGTGGACCAGAATTGCTTAGGGTTGTGATTGGTAGAGTTTAGGGTGGATTTATAGTAGAGGGATTTGTCTAATGCTTTTTGGCTTTATTGCACAGTTCAAGGAATGATTGCCTATCTGAGTTATATTTTGTTAGTTGTCATTGCTCCCAGGCCTTATCTCTGGATTTCATTAGGGCTCTGGTGGTCTTTTGTAGCCATGGGGCATACCTGGATCTGACTGGCATTTTTTACAGGAGCATGGGTGTTTAGGATGGAGAGGAAGGTACTGTTGAAGAAGTGGACAGTCTCATCTAGGTTGAGGTATTTTAGTATTTTATTTATGACGTATTTCATTTAGTAATGAGCAGGAAAAGAAATTCAGTGTATCCAGGCAGAATTCATACTATTCATGATTTCCCAAATGTCCTGCACTCTGGTATGGAGAAGGCCACAAAGTCTCATCATCAACATCAACATCACTGTCATTTGAACTTTGTACTGAACTCAAACAAGGGTCATCCTTATAAAGATTTAGAATTTCAACCTCAGAATTTAAACCGACAGCTTGGACATCACTGTTATCACTAGAAAAACATTCCAGTCCTCAGAAGCACTTTCACACACTGAACTGAAAGCCTTAGTGGAATCCTTTTCATAATATCAAGCTTCAGAGGGCATTTCACAGAGAATTATATAAAGGTAGAGAATCATTCAATAGTAAATGCAATGTAAATTGAAATGCAACTTCTAGACACAAAAGTTAACCCAAACATCTCACCCTGACCTCCTCTTACTTATGTTTTGTCTCATCCAATTCTAAAACTGTAAAAGATCTGTTCATTCTATGTAACTATTGTAATTTTACACATTGTAAGTATGTTAAAGCTTTGTATTATCTATGAAAATTTGCATGGTATGTATACACCTTATTCTTGCTTGTTATTTGATCTGTGGAGCTTTTCTTCCCGGGCATCCGCTGAAAATGGACATGTATCCAGTTGGACTTTGCTGGTCAACAAATGTAAAATAAAATAAAATAAAATAAATAAATAAATAATATGCCATGAAACTATTATGGTGAAGGCACACAAGAAAGCATTACAACAATAAAACAACTATGAAAGTAAGAATAGTGACAAATCACTTTAGCAAATGATTTTCTCATGTTCTCGAAATAAGCCAGTATTTTTTTAACACATGATCCTAGCAATTTCATCTTCTGAAGGACAAATAGCAGAAGAAAAAGTTTTATTCCCAAATCCTTCAAATATTTTACAATTCTGAAGGGGGAAATGAGGAAACTTTCACAAATACATTAATCAATAAATGGTTTTAAAAAATAAACAACTGCAATGTCAGATCTGTGATTAGACAAAAATGTTATAAGTTTGAAGTACTATGTATAATAACAGATTGTTAAGGGACACGTGGCTGACTGTCAGGCACGCTGCAAGCTATTAGAAAAACATCTTGTAGAATTGATAAAACAGGAATGACTTCTGCAAACTGAAGAAAATCAATTTGCAACAAGTTATAAGATTATGCTGGGAGATAGGGATTTCAAACTGCTCTCCCTGAATTAAATCTTTAATTTGCGATAGTTTCAGGAAAAAATAAGTATACTGGATGGAGATCTGAACAGGCACTTTCCTTAGAAACAGAATCTTTAGCTTAAGGAAAAATACTGAAGAACAATACTCTCCTTCCAGTTCCTGCTATTCTGACTAGGGATCAGAGGTAGAAAAACAGGGGAATATTTTTCTGCTGTTATTTTCAGTGAATGAAGAAACATAAATAAAAATATTTAAGGCTAGAAACCATCCTTAGTACAAAAGTTGCTGATGCATATGTCCGTTTCCTTAGTAGTTACAGCAAGTCTTGTCTGTTCCAGAAAAAGAAATAGGAGAAGTCGCATGTATAATTGGATGTCTTGATTTCCTGAGAAGCTGTTTGGGAAAAGACCGATGCATGGCAGGTGCACTGCCACAGGAATCAAGTAGCTAACTCAGCTAAGTTGTCAACCTTCATCCTCTCCTTCTCCAGGGGCTGACAAGAGTGATTCTCCCTTGCCTGGTAAGGGCTAAAGAACAGCCACAGAGGACACCACCAACTCTTGGTCCTTAGTGGCTGTAGGTGCTACAGTAGAGGGACTCAAACACAAATATGAGTGATCCAGGGAATCAATTAAGGCCACACCAGAGTCACCACAGTAGCTAGGGCAATGATAGAGCTGGCTGAACTCATGATTCTTAAGAAAAATTCATCTTGCAGATAGGGAATGATAAAAGTAAGGAGACTAATATCTGTTGCATGGTTCAGCTGAAAACAGTACCACCAGTAAAGTAGGTGGCTGAGGTTGTATGAGTTGATAACGCAAGTCACAATAAAAGACCAGTCTTGAGGTTATACATTTCCAATAACAGTCCCTAAAACCACAATATTCTGCTCCATAGTTATTTTTGATAATAATGTAGAAACATTAGTCAAAAGGCATTTAAATACAGTTTTGTTTTCTCACAAGCATTCTCAACAGAAAAAAAATCCCTTTTTGAGTAAAGACAGTCCATAATAAAATATTTTCTAGCAAAAAGAAAAACAAAAGTTTTCACAGAAAAACATAATTTTCTTCCTCAGGAACTAGAGTTGTGTAAACCCATAGCTGCAGATATTCATATTCGGCACTACTGCAGTAGCCTTGAGCCTGCAGACTATATAAGTTGTGCAATTGCCAAAGACACAACATCTAGTCAGTTTCCAAAAGCTCTGGCTCCCTCCCACACTTCCAGTCTTACTGTTGATTGGACAGCCCTGAGGAGGGAAAATCAGCAGTAAGAGTGGAAAATCTTCAGGCTTTTCTTTCTAAAATGTTAAGACGTACAGTACTCATCCTGAACTTTTCAAACAATGAATAACCACCGAATATATTTCCCCAAGAAAAAAAAACAATTATATAGTCATAAGGGGTGGGGGTGGGGGTGGAGGTGGGTGCAGCAACTGTAGCAGGGAGGAATTTGAACATACAAAAGTTATGTACTTACCATGATAGATTTATGTTGTCTTGTTTTCATCCACTTCAATCTTTGGGTTATTGATCCAAACTTGGCACGTTTTAGAAGTTGTAGAACCAGAGCTCTGATTCCATCCCTAACCATAATTCCCTCTATCCCCTCAAATTACCTCAGATTGAGTTTGCCTGCTCTTAACCAGAAAGGTTAATGTTCTTACATTCACTACTGCAGTATTCTTAATAGGTGGGATTCCCTAGCCTGGAAAGATTACGTGTTACTTACTGTGCATGTTCCTTTGGTTCTCTTTTATTTGTTTGAGTTGCTTAATGCTGCTTTGACTTATTCTTCTGTTAAGGCCCACCTATCAGCTATCTCTGCTTGTCTGCCCTTTTCTCCTCCTTTAGCGTTTAGATTTTTTAAAGGCATCCTTAATATTAGACGTCCCAGGAAACATGTTCCTCCTCCCTGGGATCTTAATTTTGTTTGGGAGAAGTTGACTCAGACTCCTTCTGAGCCTGTTTCTTCAGTTTCCTTGCTACACTGTTCCTGGAAGACTGTTCTTTTGTTAGCTTTTACTTCTGCCAGATGGGTGTCTGAGTTGCAGGTCCTTATTGTTTGTCCTCCTTTTTTGGTCTTTCATAAGGACAAGGTGTTCTTGTGCGCTAACCCTTATTTTATGCCTAAGGTGATTAATGAGCTATCACTGAATCAGTCTATTAATCTGCCTACCTTTTTTCCCCTGTCTGCAATCTGACAGTGAGTGGGTGCTGCATGCTTTGGACATCTATTGGGAACTCAGAGTTTATTTGGATAAGACTAAGGTCTTAGAAAATCTGAACAGTCATTTGTTTCTTTTCATCCTGGATTTTTGGGACTTGCTGTATCCAAGTAAACTATTTTTTACTTGGATTTCCAAGGCTATTTGCTTTTGTTACACTTTTCATGGCAAGAGCCTTCATTCTTCAGTTAAGGCTCATTTTACTGGAACTGTGGCTTCTTCAGGTGTTTTTTCAAGGGCTTAGATACTAATTATATTCTTGAGGAAGCTGCCTGAACTTCTGTGCATACCTTTACCAAGCACTGCAAGTTAGGTGGTATCGCTTGAGCTAGGGCTAGTTTTGCTAGTGCCGTTCTTCATGGCTTTTTAGGGGGATCTTCTGCACCTACCCCCTCCCAGGTTTCCTCTTGAGTTTTGGCACTCTCCCATCCATTAAGAATACTGCAGTAGTGAATGTAAGGACATAGTACAGTTGTGTAAAATCTTACCATAATGGTAGATGTCCTTGCCTTCACTGCTGCAGTATTCACTTCCTCCCACCATCCCCATAGTCTTTTACCTTCCTGGATGTACAGGTTACCTCTTGGATTTCTTGGACTGTGTTCCTACTTGGGCATTTAGTTCTGATTATGGTAGGCCTGAACATCACCTTTATGCCCTACGATACGCAAGGAATGTTTCGGTGACATTCTGCATACCTTTAAAAGTAACAAGTAGTTTTTGGTAGACTGGCTGTAAGTTTGGGCTTCCATGGCAGGGAATCCCATCTGTTAAGAATACTGCAGCAGTGAAGGCAAGGGCATCTATTGTTATGGTAAGATTTTATACAACTCTGCTCTCCACTATCGCAATAATACTGACAACCCTTAACACAGACAAGGAATGGCCATAAGGTGGGATAGCAATCTGAGGTTGTAGAAAGACAAAATTCCTAGTGAGATCCATCCAATCAAAGAGGAGCACCAGGTAACAATTTTGGAAGGGGAGTGGAGGGAGGGATGTTGAACCAGATGAAAACAAGACAACATGGATCTATCATTACAGTAAGTACATAACTTTCTGATCCAATGTTGCCTTTTTATGTCTGATTCAACCTTAGAGGCAGATTCCCAAGCTCCCAAACACCCGGGAGGAATTAAGAATATTCCTGAGAATGGTGGAGCCAAAAGATATACATGGTCTAGATTGTACATCCAGCTTGTAGTGAGACACAAAGGTGTAGAAAGAGGCCCAAGTCACTGCTGCACAAATCTTGTCAATAGGAACTCTGCACATAAAGCAGTAGAAGTAGTTATAGCCCTTGCTGAATGAGCTTTTGGTTTCTTGTGTAAGGCCAGTCCCAACTTGTCAAAGATAAAAATTATACAATCATACAGCCACCTAGAGAAAGTGACCTTAGATACACTTTGACCCAATTAACTTTGGAAAAGACAGTAAACAGCTGATAAGATTTCAGTGCAGACTAGAGAAGTTGTTGACTGCAACTGAGCTACAAAATGTAAGTATCTTGATTTTTTTGATTATTTTTACAGATTACTGTTTTTACAATTTAATATATATATAAAGCACTTTGTCTATTCAGTATCTTCACAAATCCTTATCTGTTTAAAAACTTTCATTTGTCTCTGTAGTGCTTGCTGTCTTGTAGGCTATTGTGTAAACTGAAACATTTCCTCTGTGTAATTATCTCTTGGCTAGTGGGGGCTGGTTCTTTTGTGTTCTTGTAAAAAAAAAAGAAGTTTCTGTCTTTGCACACAGTGCAGACTAGAGAAGTTGTTGACTGCAACTGAGCTACAAAATATAAGTATCTTGATTTTTTGATTATTTTTACAGATTACTGTTTTTACAATTTAATATATATAAAGCACTTTGTCTATTCAGTATCTTCACAAATCCTTATCTGTTTAAAAACGTTCATTTGTCTCTGTAGTGCTTGCTGTCTTGTAGGCTATTTTGTATACTTGGTGGCTTTGCAGTTGCCCGCCCCTACTGTGACACACCTCCCAGTCTAGTGTCATTAGCTCATTCTGCCTAATACAGAGAGAACATTTGATAAGGCCTTCTGTTCCTCCTTTTTCCCTTTCAAAAAGTAAAACAAAACTTTTTTTATTTTTTCTCTTTCGCCTGAACCTTCTTGTGTTCTGACTGTCCTTCTCAAACATTTTGGAAATATACAGTATATTTCAGAGCATTTGTTATAACTGTATTTGCTATAACTGATTTAAGTATTTTTTTCTGGCTTTTTGATTATTTACTGCTTAGCGACTGCATTTTAGCCTGTTTATACAGCTCTGCATTCTATTTAAACTGTTTTTGTGTTGATTAACTGTTTTGCACTTTTAAAAAGTTAGTCATTGCTTAATTTTACCTGTAGGCTAACACACTTTTTCTGCAAAAAAAAAAAAAAAAAAAAATCTCCTACTGAACTACAACTAAATAGTCCAGTCTCAGTTTTTGCTGATCTCTCGCTTTGTCTAGGTTCCTGTGCTATTCCATCCTTATTTCAAAGGAAAAAGGAAGCTGCCTCTTTCTGGGAGTGGGAGTGGGGGGCATGAGTCGGCCTATTTTTGTCCCCCTAGGGGAGTCCAAGCCAGAAAACTTGTAGTCTATTGGCCATTTTGGGTCAATTCTAGCTCTTTTCCCCCTCCCTGTTATAAAGCGCTTGGCTGGGCTAGGTTACTCAGCCACAGCACTCGCTTGTGGTATGTGTGAATCAGTTTGCAGCAGAGCAGAAAGAAAAAGAGTTTTTTTTTTCCTTTTTTTTATTTTTTTTTTTTTTTTATTTATTTGCTTATTAGCAACTGCTTTCTATTTTTTTAAGCCTCTATTGTTGCTTAATTTTACCTGTAGGCTAACACACTCAAGCGCTAGCCGCTTAAAAGCATTTATAGAATTTACTGTCTGTTTTTCCTCTGTTTTCTGCAAAAAAAAAAAAAAAAAAAATCTTGTTTTCCGCCTTACTGAACTAGAATAGTCCAGTCTTTAGAGTTTGCTGATCTCTGGGCTTTGTCTTGGTTCCTGTGCTATTCCATATCCTTATTTGGATAAAAGGAAGGCGTCTTTGTTCACCAGTGGGAGTGGGGAGCACTGAGCGGCCTATTTGTCCCTAGAGGAGTGGTTCCAGCCAGAAACTTGTAGTCTATTGGCCATTTTGGGTCAATTCCTAGCTCTTTTCAGCCCCTGTAATAAAGCCCACTTTAGCTTTTCTTGTATTCAACTCAGCACAGCTCCTCGTGGTGTCCTGCAGAGTTCTACAAGCAGCAGAGAGCAAAAGAGTGACTTTTTCCTGATTTAAGTATTTTTTCTGGCTTTTGATTATTTACTGCTTAGCGACTGCATTTTCGCCTGTTTATACAGCTCTGCATTCTATTTAAACTGTTTTTGTGTTGATTAACTGTTTTGCACTTTTAAAAAGTTATTTGTTGCTTAATTTTACCTGTAGGCTAACACACTCAAGTCGTTAGCTTAAAAGCATTTACTGTCTGTTTTTCCTCTGTTTTCTGCAAAAAAAATCTTGTTTTCCCGCCTTACTGAACTAGAATAGTCCAGTCTTCAGAGTTTGCTGATCTCTGGGCTTTGGCTTGGTTCCTGTGCTATTCCATATCCTTATTTGGATAAAGGGAAGTTTCTTTGTTCACCAGTGGGAGTGGGGAGCACTGAGCGACCTATTTGTCCCTAGAGCAGTGGATCCAGCCAGAAACTTATTGTCTATTGGCCATTTTGGGTCAATTCCTAGCTCTTTTCAAGCCCCTGCTATAAAGCCCGCTTTAACGCGCTTTTGCGTGATTTAACGCGGAGTTGCCCATAGAGCACCATTGGGCAGCGCCGGTTAAACAAGGTTAAACTATTTCTGGCTCCGTAAAGTCTGCTCTTCAATTTTTCCCTTAGAACTTCTCTACTTGCAATCTAAACAGTCTATTCTCTATCTCAAAAGCTCAGCACTTGCTCCTAAAGCATTTTTATATAGGTAAAGCTCAGCACTTGCTCCTAAAGCATTTTTATATAGGTAAAGTACTTGTATACTAAACAAAGTACTACATTAGCCTAGAATCCCCTTGAGTACCCATTTCCTATAGGTCCCTTCTGACTCAGTTACACAGCAAACTTTTTCACTTTTTCTAGCATGTCAAGGGTCAGTTGCTAGCCCTCTCCTGTTCAGCTGGTGAATCTGGGCATCTTGAGGCAATGTTACAATTGCCTCGTGTACACAGACAACCCACTCCTTCTCCCACAAAACACAAATACATGTGAGAGATGCAACTATATAGCCAAACTGGAGGCTGAGCTCTCTCAACTCAGGACTGGCAAGACCAGACAGGAGGAGAAGGAAACCACGCACACCACAAACCCAGTTTCACATAGAACTATCACAACTGCAAAACAAACACATAAACACACAAAGACATACTCGGAGGCACTGATCAAAAATCTACCAAAACTACAGAGGCCTCCAAAGCAGACACCCAAGCAACTGCCACCTCAAGACATAAGACATGCAACACATAGTTCTCAAAGTCAGTGTGCTAAACAGTCACAGCCCTTAAGGCCAAACACAATGCCAGACACACTTGTTATAGGTGACTCCATAGTCAGACACACTGACGTCCCACTCACCAGACTGAACAAGGAAAAGATCACAGTAAGCTGCCTGTCAGGTGCTAGAATCCACCACATAACACAAGCACTCAGGTCACTCCACAGCAAGTACAAGTATGACTCAGTCATTGTCCATGCCGTTGTGAACGACCTGAGACGTACCTCCCTGGACTACATGAAAAGAGACATAGAGGAGCTCTCAGATTATGTAGCCCAGGCCGGTATGACCCTGACCCTGAGCAGTATCCTACCCTCACCAAGAATGATGCCACAATACAGAGACAAAATGATCAGCTTTAATAATTGGCTTAATTACTGGTGTCATTCTAAGGGGATCCAATGTCTGTCTGCCTGGGATGACATGCTTGACAAGCCACGCTTCGCAAGGGACGGCTTGCACCTGTCACCCTGGGCTTCCGGATATTGGCAAAGGCTCTTGCCACCCCATAGTGCCTTTTTAGGCAAGGCTCAAATGATAAACCTACCGCCCTAGAAAACAAAAATGGAGAAAAACTAAGGGTAATACTGCTCAATGCTAGAAGTCTAAACCTCAAGATGCACGCCTCAAAGCCCTCCTCAGTATGGAGAACATCGATGTCTGTGCTGAGACTGAAACCTGGTTCAAGGCTCCTGAGAGCACCCCAGCACTATCAGGTTATACCTCATATCATGCTCCGCCCCAAAATCCGGACCGAACCACAAAAGGAGGGGAGTATCCATATTCATAAAGGATACCCACACCTCCAGGTTAGTGGCAACGCATCTAAACATCGGAGACCATCCAGGTGCAATTAACCATAGGTAAAACTGCCCTACAGTTTGTAACATGCTACAGACCACCTTCTCAAACTCAGGAAACCCACACAGCCTTCCTGAAGACACTGGAGAGTATGAATGTCTCTCCAAACACCATCATATTGGGTGACTTCAACTACCCAAACATAGACTGGGAACATTATTTAAGCCCCAACACCCTAGCCCAAAGGTTCCTTGAGTTCATAAACTCAAATGCTATGGAACAACTAGTCACCATTCCCACAAGAGGAGAAAATATACTAGACCTGATCATCACAAACATGGGGACAAAATGCTCCACACCGGAAGTATATCCCTCATTGGTGAGATCAGACCATAAATTAATCTCACTGGAGATCCACATCCCCCCACCCCAGCAAAAGACCACAGTGAAGAACTTCTCAAAAGCAAACTTCACACTTCTTAAGACTGGAGTGGTATCCTTCAAGGCCCCCGAGCCAGTGGAAACCACAACCCACGCTGCTGAAACCCTTACAAATGCCTTCTACGAGCACCTCCAGGAATGTATGGATCAAGCAATCCCTAATAAAATCAAGACTCTTTCCACCAAAGGCAGGCGCCCGGTCTGGTGGACCCCAGCCATAGACAAACTCAACAAGAGGAGAAAGCTACTACATGACAGAGCAAAATCCCTAAAAGGGAAGGCATCTCTGATCAATACTAGCAAAAAACTACGATCACTCATAAAATCATCCAAGGCCAACTTTGAGAGAAAAATCACTAATGACACAAAAGACAATCATAAAGCCTTCTTTAGCTATGTTAGAAACCTGGGTGGAAACTCCAAGATATGCTCAGAATTAGTCCAAAATAATAAAAAAATTACTGAACCCACAGACATTGCCAACATACTGGCAGACAGGTTCAGTGCAAATTTCTCCCCTCCCCCCCAAAAGGAGAAATATCTATCCCACCAGAGTCTAGCCTCCCAAACATCTCAGATGCCCAGGTGAGAGCTGCTGCTGTGTGCTACACGAACTCAATGAGGAACTAAACCCACACATAAGGCTGCTGTTTAATCTTAGCCTTACTACAGGATACATACCCAAAGAATGGCGTACGGCAACTGTGGTCCCACTCCACAAAGGCGGTGCTTCTACAGACCCTGGAAATTACCGCCCCATAAGCTTGACGAGCCTTGTCTGCAAAGCTATGGAGAGGATCATAATGGAACTCATAAATAAAGACATTGGGGACCTACAGACACTGGATCCTACCCAATTTGGCTTTGTCAAGGGCAGATCCTGCCTCTTGAACTTGGTCGACTTTTTCAAACAGTCACTAAGGCCATTGATGAGGGTAAGGCAGTTCACACAGCCTATCTTGACCTAGCAAAAGCTGCTCACACAATACCCCACTCGGGCATCATAGAAAAGCTCACCAGCTTAGATGTAAACCCATATGTCACAAGATGGGTTGCAAACTGGCTCAAGGACAGAACACACAGGGTTAGAGTTGCTGGTGCCATGTCAGACTCTAAGCCAGTCATGAGCGGTGTCCCACAGGGCTCAGTCCTGGGCCCCTCTTGTTCGGCATTTATTTTTCTGAAGTGCAGGCAAACATAGGGGATTGTGGCTGACAAAATTTGCAGATGACTGCAAACTGGGCACCATAATTGACACTCCATCAGACACAGACATCCTCCAGAGAGGTCTCATAGAAATGGATAACTGGTGCCAGAGCCATGGCCTTAAGCTAAATGCCAAAAAATGTATAGTCATACCCTTTGGGAAAAACAAGGTAACCCCTAATTACCACATAGGTGGTAATCCATTAAACACGGAAGAAGTTATCAGGGACCTGGGGATCCAAGTTGACAGTAACCTCTCTTTGACACTCACATTGCCAAAGTGGTTAGGAAGACCTTCTACATTGCCCACCTGATCATGAAGGGATTCACATCCAGATCAGGAGAGGTCATTGTACCCCTGTACTCTTCACTTATCAGACCAATGATTGAGTACAACGCCCCATTCGAATGTACCTTACCCGACACCTGCAGCAGTTGGAAAGACCCCAAAAGTTCCTCACCAAAAGGATAAAGGGGCTCAAACATATGTCATACGATGCCCGACTGAAGAAACTCCAGCTCTATTCAGTCGCATACCGTCTGCTCAGAGGTGATCTGTGCCTGACATACAAGGCCATGTCCAACCCGGAATTAATGGACATGCTCCACCTCAAGAAATCCAAATCCACCAGAGCCACGAGAGCAAGAGACTTAAACCTCAACACGGATATAAATAGGACGTGCTGGAGGGACAGATTCATCACCCAGAGACTCCCTACACTATGGAACAGAATCCCAGTCCATGTGAGGCAGAGCCCCTCACTGACTCTGTTCAAGAGAAATCTTGACGAGTGGATGGGAGATCGTAGGTTTACCCCAGGAATCATCTCTGTATCACTGCTGGATAGAGGCACAGCAAACTAATGGGTATAGTATTCTCATCCTAAGGGGTGGTGAAAGCCACACACACTCTGGCTAGGCTTATAAATGCCCTAGGGCAGATAACCTAGTATGAACCTATGAACCTATAATATCTTTGGTCCTGTACAGATAAAATCTGAGGTGTCTCTGAACAGCTAGCAAATGTAAAGTGTACTCTCCTAGATTAGAAAATTTTGGAAAGAAGACTGGTAAATTTATAGCCTGGTTCAGGTTCACCTTGGTACCACCTTTAGGCGGAAAGTTGGATTGGTTCTCAAAGATACTCTGTTCGTATGGAAGATGATATAAGGAGGTTTACAGCACAATTTGAGTATGTTGAGGATGCTATGGTCAGGAGCACTGTACTGATATGGTCCACTGAAGAACTGTCATGTAGTACCTGGCTAGGGGAACTAACGTGATCACTGAAGCCATTAACCCCAACAGCAAAAAAATGAGTCTTGTAGGAGGAGAGGAATACTGAAGAACTAGAACTGCTACCTGAGGTAGGGATGAAACTCTGGGAGTTTGGCTATTTAAGCAATTGTATTGAGATGGCATCCGATGAATTGTATCTGTTCTGTAGGTAATTGACTGTAATTCCCAATTTCTGAGCAAGTTACAGAAAGAAGTACCATTGCTGGTCCAGAAGATTCTTGTTTGGAGCAGTGATGAGCCAATCATCTAGATATAGGAACACCCGGAACCATAGAAGCTGATATATTCTGCCACCACTGCCGTGACTTTGGTGAAAACCTGGAGGGCTAGGGTGAGACCAAAGGCAGTGCTCTGACCTGGAAATGATTGGCTCCCAGGTGGAAACAGAGAAATCTCTCAGAATGCCTCGCTATGTTGATATGATATAAGCATCCTGGAGATCTATAGAGCACATCCAGTCATTCTTCCTCAGCAGAGGTAGAATGGACTGCACAGTGACCATCCCAGACTTCATCTCTTTTACAAACTTATTTAGGTGGCTTAGGTATGAAATCTGTCTGAGGTCTCCTGCTTTTTTTTGGAACTAAAAACAATGTGGAATACACTCCAGATCTTTATTGGTCTGAGGGGGACCTACAGGATGACTCCAGAAACTCTGATACTTCTGCTACTGCAAATTCCATCTGACTGGATGGTACATTAGGAATATTTCTCCTTTTCTGAGGAGGAAAAGCAAATGGAGTAGTGTCGCCTCTAGTGATTATCCTCAGCACCCATTTGTCTTGTGTGATGGCCTGCCAGGCTTGAGGGTGCAGGGCTAACTGCTCAATGACTGCCTCTAGAGTGAAGCAGTCGGGCAACCTTTCAGGGGGAGCTGATAGGATTTCTCAGTGAATGGACTGGGAAATCCCTCATTCTGTGGTCCAGCTTTGCCTCTCTGGAGATGTCCACTGGCGCAAGGTGGGGGGGGCACCTTGGGAGAGTCAGTCTCCAGCAGAATTTTTGTGAAAATCTTGGGATTTTCCGAACCACATCTTCCTTCCTCCATTCTGGTTCCTAGAAAAAAATCCTCTGCAGGTTGGAGAAGCAGATTCAAAAGGCAGACAAGGTTTTGGACATTTTGCTCACCCTTGGTGAGCAGCTCCTTAATCTTTGGTCTGAAAAGTGTCGAACCATCAAAAGAGGCATTGAGGAAAGACATCTTCAAGCCTTCCACAAAGTCACATAATCACATCAAGTCCTGCCAGCAGATGGCTATCCCAGTGCCTGCTGCTCTAGCCATATTGTCAGCAGCATTTGAAAACATGGATACATTGGACATCGACTGCAGGGTAGGCAATTGGGACTCCATTGTTTTCTGGAAGTCTGATGGTAGATTATCATTCAGGGAATTGGTCAGATCCTTCATCAAGTTCATCTGGAAACCTGTGATGTGGGCTAAGGTTGTTCAGTGCTCGAAGTGCAAAAGTTGCTGATGCATATGTCCATTTCCTAAACCTGTCCAGTACCCTTGACTCCCTGTTAGGGAGGTTGCATCGAGATACTCTCTACAGAGTGTTTTTTTCCTGTGGTAAAGTCACAACCATGGCATCTATCAGGGACATGCCTACTCACGTATGCTCTGTCCTTTGAGTTGACCAAGATTTTATCTGGCTTCTTAGAGATTGGTTCTATCACATCAGGATCCTTCTAAGCACTCTCAGACACCAGGTGTATGAAGGCATTGGTGGGCAGCACCACGCAAGAGGTAGAGGAGTCAGCCCCAAATGCCTCAAAGAACACAGACTCTTCAGGGGAGGGTGCGTCAGTGGACCAACTCCCTCTTTGATTCTTCTGCTCCAGAATGTCACCAAACGTGACATCTTCCAGCAAGGACTGTGGGAACCCTTCCCCATCATCCAAGTCTATATCTTCTGTGACTGACTCTGGGGAGGAGTCCAATGTTTCTTCTTACACTTCTGTTTCCTAGAACCCTGTCTCATTTGGGCTTCTTGAGAAAGGTCAGAATCAGACAGAGAACTCTTGTGGCAATTACTTCCAGGGCTGAATGAGGCTGACTGTCCCAGTTGAACTGGATGTGTGAAGTCAGAAGCAATAGCCAAAAACGGTTGGGACAGAGCTGAGTGTTTTAGATTCTCTGGCCTGGCAATAACCCTTTCGTCTCAAAGGCTGAGGCTACAAATGGAACTGAGGAACTACTCTTCCAATCCAAAAGAACGATCAAAGAAATATCCTTTTATCTAGGAAGAGACAGATCCAGTAAGTTCAAATTGGACCCCTCCCCTGAGTCCCAGCACTAGCGCTTCATCCCTGGGACTCATCCCAATCCCATAAAATTGGAGTTGAGAGAGTAAGGGATACTGATGGAGTTGGCAGGCCTGTTGGTTCAGTCCCATGGGCATCAGATCCGAAAGGTGGACTGAAACAGGAGAAACCAATGGAGGGGGTAGCTGGACCTGTACCCAGTGTTCCCAAAAATGGCACCGGGGGAACTTCTAGTTGGATCTGTGTCTGAAGGAACCTCCATATCATGCTGTCAATGTCCACTTCAGTAAAGCTCCACAACAGTCAAAATGACCTTGATGAAGAAGCCACTGACAGTAGTCTCATGAATGCACCTCCTGCAAAAATGGAGAATTGAGCCAAATCATAACTTTAATGGTCAGACCGGTTTCGGCAAAAAAATGCCTTCTTCAGTGATACATAGCCAAAAAAAAAGAGGCAATACATCATGAATATTTATAAGCATTCCCAACCAATAAGAAACCTGAACCTACCAATATATAAAGTGGTAGGATCCCACTCCCAAAATCTCAGTTTAAAGTACCAAATATCATTGAACACTATGACATAAAATACTAATGAAAATGGTTAATGTAACAGCGTGAATCCATGGAATAAGCAAAGACAGCATTTGCAATATGTCTAAAAATAGTGAAATGTCAAAAAATAATAATACAGCAACCCACTGAACTTATAATAACCACCTGTCAAGAACGCCATGGTGTTCATGTACGCTTTCATTATGTTTTATTACCATTTATTACATTTTTTCCATGCTTAATATTTTACATTATTTGTATATTAGGTTCGTTCATCATGTTAGTATTATCTTGCTAACATCCGGTTTACTATCTTTTGGCTTAGTAATTTTTGTATGTACCTATGAAATTCAGTTCTTGACAGGTGGTTATTGTAAGTTCAGTGGGTTGCTGTATTATTATTTTTTGACATTTCACTATTTTTAGACATATTGACTAACAAAAACTAAGAGACTATGATCTTAGACTACAAAGGCTAAACACTACTTCCTACTGAAAACAATATGAAAGGGAAGGGGATAGCCTCTAACTTAAATGGCCTACTTAGGGAGATGGGGGGGGGGGACTCTCTAAGTAAAAATGAGTTTCCTAAGGGTCAGAAAAACACAGGGAAACTAAGATTAGTCTACAGTACTACTCTGATTTAACAAAAAAATTCGAAAAATATACACTAACAGTTTAACTACTAAAAATACAAAAGATTAATACGACCTGAGCCAGTGAAGCGCAACCTCGCAGCTGAAGCGGCAAATGAGATCTGGGGGTCTAGCACCAGGCATTGTGGGATATAGGGAGGCCTCGAGCCAGTAAGTAGCTCTCGAGCTTTAGAAAATGGCCGAGTCGGAGCCGAGGTCGGCTCCGAACCCAACCAGCAAGAATGAAGGCGAGAGAGACAACTTAACATCTGTTTTTCCCTCCCACCCTATTCTTGTGTTGTTATAGTTGGTGGCTTTGCAGTTGCCCGCCCCTATTGTAAATCTGATCTGGGACACCCCTCCCAGTCTAGTGTTCACTCTACTTAACACAGAAAGAACATTTGAGAAGGCCAACCAAATTAGGTTCTTATCCTTGAATTATCTTTTGGTCCTCCTTCCTCTCTACTTGCACTTTACTAACAACAGAAAATGCACTTTATTCATCTGCTTGTGCCTCTTCTCAAAAGTACTCAATTGTATTTATTCTGCTGCATTTATTACTGCTTGGTAGTAGCCTGATTAAATTGTAACTGTTATTCTAAGCCTTTTGGTTTAAGCAATTGGGTTCCAGACCAGTTGTTTTACATTAAGAAGGTTTGTGGTCTACATTGTTGTGGCAGGACATGTAGCTTACATCCTTCTAAGTTGGGAACTGCTGATTTACGGCTCAGTGCCTGTTATCATAAAAGTGTATTAATTCTGGTTTAAGCACTTGGGCTTCAGGTCAGTTATTTTACATTAAGAAGGTTTGTGGTCTGCAGTCTTCTGGGAGGAGAGGCTAGATTCTGCCCTTCTGAGCTGGGAATTCTGGTTACAGGCTTATTGTGCCTGCTTATTTGAACTGTTTCTTTCTGAAATTGATGTGCCTTGTTTGTAGCATAGACTAGATTCAGGCCTGCTGAATCTAGCTTTGTTTGTTTAACTTGAGCACTAATCCAGACCATCTTTTTTGGAGAAGGTTCCCCTGCACCCTAGTGGTAGGAGTGTGTAGTTATAACTTGTCTGATTGAAGACTGCTAGAACAGGGCTCAGTTTTGAGCTTTTTTACTGGTTAATTGGGTAATTTGGTTTAATCAGTTTGCTCGTTTTCTATTGTTATATAAAAAAATTGCACTTTATTCATCTATTCATGTATTTGTGCTTATTCCTAGTTTATTTTGTTTTTGCTGCCTGTTCCTAAAACTAATTAACTGCATTTATTCTGCTGCATTTATTACTGCTTATTAGTAGCCTGATTAAATTGTAACTGTTATTCTAAGCCTTTGGTTTAAGTACTTGGGCTTCAGACCAGTTGTTTTACATTATGAAGGTTTGTGGTCTGCACTGTTGTGGCAGAACAGGTAGCTTACATCCTTCTAAGTTGGGAGTTGCTGATTGAAGGCTTACTGTCTGTTATTCTAAAAGTGGATTAGTTCTGGTTAAAGCATGTGGGCTTCAGGCCAGTTGTTTTACATTAAGAAGGTGTGGCCTGCACTCTTGTGGGAGGAGACTTCAGATTCTGCCCTTCTGAGCTGGGAGTTTCTGATTAAAGGCTTATTGCGCCTGCTTATTTGAACTGTTTCTTTCTGAAATTGGTACGCCTTTTTTGCTGTAGCATAGACTAGATTTAGACCTGCTGAATCTAGCTTTGTTTGTATAATTTGAGCACTAATCCAGGCCATCTTTTTTTGGAGCAGGTTCCCCTGCACCCTAGTGGCAGGAGTGTGCAGTTAGAACTTGTCTGATCGAAGACTTCTGGAATGGGGCTCATTTTTTAGCTTTTTATTGGTTAATCTGTTAATTTGTTTAAATCAGTTTGATAATTTACTATTATATTAAAAAAAATACACTTTATGCATCTCCGCTTAGCTAGGGATAAACTATTCCCGGCGCCATAAAGTCTGCTCTTCAAATTTTCCCTTAGAACTAGCCAGTTTTTTTAGGTTTAGCATTCAAATCTGTTTCTTTGAGCTCAGCACTTGTTCAGAACTCATTGTAAGCACTAAATAAGCTACAAATTACTACAGCACTCAACTTTCCTCACTTGTCTACAGGAAAACAGTTTTTAGTACTTAATAAATAAGCACCTATCCAGGCATGTTGAAGAGTCAGCTCCCGGTCTTTTCTCCTGTCTACCTGATGAATCTGGGCATCTTGGGGCATTGCAGTAATTGCCTCATGTACACAGACAACCCTCGCCTCCTACCACCCAACACTACAACCTGTGAGAGATGCACTTATATAGCCAAACTGGAAGCAAAGCTCTCTTCACTCAGGACTGGACTAGACAGTCAAGAAGAGAAGGCAAACACTTGCACCACACCACATTCATCACATGGTCCCTCAAAACCTACACCACCAAAGCACAGACATAGAAACACAAAACACACACACACCTATATTCGCGGAGAGACCGCCAAAGCAGAAACGCAAGCAACCTCCATCCCCTAACACAACCCAAATGACACATAGCCCACAAACTCAGTGTGCAACTCAACCACAGCCCATAACGCATAACGTACCCAACACTCTAGTCATAGGTGACTCTATAGTCAGGCACACTGATGTTCCACTCACCAGGCTAAACAAGGAGAAAGTTACTGTCAGCTGCCTGTTGGGTGCCAGGATCCGCCATATAATGCACGCAATCAGTTCACTCCACAACAAGTACAAATATGACTCTGTCATTGTCCTTGTTGGTGTGAATGACCTGAGGCATACTTCCCTGAACTACATGAAAAGAGACATGGAAGAGTTCTCTGATTTTATAGCCCAGGCAGGTATGACCCTAGCCCTGAGTAACCTATCACCCAGAATGATACTACAGTACAAAGACAAAATGATAGACTTGAATAACTGGCCAAGTTTCTGGTGTCATTCTAAGGGGATTGGGCATTATATGGAACAAGTCGAAGATTACAAACAGGATTTAGAAATATTGGAACATGACATTAAAAATAATCATGATTTCCCTAGGTATAAATACGATTATACACGTATTTTTACCAGTATTGAAGCTAACATGATAAAGTTATCTAATAATAAGAAAAAGAAGATCAGTAGGGACTTGTTCCAATATGCTAATAATAAGGCTTACCCACTACCACCACCCATTTTTCAAGCCAGTTTTGGGTCCAGGAGTAC
This sequence comes from Protopterus annectens, assembly GCF_019279795.1. Lineage (NCBI taxonomy): Eukaryota > Metazoa > Chordata > Ceratodontiformes > Protopteridae > Protopterus > Protopterus annectens. The sequence goes on along the minus strand of NC_056741.1, from coordinate 544,367,831 downwards.
AAACAATATGGACAAGGGAGGTGGTAGTAGAGGGTGTGGGAATTCATCAAATCATCCTATTGTTCCTTTGCAACAGGAACATGAGGAAGACTATCAAGATTGTACTGGTGACGGATTCAGCAATAACCAGAATCAATCTAATAACAATAACAATAACGTTTTCAATCAGGGGGAAAGGATGAACATGCAAACTAGTAGTAACAACCATAACAACGTGCATGAGGGGGAGAATGCCCAGGGTTTTGGGCAAGGACAGAGTTCCAATCAAAGGAACTTGAGGTCGAACAGGAACCAGACCACTACGACGAGCAAGCGGAATCAGAGGAGGAGGAGGTAGTTCCATCCTTAACCAGCCCGACCATTGTTTGCAGCAGTGAAGGGGACTTTAAAATTTATAATTACACCTCTTTTTGTATAGACAAAAGTGTGTGACTTTTTTTCTAAAGGCCTTACCTTTGTGCCGGATTCACATTTTGACATTGTTAAAACAATTGTGGACCTTAAATTGTTTGTACGTAAACTAAATCTTAAAATTTTGTTTGGAGAAAGGTCCGCTTTAGTTAACCCCTTTAGAATTGCTAGCCTTTTCAATCCACCATTGGTGGAGAAATTAAAGGCTTTCGAAACAGCTTGTGAGTTAGAGTTGCGATATTTAGCTGCTACAGGAAGCCATACTAAGGGGGTTAAATTTAATATTACTAACCAACAAAGAGATCTGATTAAGATTTTGAGGGAATGTAACATCAGGGTTATGAAACCCGACAAAGGTAGTGGCCTAATTTTTATGGACCATTATATGTATGTTAACAAATTGTTAGCTCATTTGGAACTAGATCCATATCAGGAAATTAGTATTAAAGAAATTAATACAGCATATGGTAGAATTAGAGGTATTTTGGAAGATCTTTTTCTAGAAAATTATACTGACATCGATCTATATAGATATCTAAGTATTATAGCACCTAAGTTATCAGCATTTTTTGGGGCCCCAAAAATACATAAGTCTGTATCTAACCCGCCTTTTAGACCTATAGTGGATGGGAGGGGTTTGATTTTAAGTGCTTGTGCTAAATACATAGATAGTCTTCTCAAACCTTTTATTGAAAAGGAGCCACAGATTTGTAAGGACTCCTGGAGCTTCCTTAGTGAGATCAATAAAGTTCCATTCAATCCTGACCATTTCCTTTTAACAATCGATGTAAAGGATCTTTATACCGGGATCCCACATAAGGTAGGCTTGGAATGGATTAGGGAGTACCTTTTAGTTAGGAAAGTGAGTGACAACATCATATATTTAGTAGAAACGCTTTTAGAGCTAGTCCTTACCTCTAATTTTTTTGGATTTGAAGGTCGCACATACTTACAAACCTCAGGGGTGGCGATGGGTTCACCTTGTGGGGGGGGCCTATGCAAACTGCATTATGGCACAATGGGAAAACACATTATTATTCCAGGACCCTATGTTTAGAAGTCAGGTCGCCTGGTATACTAGATACCAGGACGACATGTTCTTGTTATGGAAGGGGACCGCTGATGATATTCCCTTATTTATTTCAACAATTTCAAAAATGACTAATTTCTTGGAGTTTACTTTTGAAGTCCATGACACTTATATAAGTTTTTTGGATATTTTGTTGCAGAAAGATAAGTTGCATCATAGATATAAGAGTAGTATCTTTAGAAAACCGACGTATTCTAATGGGTTTTTACACTACTCTAGCTGTCACCCGTACCATCAAAAGAAAGCGGTTATTAAGGGGCAGATGGTACAGGCAGCTAGGATGGTAACAGATGAAGGAGATTTCTTAGTAGAATGCAAAAACCTTAGCGACATGTTCTGCAATAGAGGATATCCACTTAATTTAATTAAGGAGATTACAATAGAAGTGGTACATAAGTGTAACATTGGACATTTTAGTCCTATATCAGGTGGACAAATTCCCATTCAATCCATAGAGGCAGGTGAGAGTAGCTATGATAAGACCACCACCAGCCAATCAAAATTTAATTCAAGGTTCTTATGTACTTTTTCGATAGACCATCATTTAATTAGAAACATTTTATGTAAAAATTGGACGTTACTTTTGGATGATAAAACGACACGTAAAATGTTTGGGGCAAAACCAGAGATTACGTTTAGAAGGGGAGTGAACTTAAAACCCTTTTGGAGGTTGGGAGATCTGGACCGAGAACACAGATTTTAGGCATGAAGAAATGTGGATCCTGTCGACAGTGTAAGTTTATAAAGGAAGGAACCACTGTTAAAATTAACAATGTTGAATACAAAATAAGGGGCAAATATAATTGTCAAACCAAAGCAGTGGTTTATGTGGCAAGCTGTTTAGCATGCCAGGCTTTCTATATTGGAAAGACCGAGCGTAAATTGAAGCAACGAATTTACGAGCATGCTTATGCCATTTCTAAAAAGGAATCAACAAATTCCTTGGCTTGACACATTTTAGAATGTTCAGACCATCAATTTAGGTTTACAGTGCTCAAACAGGTTAATGACAATCCTAATAGGGGGCCATGGCAAATTCTTCTTGAAAAAGAGGAACTTTTTTGGCAAATCAAAACTGCTGCTTGTTTTTATCCAGGGCTGAATGAACATATTTCTATCACCTGTGTTTTAAAACACTTGGCCCTGAAAAGATAATTTTTAGATAGTGTTTTGTTATTTAATAAAAAATAAAAAATTCTTCTTTAGGTGAAAATATACATTTAGTTCGAGGGTACATTTTATTGGAATTTGCATCGGATTAAAATAAATAGTTCTTATTAGGCACAGTTAGCAATATTATTATTGAATAGAGTGTCCACGGGTTGATGGGTTATATGAATTACATGAATGGACGTTTTTAGTCTTAATTTTAGTTTTAGCTTTAGTTCTAGATTTAGGTTTAGGTTAGGTAAGTTATCCTTTGTAGCTGTTGTCGAACTTCATAAGCTTGTAGTGTTTTGGATTTTAAACACACTTTTTAAATTTTTTAGAAAAACAAAGTCCTGACGTTTATAGGTTCATTATTTAAACATATGTTATTGTGTATTTAAAGTTTCTGTATTCAAAGATGATATAGGATTTTAGTTTGGAAATGTGAGAACTTGTTTTGTTAAAGTTGATTGGACCATTGGCGGTTTTCATTCAATACATCACATGACTTATTTTAGAGTCTTTAAATGATGGAGTGTTTGTTTGATGTGTTTTGTTTCTGAGGAAGGAAAGATACTAAACTTTCCGAAAGCGCTTAAAATAAACAGGTTGTTTTAAAGTCAGTACACGACTCCGTTTCTTTGATTCTTTGTGTTTTCAACAGTCTGTGGAGTCTTTTTTGGTTCGCTCTAGGGGGATCCAGTATCTGTCTGCCTGGGATGACATGATCGACAGACCACGATGATTTGCCAGAGATAGCCTGCACCTGTCGCCCTTGGGATTCTGGATACTGGCTAAGGCTCTTGCCAACCTATAGTGCCTTTTTCAGGCAAGGTTTAAATGACAAATTCACCGCCATAACCGGTACAAGCAAGCAAAATCTGAGGGTAATGCTACTCAATGCTAGAAGTCTAAACCTCAAAATGCACTCACTTGAGGCACTCCTTAAAATGGAGAACACTGACATCTGTGCAGTGACAGAGACCTGGTTCAAGGCTCCAGAGAGAACCCCTGCATTACCAGGCTATAATTCGTACCACACCTTTCAGCCACCTAACCTGGACCGAAACACTAAAGGCGGAGGCGTGTCCATATTCATTAAGGATATCCACACCTCCGGTCTAGTTGCTCAGCATAATGCATCCGAGATTATCCAATTGCAACTAATTCTGGGCAAGACCGCAATCCAAATTGTAGCTTGCTACAGATCCCCCACAAGGTGCCAGGACTACCACTCCTCTTTTCTTGATACACTGGAAAATATTAGGGTACGACCCAACACCCTAATAATGGGCGATTTCAACTACCCCACCATTAACTGGGAAAGCTACTCATGTACCAACTCTTTGCTCAATGTTTTCAGGAATTCATAAACTCCAATGCTTTGGATCAACTTATTCACACCCCCACCAGGGGCAGCAATATCCTAGACCTGGTCATTACCAATGTGGATGACCTGTATGCCACACCAGAGGTCAATTCCTTGTGGTTAGATCCAACGACAAGCTAATCACTCTAGACATCCACATTCCGCCCCCCACCCTCCATTAGGGAAACCACCATAAAATATTTCTCAAAAGCCAACAACACACTTCTTAAGACAGAAGTGGCAAACTTCACGACACCCATGCAGACGGACAATTGGGGTACGACTGTTGCATCCTACACAAAGGCACTTTATAAGCGCTTACACGAGTGCATGGATTGTGCTATACCTAACAGAACCAAGATGCTATCCTCCAAAAAAAGGAAGCCAATTTGGTGGTCCCTTGCCATAAACAAACTCTACAACAGAAGAAAGAAACTGTTGCAAAAAAGAGTAAAATCCCATGATTGGATGAACTCCCTGGTCAGCCTCAGTAAGAAGCTGAGATCCCACATAAAATCCTCCAAAGCTAGTTATGAAAACAAAATCACCACTGATTCTAAAGACAACCACAAAGCATTCTATAGCTATGTGAAGACCCTCAATGGCAACACTCAGATTTGCTCTGAGCTACAGCACAATGGCACTAAATATACAGAACCAACTGATATTGCCAACATCCTGGCAGATAGGTTCAGTGCTAACTTTACCCCCCTCTCACCCTCTAAAGGGCCCATCTCTATACCAGAAGAATGTAAAGTTCATGTAATCACGGCTACAGAGGTAAAAACCACACTCTCCAAAGCCAAGAACACAGCATCCATGGGACCTGACAACATCCTAGGCTGCGTTCCACATGAACTATAGAATGAACTAGCACCCCACCTAAGTACCATGTTCAATCATAGCCTCACCTCAGGCTTTGTGCTCACTGAATGGCTCACAGTGACGGTTATCTCACTCCACAAAGGGGGAGCCACCACGGACCCCGGGAACTACAGCCCCATTAGGCTGATGAGCCTGGTCTGCAAGGCCATGGAACATATCATCATGGAACTTATAAACAAAGACATTGATAATCTCCACTCTGGACCCCACCCAGTTCGGGTTTGTAAAAGGCAGATCATGTCTCCTAAACCTGATAGACTTCTTTGAAGCAGTCACCAAAGCCATAGACGTGGGTAAGGTAGTTCACACAGCCTATCTAGATCTTGCCAAGGCTTTCGACACCATCCCTCACACTGGAATTATAGATAAACTCACTAAACTATGTTAAATCCCTATGTTACAAAATGGGTTGCCAACTGGCTCACTGACAGAACCCACACTGTGAAAGTACCAGACTCCAAATATGACTTCCGACCAGTGACAAGTGGAGTACCACAGGGTCACTCCTGGGTCCTCTCCTGTTTGGTATCTACTTCTCTGAAGTACAGGCTAACACAGAAGGTCTTTGGCTAGCGAAGTTTGCAGATGACTGCAAACTAGGAGCCATAAACGAAACTCCTAATGATGTGGACATCCTACAGAAGGGCCTCACTGAGACAGATGCTTGGTGTCAAAGCCATGGCCTCAAGCTCAAAAGCTCAATGCCAAAAAGTGCACTGTCATCCCCTTTGGTAAAAACTCTGTACCCATGAACTACCATATAGGCGGTAGTCTACTTAACACAGAAAGTATGATAAGAGACCTTGGGATGCAGGTGGACAGTATTCTCTCCTTCGATAATCACATCGCCACAGTAGTCAGGAAATCCATTTATGTGGTACACCTCATCACAAAAGGTTTCTCATCCAGGAAAAAAGAGGCCACTGTTCCCCTCTAGTTATCACTCATTAGACCCATTATAGAGTACAACCCCCCTTTTGGTATGTACCTCACAAGACATCTACAACAACTGGAAAGGCCACAGAAATACCTCACAAAGAGGACTACCGGCCTCATACAGATACCCCATGCAGACGTCTCAAAAAACTCCAGCTTTACTCCATTGCATATCGCCTACTCAGAGGCGATCTCTGCCTAACATACAAAGCTATGTCAAACCCAAAGCTGCTGGACAAGCTCCACTTACAGAAATCCCAATCCCTCCGAGCTACACAATCTAGGGACCTAAACCTTGTCACCACAATAAACAGAACATGCTGGGTGGATATATTCCTGTCTCAGAGACTTCTCATACTCTGGAGCAAACTACTTATCTATATTAAACAAAGCTCCTCATTAGCACTCTTCAAGAAAAATCTTAATGACTGGATGGGAAATAGGAAATTCACCCCGGGGATTACTTCCGTGGCTTGGCTCGACAGGGGCACAGGAAAATAATTTTCTTGGGTGGAGAAAGCCAGGGTACCTTTTGGCTAGGCTTATATAGGCCCTAGGGCCAATAGCCTAGTACCTACCAATGAACCTATGATGGCCTGATTCAAAGTAAACTCCAAAAATACTTGGGCATAAATTTGGGATTTCTTCTTATTGATATCCTATCCCTAAGTAAGACCACATAGGTTTCACCCATCACGAGAGCTTGCAGCTCAGATACTCTTCTTGCAAATGTCAGAGGAATAAGAACAGTTTTTCATATAATGAACCATAAATCTGCTTGATGTGCAGGTTCAGATGGAGATGTGGTTAACTTTTCCAGCATAAAGTTAAGATCCCAGGAAGGATAAACCTGCTTGTGTGGTGCTCTCAGGTTTAACATTCCTTTTAGCAACTGTTTCACTAAAAAAATTGAAGGAAATGGAGGATCCATGGGCAGACATGCTGAAATGTCTCAAAGATGTACCTTAACAGATGAGTACAAAAGGTCAGAGGCTAGTAACTCACACAAATGTTTGAGCAGCAGTGGTGCATAGTCCCTGATATGGCCCTGGTTACTGGCTAGGCATCAACTAGAAAATCTCTTCCACTTGCCAAGATATGATTCTCTACCAGCAGGTTTTCTTGCCTCATTTATTACCTGCTGCATGCCTATTAAAAGAGGTGCCTAGAAGGTGTTAGAATTGAATCACCCAGTCAGTTAGTAGAAGATGTTAGAGACTGGGGTGTATCAAACTCCCCCGTCTTGTGGGACTTGGTTCAGTATGTGAGGATGTTTGTGGTAATTGCCCTTGGCCAACTCCATAAGGGAGAAACAATGTTGCACAGGGCAAACAGGGTCACCACAATTACTTTTGGAGAGCCTTTCTGAATCTTCAAAATGAATTTGGCTATCAGTGGAAAGGGTGGACATACATAAAATAACATTTCCATCCATGGGAATGAAAAATAATCTATTTTCCAAACTTGTCTGTTTGCATAAGGTCCTTGAGAAGAATTTGTTAAGTTGTCTGTTTTAAAAGGAGACAAATGGATCTACTTGAGGTGTTCCCTACAACTAGATGTATTCCTGGAATCCCCCCCTCTTTCAATTTCCATTTGTAAGGGTCTCTCCTCTCCTGATCCTGTTCAACTTGTCTGCCACTATGCTTTGCTCTGACAGAATGTATGATGCTTGGGGGGGGGGGGTATTAAATAACACTGAAGAGCTACATCTCAAGCAATCACAGGCAGTCTGCAGAGACTGTAAGAACTTGTTGTGCCCTCTTGCTTACTGATGTACCACATCACTGAGGTACTGTCGGTAATTACCTGGTGAGATCCTGGGGACCATACATTATGAAGACTTTTTAAGGCATGGGTCACAGCCACCATATCTTTTATATTTATGTATTATGGTCTTTCTGAAGAATCCCAAAGGCCTTTCACCTTTACCCTCATTGAAGCAGCCCCACAAGCAAAATCTGGGCATCTGTAGTTAAAGAATGACTTGAAGGTAGAAGAGAAAAGGGGAGACCTGCATTTGCTTGTATTTGTATTGTCCACCAATGTAGTTCCTTTTTTACAAAGGCCAAGACTGGAAACAAGAAGTTATGTACTCACCATAACGTTCGATGTATGTAGTCCATCTCGCCTCACATTCTTACCCTTGGCTTCTGAGCCGAACCTCGGCTCCGACTCGGCCATGCTCTAGCTCAAAGTCTTCAATTGGCTCGTGGCTAAGAGGTATCCCATGCTGCAATGCGCCTATCCCCAGATCTTGTTAGCTGCAAGCTCACATACACACACACACCAACACGCTGAGAGGAAGATCCAACCCAACTAATCAAAAAGGAGTACTGAAAACAGAGACTAAACCTCTACGTCTTCCAGGAGGGGATAGGTGGGTGGGTTAGTAAGCATGTGAGGCGAGATGGACTACATACATCGAACGTTATGGTGAGTACATAACTCCTTGATGTTATGTAGTCCAATCTCTCCTACAGTCTTACCCTTGGGACAGCGTCCCTAGCACCTAAACCTTGGGTGGCTCACTGGAAAATACCCCTGAGCACTGTGGAACAAAAGGAAGCTCTGCCTCTAGATATCAGATCCAATTTGTAGTGACTAATAAAGGTGTGAGGCGATGCCCATGTGGCTGCAGCACAAATATAATCCATAGACATCCAAGCCAGAAAAGCAGTAGAGGTAGACACCGATCGTGTAGAATGAGCCTTGCCATTTGAAGTATAAATGAAGGAAATGCAACTAGAAATCTGGACAGAGTTACTTTAGAAACTGGAGCCCCAAGTCTATTGTCTGAGAATGAGACAAAGAGTTGATCTGATTTCCTAATATCTTTAGTTCTATGTAAATAGAAACGCAATTGTCTGTGAACATCTAGGTGATGAAACTAAAATTCTGCCCTGTTAGAGAATTCAGGGAAAAATACAGGCAGCTCAATGGACTGGTTGAGGTTGACAAACGAAGCAACCTTAGGTATAAAGGAAGGATTAGGTCTTAGATAAACCCTATCCTTGTGAAATACCAAGTAAGGGGGCCGAACCGATAAAGCTTGGAGTTCAGAGACTCGCCTAGCCGAAGTGATGGCTATCAAAAAAATTGTCTTCCAAGACAAAAAATTAATGTCACAAGTTACTGCGGGCTCAAAAGAAGGCAAGGTAAGCCGCTGTAACACACAATTGAGGTCCCATGGCATTACAGGATCAAAGACTGGAGGTCGAAGTAGCATAGTCCCTTTCAGAAAAGCCCTAAAAAGCCATTAGATTAGGTTCATTAGCAGCACAAAAAGTAGAAATGGCTGCCAACTGCACTTTGATAGTTGCTGCAGCTGATCCCTTGCTGAACAGTTGAGAAAGAAATTCTAAAACTGATAAAATTGGAGCTGTATAGGGATCAATCTGCCTTTCATGAGCCCAAATGGAGAATCTCTTCCACTTACTGGAATAAATTTTCCTAGTAGAAGGCTTGTGGAAAGAAGACAGAATATGAATCACCTCCGGGGAAAAATCATGAAGCCTGATTAGGGACGGAATTGGAGCAGCCATGCTGTCAACCTGAGGGTCTGAATGGAGGGATGGAACTGCCCTGACATATGAGTCAACAGATCTGACTTTGGGTCCAGAATCCACGGATCGTCCATTAGACAAGGTTGGAGAAAAGGAAACCAAATCTGACAAGGCCAGTGTGGTGCAATCAGTATCATCTTGCTTCCCAAGGATTGTGCTTTCTGAATAACCTTCGTTATCAGGGGGACTGGAGGGAAGGCATAGAGAAGACCGGCGGGCCAATCGTGAACTTGAGCGTCCCTGGGTGCCTCTCCCTTCAGGGGGATAAGGGTGAAGTAGCTGCTGCATTTGGCATTGAGGGGGCTGGCAAATAGATCGCAGCAAGGCTGACCCCATCTGCGGAAAATCTGTTCCGCCACTTGTTCTTTCAGGGACCACTCGTGAGGCATCAGAATAGCTTTGCTCAGCCTGTCGGCAGTCACGTTGGACTTGCCCGGTATGTGCATTGCCACTAGAAAGCATCGGGAAGATACTGCCCACTGCCACACTCCAAGTGCCTCTCTGCAAAGGGGATACGACCTGGTTTCTCCATGTTTGTTCAGATACCATACCACTGACATGCTGTCTGAGTGGATTGCAATTGTCGCATGAGGAAGAAAGCCCTAAAGTGCTTGCAACGCTAATAGAACCACTCTCATCTCCAAGACATTGATATGCAAATGGGTCTCGTGCTCTTGCCATATGCCTTGGACTGTCCTGCCGAGATAATGCCCCCCACCCGATCTGGGAGGCATCCATGGTCACCGTGGCAACTGGAGAAGGAAGAACGAAAGGCATACCCGCGTTGAGATTGCTGGTCTGAAGCCACCAGCGCAGATCCTGCTTGCATTTGTCTGTAATCAGAATAAGATGGGAGAGCGGGAGATGCTGTAGAGACCATTGGGCAAAAAGTAGCCACTGAAGAAGCCTCATGTGTAGTCTCGCAAGAGGAACTAGCATAATCGTGGCAGCCATGGTCCCTAATAACTTGAAGACCACTTTTGCCTTGACCTTCTTCAATGGTAGCAAAGCGTAGACCTGCTGCTGTTAAACCTGAATTCTCTCTTCTGGTAGGAAGGCCCTCATGAGCACCATGTCTAATTTGGTGCCGATAAAGGTAACACACTGCGAGGACAACAAGGCAGACTTTTCCCAATTCAGAGTAATTCCCAGACTTTTGCACAGTGCAATAGCAGCGCCCCTGGTCTGTAGCAGTAGATGCCTGGTGGTGGCAGACAGGAGCCAGTCATCCAGGTACGGAAACACTTGGAATCCCTGATGTCTCAAGTGAGCCGTTACCACTGCCATGCATTTGGTGAACACCCTGGGGGCTGTGGTGAGACCAAAGGGCAGGGCATGAAACTGAAAATGACTGGCTTCCAGCCGGAAGCATAGGCGACTTCTGGATACCCTGTCCATCTTAATATGGTAGTAAGCATCCTTGAGGTCGATGAAGCACATCCACACATCTTTCCCTAATAATGGGAGAATTGACTGTAACGTGACCATGCGGAACTTGGACTTCTCTACATGAAGGTTGAAACGGCTGAGATCCAAGATGGGTCTCAGGTCCCCTGTTCTTTTCGGCACCAAAAAGAATCTGGAGTAAGTCCCTAATCCTACTTGGACTGAGGGGACAGGCTGGATGGCTCCCTTTGACAGCAACGTTTGTACTTCTAAAGTTGCAGAATCCATTTGACTGGGTGGAACATCTGGGATTCTTTTGTTTGGAGGCGGATAAGAAAGAAGGGGAATATGATAACCTCTGGAAATTATCTCTAATACCCACTCGTCTTGGGTGATGTCTCGCCAGGCTTCTGGGGATAGAGAAATGCGACCCTTGACTGGCTCCAGAGATGCAGAGTCAGGCCACCCCTCAGGAGCACTGGTAGGGGGAACCACAAAACGAATCGTGGTCCCCCTGGTTACGCAGGCCTCCTCTGCCTCTCGGGCAGCATCTACCTGAATTTCCTCCCCCTCCTCTGCCTCTGAAGGGGGAATGTGCGTCGTGAAAAAACCTCTGCAACTTTCTGAACCACATTTTTCCACCCTTCTGGCCCTTGGGGAAAGTTCTAGAAAGCATGGAAAAATGGACTCCCACGGCAGACAGGGTTTTTCCTTCCTGCTCGCACCTAGTGAGAGTGTCCTTCACCTTGGTTCCAAATAAGGATGAGCCGTCAAAGGGGACGTTGGTGAACGTAGACTTGAAAGCCTCCGCGAAGTTGCTCAGGCGCATCCAGGAGTGTCTCCTAAGAGAGACTCCGGAACCCACAGCCCTGCTCGCTCCATCGGCTGCGTAAGAGATCAGCCTCATGGAGGAGTTGGTAATAGAATTTAGGGTAGACATCTGAGCATTGACCTTCTGAGCCAAAGCATCAGAAACATTACCCTGTAGAGAATCTCCCAGCTCTTTTAGGAGATCTCTCTGGAGCCGTGTAAAATGCGACAAATAGTTCAGCGACTGCAGTGTAAAGGCCACTGAAGAGAACACATGCTTCCTATACCTGTCCATAGCCCTAGACTCCTTGTTAGGGGGATGGACGGTAGATGAAGTTTCGGCAAGTTCCTTCTTGGTGGCTGCTGCCACCAGCATGGCATCTACTCGAACGCCTTTCGTAATGAATTCTTTGTCAGGGGGAGTGGACAAAACCTTGTTGGGTCTCCTAGGGACCGGTTCCACCATGTCTGGAGTTTCCCACACCTTTCGACAAACGAGGTCCAGGAGCTCGTCAAACGGGGGAGAAACCAAGAAGCAATGGGTTGAGACCCAAAGGCCTTCAGGAACACCAACTCCTCAGAAGGGGCTTTGGAGGGCCAGTCGCCTTTCTGTCTCAATATTTCCAGGATATCCGAGAAAGAGATATCATCAGAAGACAACTTGGGGGACCCCTCTGACTCCTCAAGGTCAGTGTCAGACGTGAGAAACTCATCTTGGGAGTCAATGTGCTTTCTCTTGCACACTTTCTTTCTGGGGGGGCTACTCAGGTAAAAACTTTGGGGAGGCCTCAGAAAGTTGGGGACCACTCATGGAGGTATTGTGAGGCCTTGGGTCTCCGTTGTCCCTGGATAGAGGGTGATCTGAGACTGATATCAGTGCTGGAGGGAGAAGAGTGTCGGTGCTGTAAGATGCATCTGACGACCTGGCCAGCACACTCCTCATGACCTCGAAAGCTGATCCCCCCGGCTCCGAAGGTTGACTAACCGTGGAAGATATGGTAGTAGCCCTCGGAGCTGAGGAGATGAGGTCCGAAGCCGATGTCAGGCCCACACTCACCAGAGCTGAAGCACAGAGAGGAAGGATAAGAGCCGAAGATCGATCCGAGACCTCACTCTCGGGTCCGACCGGTGAATTGTGAATGCTGGAACCCCGTGGACGGCACCGATGGGGTCGGAGTGGAGATTGGAGCCAAGATGCCAGAAGGGGCTACTGGAACCGACCTCATGGCGTCCGATGGAACCGACAGCTGTGGCTGCGAAGAAAGGCTCAGAGGAGGAACAGCCAAAGATGAAGAGATGATGGGCTCTGGAACTGACTGGGCTGGAGCCGAAAGCAATTTAGCCAGCACCGATGACTTGAGCAGTTTCTTCACCACTCTATTGACATCATCATCGGAAAGGGTCCTAGAGGACCTAGAGGATACGGTCAGGGATCTGGATCTCCCTGCAGAGGGAGACCTGTGAGTCAGAGAAACCAGTTGAAAAACTGGAGACCGTCTCCGAACTGAAAGCTCTGTCACTGGCTCCAAGAGACTGGGAGCAGATGTCGACATAATAGATGCATTGCCTTCTGTCGGCCCCGAAGCCAGTGGAGCTGAAGAAGCAAAGTACAGTTTTGTACCTACCATAAATGTAGATGTTCGAAGATCCACATTGCTGCAGTCCTTACACTTGGGTAGTCCGCTGTCCTCGGTCGGCCCGAATATCAAAGTATTAGGCTGACGTCGGTCAAGGCGCTTAAGACTGACATCAGGACGTCAGGGTACAAATGCGCATGACCAACGTCATATCCTCAGTCTTTTCTTGCCCCAGATGTCAGAAGACCCTAAAAAGAAAGGTCAAAACCAAAAGACAGCAAAAAACAACCAACCACCCTTGCACTAATCATATGTACAATATATACAATATCCAATATACAATATCCACAATATTCACAACCCAAACCACACAACCGCCTCTAACTACAGAGGGGAAGGAGGGAGGGACTGCAGCAATGTGGATCTTGAACATCTACATTTATGGTAGGTACAAAACTGTACTATGTTCTTCATCTCACATTGCTGCAGTCCTTACACTTGGGTAGAATCCCAAAGCAGAGGTAAGGGAGGATGGCAAAACTATAAAGCAGTAGGAGCTGCCAAAATGCCCTGTAAAATTGCAGTGGCAAAACCAGCCCTAGATTTAGAGCAAAGTGGAAGGTGGTAATGCTTAGAGAAAGTATGCACTGAACTCCAAGTAGCTGCCTCCAAAATATCTTTAGTTGCCACCCCTTAAAACAGCTGTAGAAGTGGCAGTAGCCCTAGTGGAATGAGGCCTAATCCCAGCTGGAATCTCCTTACCATGATGGGAATAACAGAAAGCAATACAAAACCCAATCCACTTAGAAATAGTTTGTTTTGACACAGGCTTGCCCTGAGAACCCAAAGCAAATGAAACAAATAACTGCTGAGACTGCCTGAACCCTTTAGTTCTGCTCAAATAATATCGAACTGCCTGTGTATATCCAAAGTGTGCAAAATCTTTTCCCCTTTATTTTGGGGGTGCGCATAAATAGTAGGCAAATGAATAGTTTGGTTTAAAGCCACACTAGAAACCACTTTAGGCATAAAGGAAGGATTAGTACGTAAAGATACCCTATCCTTATGGAAAATTAAGAAAGGCTCAACTGCCATAAGGGCCTGTAATTCAGAAACCCTTCGCAGAGGTAATGGCCAACAAAAAGCAGTCTTCCATGATAAATATTTCAACTCGGCAGTAGCTGCAGGCTCAAAAGGTTGTAGAGTGAGTTTCTCCAACACAAAATTGAGATCCCAAGCAGGAGTAGGAGCTCTACGTGGGGTCTTATATTCTTTGCCCCTCTAAGGAATTGCTTAAACAAAGGATGAGAAAACAATGGTGGGTCACAGTCATAGTGAGCAGAAATTGCTGCAGCATGAACCTTAATAGAAGAGAAGGACAAACCTTTGTCCAGTAACTCAGCAAGATATTGAAGAGCCACACTTAAATTAGGCTTAGAAACATCAAATTCCTTTGCTGCACTCCAAAATAAAAATCTCTTCCATTTATCTGCGTACACTTTCCTTGTACTAGGCCTTCTGGCCTCCAAAATAACATTCAAAACTTGCTGTGGAAGCTGAGACCCTCCAGGGTTTAAAACAGAATATGCCAGGCTGTTAGGTGAAGAGAGTGAAGTTTGACATTGAGTAAATGACTGTTCTCCTGAGACAGCAGGTGTGGAATCAAGGCAAAGGCCATGGAGGCTCCCGTGCCAGACTTCTCAGTAATGGGTACCAGTGCTGTCGAGGCCAATCTGGAGCTATTAAAATCATCTTTGGCTTGTCCTGTCTGACCTTTAGGAGTACCTTTGGGAGGAGAGGCAGAGGTGGAAAGGCATACACATGAAGATTGCTCCAATTGAAAGAAAGAGCATCCACTTTCCAAGCTGTGGGATGAAACCTTTTTGTGCAAAACTTTGGCAGCTGGTAGTTTAGTGGAGAAGCGAACAGATCTATGTCTGGAGTTCCCCATAACACTGTCAATTTCTGAAATACATGAGGATCCAATTTCCACTCGTGGGGATCCATAATAATTCTGCTCAACACATCTGCTAAGGAGTTCTGTGCTCCCGGCAGAAACCTTGCCTGAAGATTTAGCTGTAAACTGAGAGCAGTCTCCCACAAAATCATTGCTTGTCTGCATAGAGGATAAGAATGTGTTCCCCTTGCTTGTTGATGTACCACATGACAGTTGTGTTGTCTGTTAGAACCAACACCTGTCCTGGAAGAAGTAGATCCTTGAAAGCTATTAATGCAAACTGGACTGCTAACATCTCCTTCAAGTTGATATGTAGATGCTGAAGTCTGGCAGGCCACGTGTCTTGTACCCACTTTCCATTTAGATGAGCTCCCCAAGCTTTGTCTGAGGCATCTGTCGTTAGAATCTGACTCGCCTCTGGCCGGGTCACAGAGAGTCCCTTGTTTAGGTGATATTCCTGAGCCCACCACAAAAATTCCTTTTGAATGCAAGGTATTATCTGAATGACAGTGTCCATATCTTGGCAGTGCTGTGTCCATACATTTTTGAGATACCATTGTAGCTTCCTCATATGCAGTTTGGCATTGGGAAGCACCAGAATACAAGATGCCATGAACCCCAAGGCTTGAAGGACTGCCCTTGCAGTCAGCCTGGACTGATGAGACAATTGATGGAAGTAAAGAGAAAGATTCTTTTGTTTGTCCGGGGTCAAAAAGGCCATCTGGGATGCTGTATTCAGTCTCACACCCAGAAAGCACATGTCCTGAGAGGGTACTAGACTGGACTTTATTTCGTTCACAGAATACCCCAGGCATCTTAGCACTGCTATCACATATTGTAAATGATGAAGAAGTTCGTCCTTCCCTTGGGCCAGAATCAGGCAATCGTCCAAATAAGGATAGATCTGTATTCCTCTTAGCCTGAAGAAAGCTATCACTGGAGCCAAAACCTTCGTGAACACTCTGGGTGCAGTAGATAAGCCAAAGGGCAATGCAGAGAACTGATAATGAGAAGTCCCAGCCCGAAAACGCAGATACTTCCTGCAACTTAGCCTGATAGGAACATGAAGGTAAGCCTCCTTGAGATCCAGAGTCACCATCCAGTGATCTTTGCCCAGCAGAGGTAAAAGCTGTTGTAACGTCAACATTTTGAACTTGGGAATGTCCAGATAAGTGTTGAGGATAGATAAATCCAAAATTGGTCTCCACGTGTTCCCCTTCTTTGGTACTAGGAACAGGCGGGAATAAAATCCTAAGCCCACTTCTGGCAGAGGGACCGGTTGTACTGCCCCTATTTGAAGCAGCAGAGAAATTTGTTTGTGAGCCTCTAGTCTTTGCTGAGGAGGAACGTCCGGCATGCCTTTGAAAGGAGGCAAGGTATGGAAATAAAACTTGTAACCTTGGTGTATGATATCCAATACCCATCTGTCTTGGGTAATCAAACTCCAATTTTCCTTGAAGAGTGCCAACCTTCCTCCCAAAGGTGCTGCCAGGCAAGAAGGATCTGGCAGCTGAAAAATAGAAGTTATGTTCTTACCATAACGTTCCATGTTAGTTGTCTTCTTCTCGCCTTCTTCTTGCTGGATGGGTTCGGAGCCGACCTCGGCTCCGACTCGGCCACTCTAAAAGCTCGAGTTGGTTCCACCGCTCGAGGCTCCCTTATATCCCACAATGCTAGGCGAGAGTTACCTCAGATCTCGTTTGTAAGCTAACCTCAGCTTATAATAGTTACAGAAAAACTCTAAACAGAGTCCACCTGTAACAACAGGGAGAAAGAAGGGTGACCTACATCCTGATTCAGGAGATATGCAAGCAGCATATGTCTAAGAAAGAGGTGGTAGAAAGAGAGGTCACAATCACAACTCCTCTAGGTCTGTCCAGGCCAGGGGGAAGGAAGAAGAAGAGAAGAAGACAACTAACATGGAACGTTATGGTAAGAACATAACTTCTATATGTTGTTGTCTATCTCGCCTTCATTCTTGCTGGATGGGACCGCCCCTAGCACCTTGTCCCGGTGGCCTAACGGAACAGACTCCTGAGAACAGTGGAACCAAAGTTAGCTCTATGCCTAGAAGCTAAATCCAACTTATAATGAGAAATGAAAGTGTGAGGAGTAGCCCAAGTAGCCGCTGCACAAATGGTGTCAATAGGCAGTCTGTCTTGGAAGGCTAAGGAAGTAGCCAAAGCTCTTGTAGAATGGGCCTTAGGTTTATTAGGCAGCTTTTGGTGTCTAATCTCATAAACAAGGGTAATCAGAGATGTAAGCCATCTAGATAATGATACCTTTGAAACTGAAAGTCCCTTTCTGCCTTCTGCATAGGAGACAAACAGTTGGTCAGATTTTCTGAATTGTTTTGTTCTATCCAAATAGTACCTCAACTGACGATGAACATCTAGCCAGTGTAATTTTTGTTCAGACCTATTGGAATATTCTGGAAAAAGACAGGGAGGTCAATGCTTTGATTTAGATTTGACGAGACTACCTTAGGTAAAAAGGACGGGTTGGTTCGATACCCTGTCCTTATGGAACAATAGATAAGGAGGTCGACAGCTGAGTGCATGAAGTTCTGAGACTCTTCTAGCTGAAGTAATAGCTACCAGAAAGAGAGTCTTCCATGATAGCAATTTTAAAGAACAGGATGCTGCAGGTTCGAAAGGGGTAGAATCAAAGAAGTAAGAACTAAATTTAGGTCCCAAGGAGAAGGAGGATTTCTTATAGGAGGTCTGAGAAGAAAAACTCCTTTCAAAAAGGCTTTGCAAAGCTTGTGGGACATTAAGGCAGACTCAGAAATACCCACATGAAAGTTAGAGATAGCTGCCAATTGAACTTTAAGAGTAGAAGGGGATGAACCTGCATGGAAGAGTTCAGCTAGAAAATCAAGGACTATTTGGATGGAAGCAGTGAAAGGATCTATGTCCTTCCCTTGAGCCCAAAATGTGAAACGCTTCCATTTACTCAAGTAAATCTTCCTAGTGGAAGATTTATGGGAAGCTATCAAAATATCTCGAACAGAGTGAGATAATTGAGGAAGCCTGGCTAACGTTGGAACTGGAGGAACCAAGCAGTGAGGTTCAGAGAGGGAGGGAGCGATGTAACTGACCCGATTGATGGATCAAAAGATCTGGAACTAGGTCCAGATGCCAAGGTCGCTCCAGTAGAAATTGATGTAGAAAGGGGAACCACACCTGTCGAGGCCAGTAAGGAGCAATGAGGATCAACGAGGCCTTCTGAGCGATAGCTTTCTGTATCACTTGAGAGATTAGTGGGAAGGAGGAAATGCATACAGAAGTCCCCGGGCCAAACTTGGACTAGAGCGTCTCTGCTGGGTTGGCCTGGTAAAGGGAATAGGGTGAAATAATGTCTGCACTTGCTGTTTTGGGGAGTAGCAAAAGATCGCAGCAAGGCTGACCCCACTTGAGAAAAATCTCTCTCACAACAGAGTCTTTCAGAGACCACTGAGGCATGAGGATAGCTCTGCTCAATTTGTCCGCTATTTGATTGGACTTCCGGGATGTGCGTTGCTATCAGAAAACGCTGAGAAGAAATCGCCCATTGCCACAATCTGAGTGCTTCTCGACACAGGGGGTAGGACCTGGTTCCGCCTTGTTTGTTGATGTACCACACTACAGACATATTGTCTGTCTGGAGAGAGTCTTGAAGGGCTTGCAACGCTAAAAGCACTGCTCTCATATCCAGAACATTTATGTGCAAGTGGCATTCGTCTGGTTGCCATGTGCCCTGGACCATCCTGCCCTGATAATGCCCCCCCCCCCCACCCGATCAGGGAGGCGTCCGTTGTCAGAGTAGCAACCGGAGGGGGAGGAACAAAGGGTCTTCCCAACCAGAGCTGAGGGGAAGACATCCACCACATGAGATGATTTCTGCACGCCTGCGTGATCATAATGGTGTGGGACATTGGAAGTTGCTGGTATGACCATTGTGTAAAGAGCATCCATTGAAGGATTCGCATGTGGAATCTGGCTAATGGAAGCAGAAGTATGGCAGCCGCCATAATTCCCAACACTTTCAGAACTAACCTGGCTTTGATTTTGTTGTTGTTGAAAAGGAATGAGACCAGTCTGTGTATGTCTGTTATTCTCTGATCTGTTAGCCTCGCAGACATGTCTACTGTGTCTAGATTTGCACCTATGTAGGTAATAGTACGACAAGGCGACAAAACAGACTTTTCGCAATTTATTGAAATGCCTAACTTTTGACAAATGCGAAAAGTGTAATCCCTGGCCATCAGAAGGAGATGCTTGGTGGGAGCTGTGAGGAGCCAGTCGTCCAAATATGGAAACACCTGGAATCCTTGTCGTCTCAGGTGAGAAGCTACCACTGCCATGCATTTGGTAAACACCCGGGGGACAGTGGTGAGACCAAAGGGCAGGGCCCTGAATTGAAAATGACTGGTTCCCAGCCTGAAGCGGAGGAATCTTCTGGAGCGTCTTTTCATTTTTATGTGATAGTACGCATCCTGAAGGTCTATAGAGCACATCCAGTTTCCTTTTCCCAATAGGGGAAGGATGGACTGCAGCGTGACCATCCAAAATCTTGTTTTCTTGACTGATCTGTTCAAGATACTGAGATCCAAAATTGGTCTCCAGTCCCCTGTTTTCTTTGGAACTAAAAGAACCTTGAGTAGATTCCGGATCCTTGCTGGTCTGCTGGAACTGGCTGAATTGCTCTTTTGCAAGCAGTTTTGAAATTTCCAAAACCGCTAGATCCCTTTGTGCGGGTGGAACATCTGGAAGGGATTTTTGATTGTTTGAATGCAAGAAAGGGGATAGAATAGCCTTCGAAATGACGGACTGTACCCATTTGTCTTGAGTCAGGGATAGCCAGGCTTTTGGGTACAGTGACAACCTTCCCGACTGCCTCCGAAGGTGGGCAGCCGGGCAACACCTCAGGGATGCTGAAAGGGCTTATCAGAGAAGGCTTCTCGATTGCCCTGGTTCTGAGCCCCTGCCTCGAGGCGGCGCCTACCATTGTTATTCCCCTCTGCCTCTGGCGAGTAACGACTTTGTGCGCCACGCCAAGTCCCTTGATTTTGTTTACGGAACCACATTTTCCCACTTTTCTGGCCTTTGGGGTAAGGCCTAGAAGGAGTAGAAAACGGACTCCGGCGGCAGAAAGAGTCTTGCCATCAGTCTCGCACCTAGTCAAGGTTTCTTTCACTTGAGGACCAAAGAGATGATCCATCAAACGGGAGTTAGTGAAAGACGCCTTGAAGGTCCGCAATTGCATAGCCGCATCCAGGCATGCCTACGTAAGGCCACACCTGTCCCTACTCGCCCATCAGCCGCATAAGAAAGGAGGCATGGAGGAGTTGGCTATGGAGTTAAGGGTAGCCAGCTGAGTGTTCATTTTATCTTGAAACCCGCAGCTGTAGGATCCTTCAACATGTCACTCGCTTCTTTAATCAAGTCCCTTTGAAGACGAGTGAAATGGCACAGGTAGTTCAGCGACGCATAGTAAATGTCGCTGACGAAAACATCCGCTTCCGCACCTGTCCATGGACCTAGATTCCTTGTTAGGTGGATGGACAGGTACTGAAGGATCAGCTAGTTCCTTCTTAGTGGCAGCAGCTACCACCATAGCATCCACAGAAACTCCTTTTGTCAAGAACTGCTTGTCTGCTGGTGCCGTTATGAATTTGGAGGGTCTCCTGGGAGTGGGGTCCACTGAATCAGGAGCCGCCCATGCCTTTTAGCAACCACCTGCATGAGGGGGTCAAAGGGGATACCCAGGAGGTGGAAGGGCGAGAGCCAAACGCCTCAAGATATACAGATTCATCCTCCGAAGGGTTAAGGGCTGGCCAATTTCCCTCTGCTTCAGGATCTCTAGAATGTCTGCAAAGAGACATCTTCAGAAGGGGAACGGGGAACCCTCGGAATCATCTAAATCTGTATCAGATGTGATTGACTCAGGTGAGTCAATGTGTTTCCTTACACTTCCTCTTCCGAGGGGCTCTTCTGCCAAGTCAGGAGAGGCCTCGAAGAGGATGAGATCCCACAGGGGTTCCTGAGGATCTGGCTCTCTGCGGTCCGGGATGAGGGAGTGAGTCGACTTAACCTGAGGCACCGTGAGGGAGGGAGGGGGCGCCGACTGTGGGGTAGAGCCAGGCTCTAACACACTCCGCATGACCTCGAAGCACCCCTGTCAGGCAAAGCCAGAGGTCCCGCCCGAGGCTGAGAACCCCTCGGCACCGACAGTGATGGCTCGAGGCCGATGTCGGAGCCGAACTCACCCGAGAGGAAGAGCGGGTCGGACAAGGGTCCGATGCCACTCACCCTCGGAGCCGACGAGGGAAGTCCGGCCGAGATTCTTCCAAGGAAGAAATCGGAGCCGACGGAGCCGAAGACAATTGTATCGGCTCCGACGCTATCACAGTCTCGGTTCCGACGACCCGCCCGAGCTCAAGAGAGTCGAAGGAGGAATATATTGATGGACAGGGGCAGGCATCGACTGATGAGTCGGGCTCTGAAGCATCTGGGCCAGTGCCTCGGACTTAAGAAGTCGACTCACTACCCTCTGAAGGTCATGATCCGACAACCTCGATGACCTAGAGGAGTGAGATTTTGGCCCGTTCAGACAGCAGGGGAGATCCTGGAGCCGAATGAACGGAGCCAAGGGATGGTGACCTGGACCTCTTCCTAGTTGTCGGCTCCGAAGGTCTGGTCGGAGCCGACACGGGAATACCTCGGCTCCAGCGAGGGAACCACAGAAACTGTGGACTGAGACTCATCGGCTCCAGCCGGAGCCGATGTAGGCAGAGGTTTAGAAGCTTAGGTCTCGGCTCAGTTGTCGGAGCCAAGACCTAGATGCCTTGTGGGCTTCCCTGAAGACACAGTTAGGGAATCCTCTGGCTTGAGTAAGCCTCTTAAAATTAACTTATTTTTTCTTTCCTGCAGGACCCTGGGGCTGAAGCCATGGCAACAGCACAGGAGTCCTGCAGGTGCAAAGGTCCCAGACAGTAGACACAAGAAGTGTGAGCGTCTGTCAGAGACATTTTCTGACAGCACGCATCACACTTCTTGAATGAGACCTTTGCTTCTTTAGACATCTCAAAGGTGTAATCACACACAGTCACAAACACACTGATTACACCCTGTCTAGTTTAACTTAAAATAAAACAACTATCAAGGTTTTAATTTAAGAAAAAAATACACACACACACTCCACTAGGAAAGAAAAGGCCTGTAGGCCCAGGAAGAACTTAAAGTTCTTGTGGGGAAAAAAAAACAGGAATTTTAAGAAAGGGATAAGAATTCCTCTAAACTAAGGGAAATAAGTATAAATATTAAAATTAAAGGGGTTTTAATACACTAACTTTACAAGAAAGTCACTTACCAAGAACCGGTAGAAAACCAACACCTCGATCGCTGTAGCGGCAAACGAGATCTGGGGTAACTCTCGCCTAGCATTGTGTGATATAAGGGAGCCTCGGGTGGAACCAACTCGAGCTTTTAGAGTGTCGGCTCCGAACCCATCCAGCAAGAATGAAGGCGAGATAGACAACTTAACATGGTAGGTCATTGGGCCTGTTTACGAAAGGACTGGCCCCTGCCCTCACCCGAAGATTGTGCAGGTGAACTCCCTGTTCTAGGTCTGAAGGAGCTGTGAGCTCTGCCCCTACCACGTCTAGATCTACCCCTAGACTGTGAATCATAAGAAGGGTACGTCCACCCCTTAGCAGGCCAATTCCTACTAAACTTCGGAGGCTGAACTTGCAAAAAATCTTTAACAGCCTGCATAGACTTAGCCTTGTCTTCCATTTTCTTCAAGACTGACTCCACAGGTGAACCAAACAACACATCAGACTGTAAAGGAGCATCCAAAATCCTTGTCTTAACATGGTCAGATAAATTCTGATCCCTCAGCCAGGCGTGCCTGCGAAGAACTGACCCAGTGGCAGCCACCCTAGACGAGGCCTGTACAGCATCAAAACCACATTGTAAAGAATGCTTACCCACCTGTTCAGAGACATGTACCAAATCTTGTAATTCTTTACACTCAATGCCTTCCGCCAGAGCATCTACCTTAGACTTCAACTGAGAAAGAAGATAGTTCTGATATTTCAACATGTGAAACTGGCAATTCAAAGCCCTCATAGCTAAGGTGGAAGAAGTATAGACTTTCTTTCCCCATCTATCCAAAGCTCTGGCCTCTTTATCTGGAGGAACCGGATTTTTACAACAGAGGCCTTGACACCCTTAGGTCCCTGACTAACAGTTTCTGGGTCCGCCCTAGGACTCTTATAAAGATATTTATGAGCCTCAGGCACCCTGTAATACCTATCCGGTTTAACAGGAGCAGGAGGCAAAGAATCAGGATTAAGTGAAGCCTCTGCAAACACATCTTCCACCACATCCAGAACAGGTGGTATAGCCAAAGGCCTATGCTGGGGTAAAAGCAAAAATTCCCTAAGCCTTTTCCTGGAATCAGTGAAGTCCTGACCTTCCCACTTAAAATGTTCCCTCATGGAATGAAGAGTCTCTGAAAAAGAAAAATCCTCTGGAGGAGAAGCAGAAGGAGTAGAATCATCTACATCAGAATCAGAATAAGGAGAATACTCCTGCAAGTCTTCAGCCGAAGACTCTGAAACATCGAAGCCTGCTCAAAACTCCCAACTCTGGTTCCACCCTAGGCCTCTTATCAGGAGGGGGCAAAGAACCTCTAATCAAGGTAATTAAATCTTCTGCCATTTTAAGCATGTGCTTCTTGGGCACAGATCCTGATGAACTAGGAGTGACACCAACAGAAGCTAAACCTGGCCTGCCTCTGGGAGAAGCCTTGGAAACAGAAGGAGAGGGCCTAACCACCCTAGGAAGAGAGGGGAGTACAGTAACCTGAGAAGCCCCTTCAGCCTGACCTGCCTCCTGAGAGGCCACATCCTGCAATATCAAAGTCTCCCCCTGGGACTCCAGAGAAGCCTCGGAACCACCGATTCCACTGATCTAAAGAACCGGGCGTCCGCACGGACGACTCTTCTTGCCTGGGTTTAGCTGCTTTGTCTTTGCGCTTCTTGAAGCGAGCATCTGACGGCATATTATAATTGCACCGCTTCAAGACCAACCTGGCACAATCTAACCTTCGCTTAATAGTGCTTATTGAACCTAGCACAAAAGCGACACCCAACAACGTGCTCAGGCCCCAAACAAGGAATACACAAAGTATGATAGTCCCTATGCAGTATCTGTTTCCCACAAGAAATACAGTTATTCACTTTTTCTGACATCCGTAAACCACTGAGGCAAGAAAAACTAAAATATTCCCAACGGGTACTTAGCCAACTTTGACTCGGTCTGAAACTCCGAATTAAAAATTTCAGAACGAACGGTACTTGCAACGCTGCTTCTGCATCGGACCATGCGGCAAAAAGACTGAGGATATGACGTCGGTCATGCGCATTTGTACCCTGACGTCCTGATGTCAGTCTTAAGCGCCTTGACCGACGTCAGCCTAATACTTTGATATTCGGGCCGACCGAGGACAGCGGACTACCCAAGTGTAAGGACTGCAGCAATGTGAGATGAAGAACATCTATAGTTCTGGTGATTTTCTCTGGCGGCTCTGAAGAAACTGACCGAGCCGGAGAGGATTTCTTTGAGGATTTTTGTCTGTTTTTTGTCCGGTTTGGAAGGAGAGGATCTGGAACTAGAAAACCTCTCCAAGTCTTCTTCAAAGGAAGGTTTCAGCAATCCTTTTAAAATAAGCTTGTTCATCCTCTCTTGCAGCACACGCGGACTGAAAGTGTGGCAGAACAAGCAGGATTCTTGGAGATGAATAGCCCCCAAGCAAAACACTCACACTGAGTGCCCATCAGTCAATGACACCTTATTATTACATTTCACACACTTTTTAAAGCCTGAAGGCCTGTGCTCTTTAGAATCCTTGGACATGCTGACAGGAGAAACACACACACACAGGGAAAAAGAGTACGGACACCTTCACCAAAAATAACCAACGATAGAGCGCAGGAAACTAGTGCCTCTAACTGAAAATGGCCTAGAAATCGCGGGATACCACAGGGAGGACTAGGTCTTCTAAGTTAAATGGGCCTAGCCCAGGGATTAAGCAATAAAAAACACAAGAACAGGCACACAACAAAACCAGCTAACGGGTATACTACAAAAATACAGAGGAGGACTAGGTCCTCTAACTGTAATGGGCCTAGCCCGTAGACACCAAAAAAGGAACGGCATACCAAGAAAAAAAGGGCCAACAGAACAGGCCACGCAACCAGCAGAAGCAGTACACACACACACACACACACACACACACACACACACACACACACACACACACACACACACACACACACACACACCAGCTATGAAAATAGCTTTGGGGCTACAATATTGATAAATAAATCGAAAAATTATACTTAGCCACGGCCAAGAGCAAGACCACGTCCGAGCTATGTGAGCGGCAAACGAGATCTGGGAATAGGCGTGTTGCAGCATGGGATACCTCTTAGCCACGAGCCAATTGAAGACTTGAGCTAGAGTATGGCCGAGTCGGAGCTGAGGTTCGGCTCCGAACCCAAGGGTAAGAATGTAGGCGAGATTGGACTACATAACATCTGAAATTCCACGGGATGCAAATGTTGGGTCCATGTGTTTTTATATAACACTGAATCTTACTCGTGTGTAACCTGGCAAGAGAAATTATGAAAATCATAGATGCCATGAATCCCAAGATCCTGAGAATGAGATGAAAAGCAGAGGAAAGTTTCCAAATAAAAATCTACATTCTTCTGTTTCAAAAAGTCTTTTTCTGCTGAGTGAGGACAGTTGTGTGATGGGGTCAAGCAGGACATCTGAATGCTTATCTGGAATCCCAGATTGGTCCGAATAGCTGACACCATATTATGGACTCCTGACATCTGGGAAAAGACTCTGCAGATATGTCCCTTTTTTTGGCCCAGGTTGTGGCTAAAAAAGGTTTGAGAAGAGGCAATCACTTACCTAACAAATAAATAAATAAATGAACTCAAAACAATGGATGATTTTAATTATGTGAGGTGTTGACAGACGAAGTGTCAGTATATGACACTGAAGATGGAGGGGGTGCAGCTTGAAAACAGCTGACATGGCACCTGCCACTGTCCACGCATGCAGGATAGGCAACCCAGAGAGATATTTCAACATGGGTAATTATGATTTAAGTAAAGTGAAGGCTAGACAGTACATTTTTTTCATTTTGGTAAATCACTCTTGATGTACAGAAGGATTTTTTATTACAAGTTTAACATGAGTTTGCTTATTTTATATGTGGGGAGCTGGAAGAAAAGAAGGATTGTGATGATGGACACTTTTCTTAAAAATTATGCTGCAGTTGCATCTGTGCTGGGTAGTCAATAGAAGAAAGTACATTGAATGTCTTTAGAGCGCAATGAATGTCTTTATCAATGCAATGGACTGCTTCACTTATTTCACCTATGCCACAAGCACTGAAGCTGCATGTAGTCTCTGCATATGCAAGTCAATACAAAAATAAACAGTACATCCAGTATTATTGATGCTGTTTGACCAATTTGCTAGCAAAGCAGCCATTGTTAGAAGTTAACAGTCAGGTGTAGCAAAATACAGATTATACAACGACCTCCTATTAATATTCAAAAACGTGTACGCTGATTGGTCAGCGTGCACGTTGTAAATCAGAGTTATAGTAATAGAAAAAGGTCCGGTTGCGCGGACTTTTTCCATTACTATAACTCTTTTTTTACAGCAACGGAGAACGCAAGATCTCTCTTGCTTCACACTGTCTCCGTTGCTTTTTTTAAAGCTGTCTCGCTATGTTAAACTCCTTTAACATAGCGAGACAGTTTTTAAAAAGCAACAGAGATCTTGCTTTCTCCGTTGCTTTTTTCAGAACTGTCTCACTATGTTAAATGGGTTTAACATAGCGAGACAGCTTTAAAAAAAGCAGCGGAGATTCTCCGTTGCTTTTTTTAAAGCTGTCTCGCTATGTTAAACCCATTTAACATAGCGAAACAGTTTGTAAAAAGCAACAGAGATCTTGCTTTCTCCGTTGCTTTTGCCCACAGCTCTGATGTACTGCGTAGGCATATGCATGCGCAGTACATCAGAACTGCCGCAGAATACCAGACAGCTGCGGACGGGCAGCAAGGAGGCATTATACAATGCCATTATTTAAGAAAAGTAATTATTTTTTTCTTAAATAATGTCATTGTATAATAGCAATAACCCACGCCTGGGTGTGGGTAATGCTGGATTTACCCACAGTTGGCTTTGTTTGGCCACTCGGGCTTCGTCCTCGTGACCAAACCACACCAACTGTGGGTCATTGCTATAATATTATATAACGCACTTTTCTTTTTATATACCAGAATATATTTTTAACATTTTAATTTTAAGATTATTGTGTGCAGCATGAACAAGCTGCTCCCATAAATACTTTGTATTTGCTAAAAAAAAAAAAATGGTGTTGAACATTCATTCACTTACTTTTTCCTAATCAGGGTCAAAGGCGAGTAGCAAGCAGCAAGTATAAGGCAGGGAACAGGCCAAGACAGAAGAACTCTAGTCAACTTTAGGATGACATATGCACTAACAAGCGTGCCACACATACATCTATGAACAATTTGTGAGATTGCCAGTTCACCTTCCTGTATATCTTTGGTATATTAAAGGAAACTGGCAAATACATAGAAAAGCAATGTGGACCCTGGGACGGAATGCAGGCTACCTGAAGATTCTGCACAGAAGGCCCCCATGTTAAGAAATAAATTACCAACACTTAACATTTACTATAAATCTTTATGTAAATAAGTCAAAAAGAAAAAAAATTGTGTGTGTGTGTTTGTGTGTGTCTATAAATATACTCAATACTTTAGATGCTGGCCAGGAAAAGTTAACATGTTGTAACTACAGTCCACTGTCAAGACTTTTTTATTCTTTTTTAAAACCAAAAAATATTATGACTAAACCTACTACCTACGATACTAGTTTTTAAATGTGAATAACTATAAATTTCATATCGAATTACAGAAAAAACAAAGACTACAATTAACTCACTAAACTGATAACAGTAACAGTGCAGCTGTTTCATTACACTGTTTTCCTTATTACTAACAGTAAAACACTTTTTTAAAGATTCAGCAGTTCAGTTTGACTAGATTTGAAAAATGTTCCGTTTGGTGTGGTCTATTACATGTTCCATCTAGTTAAGTGACTTAGTTTTAAAATAAAATACTCCAAGGCTTATACAATGCAATGTTCTTTCAGAATTTCCTTTATTAATACATTGAATTATTTTCTATTAACGAGAATGAGCTTGGCCACATCTAAATTGGAATTCTGTGTGCTGCAAAAAGTAAATTTTACTGGTGCATAAGAGTACTCAACAGTCTCTAAAACGGATCTTCAGGCTCACTGAATTTTCTTCTTTTAAGGGTGGGGACTTCATCTTGGCTGCAAGGTACTTCAAAACTGTGAATCTGGGAATAACAAATAAAAATACTTAGATAAATGGACTAGCTCACCACAATAATCTTCCATAAAAAGATACTACAAAATTGGCAGCTGTTCTCCTTGATATCACTGCTTTCACTACAGCTTTATGTGAATTGTTACACGTGAAAGAAAATTTAAAAAGCTGCTGCATGGTCCTACTCATCTGTGCTCAGTAAATTACAGCTATGTGAGTGTGACTGCTCACTATAACATCAAATCTTCAACACAGATTTAGTAACAGGTATTACTGAAAAGACTAAAGTTTTGTTAGCTTGTAGTTATGGCAACTTTTCACATGCTGACTTAACTGTTAGAATACATGTTTATCACCACCAACACAGGCTATACAAAAAGTAATCTTCTGCCCTCTCATCATCTCCTTTCAGATTATCCCAATTAGGGGTTGCCACAGCGGAACAATGGTCCGCAGAATGATTGGCAGTGGAGTTTTATGGTGTTGAGTTGCCAGCCCAGCACCCAGCCTTCCACAGAGGGCACACACATGCACACACTCACACCTAGGGCCAGTTTAGAGCGCCCGATCCACCTACAGCATATCTTTAGGATGTGGGAGGAAACCAGAGCACCCGGAGGAAACCCACATGACCACAGGGAGGACATGCAGATTCTGCACAAAAGGCACCCCAGCTGAGAATCGAACTGGAGAACCTCTTGCTGTGAGGCAGCAAAGCTAACCACTGCACCACCACACCCGCCCAGTTTTCTGTCCTCTGCATTTCATTTCTTCAAACTCTGAAAAGGTCCAAACTAAACAAAAGCAGAACATGCTGATGACATAAAATGATCATGGGAAAAGAGGGACATTTAGGGAAAATACATTTGAGTGAGTCAGCTGGCTTAATAGCAGATCTTCTACATTTAAGTATTTAATTATTTATGCATTATATTTGGGTGTTTTGCTCAACTTTTGTGTGTCTCTAGTCTACATCAGTCCCTACCCGGTGCTGCCTCCTAGTTTGTGTCAATTAATGAAAACTAAATCAAGGACTAAGCTGGAGATCAGATTATAGCCTAAATTTTGAAGACTAACAAAGTGTAATACATTTTAGGTTCATAGGTTTATACTAGGCTATCTGCCCTAAGGCATTTATAAGCCTAGCCCAAAGTTTTGTGGCTTACGCCACCCCTTATGTTAAAAAATATTGTGCCCATTAGTTTGTTGTGCCTCTGTCCAGCAGTGACACAGAGATGATTCCCAGGGTAAACCTACGATCTCCCATCCACCGGTCAAGATTTCTCTTGAACAGAGCCAGCGAGGTGCTCTGCCTCACATGGACCGGGATTTTATTCCACAGCATAGGGAGTCTCTGAGTGACAAATCTATCCCTCCAGCATGTCTTATTTATATCCGTGCTAAGGTTTAAGTCGCTTGCTCTAGTGGATCTGGTAGATTTGGATTTTTTGAGGTGGAGCATGTCCATTAATTCCGGGTTGGACATGGCCTTGTATGTCAGGCACAGATCACCTCTGAGCAGACGGTATGCGACTGAATAAAGCTGGAGTTTCTTCAGTCTGGCAGCATATGACAGATTTTGGAATCCCTTTATCCTTTTGGTGAGGAACTTTTGGGGTCTCTCCAATTGCTGCAGGTGTCGGGTGAGATACATCCCGAATGGGGCATTGTACTCGATCATTGGTCTGATAAGTGAAGTGTACAGGGGAACAATGACCTCACTTGATCTGGATGTGAATCCCTTCATGATCAGGTGGGCAATGTAGAAGGTCTTTCTAACCACTTTAGCAATGTGAGTGTCAAAAGAAAGGCCACTGTCAACCTGGGTCCCCAGGTCCCTGATAACCTCTTCTGTGCTTAGTGGATTGCCACCTATATGGTAGCTTGGGGTTACCTTGTTTTTCCCGAAGGGTATGACTATACATTTTTTGGCATTTAACTTCAGGCCATGGCTCTGGCACCAGCTATCAGTTTCCGTGAGACCCCTCTGAAGGATATCTGTGTCCGATGTACTTTCCACTATGGCGCCCAGTTTGCAGTCATCTGCAAACTTTGTAGATTAACTTCTGTTTGTATTATGTGCTAACATAGTGTAATCAAAATTATTTTCAAAATTAAGTTCAGTTTTACACAAGTACTGATATATTTTAATAAAAAATGTTCGCAAATAAAATGAGAAGCTTTTAGGTCCAGCATAGATGTTTTCAGTTTCCGTGTTCTTTGAGCCAAATAACCCTACAGGAAATTACAATTATGGCAAACTGCAGATCCTTTAATAGCTAGTAGGCATTTCAAATGTAAGCAAAGAACAGGTATGTATGAAAACACACTCCTGTATAACTATATACAGCACCCTCATGGGTAAAGGGAGGATAGATTTAGTTGATCATGTCTCAAAGATCTACTGTTATGGTATCTTACCTACAACTGCACTACCATCTTTGTTGGGCACTGTAAAAAAAAAGCATAGCACTAGGGTAAATCCCCAAGGAGTAATGAAATACTCAATGGAGGCAGACAGTTACAAGATCCCTTTTAGCACAAGTACAGTGTCTCTCTTGCTCCAAGAATGCGAGTCTAACTCATAGTGTTTACTGAACATGTAGAGTGTGGACCATGTGGCAGTTTCTGAAATGTGTTGAGCAGAAACATTTCTGAAATAAGCTGCTGATGTTAATGCACCCCATCAAAATGATTTCTAATTTTCCCTTGTAAAGATTTATTAGATTTGTCATAACAAAAGGCAATGTAGTGCACCAGTCATTATGAAAGAATTTGTTTACTGACTGTTAGCCATTCTTTACCTTTCATAAAGGAATGAAACATTTGAGTAACCTTTCCAGTTTCTTTGATTCCTATTTTTTCAGTTTGCTTAAAAGACGAGCAATTGTATAGATGGTTAAAAGCTACTGCTGATACTATGTTTGGTATGGAAGAAAAGCTAGTCTCTGAAAAAGAAGTTATGTACCTACCATAACGTTCCATGTTAGCTGTCTTTATCTCGCCTTCCTTCTTGCTGGTTGGGATCGGAGCCAATCCTCGGCTCTGACTCGGCCATCTTCAACAGCTCGAGAGCTGTTTACTGTCTCAAGGCTACCCCTTATCCCATAATGCCTAGAGATAGCTACCCAGATCTCGTTTGAAATAGCTAACTCCAGAAATAACAACATAATAAAACAGTCAAGAATCAGTTGACTATACCTGCCATATTCTCTTAAGTCAAAAAGGGCACAAGAGAACACACAGCCAGTGAAACAGAAAAAAACTCCTCTCGATCCACTAGGACAAGGGGGATGGAGGGTGGGAAGCAAGAAGGAAGGCAAGATGAAGACAACTAACATGCAACGTTATGGTAGGTACATAACTTCATGTTAAGTTGTCTATCTCGCCTTCGTTCTTGCTGGTTGGGACAGCGTCCCTAGCACCTAAAAACCTGGGTGGCTCAGTGGAACAGACTCTTCAGAACAGTGGACCCAAAGTTGGCTCTACTCCTGGAGACCATATCCAACTTGTAATGAGAAATAAAGGTATGAGGGTTTGACCACGTGGCAGCTGCACAGATAGAATCCATGGGCAACCTGGATTGGAAGGCTACAGAGGTGGCCAAGGCCCTAGTAGAATGAACTTTCGGTTTAATAGGTAACTCTTTGTTCCTTAACTGATAAATGAAAGAAATAGTGCGTGACAACCATCTGGACAAGGTTACCTTGGAAACTGGGAGACCTTGTTTGCCCAAGGCATAAGAGAGGAATAGTTGGTCAGATTTCCTTACTTCTTTAGTTCTCTGCAGGTAAAAACGCAATTGCCTATGAACGTCCAATTGGTGTAGTTTATATTCTGCCTTGTTGGTATGATTAGGGAAAAACACAGGAAGATCTATAGATTGGTTTAAGTTACTTTCTGAGCAGACTTTAGGGAGAAACAAGGGATTAGTCCTCAGAGCAACCCTGTCCTTATGAAAAACCAAGGAAAGGAGGACGAACACATAGCGCCTGAAGTTCGGAGACACGTCTCACTGAAGTAATAGCTACCAGAAAGAGTGTCTTCCAAGATAGGAACTTGATAGAGCAGGAAGCTGCTGGTTCAAAAGGGGGCAGAATTAAGGAGGTTATGACTAAATTAAGGTCCCGAGGAGGAGGGGGATCTCTCATTGGAGGCCTAAGAAGAGTTGCCCCTCTCAAAAAAGCTTTACATAGCTTATGAGACATAATGCTAGAGTTCGAAAAACCAACATGAAAGTTAGAAATGGCCGCCATTTGTACCCTGATCATAGAAGCAGCAGACCCGGAATGAAACAGTAGAGCTAGGAATTCCAAGATTTCATGGACTGGGGCTGAAAAGGGATCCACATTCCTAGTCTTTGGCCAAAAAGAAAAACGTTTCCATTTGCTAACATAAGTTTTTCTCGTTGTAGACTTGTGAGAGGACACGATAATATCATGGACTGCTGGGGAAATGCTGGGAAGCCTGGCTAAGGTTGGAAGTGGAGCAACCAAGCTGTGAGCTGCAGAGTTTTTAGGGACTGATGCAACCCACCTGATTGATGAACCAGGAGGTCTGGAATTGGGTCCAGAGTCCAGGGTTGATCGAGAAGGTAACGGTGCAGGAACGGAAACCATATCTGTCGAGGCCAGTAGGGAGCAATGAGGATCATTTTGCAACCCAACAATATTGCTTTCTGTATAAGTTTGGGTATCAGAGGGAATGGAGGAAAGGCATAAAGAAGTCCCTGGGGCCAATCGAGTACTAGACCGTCTCTGGGTCTGTGACCCAGAAGTGGAAGAAGTAGTTGCTGCATTTGCTGTTGAAGAGGGTGGCAAAGAGATTGCAGCAAGGCTGTCCCCATTTGTGAAAAACAAGATTTGCAATTTCCTGATTCAGAGACCACTCGTGAGGCATTGGAATAGCTCTGCTGAGCCTGTCTGCTATGACGTTGGATCTCCCAGGAATGTGCGTTGCAATCAGAAAACGTTGGGAGGAAATCGCCCACTGCCAAATTCTGAGTGCTTCTCGACACAGGGGTTAGGACCTGGTTCCGTCCTGCTTGTTGATGTACCACATCACTGACATGTTGTCTGTCTGAATTGCAATGGTCCCAGGAGGAAGAGAGTCTTGAAGGGCTTGCAACGCCAGGAGCATGGCTCTCATTTCCAGGACATTTATGTGCAGATGGTACTCGTGTGGTTGCCATGTGCCTTGGACTGTCCTGCCCAGATAATGCCCCCCCCCCCCGCACCCTATCAGGGAGGCGTCTGTCGTCACTGTAGCTAACAGAGGGGGTTGTATGAAAGGTCTGCCTTGAGTAACTAGTGGGGAGACCATCCAACAAGAAAGATGCCTTTTGCATGAGTCCGTGATCATGATCTTGTAAGTCATGGGTAGCTCTTGGAAAGACCACTGCGTAAACAGAAGCCATTGAAGAATCCTCATATGAAAGCACGCCAGTGGGATTAGGAGAATAGCTGCTGCAATGGAACCCAGAGTTTGAAGGATGTACCTGACTTGGTTCCTTTTGCTCTGCATCAGAACCTGAACCTGCTGACGAATTGCAGACACTCTTTCTGGTAGTAGCCTTGCAAACATATCCTTTATTTCTAAGTCTGCTCTTATATAAGTGATAGATTGACAGGGCAACAAGGCAGATTTTTCGAAATTTATTGTGATGCTGAGCTGTGAGCAGATTGTGATTGTGTAGTCCCGTGCTTGTATGAGTTGATGCCTGGTGGTAGCAGTAAGGAGCCAGTCGTATAGATACGGAAACACCTGGAATCCTTGAAGCCTCAGGTGGGCCTTGACTTCTGCCATACATTTGGTGAACACCCTGGGGGCTGTGGTGAGACCAAAGGGCAGAGCTCTGAACTGATAATGACTGGCCCCCAGCCGGAAGCGAAGATATCGCCTGGAGCGCCTGTACATCTTTATATGGTAGTACATGTCCTGAAGATCTATAGAGCACATCCAATTGTCCTGACCCAGAAAGGGTAGAATGGACTGAAGCGTGACCATCCGAAACTTCATTCTTTGCACAGACCTGTTTAGTCTGCTGAGACCTAGAATCGGTCTCCAGTCCCCTGTCTTTTTTGGTGCTAAAAAGAACCTTGAGTAAGTTCCGGATCCATGCTGGTCTGCCGGGACTTCCTGGATGGCTCTTTTTTCCAGCAGTTTTGAAACTTCTATTACTGCTTGCTCCCGCAGATTGGGTGGAACATCTGGGAGGGTCTTCCTTGACTGTAAAGGGGGTTGAAGGAAGGGAATTTTGTAACCTCCGGATATAACGGACCGTACCCATCTGTCTTGTGTTAAACTTTGCCAGGCTTTTGGGTACAGGAAAAGTCTTCCCCCGACTGCCACCAGAGATGAGCAGCCGGGCAACCCTTCAGGGATGCTGAAAGGGCTTATCAGAGAAGGATTCTCTGTTGCCCTGGTTCTGTGGACCTCTGCCCGAGGCGTCTATTGTTATTGTTTCCCCCTCTGCCTCTGGAGGAAAAATCACTACGTGTGTCAGGCAAGGCTCCCTATGATTTACGGAACCTTTTAGTTATGTACTTACCATAACTTTAGATGTTTGGGATCCATCTCGCCTACATTCTGTACTGATGGGTTCGGAGCCGATCCTCGGCTCCGACTCGGCACGCTATGCTATAGAGCGAAGTCTCTTATTGGCTGAGCTATTCTATATCCCAGGATGCACCACCACTACTTCCCCAGATCTTGTTTGTCCGCACTCATGCACACACACATAACTGTTTATATAACATTGCCAGATGTTTCAAGATGAAACGATAGTACTCGGACCGTCCGGTCTCTTCTGATCTCCAAGGCAGGGGGAAGGAGGGTGGGTTATTAGGAATGTAAGTAGATGGATCCCAAACATCTAAAGTTATGGTAAGTACATAACTAAAAGATGTTATGTGATCCTATCTCGCCTACATTCTGTACTAATGTGACAGCGTCCCTAGCACCTGATTCCTGGGTGGCTCACTGGAAAACACTCCTGAGAACTGTGGAACCAAATGAAGCTCGCCCCCGAGATGCCACATCCAATTTGTAGTGGGAAATGAAGGTGTGCAGAGAAGACCACGTAGCCGCAGCACAAATGTCGCTAATGGCAAGCTTAGAATGGAATGCTATTGAAGTAGCCATAGCTCTTGTAGAGTGAGCTTTGACAGAGGTTGCAAGCTCTTTATTAGAAGAGGAATAAGCCTGACTAATACAGTCCCTGATCCACTTGGCAATAGTGACCTTTGTGACGGCTTTGCCCAATTTATTGTCCGAAAAGGACACAAACAATTGATCTGTTTTCCTTGTTTGTTGGGTCCTATCTAAATAAAAGCGCAATTGCCTGTGAACATCCAGTGTGTGTAAGATGTATTCTGCTTTGTTTGAGTACTTTGGGAAGAAAACTGGAAGTTCTAATGACTGTTGCAGGCAAAAACTGGAACAAACTTTAGGGACAAAGGATGGGTTAGGCCTGAGGGATACTCTATCTTTGTGAAAAACCAGGTACGGTGGTTTGACAGATAGAGCTTGAAGCTCTGAAACCCTTCTGGCTGAAGTAATCGCGACCAGAAAGGCAGTTTTCCAAGAAAGAAATTTCAAATCACAGGTTGCTGCCGGTTCGAAAGGGGAGGAGGTTAAGGCACGTAATACCACATTGAGATCCCACGGAGGAGCAGGATGAGAAATCGGAGGTCGTAAAAGCGCAGCACCTTTTATGAAGGTTTTACACAATCTGTTGCTCATCAAAGGTGGGTTTATAGATTCATGAAAATTGGAAATAGCTGCCAATTGGACCTTGACGGTAGAGACTGAAGAACCTTGATTGAATAGGGAAGTTAGAAACTTCAGGACTTCTGACACCGGGACAGTGATGGGATCTAGACCCCGGAGTTGAGCCCAAATAGCAAATCTCTTCCATTTGCTAGTATACAATTTCTTAGTGGCAGACTTGTGGGCCGAGGATAAGATACGATGACTTCGGGTCTAAAGTATGATTCCTGACTATAGTCGGAAGAGGAGGAGCCAAGCTGTTAACTTCAAAGAGTGAAGGGACTGATGGAGTTGTCCCGACTGATGAATTAATAGGTCCGGGATCTGATCCAGGAACCATGGACTGTCCAGTGCATATTTCCGAAGATAGGGAAACCATACCTGACGAGGCCAGTAAGGGGCAACTAAAATCATTTTGCTCCCTAAGTGAGTCACCTTTTGGATCACTCTGGGAAGGAGGGGAACCGGAGGGAAGGCGTATAGCAAGCCGGTGGGCCAAGGATGGGCTAAGGCGTCCATGGGAATCGCCCCCGGAGCTGGAGTGAGAGAGAAGAATTTTCTGCACTTCGCGTTCAGCGGGGTTGCGAAAAGGTCGCAACAAGGAGTTCCCCATCTGCTGAAGATCTGAGTTGCCACTGCATCGTTCAGAGACCACTCGTAAGGAGAGAGAATAGTTCTGCTTAGTCTGTCGGCTATCACGTTGGATCTCCCAGGGATATGAGTCGCTACCAGAAAACGTCTGGTCGCCACTGCCCATTCCCAAACTCTCATGGCCTCTCTGCAAAGGGGGTAGGATCTGGTCCCTCCCTGCTTGTTCAGATACCAGACTACTGACATGTTGTCGGACTGAATGGCAATTACACCCTGAGGGAGGTAATCGTGGAGGGCTTGTAGAGATAGAAGCACCGCCCTCATTTCTAGAATGTTGATGTGAAGGAGACTCTCGTCGGAATTCCAATTGCCTTGGACTGACCTGCCCAGGTAATGCCCCCCCCCACCCCGTCTGGGAGACGTCCGTCGTCAATGTGGCCATAGGAGGAGGTGGAACGAAGGGTCGTCCCTGATCCAGATTGGAGGACACCAGCCACCAGCGAAGGTCCCGTTTGCAGGTTTCCGTGATCCGTATGAGGTGACTGAGAGGGAGATCCTGAAAGGACCACTGGGTCGATAGGAGCCACTGGAGAATTCTCATATGCAATCTTGCTAAGGGGACTAGGAGAACAGTGGCCGACATGGAGCCTAATAGCTGCAGGACCATCCTGGCTGGGGCTTTGGATTTGAGAAGCAAGGCTCGGACTTGAGCCTGTATAGTCTGTATCCTTTCTGTAGGAAGATAGACCCGCATTTGGTTTGAGTCTATCTCTACTCCGATGAACCTTATGCGCTGAGATGGCAGCAACACAGACTTTGGCCAATTGAAGGTGATTCCAAGGGAAGTGCCTAGTGATATGGTGGCTGCTAGGTTCTGCAATAGTAGACGCCTGGAGGTGGCAGTTAGGAGCCAGTCATCCAGATACGGAAACACCTGGAATCCTAGACTCCTCAGGTGAGCAGTCACGACCGCCAAACATTTGGTGAACACCCTGGGGCTGTGGTGAGACCAAAGGGCAGTGCGCAGAACTGAAAATGACTGTCTCCCAGGCTGAAGCGCAAATGTCTCCTGGACGCCTGATCTATCAGGATGTGATAATAGGCGTCCTTGAGATCTATGGAGCACATCCAAACACCTTTCTCCAGCAGTGGGAGAATGGATTGTAAGGTGACCATTCGGAACTTGGACTTCTTGACTGATCGATTTAGGTTGCTGAGATCCAAAATGGGCCTCAAGTCCCCGGTCTTTTTTGGCACCAAAAAGAATCTTGAGTAAGTCCCTAATCCGATCTGGTCTGCGGGGACCGGTTGGATGACTCCTTTTTGAAGCAGCTTTGAGATTTCGAAGGCTGCGATTTCCCGTTGACTGGGTGGCGGGTCCAGGATTTTCCTGGACGGCGGAGGGGGGTGTGAAAAGGGGATGGCGTAACCTCCGGCGATGATTCAAAGCACCCATCGGTCCTGAGTGATACCCTCCCAGGCTTTTAGGTGCCTCGAAAAACGACCCCCGACTGGCTCCGGAGCTGCACAGTCGGGCAATCCTTCAGGGATTGTGGAAGGCTGAAGAGCCACGAAAGGACTCGCGGTCTCCAGTGTTGCAGGGCCTCTGCCGCCTCTGGGACGGCGTCTTCCAGAAAAATTCCCCCCCCTCTGCCTCTAGAAAGGGGGTCGTCCTGCTCTGAGGGATAAGACTTCTGGGATTTACGGAACCACATTTTCCCTCCTCTTTTAGCCTTGGGGTAAGGCCGAAAGGGAGTGGAAAACCGTGCCCCTACGGCAGTCAAAGTCTTACCTTCTTGCTCACAGCGGGTCAATGTGTCCTTTACCTTGGGTCCAAACAAAGAGGACCCATCAAAGGGAGCATCGGCAAAGGAAGACTTAAAGGCTTCCGCAAAATGACACAGGCGGAGCCAGGCTTGCCTCCGTAGAGCAACACCTGTACCTGCAGCTCTACTCGCCCCCCTCGGCTGCATACGAAATGAGCCTCATGGACGAGTTTGATATCGATAACAGAGTAGCCAACTGAGAGCCAACCGTCTGGGCCAGCTGCTCAGGTAGGTTACCCAAGAGGGTATCTGAAAGCTCCTTGATCAGATCCCTCTGAAGTCTAGTGAAGTGCGTCAAATAGTTCAGGGACCTTAAGGTAAAGGCCGCTGAACTGAGGGTGCGCTTCCCGTACCGGTCCATGCTCCTAGACTCCTTATTAGGAGGATGGACGGACGTCGAAGCCTCTGCTACATCTTGTTGGGTAGCAGATGCCACCACCAGGGCATCTACAGCCACACCTTTGGTCAGAAACTCCTTCTCTGGGGGTGCTGATAAGAATTTATTTGGGCGTGCGGCACCGGTTCCACAGAGTCTGGATGCTCCCAAGCCCTTCGACAGATCAAATCTAGGAGCTCGTCGAAGGGTGGAGACACCCAGGAGGCGGAGAGCTGAGCCCCGAAGGCCTTGAGGAACACCGACTCGTCAGCGGAAGGGGGTTTGGAATGCCAGCCGCCTCGTTGTTTGAGGGCTTCCAAGATGTCTGCAAAGGAGACATCATCCGAGGACGACTTATGGGACTCCTCTGCATCATCAAGATCGGTGTCCAACGTGAGAGACTCATCGGGGGAGTCGACGTGCTTCCTCTTATACAGTCTTTTCCTTGGGGGTTCCTCCGAAGAAGCTTCAGAGGAACCACCAGGAGGGGGGGAAACCCCACTGGGGGTGACCTCAGGCCCCGGGGCTCCGCTGTCTAGTGACAGGGGGACTACAAAAGACCCAGTCTCCGTGTGTAGGGAAGGTGCCGGTGAGACCGTGGAGGTAGCCAAAGAAGATTTGGCCAAAGCACTCCTCATGGCCCTGAAGGCCGGACCGCCAGAGTCCTGGGAAGATCCAACCCCCGGGGCCACAACAGTAGACGGCACCCCTGCAGCCGACACACCGAGAGGAAGGCTCGGAACCGAAAACATCGGTCCCGAAGCATCACCCCCGGGGCCGACCGAGGAGGTCCGTGTACCGAACTCTGACCCAAAAGCCGGGGTTGGAGTAAGGGTCGGAGCCGACCCGAAAACCTCCATCGGCTCCACCAGCACCGGCTCCAACGGTGCCGAGGCTGTTGGAGGAGGAACCAGAACTACAGGGTGGGCCATTGGCTCTGAAGCCGATTGGGCTGGAGCCGAAACTAATTTCTGGAATACAGGAGACTGAAACAGTCTTTGGAGCACCCTGTTGATGTCCGAATCCGACATCTTGGAAGATCGGGAGGAGACCGACCGGGTCCGAGCAGACTTCTCCATCGGCTCCGAAGGACTGGGGGACCGGCTCCGAATAGACTCGATCAATATCGGTGCCGAGGGAGATTCCATAGCAATTTCCCTCGGTGCCAAAGAGGGCTTCGGCGCTGAAGGGGAAGAGTCTGAGCCGGCAACCCTCATCGGCTCCAAAATCAGTGGAGCCGATGAAGGTGACCCGCCTCTTGAAGCCCCTGCCATTGGCTCCGAAACCAGAGGAGTCGAGGCTGGAGGCATCGAGGCAGACCGTTCCGCCCTCGGCTCTGAAGTCCGTGGAGCCGATGGAGAAGCCTGCCTAGATTTCTTAGTGGTCGGTTCCGACGGGCTGGTCAGAGCCGGCGATTTCTTTTTCTTAGCTGGAGAGGAAGAGGAAGATAAGGCCTCTTCGAAGGAGGGTTTGATAAGCCCTTTTAAGATCAATTTATTCTTCCTCTCTTGGAGGACCCGAGAGGAAAAAGCGTGACACACGCTGCAAGACTCCTGAAGGTGTTTGGCGCCTAAATAGTACACACATAAGGAGTGATCGTCCGTGATGGACATTTTGTAGTTGCATCTCGTGCATTTTTTAAATTCTGAGGGTCTATGCTCCTTAGACATAATGCTTGTAGACACTATTCACTTTGTCAGAGAAAAACACAATGTATGGAACTCAGTACAAATGGTTTACACAACAATAAAAAACTTTTTTTTTTTTTTTTTTAACAAGAGAGGCGAAAGCCCAAGAAACTTAAACGAATGACAAACACACCAAAAGGAGGGCCAAGAACCCTCTAACTAAAACAGGTACTTGACCTCTCCGAAACAAAAGAAGACTCACTAAAGAACGAGGGGAAGGCCCCTCTAACTTAAACGGAAAACTTTCCCTGTCCAGTCACAAAAATTTACCACAAAATATCCACAGAAACACAATTATACACAACGATAGCCGTTAAAACAGCTTTTGGGTTAAGATTAAAGAAATTTCTGACAGAAAAAACTCTCAGAAAAAAGCACTTAGCTCAGCCAAGTTCGAGACCACGTCCTAGCTTGTAAGCGGCAAACGAGATCTGGGGAAGTAGTGGTGGTGCATCCTGGGATATAGAATAGCTCAGCCAATAAGAGACTTCGCTCTATAGCATAGCGTGCCGAGTCGGAGCCGAGGATCGGCTCCGAACCCATCAGTACAGAATGTAGGCGAGATAGGATCACATAACATCACATCTTACCACTCTTCTGACCTTTGGGGTAGGGTCTAGAGGGAGTGGAAAAATGGACTCCCACGGCAGAGAGAGTCTTGAATTCTTGCTCACACCTAGGCAAAGTGTCTTTCACCTGTGGTCCAAAAAGAAAGGAACCATCAAAGGAAGTGTTAGTGAAGGACGCTCGAAAGGGTTCCGCAAAGTTACACAGCCGCATCCAGGTATGCCTCCTAAGGGCCACCCCGGTACCAGTGGCTCTACTCGCCCCATCGGCTGCATAGGAAATGAGCCTCATGGAGGAGTTAACAACAGAATTAAGCATCGCTAGCTGGGAAGCTACCTTGGCTTGTGCTCCCTCAGCTGTTGGATCTTGGAGGGTATCTCTGAGCTCTTTAAGGAGATCCCTTTGAAGTTGGAAAAATGACACAGGTAGTTCGGTGACCTAATAGAGAAGGTCGCCAAAGCGAACATTCGCTTCCCATATCTGTCCATCGTCCGAGACTCCTTGTTAGGGGGGCGGACAGACAAAGAGGTCTCCGCTAACTCTTTTTTGGTGGCTGCTGCTACCACCATAGCATCAACAGGGACACCTTTCGAAAGGAACTGCTTATCCTGGGGTGCTGTAATAAATTTACTAGGTCTCCTCGGAGTTGGTTCCACTGTATCCAGAGCTGACCAAGACTTTCGAGCCACCACTGTCATAAGTGGATCGAAAGGCGGAGACACCCAGGAGGTGGAAGGTCAGGAACCGAATGCATCCAGAAATACAGACTCATCCTCGGAAGGGGCTAGGGGATTCCAGTTCCCCCTCTGCTTGAGCATTTCCAGGATGTCCGAGAAGGAAACACCTTCAGAGGGGGATCTCGGGGACCCTTCCGATTCATCTAAGTCTGTATCAGAAGTGACAGACTCAGAGGAGTCAATGTGCTTCCTCTTGCACTTCTTCTTCTGAGGGGGCTCCTTTGAATGAACAGGGGAGGCCTCGGAAGAAGAGGAAACACCCAATGGGGTGTCCTTGAGCATTGGTTCCCTATGCTTGGGGTCTGGTGGAGGAGCAGAGTTTGGCACAGGCACTACAGGGGATGGAAGCCGGTGGGGCTGATAGTGGAGCTGACTCAGTGGACAGCACACTCCGCATGACATTGAAGACGTCCCTGCCACGATGCAGAGAAAGCTCCGGTTCCGAAGAAATAGGAGTCTTTCTCCGCACCGGAGACGGCTCCGAGGCCGATGTAGGAGCCGAGCTCACCTGCACCGAAGCTCTGAGAGGGAGAATGGGGTCGGACAAGGGTCTGATGCCACTCGTCCCCTCGGAGCCGACGAGGGAGTCCCGGCACCCAGATCCCTCGATGGACGCACCACCGAGGGAATCGGAGCCGACATCGGAACTGAATGAGATAGAGTTATCAGAGCCGACGGTTCCACTATTCGAACCCCAACGAACTCCAGCTCCGAACTCATTGGAGTCGGAGGAGGAACATCAAGAGAAGTGGATGGAGCCAATACCTGTTGAGGAGGGCTGGACACCAACTTGGCTAGTGCCTGCGACTTTAGCAACCTACTGACCACTATCTCCACATCGTGATCTGACAGCCTAGAGGATCGAGAGGAGTGAGAGGATCGGTGACTACGCTCGCTCTGAAGCAAAGGAGACCGAGGAGCCGAAAGCACCGATTCTAGTGAAAGGGACCTCAGCCTCGTGTGGCTCCACGATGGCTCTGAAGCCTCTGATGGAGCCGACGGGGAGATTGTCTTGTCGGTGCCAGCCGGAACCGACGTGGAAGGTACATCCTGAACCGAAGACGGCTCTGAACTTGGAGCCAACGGCTTAGAGGATTTAGGGGATTTCACAAGCTGTGAGCTCTTGGCCGGTGAATCCTGGGGTTTTAAAAGACCCCTAAGAATAAGCTTATTCTTACGTTCCTGCAGGACTCTTGGACTAAAGACATGGCAGATAGAACAAGAGTCCTGCAGGTGCACAGTGTCTAAACAATAGACGCAAGAAGTGTGTTCATCTATCAGAGACATTTTCTGACAGCGTGAGTCACACTTCTTGAACTCAGAAATCTTGGATTCATTTGACATCCTTGAAAGTAGAAGGAAAAAAACAATTATAACAATAACAACCAGAAGCAATATACAGTCTAGAAAAAACACACTACTATAAAGACTATAGCTAAAGTTTTTTTTTTTTTTTTTTTTTTTAAATAATAGGAAAGCCTCTAACTTAAACGGCTAACCTATAAGAGAAAGGTAGAAGGAAAATCCTCTAACTAAAATGGCTAACCTGACAAGAAGAGGTAGGGGTGGGGGAGAACTCTCTAAGTTAAACGAGTTCTACAAGAAAAAGGAGGGATACTACAAGCTAAACAACTAACTATCACAAAAACAAGACTATCATTAATAATAAAATACTAGAAGGGTTGAATTCTAGTGAATAAAGTTATATAAAAAACTTTATACGAGCCTGAGCCAGAAAAATGACACCTCGCAGCTGAAGCGGCAAACGAGATCTGGGTAGCTATCGCTAGGCATTATGGGATAAGGGGTAGCCTCGAGCCAGTAAACAGCTCTCGAGCTATTGAAGATAGCTGAGTCAGAGCCGAGGATCGGCTCTGATCCCAACCAGCAAGAAAGAAGGCGAGGTAGACAACTTAACATGTTACTCATTACAGAAAAATGTTAAATATGAAGGCATGTAAAGCTGAAACTATGCTACCAGATGTAACAATTGTTAGGTTTCCTAGATATTTAGCTTTGCAGATTCAGCAAGTTCAAGGGAAGGTAAAGTTGGTTGTTCTTGTACCAAGTGGGAGAAATATATAAATTTTCAGTGATCTCATATTTAAAACTGCCATAAGGGAAGCCATAC
Source organism: Protopterus annectens (assembly GCF_019279795.1). Lineage (NCBI taxonomy): Eukaryota > Metazoa > Chordata > Ceratodontiformes > Protopteridae > Protopterus > Protopterus annectens. Next base: position 544,323,551 of record NC_056741.1, on the reverse strand, counting down.
AGCCGAGTTTGCTGTAGTCTGAGGGAATGTTGGTAAGCAGATATTGGAAATATGTGTACTTTGCCTGAAGAGTATACTAATTTGGAATACAATAAGAACTTCAATATAGTGATGATCTGCAGGTTAATGAACCTATTGACATTCTTCTGTGCTAAGTGAACTGTGTTTATCCCGTACCCTTGTTTATCTGGATTTTGGATTAGACACTAGATGAGTGTCTTGGGACTGACTGCTGCTAAGTTTTGAATATAAAGGTTGTGATACTGGTTCCTATTAAGATCAGGGAACAGGGTTGATACCCCTCCGATTTTTTTCCGGACTATCTGGAAATCAAACTGATTCCCCGGTAGTCCGGAAAACACTGTACAAACTCCGGTATTCTGTTTCAAAAAGGAAACAGACTATCAGAGTTTGTAAATCGGCTGATTTACTATGCATTTTTTTACAGAAAAGCATAGTAAATCAGCTGAAAGCAAGCAGCAGGAATGAAGAAAGAGGACATTCCCCGCCGAGTGATGTCATCACGACTTCACAAAATGGGTGGAATGTGGGCGGGAGAGGGGTGGGTGGGCAGAGTTACTGGTGACGCAAGGGGTGTGGCTTTACTCCGGTTTTAGCCATGAAGGAAGGTGGCAACACTATCAGGGAATGGTTCCTCCTCTGCTTGAACACCTGAACTTTTTGCTGGCTTTTTCTAAGCTATAACTGTTTGTCTGCTGCTGTTTTTTTTAAAGCTTTTATCTGCTTACTGCTCTTTCTATTGCTGATTAGAACTTTTATCTATCTGTTGTTCTTTTTGTTGCTGATTACATACAGGTGAATATCTTAATCCAGCACTGCAGTCTGAATCAGTTGATTCTCCCCATGGCCCTCGAATTAAGTAATGCTATGAATTCCAGCAAAATATGCAGAGGATGAACACTTCTACGTTTCCATTTGTTCAATCACTTTAACAAATTTCAGAATATTGTTTATTACAGAATGAATCCCATACAGCCCAAAATGCATGTACCATTCATTCCTACCACTGATACATTAGACTCTTTTGTCTCTGGAAAGTTCTTCATAACTAGAAGATATCTAAATACCTGCATTAGAGGGACCATGCATTTATGTATTTCTTCCTTTAAGTCTCACTGATCGGACTTGACTCCCTGGCAGGTACCTCAATTTGTTATCTTAACCCTTGAAACAGGAGTGCCCTCTTCATCCAATTATTAGCAATTACTGTTGTAACTACAGCCATTATTAAACATATACACACGCACGCACACACACACACACACACACACACACACACACACACACACACACACACACACACACACACAAACTGTTCAATTCTAGAAACATTTTGCCGCAAAGAATAGTTCAATAACATTAATGTTTTCTTAAGGCCCACTTTATTATCAAGTAGAACATATAAGGCTTTTTTGCATGAGTTTTTTTAAAAGGCTTCAGTCTTTTTACATGTCCAGTGTCTCTCCTTATGCTGAAATCTACATCACAACCCATCTGCCAAAGAAAATATCCTTTGTGTTATAGCTAGGCTATAAAAAAGCTATGTAAAGATTTCCATGAGAATATTCAACAAAAACCTTCTACCTGGCTGTGTACCTGGGAAGTGACAGATTTATACCCACTCTTTTGCTTCCAGGTTCAGATTCAACTCTTTTGTCACACTCTCCTAATCTGGTGCACAACCTCCTTTTTCAACCTGCTAAGAGAGCAGCAGCTATACTAGCCAGTTTGTTTAGCAGGTACTTGCTTCTTGTCTCTAAGAACAATGTAAATTATATCTTGGTGTACTGCAACACTCTTAAAAGACTAAGCTACAGATCTGCTTTATAATACGGACTTTCCATAACGTCAAACGGCAAATGGTTAAAATTATGGAACACTGAAAACTACAAAAATACAAAAAATGCAGCAGCCCCACACCCCCTGTTAATTATATATACCACACATAGGTTGCACTATATTGGGGAAAAGGGCTTCTTACTGTATTGCAGTCTCAGTACAAACAGTTTGACAGGTCAAAGCATCCATCATATAGTATTGACCACATGCAGTTCGACATCCTGAAACATTGATATTCTGAAGGGGACCCATTTTAAATACCACCCTTGTCGGAGACTGCAGTTATACTTCAACTGTTCTGAAGAAAAGAAGCCATCTTGCTGCATCAAATGCTTCCAAAATATTTGAGTGATCCTGTGCTTTTTCCATTCAGATATCCTCACTTAACTCACCCACTGAGGGTTACCATATCCAGCTGGCATTAACTGGAATTCATAATTATTCTCTCCCTTACTTCTTAGCACTTTCTTGGCCACAGCCAAGTATGGCCTCAAAATATATGGTGTCTCATAGGGGCCTCATACGTACATCAGAAAAGACACTCTAAGTAGAATCAGAAGTACCATGGACTTAAACGAGAGTCTTGTGTTGGGAGATGGAGGTGAACAGGAAGAAGCCCAGCAACTCTGAAATCAGTGAATAAATGGAAGAATATAAAGCATCTTATCACATTTGTGAAATACGGTTTTGCAAGAAAAAGTGTCTGAAAAACAATGGAATATTCTTGATTTTGTTAAACGTGTGGGTGAACTGTAAAGCATATACCCCACTTTATATCATTAATGTTTAGAAGGACACTAAAAGGGGAAAACTAACTATAAGTTAAAACAAGGTTTGTTTTGATTAGTATTTGTATAAAACATTTCATGCTATACAGTGCACGTTATATACAGTAAAACAGTTTTGTGTATTGTGTAGTCAGGGGTACTTTAAATGTGGGGGGTCTTTTCAGTAACTGTTGTATGTGCTAAAGATATTATAGTAAGCAAGTACTTTTTAGTTGAAAGAAAGTGTATTCATTTGTCTGCAACCTGTGGGTTATGGATCCGATATCGGATCCGAACCGCATGGTTTTCCAGCTGGATCAAGCTCTCTCCAGCTCCCTCACCTCCATAATGAAGGCCAGGGGGATAGGAGGTGGATGGTTTTAGACAAATGAATACACCTACTCAGATGGAACGCTATGGTGAGTACATAACTCTTAAATCTGAAGTAGATATTCATTTGTCTGCAAACTGTGGGACAGAGTGCACCATCGTTAAAGAGAGAGTGGTTAGGAAAAGCACCAAAAGAAGAGGAACGTGAAGGGGCCAGGATTCCTTGCTGGGCCCCACAAAGAAAGCAAAGTCCACTTGCTTCGTAAATCTTTCTAGTGGATATTTTATGATGGTTTATGAGTTGCTTAAGAAGGACTGGTTGTCCGAGCAGGCTGGGACTGCTCACTGAACCGGAACCTTCTTTTTTTGACCCCCTAGAGTAGGGCCTCTGGGTGGCCTCTGGGGTGCAGAGGGCAGACAGCGCTTTCTGACAGCGTCTTCCGTCCTTTTAAGCTCTGGTTTTGCCAAACGGAAGGCAGCCTACCAAATGACGCAGAGAAGGATTCAGGCGGCCTTTAAGGCGGCTCTTGAAAGGAGCCAGGAAAATCGCAGTGCGACCAGTCCCTGTCTAGTCGAGCTTCCGCCTCATGAGCCAGCTCTGGCGGCGCATGGGAGAAGTATTAGTAAGAGACCTATAGTTGGTGAGTGCAGAGAGGCAGAACCCTGTCCTCCTCCTCAAATGGCTTCTGTAATATGCAGCGGGATTTTAATCCTTCTGAATAAACTAATGACATAAAGCTAAATAGCGTTCACATGTTTACCGAGAAGGTCGCTAAACTAAACATCCGGAAGACCTGCCGCTTCCCATCCGCTTCCCCAGCGGTCCATCATCCTCTGGGGGGTGGGGAGACAGTTCCTGGTGTGCATCCTCTTGAGGCCCAGTGCCCAATGGGCCCGCCTCTTACTCCAATGGGCCCGGCCTGGGCCGGTGGGAATTGGCTATCTGGTCTCTTGGACTTTGGCTCCACGGTGTCCGTTCCACCAGTGGGGTCCCTGGTAGCGGTGTTCCTTCGGCAGGGGAGCCCGCTTCAAACCGGAACACCCAAGAGCCTCCAAGAACACGGAAAGAACCTCGGAAGACTTGGACTCCCCTGAGGAAGACTTATGAGCAGACCCATGATGTGTGAAATGTCCCATCCATGATGACTCGGGGGGAAACCTTCCAAGTCTTCCTTCCTCCAGAGACTCAATCTTTCCTTGTGCCTCCGTTTTATACAGGTGCTCCCTTTTGCCGCGCACGTGTCCGCTGGGGCTGTCACAGGATCCTCATCACAGGAGTCCTCACAAGCAGCAATTTGTTGGGTGGAAGCAGCGCTGCTGGGCCAGGGGCTGGCCGGAGCGGAGCCATGGTGCCCAGCCCAGAGCAGTGATCGAGCCTCCACCAGCCGGAGAAGGAGACGGGGGCGTGGAGACCCTCACTACATCAAAGCAAGCCCTCGAAAGCTGAGGGAAGCGATCCGAAAATCAAAGCCTCCCTCGGAAGCAGGATCGAGGCAAGCTACTACCGATCCAAAAGCGACAGTGCGATCCGAAGCGACGGGCGCCGCTCCACAGTCGCATCGACGAGACGGAGATCCGAAGGAGGGCTGAGCCCGGATCGAGGCTCGGGGAGGGCTCCCCACGGTCCGGAGGGCAGGTCGGGATCGTGCAACCCGTACGGGTCGGCTGCTCGGCGAAGGGCTCGGCTCCTCTACCCCCCGCGAAGGAGCAGGCAGCTTAAAAGGGTGTTAAGGTGTTGAGCTTTTAGGAGGGGAGGGTGAAGCTCTCCCATCTCAGGGAGGGCTGAATGAATCTTCTCATCATCCGGTCCAGATCAGCATCAGAATATCATCGGTCAGTCTCGACAGACTAGGTAGGCCCTGAGTGCCCGAGGTGCAGCTCGACAGGATCGCGGAGGGTCTCCTCGGACCCGGTGAAAGCACACAGGGACCGGAGCCAGAAGGAGGAGATCGAGCCGACACACAGAGGGGGAGGAGCTCGGCCGCTGGCAGGGCCGGACAGGCAGGGCGCCCACAGCTCCAGTGCTTCTCCTCCGTCTCCTTTTCCTAGGCATCCTCTCTCCTCCAAACACGGGAGATTGAGTCCCAGGAGCAGGAGGGGTGCAGGAGAGGGGAACAACCGGAACCACGGTGCCATCGGCTTGAGCGAGGGCGGAGCCGAGTCTGGCGGGTGGCGGACAAAAGACCACAAGCTTGGACCCTCCTCCCCCTCCCTTCGACCTGGCTGAACCCTGCACAAATGGAGCATCCAGATGTGAGGTGTTCAACAGGCAAGAATATATCATCGAGTTCAGCAGTCGGGATCTATTATGGCCACTCGAGCAAAGCGAGAAAGAAAAACGGATTTGGGCTGATCAGCCATCCAAATCTATAAAGCTAAAATAAACTAACTATAATACAGATACACACACACAACACACACACACACACGACAGAGGGAAAAAAAAAAAAATTAACTCTATTTAAATCTCAAAATAAAAAAACTAAAGAGGGACTTTCTAAAAGAAAAAACAAAAAAGCTTAAAAATAAAAATTTCACACTGAACGAACAGAAAACTAGCTGAGAGGTGAATGAGGTGAGCCAATACCAGCGTGGCGCTAGCGACAAGCTCAGATCTGATCCATCAGGGGTAACTGCGGGAGGGAGGAGCTGGAGGAGGATGAGGCTTGTTGAAAAGCTGCTGGGTATATCGGGTTCGATCCGAGATCCATCACCCTGACACAGTTGCAGACAAATAGATATCCAGATTATAGGTTTTATAGTATAACGAGAAAAAGGCTGGAGAAAAACAAATTTACTATTCATATGCTGTGATCTTGAACTGTTGGTGTGTGTGTGGAAGGGTGTAAAAGTGCACTGATTATATTATGTGTAGAATTAGGATATTTTCACTTTTTATTTTACAGTGGTGAATGTCTAGATTACTACCTTTGGCTTAAGCTGTAAACAGGGATTTTTGTAAGCATGTAGATTTTAAAAATAAAACAAAATGATGAAAGCCATACCAATGCTAAGCTTCTTATGACTGCAAAGAAATTCACTTATTTGTTTTCTACTGGAAAATGTTCAGTGGAGTCACGATATCTGCAGCTGAGGGCAGCTGTTCATTCTTTTCTGAGTGAAGTTTACAAAGATCATTGCTGAGTGCATTTCTATGTCAACAAGCTGTCTGCATGTGCAAGCAGTTATCCGGAGAATTTTGAGTTTTTTGCTGAGGGACATGCAAACTATAACGGTACAATGGCAGTTAAGTGAAAAAAATGAAGCTTGAAATTATAGGAACTGAATAAGAAGTAACCTCTCTAGCAGCCTTATTACTTTAATGCAGTTAACAGAACAGTGTACAATTTAGTTTTGTTTAAAGACAGCCAGAGTACTTTTTTCTTAGGACTAAATGTTAATGTTTTTTGAAAGCATACAAGCTATTTTTCATATCTGGGAAGGAAAGAGAGATAGGAAAAGAACTCAAAGCAATCAGTGTAAGTGGGAGCACAGGCTGTAGCATATGCTTTAGCATGGGTAACCTGAACTTTAGATTAGATAATGCTTGTAGGTGCAGCCGTCAATTTGGTGTAGTTATTCCCATCTGGAGGGCTAAACTTCAGGTTTTGAAGATGTACATAGTTTTGTGTGTTTGTTTCACGTTAATAAGGGATGGTGTGTTTTCTGTTTAGTGTTTTGTTTGAGGGTTTTCATTAAAACAAACATCTTGAAAATGTGACATAGGTTCAAATGGATATGAGAAGAAACAAGTGTACAAAAGATCAGCCTGCCAAACATAATTATATGCATATAACACAAAAGCTGGAAATACACATTTTAAAAAAACCCTGTCATGTAGCTTTTTATCATGATGACTGTGCTGTTCACATTATCCTGGAATGTGAATGGCCTTACATGCATAGATAAAAAAGAAATAATACTGAATTATGTTAAAAAATGCAGAGTGTAAGCAACAAAAAAGATACATTTTGAAATAAATGAGCATATAAATTTGAAAGAGAAGGTTTCAGAATGGATAGTTTGCAGAATATCATGGACAGTGGAAAAGGGAGTAATTATACTAATTGCTAGAGGGGATCCAATAGTGACAGATGAGGAAAGAAAAGACAAAAAAAGAAGTTATGTACTCACCATAACATTTCATGTTTGTTGTCCATCTTGCCATTCATTCTTACTTAGATGGGTTTGGAGAAGATCCTCAGCTCCGACTCGGCCGAATACACAGCTGGAAGTCTCAAACTTGGCTTGTGGCAGGTAGGTATCACATGATGAAGTCGTGCAACTCTCCAGATCTTGTTTGCTGCTAACATACTAATGAGTAACATAAGTAAATAAATAAATAAATAAATATATATATATATATATATATATATATATATATATATATATATATATATATATATACATATATATACACACACACACACACACACACACACACACACACACACACACACACACACACACACACAGATATACAGAACCCCAAAAACAAGGAGAAACAAACTGAGTCAAGGAACTCCTTCAAGGAGGAAAGATAACGACCAGGTCCTCTAGGAGTCCTTGGATGGGGGAAGGAGGGAGGGGTCCTTAGAATGAATGGCGAGATGGACAACAAACATGGAACGTTATGAAGAGTACATAACTTCTTTATGTTATGTTGTCCTATCTCGCCTTCATTCTTAGTTAGATGGGGCAGCGTCCCTTGCACCTTTTTCCCGGGTGGGTCACGAGAGTACACCTTTGAGCAAAGTGGAACCAAAAGAGGCCCTGTCCCTGGAGGCCAAATCCACTTTGTAATGAGTGATAAATGTATGAGGACTGGCCCACATAGCTGCAGCACAAATGGTGTCCATCGAAATTCTGGCCTGAAAAGCAGATGATGTAGCTAGTGCTCTAGTTGAATAACCCCTAACTTTGAATGGTAGTTCTCTATTATTGGAGGTATAGATAAAGGTGATACAATTTGACAGCCAATTAGAAAAGGTAACTTTAGAAACTGGCATACCCTTTTTTGCCTCAGAGAAGGAGATGAATAATTGGTCAGATTTCCTGAAATCTTTAGTTCTATGCAAACAGAATCAGAGTTGTCTATGCACATCCAACTAATGGGAGTCTATACTCTGCCTTGCTGCTATGGTTGGGAAAGAAAACCGGGAGCTGAATGGATTGATTGACACTGGCATGAGAGCAAACCTTAGGTACAAAAGATGGATTAGTTCGTAACGATACCCTGTTCTTGTGAAAAATCAGATATGATGGTTTAATAGATAGTGCTTGCAACTCTGAGACCCTTCTGGCAAATGTCATGGCTACTAGAAAAATGGTCTTCCAGGAAAGAAATTTGAGGTCACAAGATGGAGAAGGCTCAAACGGTGGCAGTGTAAATTGAGACAGAACAAAATTCAAATCCCAAAGAGGAAGTGGTTCCTTAAAGGGAGGTCTCAATAAGGAAGCTCCTTTCAAAAATGCTTTACACAACCTGTGTGACATTAAATTAAAAGAATGGTCACCAATGTGGAAATTTGAAATTGCAGCCAGCTGGACTCTAATGGTTGCTGCAGGCAAGCCTTGTTGGAAGAGTTTTGCCAGGAATTCTAGAATGGATTGAATAGGCGCAGAAAAATGGTCAATGTTTCTATTTTGTGCCCAGTGAGAAAATCTTTTCCACTTGCTAGAATATAGTCTTTTAGTAGAAACTTTATGAGAGGACATCAGTATATGTTTAACTGTTGGGGTGACTAAATTGGGAAGTGGAACAGCCACACTGTCAAGTTGAGTGTGTGGAGAGAAGGATGAAGTGTACCTGACATGTGTCAGCAGGTCTGGAACTGAGTCCAGAGTCCAAGGCTTCTCCTGAAGATGAGGCCAAAGGAAGGGGAATCAAATATGACGTAGCCAATATGGGGCAATGAGAATGATCCTGCTTCCCACAGCTTTTGCTTTCTGGATGACTTTGGGTATGAGGAGAAACGGAGGAAAGGCATAAAGAAGTCTCAAGGGCCAATCGTGTACAAGTGCGTCTCTACTGAGAAAAAGTAATAAACAACACACCACTACAAAATACTACGTGATACAACAAGGCCTGCAAAAGAAAAAAGATGGCCAAAATACAGCAACCAACAGCAAAAAGAGATAAGATTAGCTACATGTTTAATCTAACTATTGAAACACGCTAACAAACACTATAAATGCAAGAATACTAGAAAAATTAAGCTAATTGAGTGAAAAAGACAAAAACTTAGCCATGGCCAAGAAGAGCACATCCAACCGCAAACAAGATCTGGAGAGTTGCACTACTGCATCATGGGATACCTACCTGCCACTAGCCAAGTTTGAGACTTCTAGCTGTGTATTCGGCCAAGTCGGAGCAAACCCATCCAAGTAAGAATGTAGGCGAGATAGGACAACATAACATTAGAAGTTATGTACTTACCATAACTTGGCATCTTATCTCACTATGCATCATGAATGGGTCTTCAGATCTGTCCTTGGATCCGACTCAGCCAATTCTTCCAGCTACATACGATCTGAGCCTCAAACTTCTCCCACTCCCATAATGCCTTACTCCTTTCAACCCCTCAGATTGAGTTTGCTGCCCCTTCCTGAAGAGTATCCAAAAAGGAGATAAATAGACAGCACAGAAAATGGCCAAGGATCCCAACTAGGAAACAGTGTTCCCTCAGCCTCCATACAGCTCTCAGCTGTAAAAGGAAGGGGGAAGGAGGAAGGGATGTGATACATAATGAAACAGGACAACACAGGCAGCACAGATGGTAAGTATATAACTCCTAAACTGATGTCCATTTCAGTATGCATCATGAATGGGTTAGAGTCTCCAGCAACATAAAACCCTGGGAGTGCCCTATGAAAGGATATGCCTGAGCACCATGGAACCAAAGGATGCTCTGTTCCTAGAAACAATGTCCAGCTTGTATTGAGATACAAAAGTGTAAGCTGTGGCCCAAGTAACTGCAGCGCAAATTTCATCAATTGAGGTACTCGCAGAAAAGGCAGATGAAGTAGACATGGACCAGGTAGAATGGGCTCTCACTGGACAGGGAAGTTGTTTTCACTGCTGGGCGTAAGCTGTACAATACAATTTACAATCTATTTCACTAAGGTAACGCTAGAAATTGCCTGATCTAACCTGCTTGCAGAAAAGGCAATGAACAGTTGGTCTGACTTCCTGTGATCTCTAGTTCTACGTAGGTAAAAATGCAGCTGTCTATGTACATCTAAAGTATGTAACATATAGTCTCCCTGATTGGAGTGATTAGGAAAGAATATGGGTAGGTGGATAGTCTGATTAATATTTGACTCAGAAACTACTTTTGGGATGAAAGATGGGTTCATCTAAGCGAGACTATATCTGTGAAGAATGAGATATATGGAGGTCAAAAAGATAGGGCTTGCAATTCTAATACCCTAGTAATCGCCACCAGAAAAGCAGTCTTCCATGACAAGAATTTTAAGTCACATAAGTCAGCAGGTTCGAAAGGTTTCTGGGTCAGCCCTTGAAGCATTAAAGTGAGATCCCAAGGGGGAGAAGGATCCGTAATTAGGGGCCTAAGGTGAAAAATACCTTTCATAAAGGCCCAATATAACTTAGACATGGAAAAAGAGGATGGAAAAATGAGCATCCTTCCCTGCATGAAAGTTGGAGATAGCAGCAAGTTGCAGCTTGATGGTGGAAAAGTTAGTTCACAGCTGAAACAGTGAAGCAAGAAACAGGAAAATGTCAGGAACAGAAGCAGAAAAAGGGTCAATATTTCATTGTGAGGCCCGAATAGAAAATCTCTTTCACTTACTACAATATACTTTCTTGATGAAAACGTTTTGAAAAGCAAGAATGATTTCTCAGACAGAGGAAGCTAGCCTGGACTCTTGTAAGATCACTGGAAATGGATAACCCAAGCGGTTAGTTTGAGGGATCATTGACTGGGTATCTGACATTCTGATGGGTGAGATATCAAATCCTGTTTGAGATTCAGTACCCATGGAGGATACTTGCAATGAGACTGCAGGAAGGGGAACCATACCTGGCAAGGCCAATAAGGGACAACAAGGATTAGATTGGTGTTCAACCTGTGGGCTTTCTGAAGAACTTTGGGCATCAGGGGAATACGTGGGTAAGCATAGAGGAGACTCAATGGCCAATCGTGGGCTAGGGCATCCCTGGGTGACTCCCTCAAAGGAGGGAACAGAGCGAAGTACCTGCTGTACTTGTTATTTAGGGGAGAGGCAAACAGGTTGCAGCAAGGCTGGCCACAACGGCTGAATATCTGCTCCGCTACTGATTAGTTCAGGGGCCACTTTTGTGGACTCTAGATTGATCTGCTGAGTCTGTCGGCAAGAATGTTGGATTCCCCCGGGATGTGAGTTGCAATGAGAAAGTGGTTTGAAGAAATTGCCCATTCCCAAACCTTCATGGCCTCCCTGCACAATGGGTATGAATGGATTTCTCACAGCTTGTTGATGCACCAAACCACCGACATGTTGTCCATCATAACTGAAATAGTTCCCAGAGGAAAGCAATCCTGAAAAGCTTACAACATGAGGAGGACTGCCCTCATCTCCAGAACATTTTTGTGCAACTTGGTCTCTGTAGTGGGCCATGTGCCTTAAACCATCATTCCATGGAAATGCCCCCCCCAACAGGGAGTCACCATGGTCACTGTGGCCGAAGGAGTGGGAAGAATGAATGGCCTTCCTAGATGGATGTTGTCCGTTAATGTCCACCACTGGAGTGAGCCTGACTGGAGCTGACAGGGGATGACACCGAATAGATCAATGTACTGCTAGGGTCCACTGAAGAATTCTCATGGAGAAACTGGCCAAGGGATACCAGAAGAATGGCAGCTGACATGGATCCCAGGGCCATGAGGACCAGTCAAGCTGGTGGATTGGGAGTGCCTAATAAGAGTAGAACCTGCTGTCTCATGGATAAGATTCTTTTAGAGGGAAAGGTTGCTACTTGTGTTTCTGTGTTCAGCTGCTTCCTTATGAACTCTATTTCCTGTATGGAGTCAGCTTGGATTTTGTCATATTTACAGTGATACCCAGGTGGTGAAACAGACATAACATGAACTGGACAGCTTGTAGTAGTTGATGCTTTGTGGGTGCCATCAGGACCCAATTGTCCAGGTAAGGAAACACCTGGAATCCTTGCAACCGAGATGGGCTGCAACCACTGCCATGCATTTGGTGAACACCCATTGGGCTAATAAAAATTGAACCCCAGCCAGAAGCACAGATATCTCCTGGAGCGCCTGTCTATTTTGATATGATAGTATGCATCCTGGAGATCTACAGAGCACATCCAGTCGTCCTTGTGCAGCAGTAGCAGAATGGACTGCACTATCACCATGTTGAACATCATCTTCCTTACAAACAGATTCAGACTGCGCAAATCCAAAATGGGTCAAAGGTCCTCTGTCTTCTTTGGCACCAAAAAAGAACCGTAAGTTCCCACCCTTGTTGACTGATGGGGACCTACTGGATGACTCTTTTGTTGAGATGTTGAGAAGTTTTTGAACTTCTAGAAGAGTGCTCTCCCTCTAATTGGGTGGTACACCAGGAGACACCTGTTGGAACTGGGAGGAGGAAGGGAAAAGAAAATATAGTAACATGTGAAAATTATATTTAACACCCAGATGTCACTTGTTACGGTTGTCCAGGCTTCGGGGTGTAAAGAAAGTCTGCCCCCGACTAGCTCCAGAATGGACAGTTGTGAAGCCCTAAATTTGCAGACCCCTTGTCCTCTGGGATGGCGTCTGCCACTGAACCCTCTCTCTCTGCCTCAAGAAGAGGATTCATCCTGTGAGTCAGGAAAAGACCCCTGGGATTTATGGAAGCACATTTTCTTCCCACTCTGCCAGTTCCTGCAGAAGGTCTGTTGAGGGGGAAAAAAAACGTGATCCCTAAGGCAGATAGGGTCTTGCCTTCCTGTTCGCTGTAGGTAAGGATTTCTTTAACTGAGATCATTAACAAAGAAGAGCTGTTAAAAGGGGCATTAATGAATCATGCCTTAATGGGTTCCACAAACCCGCAAAGTTTCATCCAGGCATATCGCCTAAGGGCTATGCCTGAACCAGCCACTCTTGAGATACCTTCTGCAGCATGGGAGATTAACCTCATCAAGGAATTAGCTACAGAGGACTTAGTGGTTAGCTGAAGGAAGACCTTTTTATAATCTTCCTCTGACAGTGACTGTCAGAGAGGAGGATATTTCCTTAATCAAATCTCTCTGAAGGCATGTGAAATGTGCCAAGTAATTAAATGATCTCAGCGAGAAAGTGGCAGAAGATTAACATGCACTTCTGCCTATCCAAAGCCCGAGACTCATTGTTCAGGGGCGAACAGTGGAGCTCTGTTCTGCTAGCCCCTTTTTGGTGGCTGCTGACACCACACTGGCATCAACTGGGACACCTTTACTCCAAAAGGGGTGGTCACTGTGTGGGCTAAGATGCTTATCTTCACGTTTGAGAACTGGTTCCGTCATGTCAACTCCTTCCAAGCCCTGAGGGTGATGAGGTCAATGAGTTTGTCTGCCAGTGGGGTCACCCAGGATGTCAATGGGCCCGTCACAAATGCCTTCAGAAACACTGACTCTTCCAAGGAAGGGGGCTGGGAAGACCATCCACCCTTTTGCTTCAGAATTTCAGGATATCCCTGAAGGAAATATCATCGAGTGGAGATCAGGGGAACCCTTCTCCTTCATGAAATCAGTGTCCTCCATCAATGACTCCAAGGAGAAGTCTAGGTGCTTCCTCTTGCACTGATGCTTCTGAAGAGCCTCATCCATTGGGTACTTGGAGGAGAACCCGGAAGACAGGGGGAGCCCTTGCTGAATGACAGGCTAAAGGCTTTCTGGGAGAGGCTGACCCATGGAGCTGATGAATGGAAGCAAAGCCCTGATCTGCCGAGGAATGGGTAGGACCTGGCAGAAGAGGGACTGGGTCTCTAGGAGTAGAGAATGCCCTCTCTGTCACCTGGAAGGCCGATGATGCGGAAAGGACTCATTCCCCTGCCCCAGTGGCTGAGTCCACCAAGGGAGAGAAGGAGGAAGTCATCCTGGATCCAACACCTCCAGAAGTCACCGGACTCAAGCTGAAGGTCGAGGGCCCAGGGGGAGGGACGACTCTGAAAAGGTTTGGGCCAACACCGGCCCCAAGGACTTGGCGCCGACCTCTCGGGTCTGGGACCCGCTTGGCTCCGAGAAGAGCGAAGCCGAGCTGGTTTGTGACACTGTTGGGGTTGAGGAAAAAGCTATTCCGTGCTCCAATGCTGGTCCACTAGGGAGAGCCAAGCCCTCTGGCTCTGAAACCGAAGACTAGATCGGAGGAGCCTGTAGTATGGGGGGGGGGGGGTTATACCTCTTGCGGATCCAGCATGGGTCAGAGAAGGCAAGATCCCCAGCTGGATCTGGGCTTTGAGGAAACTTCTCATCATCCGATCCATATCAGAGTGAGACAGCCGAGAGGATCAGGAGGATATGAACGATTGCATGGACCTAGCTGGTGACACAGTGTGTCAGACAATCTGGATCAGAAAGGGGGATTTACTCCATCCAGAAGTATGGCTCTGAGACCTCCGATCTTGGCGAACCTGATTAGGAGCTTACTTTGGAGAGGAGGAGCTGTGGATCCAGATAGGTTCCACTGGCTTGGACAGAGTGCTTGGACCTGAAGTCTGAGGTTCTGGCAGAGAAGACGCAATCAAATAAGCCTCCACCAGATCTGAGGGTCCTCTCAGATCTGGGGAGAAACGAGAACCCGATGCATCCAAGGAAGATGGATCCGAGAGTCTCTGTCTCTTCTCAGGAGCAGAAGACAAGGTCCCCTGTGAAAAAGATGTGGCACGCATCTTAGCTATGGGCGTCTGGCCTCCAAAAGCCAGGAGTAGACCTCATAGGATCAGTTTGTTTCACTGGTCTGAGAGGGCCCGTGGGTTGAAGGCCGAACAGATGTCACATCTCCAAGTGCCCTGGACCCCAAGCAATATGTGCACCTCTGGTGGACATCAGAATTGGGGATCTTATGCCGACAAGAGGCACACCTCTTAAAATCATAGGGCTTTTCTGGCTTGTCAGACATGCTGGCTAGCACTCAGACAAGCCACTCACACAGTCTACAAGTAAGCACTACTGCACTAACCAACTAAAAATACTGGGAAAGATTTTTTTTTTTGGAAACACAAAAGAAAAGAGAGAGAAAAAGATTAACAGAGAAAGGAAGGATTAGAAGAAAGGCGGGAAGAAACCCTAACTCCAGCGACAGCTACCAACAGAAAAAGCCTAACACGGGACTGAAGGCTAACAGCAGAACTACAGAAAGGACTGTCAAAGAGATAGAAAAAAACTACTAGAAGAAGGAAATTCATTGAAAAAAAGAAAATACCACTTATCTGAAAGAGGCTCGGAAATCACTTCTGCTGAAAGGAGGCAAACAAGATTTGGGGGTTTGAAGGGAGTGAGGCATTGTGGTAGTGGGAGGAGTTTGAGGTTCTGATCCTACATAGCTGGAAGAATTGGCCAAGTCTGTCCTGAGGACAGATTCGAAGACCCATCTGTGATGCACAGTGAAACAGACATCAGATTGATAGATTTGTTGTGGTAAGGAGCTACTAGCAAGGGAGGAGGTAAATATAGATTGGCTCTCAATACAAACTCCCAACCCTACTTCTTGTATTAACTTGCATGGATTTGAGCAGCTAATCACAACCCCCACTTATATTAATAAATCTCACCTCCTAAGCTCTTTTCTGGATTGGACTTTGGTCTCCCACCCCCAAAACTACCATAACCCCCAGACCCTTCCAAATGCCCTTAGTGACCACTGTCCTATAGCTGTCACCATACATACTCCCCACTTCACCAGACCGTGCAAGTATATTACCTCCCACAAACTTTAACATTTCTGTTCTGACTCTTTCATTGACCTACTCTCTAGAATTAACTGGTCTCACCTCACCACTCTCCCCTTAGATGAAGCTGTCCACTCTTTCAACACCACCTTCCTTGACATTCTCAACTCCCTCGCTCCTCTCTGCACAATTAAAATCAAATCCAACACAGCTCATTAGCTTACTAAATCTACCCGAACCCTCATGAAAAACCCGAGACAGGATATGGAAAATATGGACAAAAACCAGGACCCCTTCTCTCCTTGAGACGTATAAAGAACTTAGAAACAAAATCCAAAAAAATCATCCACAAAGACAAATTGAAATTTTATGCAACCCCCCCACACACACATACTCTTCCCCTCCTAACCCTTGCCCTAATAAAACCCCAGAAGACACTGCCATTAAATTTAACAATCGTTTTATAGACTTGATAACCACCTTAAACAATTATCTTCCCTTTAGCAACGTCAACACCCTCACTAACTCATTTTCTCTTCCTAACCCTTCAAACTCTTTCTCTCTTAAATCAGTACCAACTAACTATATAAAATCCTTACTCTCCAAACTCAAACCCTGCTCCCCCCAGCTGATAATCTACCCTCCTATTTCCTACAGACTGCCTCTGAGCCCCTGGCCTATCCTGTTTCTATCTTGATCAACCACTCTGTTTCTGAATCCTATGTCCCCTCTATATGGAAACAATTCTTTACATTACCCATTCACAAAGGTGGCAATTCCTCTGATATATCAAACTTCAGACCAATTGCTATACTATCTCCTCTCAAAAATTCTAGAGAAATGCATTCACAAGCAGATAAGGCAGTATCTTCTCCAAGAAAACTTTCTCACACACACACAACATGGATTCCGTCCTAATCATAGTACAACAACTGCACTAATATCCTTCATCAATACAGTATCTCTTGCTAGTGATAACAATAAACTTGTCTTATGCCTGTTCCTTGACCTCTCTAAAGCCTTTGACACTGTCTCCCACCTTCTCCTCTTGAACAAACTCACTAACTTAAAATTCTCTCCTCTACTATCTTCTGGTTCTCTACCTATCTCTCTAACTGCCAGCAATCAGTTAAATGGCTCTCTGCACTACCCCCCCCCCCATGTAAATGAGTGTCCCCCAGGGATCTATCCTTGGACCACTGCTCTTCAATATTTTCACTAACTTACTCTATACCTCTTGTCCCCAGTCATCACTTGTGCAATATGCTGACGACTCACCACCATTGCAGACAACTTCCACTCTGCTACCTATCCATCCTTCAACACCATTGAGACATGGCTTAGTGATAACAAATTAATTCTTAATCCTAAAAAAACTAAGCTCCTACTCTTCCTCCCCAAAATCCTCACCAATCTCAAAACTACATTTAACATTTTATCAAGCAATAACACCATCATCACAGCTCTACCTAGCACTAAATTGATAGGTGTTACAATAGACAATCAGCTTAAGTTTGATCTACATGTTGCAAACTGTATCAAAAAAAACTCGCCAGAAACTTGAACACCTTTACCGCAACAAGAAATACTTAACAAACACACCCAGAATAACTCTCTCCCATGTTTTTTTACTTAGTTCCCACACTTCTATACTGCTATCACATATTCACAAACCTTAACACCACACTCATTTCTAAACTTGAAACTATCTATAATAAGGTGGCCAGCTTCACAGCAAACCAAACCTACAAGTCTCACCACTGCTTATCACTTAAGCAACTGGACTGGCTTGAATTCCCTCACCTGCTCCTACTACATCAACTACAAATTATCCACTCCATCCTGTATTTCCCCTCTTTCTGCCCCAACCTCTCTTCGATCATATCTAAATACTCCCTAGCTAGGACACTACACAGTTTGGACGAGGGACTGTTACATATTTATATACCCAAAACCAAAATAGGATGTCTACTCTATAACTATAACCCAGCCAGATCCTGGAACCAACTTCCCCTAGAAATAAAGTCCCTTGACCATAGCAAGCATTTCAAATTAGCCACCTGAAAATACCTAACTAAAAAAATGGTCCTGTTACTGTAGTTATCCCCCCTGAAACTACTATCCTAACACCAAATACTCCTCCTTACTCCAAGTTTATTTCTAACATTGTTTTCCCACCTCTCCCTTCCTTCTATTCATTCTTTCTTAATACCCTCCCACTACTGCCTTTCCCCCCTGTCTATCCTATCTATACTCTATCAGACTGCTCCAAAAAAAATAACTTTAACCTGTCTGTCTTATTGGTCATCTCCACTTTATTTCCTTATATCTCCATCCAACTTTTGCATATATACTCTCTAAACCCAAAAACAATTATGTAGGTATTATTCATTTAATATGTTTTTGTAACCTGATTGTAATCTTTTGCTGGCTGTAACTGATTTTTGTTAAATTCTATTCACTGAAGAGTTTTTCTCCCTGGGTCTCTGCTGAAAATGAGCCAAATGCTCAGTCAGACTAACCTGGTTAACAAATGTAAAATCTTCTTCTTCTTTCAGCTTTTCCTGGTTAGGGTTCGCTACAGCGGATCACCTGTCTGCTCATGACTGGCAGTGGAGTTTTACGGTGTCAAGTTGTCAGCCCGGCACCCAACCTTCCAAACATGGCACACGCACGCGCGCACTCATTCCTAAGGCCAATTTAGAGTATCCAATCCACCTACAGCATGTCTTTGGCAAGTGGGCAGAAACCGGAGCACCCGGAGGAAACCCACACAACTACAGGGAGGACATGCAGACTCCACACAGAAGGCACCCCAGCCAAGGATTGAAGCGGAGTACCTCTTGCTGTGAGACGGCAATGCTAGCGGCTGCACCACCATGGCCACCCCAGGTTAACAAATGTAAAATAAATAAAATGACAATGGCATGTATTTATAATTCACCGAAAACTGCTACTATGGAGCTTAAGAAGATTTTTGGGAGAAATAATCAGCTTTCGGCACAGAATACTATTTATAGGTGGGGACTGGAATTTGGTTTGCAATAGTTAGGATGTATCAGGCGGACCTAGAAGGGACAATTAACAAAAAAAAAAAAAAAAAAAAAGTTATGTCTTACCATAATGTTCCATTTGTGTTGTTGATCCTCTTCCATTCATCACTGATGGGGTCGGTTCCGAGCTCTTGTAACCGAGTCAGCCTTATACCAAAGCTTGCGTCAGACAAAAACTCTCGAGCTAAGATTTACCCGTAATCCCCTTCTCAATGTTACCTCAAATTGAGTTTGCCCTAACAAGTAAAGCAGAGGCTGTCTCTGAGCAAAAACCTTAGTCCAGGAAGAAGACCCAAATATCCCCCAGGAGCCTCTAGGAGGAGGAAGGAGGGTAGGACATGATGAATCGATGAAGATCAGCACCACAGATGGAATGTTATGGTAAGGCATAACTTCTTTATCTGATGTTGTTAATCTTCATTCCATTCATCACTGATGGGACAGAGTCCCCAGCTACCTAATATCCATGGGCGGCCCTAAGGAAGAACATTCCTGAGCACCATTGAACCAAAGGACGCCCTTCCCCTGGATACCAGATCCAACTTGCAACGAGTGATAAATGTATGGGTAGCTGCTGCACAGATGTCGTCCATTGAACCTCTGGAATGGAACAACATAGAAGTTGCCATTCATCTGGTGGAGTAAGCCCTGATGTTTGGTGGGAGAGACTTCCTTTGTAGGTTATAAATGAAAGTTATACAGTCTCTGAGCCATTTGGATAAAGTCACTTTAGAGACTGACTTTCCATTTTTGGACCAGAAAAAGAAATAAATAATTGGTCTGATTTCCTGATTGTTTTTGTTCTGTCTAACTAAAACCTCAGTTGTCTGTGAACATCCAGTAAATGTAAACAATATTCTCCCTTGTTGGAAAAGTTAGGAAAAAACACAGGCAAATCAATAGTTTGATTAATGGAGAGCATGGAAATGACTTTGGTCCGTAGTGATACTCTGTCCTTATGAAAAATCAAATAAGGATGCTTGGTACAAAGAGCTCGGAAATGCATCTGGCCAAAGTAATAGCCACCAGAAAGAGGGATTTCCAGGATAGAAACTTGATGTCACACGTGGCTGCCGACTCGAAGGGGAGCCGTGTCAAAGAATGCAAGACAAGCGTGACACTCCATGGTTCTGTGGGTTGCTTAACTGGAGGTCTTGAATGATAGATCCCTTTCAAAAAGATTTTGCTCAGATGATGAGAGATTAAAGAGGAGTCACCGAAACCATTATGAAAATTCGAAATGGCAGCTAAATGGACACGAATAGTTGAAGCTGTGAGGCCCTCCTTGAAAAAATTAGATAGGTACTGGAGTACAGTAGAGATGGGTGCAGAAAAGGGATCTAACTCTCTCGGTTTAGACCAGATCGAAAATCTTTTCCATTTGTCAGCATAAAGTTTTTTGGTGGATGGTTTATGCAAAGCCAGAATAATGTCACATACTGGACAGGAAAGATTACAATGTCTGGCAATCACTGGAAGTGGAGGAGCCAAGCTGTGATCTTGAGGCTGAACAAGTTTGGGTGGCTCAACACTTGAGGGTCAGATATCAGATCTGGAGCTGGAGCCAAGATCCACAGACTGCAAAGAAGATGAGGCCAGAGAAAGAGGAACCATACCTGTCGAGCCCAAAAGGGGGCTATGAGGATAATTTTGCTTTTCAACCGAAGAGCTTTCTTCAGAACTAGAGGAATGGGAGGATAAGTATAAAGAAGTCCTGTGGGCCAATTGTGGATAAGTGCATCCCTCGGGGATTCCCCCTGCAAGGAAATTAGTGTGAAATAGTTGCTGCATTTGTGGTTGGATGGGGAGGCGAACAAGTCGCAGCAAGGCTGGACCCAATGGCTGAAGAACTTTGCCACTAATTTGGGGTCGAGGGACCACTCGTGAGGCAGGAGAATGCAACTGCTCAATTTGTCTGCGATCACGTTGGAGTTACCCAGGATATGCATTGCTATCAGAAAGTGGTTGGAAGCTATCGCCCATTGCCAAACTCTCATGGCCTCTCGACATAAGGGATAGGACTTGGTCCCTCCTTGTTTGTTGGTGTACCAAACTACTGACGTGTTGTCCAATTAGATAGCAACTGTTCCTGAAGGAAGGGCAGTCTGAAATGCTTGCAACATTAAAAGCACTGCCCTCAGTTCTAGAACATTTATATGCAGATTGGCCCCTACATCAGACCATGTGCCTTGGACAGTCATTCCCTGATAATGGCTCCCCCACCCTATCAGAGAAGCATACGTGATCAGAATGGCACTGGGTTGAGGGGGATGGAAAGGTCGGCTCCAAAGTGCTGTACCTGGCTTCATCCACCAAGAAAGATCCAGTTTGCACCGATTTGTAATATGAATCTGGGAAGACAACGGTTGTTCATTCAGATACCACTGGGGTTAACAGAAGCCATTGTAAGAGTCTCATGTGAAACCTTGCTAGGGGTACTATAGATATAGATGCTGCCATTAACCCTAGCAGCTGCAGGACCTATTGAGCTGGAACCAAGTTGTGACAGAGTATCACTCGGAGATGGATCCTTAGTCTTTGAAGCCGGAGATCCGGGAGAGAGATCAAGCAAGAGCGGGTATTGAATGATACCCCTATAAACTCCAGGGTCTGGGCTGGAGTTAGATTGGACTTTTCCCAGTTTATGGATATTTCCAGGTGATGCACCAAAGAGAGGGTGTAATGCAAGGCTGTTAACAGTGGATGCTTGGTGGGAGCAGTGAAGAGCCAATCATCCAGATATGGAAACACCTGGAATCCTTGAAGTCTCACGTGAGCTGTCACTGCTGCCATGCATTTGGTGACACTCTGGGGGCTGCAGAGTCCGAAGGGCAGGGCATCAAATTGGTAATGATTGGCTCCTAGCCAGAAGCAAAGGAACCTTCTGGAGCTTTTGTCCATCTTGACATGGTAATACGCACCCCGAAGGTCTATCGAGCAGACCCAATTGCCTTCCTCCAGAAAGGGGAGAATGGACTGAACCGTGACCATCCGGAATTTTGTCTGGCTGATGAACTTGTTTAAACAGCTGAGGTCCAAAATTGGCCTCCAGTCCCCTGTCTTTTTTGGCATCAAAAAGAACCTTGAGTAAAATCCGGATCCTATCTGGTCTGGTGGGACTTTCTGAATGACTCTTTTTAAGTACAGCTTTTCTATTTGTAGAGCTGCTTCTTCCCTTAGACTGGGTGGTCTGGGATTTGTTTTGGAGGTTTGGGGTAGGAGTCGAATGGGATTTGGTAACCTCTGGATATTATCTTCTGCACCCAAGAGTTGGTGGTAATAGATAGCCAGGCATTGGGGGTGCAGAGAAAGATGTTCCCCGACTGCTTCCAGAGGAAAGCAATTGGGCCGCTCTTCAGGACGCTGATAGGGCTGTCCAGAGAAGGAATCTCTGGAAAACCACAAATAAAAAATAAAGAATAAATATAAAATACCACCAAGTAAAGGCCACTGATAAAAGAGAATCAAATTTAATAAGCATTTAGTGCCTCGGCATGAATGCCTTCCAAGAGTAAAACACACCAAACAAAATCAGTTTAAATAATCTCATTCCAATTAATACAATTATCAAATCATCCCTCAATTAAATAATAATATAATTAAATACTCAAATTACATATTTCCAATTACACTCCTTGCTGAGCCCAAAAGGCTCCAAGGTACCATACTTTAAAATAAACAGTGTTTCTTTTTTAAGCAATTTTTCTTTTATACTCACATGTTCTCCAAGAAGAACTTCAGCCTTCTCCAAAACACAGCCTTTTAACTCACAAGGGTTAGAATTAAGATAGTGTGAGAAATGTGCACCTACTAGGCTTTCCTCTTTTTTATTTTTGATATCCCTCACATGTTCCTGTAGTCGAATCCTAAAACTTCGATAGGTTTCCCCAATGTAAAACAAGTTGCAGGTACACTTAAACACATAAACAATTCCTTCTGTACAACAAGTATAATAATGCCTCGGGACAAATCTAACTCTATTAACATATGGAAAAAAGAGACTAGATATTTACAGACTGAACATTTATTACAAGGAATAGCACCCTTCTTAACCATAATAGTTATATTCATAATGATGGGCGGGGGACAAAAATGGTTATGTACCACCATGTCCCTTAGATTTCCAGCTCTTGGGGGTATTTTATAAGGAATCTCTGGAACCCTGATTACGTGGACCCCCTCTGGCTCTGTAGGGACGTCTTCCGGAAGAATTTCCCCCTCTGCCTCTGGGGGTGAACTCGCCACGTGTATCACAAAAAGGACCCTGCGACTTTTTGTGCTACAATTTCCCACTTCTCTGGTTCCTGGAAAAAGGACGCTGAGGAGTGGAGAAATGTACACCAACCGCAGACAGGGTCTTACTGTCCTGCTCACACATGGCCAACGTATCCTTCACTTTAGGGCCAAACAGAGAAGACACTCCACTGGGGCATTAAGGAAGGAAGACTTAAAAGGATCTGCGAAGTCACGCAGGCACATCCAGGCGTGATGTCTCATAACTACGCCTGAACCTGCAGCTCTAGCCACCCCTTCGGTTGCATGTGAAATCAACCTCATGGTCAAATTAGAAATCGATTCCAGGGTCGGTAGCTGCGAGGCTGCCCTGTCATTAACCTCATCAAACACCTTTCCTGACAGAGTATCAGAGAATTCGGAGATGAGGTCTCTCTGGAGTCTGGCGATATGTACCAGGTAGGTCAAAGACCGAATAGCAAAGGTCGATGAAGCAAAAACTCACTTCCCCAGTCTGTCCACTGCTTGAGACTCCCTGTTAGGTGGACAAATTGTGTGGCTCTCCTCAGCGAGCTCTTTCTTGGTGGCTGCGGCCACCACCATAGCTGTTCTTCAGGGAGAGACAGGATCTTGTCTGGTATCTTGGGGATTGCTTCAACAGCATCAGGGTTATTCCAGGCACGCTGCACCACAAGCTGAACCAACTTGTCTGCAGGTGGGGTCACCCAGGAGGAAATGGTCGAGCACGACAGGCCTGCAGAAAAACGGATTCCTCCAAAGAAGGGTTTGTGGGCTTCCAATCACCCATCTGTTTCAAGATCTCCAGGATGTCTCCGAAGGAGACATCTTCAGGGAGTGATTGTAAGGACCCTTCCCCTTCATCGTAATCCATATACTCGCTGAGGGACTCCTCAGGGGAGTCCATGTGCTTCCTCTTGCACAATTTCTTCCTAGGAACCTTCTCAGTGGGAGCTTCTGAGGAGGACCCGGAGGAAAGGTCACCCTGCAATAAGGTCTCCTGCGGCTCCTGTGCTCGATCCGGGAAGGTGGCCTGTGACAGCTGCAGCACATAGGGAAGACATGAGGGTTCCGACGCTTAAGGCTTGCTCACAAAGGCAAAATCCCTCTCCATCACCTGGAAGGCAGGACTGCCCAAAGAGGGATGGGAGCCCGGAACCGAGAAAGACAACCTCGGAACCGGGGTCACACCCCGCTCCGTTAAGCCCGCTCCCAAGACTGATGCCTCAAGCTGGATAGGTACTGATAGGGCTCCTGGCACCGTGGACTGATCCATAGAAAGGATCGGCACCGAACTCGGAACCGAGAAGCCTGTAGTCCAATCCCGGGACCGAGGAAGGCCCATTCCAATGGAACTGAAGGCCAAAGGGTTGACTCCTGGGCCGAAGCGAGATCCACTATCGGTACCAAAGCCGAGGGTGCCGAGTGAGGCATCAGTGCTGAGGGCTTCAAAACCTGCAAGGACGATGAAGGAGCACAGTAAGATGGAGTCCGTGAAGCAGAAAACCCAAGTCCTAGAAGGGACTGGGATTTAGAATCAGAAGGAATCCCAGTGGCTGTCAGCAGCTGGTCCAAAAGGCGCCCCACATCGAGTTTGAAGAGGCTCCTGGTGGATCTAGTGGATATCTCTGAAGGGGACTCTGGATGCTCTAAGAAGGGACTGTAAGCCTGTCCCAAGAAGGGGTCCATCGGGAATATCGGCATTTTCAAGACAATACAGGTAGCAATGTTCATCTGAGGTATAGGAGCCATGGAAAGGCTTGGAGTCATAATCGGTGTTGAGGTCAAAGTTTTTGTATCAGTCACAGTTGATGCCATAGACATTGTCGGTGCCGAGGGAGTCGGCGTCGACACTATAGACACAGACAGTAGCGAAGACGGTGCCGTAGACGAAAAAAGAAGTTATGTATTCACCATAACGTTCCATGTTTGTAGTCCATCTTGTCCTTCATTCTTACATATGGGTTCGGAGCCGATCCTTGGCTCCGACTTGGCCGATTACAAAGCTCAAAGTCTCTAAGTTGGCTCGTGGCAAGGTAGGTATCCCATAGTGCACTAGTAAGAATCCCCAGATCTTGTTTGTTGCTATCTATAAAAGTGACAGAAGGTATTTCCACAAGGAAAAACAAAGATGAAAGGTCTCCAACCCTAGGGAAGATAGACAGTATATTGTCTCCAGATCCTCCAAGGATACATGGACAGGGGCAGGTGGGAGGGTTCGTAAGAATGAAGGGCAAGATAGACTACAAACATGGAACGTTATAGTGAGTACATAACTTCTTTATGTTCTTTAGTCCTATCTCGCCTTCATTCTTACATATGGGACAGCGTCCCTAGCAATTTTTTCTCGGGTGGCTCACGGAAATATACTCCTAAGAACCGTGGAACCAAAGGAGGCTCTACCCCTGGAGGCCAAGTCCAATTTGTAATGAGTAATAAAAGTATGAGTGGTAGCCTAAGTTGCTGCCGCACATATACTGTCCACTGGAATTCTGGCTTGAAAAGCAGCAGACAGATATAGATCTGGTAGAATGAGCTTTAATTTTAAATGGGAGTTCTTTGCCATTAGAAGAGTAAATACCTTTTCTTGTCTCCAAAAAGGATACAAACAATTGGTTTGATCTCCTAAACTCTTTGGTTCTATGTAGATAAAACCTTAACTGTCTGTGTACATCAAGCTGATGGAATTAGAAGTTATGTACTTACCATAATGTTCCATCTGAGTAGGTGGATTCATTTGTCTGCAACCTGTGGGTATGGATCCGATATCGGATCCGAACCGGCATGGTTTATCCAGCTATGGATTAGAGCTCCTAGCTCCTCCCCTCACCCATAATGCCTTGCTCTCCCTACATGACCTCAGATCGAGTTTGCCCTGCACCAACTACCCTAACCAAAGGGTAACACACCCTATGCAGGAAACTGACAAGGCCAGGGGGATAGGAGGGCGGGATGGTTGCAGACAAATGAATCCATCTACTCAGATGGAACATTATGGTAAGTACATAACTTCTAAATCTGAAGTAGGAGAATTCATTTGTCAGCAACCTGTGGGACAGAGTCCCCAGCTACCTGAATCTTGGGTGGCCATCATGGAAGGATATTCCGGAGCACCGCGGAGCCAAAGGATGCTCTACCTCTAGAAGTGACGTCCAGCTTGTAATGATTAATAAAGGTATGAGATGAAGCCCAAGTGGCTGCTGAACAAATGTCATCCAGAGGAACCCTAGACTTAAAGGCCACTGAAGTAGAGACAGACCGGGTCGAATGAGCATGGACTCCCTCCGGTGCGGGCCTCCCAGAGGCTTGGTACATCAACAGAATACACTGAGAAATCCAGCATGACAAAGAAACTTTGGAAATTGGTTTACCCAGATTGAATTTGGCAAAAGAAATTAACAACTGGTCTGATTGCCTATGACCAGCTATCCTATGAAGGTAAAAACGAAGCTGCCTGTGAACATCCAAGGAATGCAGCTTGTATTCGCCTTTGTTTTGATACTTAGGGAAGAAAACAGGGAGGTTGATGGACTGATTAATGTTAGCTTCCGAAGCTACTTTAGGAAGAAAGGAGGGATTGATCCTTAGGTACACCCGGTCCGGATGAAAAATCAAATAAGGCGGTTTCATGGACAGGGCCTGAAGCTCTGAAACTCTCTTAGCCGAAGTAATGGCTACCAAAAAAGCAGTCTTAAAGGACAAGTATTTAAGATCGACTGTGGCCGCAGGTTCGAAGGGGGGAGCGGTCAAGGCCTGAAGTACCAAGGAAAGATCCCACGGGGGAACCGTTTCTTTGACAGGGGGTCTGAGCAAAAAGGTGCCATTTAGGAAGGCTTTGCATAACTTAGCCGACATAAGAGGCCCTGAATCGTGTCCAACATGGTAATGAGATATGGCCGCCAGCTGAACTTTGACAGTGGAACTACTGGCGCCATCATTAAAGAGAGTAGTAAGGAAATCTAGAACCAAAGGAAGGGGAACAGTGAAAGGATCTAGGTCTTGCCGCTCTGCCCAAATGGAGAAACGCTTCCATTTACTGCGGTAAATTTTTCTGGTAGAGGGCTTGTGGGCCGCTACCAGAATGGCCTTAACTGGGGACGAGATACCGGGAGTCCTGATTAGGAGTGGAACTGGAGCAGCCAAGCAGTCAACTTCAGGTTGTCCAGGTTCGGAGTTGGCAGGTTCGACGGGTGTGATATGACACACAAAGACATACTCGGAGGCTCTGATCAAAAATCTACCAAAACAGCAGAGGCCACCAAAGCAGACACCCAAACAACTGCCACCACAGGACACAACACATGCAACACATAGACCACAAAGTCAGTGTGCCAAACAGTCACAGCCCTTAAGGCCAAACACAATGCCAGACACACTCGTCATAGCTGACTCCATAGTCAGACACACTGACGTTCCACTCACCAGATTGAGTAAGGAGAAGGTCACAGTAAGCTGCCTGTCGGGCGCTAGAATCCGCCACATAACGCAAGCACTCAGGTCACTCAACAGCAGGTACAAGTATGACTCAGTCATTGTCCATGCTGGTGTGAACGACCTGAGACGTACCTCCTTGGACTACATGAAAAGAGACATAGAGGAGCTCTCTGATTATGTAGCCCAGGCAGGTATGACCCTGACCTTGAGCAGTATCCTACCTTCACCAAGAATGATGCCACAATACAGAGACAAGATGATCAGCTTTAATAATTGGCTTAAACTCTGGTGTCATTCAAAGGGGATCCAATGTCTGTCTGCCTGGGATGACATGCTGGACAAGCCACGCTGCTTCGCAAGGGACGGCTTGCACCTGTCACCCTGGGCTTCCGGATACTGGCAAAGGCTCTTGCCACCCCATAGTGCCTTTTAGGCAAGGCTCAAATTCTAAACCTACCACCCTAGAACACAAAAAGGAAAAAAAATAAGAGTAATGCTGCTCAATGCCAGAAGTTTCAACCTCAAGATGCACGCACTCGAAGCCCTTCTCAGTATGGAGAACATCGATGTCTGTGCTGTGACTGAAACCTGGTTCAAGGCTCCTGAGAGCACCCCGGCACTATCAGGTTTTACCTCATATCATGCGTTCCGGCCCCAAAACCCGGACAACACCAAGAAAGGAGGGGGGTGTCCATATTCATCAAGGACACCCTCACCTCCAGGTTGGTGGCAACGCACGATGCATTGGAGACCATCCAGGTGCAATTAACCGTAGGCAAGACTGCTCTGCAATTTGTAGCATGTTACAGGCCACCCTCTCAAACTCAGGAACCTCACACAGCTTTCCTGAAAACACTGGAGGGAATAAATGTATCTCCAAACACCATCATACTAGGTGATTTCAACTATCCGAATATAGACTGGGATCACTACTCAAGCCCCAACACTCTAGCCCAAAGGTTCCTAGAGGTCATAAACTCAAATGCCATGGAACAACTAGTCACCATCCCCACAAGAGGAGAAAACATACCAGATCTCATCATCACGAACATGGGGTCACAATGTTCAACACCGGAAGTATACCTCTCATTGGTGAGATCAGATCATAAACTAATCTCACTGGAAATCCACATCTCGCCCCCACCCCAGATAAAAAAGACCACAGTGAAGAACTTCTCAAAAGCCGACTTCACACTTCTAAAGACTGGTGTGGTCTCTTTCAAGGCCCCCGAGCCAGCGGAAACCATTACTCAAGCCGCTGAATCACTTACAAATGTCTTCTACCAGCACCTCCAGGACTGCATGGATCAGGCAATCCCAAACAAAACAAAGACTCTTTGTACCAAAGGCAAGCGTCCAGTCTGGTGGACCCCAGCCATAAACAAGCTCTACAACAAAAGGAGAAAGCTACTACAAGATAGAGCAAAATCCTTAAAAGGGAAGACACCCTTGATCATTATAAGTAAAAAACTAAGATCTCTCATAAAATCATCCAAGGCAAATTTTGAGAGAAAAGTCGCTAAAGACTCAAAAGACAATCATAAGGCCTTTTTTAGCTATGTTTGAAACCTGGGAGGAAACTCCCAGACATGCTCAGAATTAGTTCAAAATGATGTAAAAATCACTGAACCTACAGACATTGCCAACATACTGGCTGACAGGTTCAGTGCAAATTCCTCCCAAAAGGAGAGATATCTATACCAGAGGATTGTAGCCCCCCCAAACATCTCAAATGCTCAGGTGAGAACTGCTCTCTCCAAGGCGAAAAATACAGCATCCATGGGACCAGATGGTGTCCCCGGTTGTGTGCTCCACAAACTCAATGAGGAATTAAACCCACAGTTAGGGCAGCTGTTTAATCTTAGCCTCACCTCAGGTTACGTACCCAAGGAGTGGCGTACGGCAACTGTGGTCCCACTTCACAAAGGCGGTGCCTCCACCGACCCTGGAAATTACCGTCCCATCAGCTTGACAAGCCTGGTCTGCAAAGCTATGGAGAGGATCATAATGGAACTCATAAATAAAGACATAGGGGACTTGCAGACATTGGATCCAACCCAGTTTGGCTTTGTCAAGGGCAGATCATGCCTTTTAAACTTGGTTGACTTTTTCGAAACAGTCACCAAGGCCATTGATGAGGGCAAGGCAGTCCACACAGCCTACCTTGACCTGGCAAAGGCTTTCGACACAATACCACACTCGGGTATCATTGAAAAGCTCACCAGCTTAAATGTAAACCCATACGTCACAAGATGGGTTGCAAACTGGCTAAGTGACAGAACCCACAGGGTCAGAGTTGCTGGCGCCATGTCAGACTCCAAGCCTGTCACAAGTGGTGTCCCATAGGGCTCAGTCCTGGGCACACTCTTGTTCGGCATCTACTTTTCAGAAGTACAAGCAAACACAGGAGGATTATGGCTGACAAAGTTTGCAGATGACTGCAAACTGGGCGCCATAGTTGAAAACACATCAGACACAGATATCCTTCAGAAGGGTCTCATAGAAACGGATAACTGGTGCCAGAGCCATGGCCTAAAGTTAAACGCCAAAAATGCATAGTCATACCCTTCGGGAAAAACAAGGTTACCCCTAGCTACCATATAGTTGGCAATCCACTAAGCACAGAAGAGGTTATCAGGGATCTGGGGACCCAGGTTGACAGTAACCTTTCGTTTGACACTCACGTTGCCAAAGTAGTTAGGAAGACCTTCTACATTGCCCACCTGATCATGAAGGGATTCACATCTAGATCAAGGGAGGTCATCGTTCCCCTGTACTCATCACTCATCAGACCAATGATTGAGTACAATGCCCCATTCAGAATGTATCTGACCCGACACCTGCAGCAATTGGAAAGGCCCCAAAAGTTCCTCACCAAAAGGATAAAGGGTCTCAAAAATATGTCTTATGCTGCCCGACTGAAGGAACTCCAGCTCTATTCAGTCGCTTACTGTCTGCTCAGAGGTGACCTGTGCCTGACATACAAGGCCATGTCCAACCCGGAATTAATGAACATGCTTCACCTCAAAAAATCTAAATCCATCAGAACTACAAGAGCAAGAGACTTAAACCTTAACACGGTTATAAATAGGATGTGCTGGAGGGACAGATTCATCACCCAGAGACTCCCTATGCTGTGGAACAAAATCCCGGTACATGTGAGGCAGAGCACCTCGCTGGCTTTGTTCAAGAGAAATCTTGACCAATGGATGGGAGATCGCAGGTATACCCCAGGGATTACCTCAGTGTCACTGCTTGACAGAGGCACAGCAAAATAATGGGCATAGTATCCTTCAAACTAAAGGGGTGGCGAAAGCCACAAAACTCTGGGCTAGGCTTATAAATGCCCTAGGGCAGATAGCCTAGTATGAACCTATGAACCTATATCAGATCCGGAATGGGATCTAGAATCCAAGGTGGATGCACTGAATGAGACCTTAGGTAAGGGAACCAGATCTGTCGAGGCCAGAACGGGGCAATGAGGATCATTCTGCACCCCAACCGAGAGGCTTTCTGAAGTACTTGTAGCATCAGAGGTAGAGGGGGGTATGCGTAAAGAAGACCGGGAGGCCAAGCATGCACCAGAGTGACTCTCGGAGAATCCCCTGGAGGGGGGATTAGAGCGAAAAAACTGTCGCACTTGGCGTTTAAAGAAGAGGCAAAGAGATCGCAACAGGGAGTCCCCCACTGTGCGAAGATACGTTTCGCTACTTGAGAATTGAGAGACCACTCGTACAGGGAGAGAATGGTGCGACTGAGCTTGTCCGCTAGGATGTTGGTCCGACCCGGAATATGCGTTGCGATGAGAAAGCGGTTGGTGGAGATCGCCCATTCCCACACTCTCATGGCTTCTCGGCATAAAGGGTAAGACCTGGTTCCCCCGTTTGTTGATGTACCAGATCACCGACATGTTGTCTGATTGAATCGCAATTGTTCTCAGGGGAACGAGGGCCTGAAATGCTTGCAACGCCAAGAGCACCGCCCACATTTCCAGAACACTGATATGCAGGGAGGTCTCTGAATCGCTCCACGTGCCTTGGACCATCCGGCCCGCAAAATGCCCCCCCCCCCACCCGAGGCGGGAAGCGGCCGTGGTCACCGTGGCGAGAGGGGGAGATACGCAAAAGGGGCGGCCCCTGTGGAGGTCCAGAGAATGGAGCCACCACAAGAGAGACCGCTTGCAAGCCTTGCTGATTGCAATGGGATGATACAGGGGGAGGGAGAGAAATGACCATTGCACTTCAAGTGTCCATTGAAGCACCCGCATGTTGAAGCGGGCATGCGGAAGAAGAGTAATCGCTGCCGCCATAGACCCTAGCTCCCTCAGGACCAATTCCACAGGTGATGAGCTGGAGTGAAGGATGGCCCACACCTGGATTCGCAGATTCCGAACCCTGTCGGTTGTGAGAAAGGCTCTTAAATTTCTCGTGTCTAACCTGGCTCCTATAAATTCTATTGTTTGAGTAGGGACCAGGTTGGACTTCTCTATGTTTACCGTGATGCCTAGCTTGGGAGCTAGACGAAGGAAGGAGTCTCTTGCCAAAGAGAGTAGATGCCTTGTTGGGGCAGTGAGAAGCCAGTCGTCTAGGTATGGAAAGACCTGCACCCCCTGAAGCCTCAGGTGGGCCGCAACCACTGCTAACACTTTGGTGAACACCCTGGGGGCTGTGGTGAAACCAAAGGGAAGGACCCTGAACTGGTAGTGACTGGCTCCCAGCCGGAAGCGAAGAAACCTTCTGGATCGTCTGTCCATCCGAATGTGGTACTATAGAGCACATCCAGTGATTCTCCACTAGAAGGGGGAGGATGGACTGCAAAGTGACCATCCGGAACTTCTCTTTGGGAACTGACAGGTTCAACAGGGACAGGTCTAGAATGGGTCTTAGGTCCCCCGTCTTTTTTGGCACTAAAAAGAACCTGGAGTAGAACCCTGATCCGATCTGGTCTGGGGGGACGGGCTGGATGGCTCTTTTTCTCAGCAGATGGCCAATTTCTGCTGAAGCGGCCTCCCTCTGATCGGGTGGAACATCGGGGAGGATTTTTAACTTTGGGACATGAAGAAAGGGGATCTTGTAACCTCTGGATATAATCCGGAGTACCCAGCAGTCCGATGTAATGGACTCCCATGCCGCTAGGTGCTCCGAGAAACGTCCCCCGACTGCCTCCAGAGTGGAGCAGTCGGGCAACCCCTCAGGGTTGCTGTGTGGGCCGTTCAGAGAAGGGTTCTCTGGACCCAAAGTTCCTGGGAGCCCCGCTGCCCCTAGGGCGGCGTCCTCCCTGTCCTCCTCTGCAGCAGAAGGACTGGTTGTCCGAAGCGGGTTGGGAATGATGCGACTTCCGGAACTACATCTTCTTCTGGCCCTTTTGGTTCCTAGAGTAGGACCTCTGGGGCACAGAGAAGCGGACTCCGACGGCAGACAGCGTCTTCCCGTCCTTCTCGCTCTGAACCAAGGTATCGCGAACCGTCTTGCCAAAAAGGGCAGAACCGTCAAAAGGGGCGTTCGCGAATGACGCCTTGAAGGGCTCCGTAAAATTGCAGTGGCAGAGCCAGGCCTGCCGTCTTGTGACTAGGCCCGCTCCCGCAGCTCTAGCGGCTCCCTCGGTAGCGTGGGAAAGCAACCGCATAGAGGTGTTAGTCACAGAACGAAGAGTGACCATACGGGTGGAGTGCATAAGTTTGTCCTCCTCCAATATGGACTCTGGGGGGGATGCAGCGTATTCCTTGATAAGATCGCGCTGCATCCTAATGACGTGTGCCAAATAGTTGAGCGCCCTCACTGAGAAGGTTGCTGAACTAAAGATTTGCTTCCCCAAACGGTCCATAATCCGAAACTCCTTGCTCGGGGGATGGACTGAGGGACTCTCCTGGGCGAGTTCCCTCTTAGTGGCTGCTGCCGACAACATAGCATCTACCGAGGGTCCCTTGCTCCAGTGGGCATGGTCAGCAGGGGGGCTAAGGATCCTGTCGGGCCTCTTAGGGATTGGCTCCACGGTGTCCAGGTCCTTCCACTCCCTGGTGGTAATAAGGTCCACCAGGGGGTCAGCAGGAGGGGACACCCAAGAGGTAGACGGGCCTGCTTCAAATGCCTCCAAGAACACTGACTCGTCCGAGGAAGACTTTGGGGCAGACCATCCACCTCTGATCCGTAACATTTCTATGATGTCTTCGAAGGAGACATCCTCAGGGGGTGATCTTGGGGAGCCTTCCCCTTCCTTCAAGTCAGTGTCTTCGGTCAAAGACTCGGGGGAGTCTATGTGCCTCCCTTTACACGAATGCTTGCAAGGTGCTTCCTCGGGGTGGCTGTCCAAGGAGCCCTCACCAGCAATGTCCAGAACCACAGGAACTGCTTGGGGCAGTGAAGCGGGCTGTACCAGTGGCCGGGTGATGAAAGCCTGGCCCAGAGCAGATGGAGTGCGGGACGGAGGCGAAGCAAGGGCCGGGGGTCCGGATGCCCTCAACAGAGCCCTCTCCACTACATCAAAAGCCGAGGGGGAGCCAGCCTCAACAATAGGATCCGAAAGTCGGCTCCCCCTCGGATCCAATGAGCGGATCGGAGCCGGCGCTGAGCCCCTCGGATCCGAGGGACCAGTGCGCTCTGACAAGGACGGCGCCGAAGGCACACTGAGTCCCTCGGATCCGAAGTTCGGGCCAAGGCTCCGAGAGGTCGGATCCGACAGACTCGAGGGCAGGGTCAGATCCGAAGTACCCAGTACTGTCGGTGCCGACTCACCCGCTCGGCTGCCCGGCTCGGCCCAACCCGGTAGCGGGTCGGAGAAGGAGCAATGGGCTTAAAAAAGGTCGAGCTCCCCAGAGGGGCAGGAGCACCCCCATCTGCATCTGGGTCTGGATGAACCTTCACATCATCCTGTCCAGATCAGCATCGGAGAGGCTGTAAGTAGACCTCGACGAGGCTACCGAGGTAGGCCTTGAGTGCCGCCTCGATAGCCTCGAAGGAGGTCGGGTCTCCTCATCCTCAGGCTCCGGTGAAAAGCATGGGGACCGGAGCCGAGGAGGGGGAGAGCCAGCAGCCAGAGAGGCCGGAGGAGAAGCCCTTAGCGGCGGGGCGAACGGAGGTCTCGCCCGCTGCTTGTGGTGCTTCTCTCCGTCCTTTCCTGGCTTCCCTCTCCTCCGACCCTTTGGCGGGAGTTTGAATCCCGGGTGGAGGAGGGGGAGCAGGCAAGGCAGGGACTGCCGAAGCAGTGACCACCAAGGGGGTGGGGCCAAGCGAGTCCGGGGACAAGAGTCCCGCCAAGACCAGCTTCGACCTCCGCTCCTTCAATGCCCTGGGGTTGAACCCTGCACAGATTGAACACCCTGAAGTGAGGTGTTCAACCCCAAGGCATCGAACGCACAGAGTGTGGCCATCAGCAGGGGAAAGCTTATGGCCACACTCGGAGCACTTTGAAAAAACAGCCTTTGGGGCCTCAGACATCACTATTTTTTTTTTTTTTTAAAAAATAGTAACAATAAACTAAAACACTCACACAAAGGCCCCAAAAAAAAAACACACACACACACCAACTACGAACCAGCGAGGGGAGGGTAAAAACTATATTAAATTAACCCAAAAAAGATATAAACAGAAGGGAAACCTATAACTTTCACTCAAATTTAAAGTTTTAAAAATTTTAAAACCCTTTAATAAAGAATACTATAACTTAGCTTTTGGAGCTCTGACGACCCAGCCTTTACCATGCGCGGCAAACTAGATCTGAGGTCATGTATGGAGAGCAGGGCATTATGGGTGAGGGGAGGAGCTAGGAGCTCGGATCCATAGCTGGAAAAACCATACCCACAGGTTGCTGACAAATGAATTCTCCTACTTCAGATCTTATATTCCGCTTTGTTTGAATGATTAAGAAAAAAGACTGGGAGTTCAATAGTTTGATTCATATTAGATTGAGAACAAACCTTGGGGATGAAGGACGGATTTGTGCGAAGGGAAACTATGTCTCTATGAAAAATCAAGTAAGGGGGTTTGACTGAGAGTGCTTGCAGCTCTGACAATCTTCTGGCAGATGTAATGGCTACCAGAAAAATGGTCTTCCATGAAAGGAACTTTAAATCACAAGTGTGTGAAGCTTCAAAAGGCGGTGAGGTACGTTTTGAAAGAACAAAATTTAGATCCCAAGGAGATAAAGGTTCTTGAAAAGGAGGTCTTAGTAGGGTAGTGCCTTTCAAAAAAGATCTACACAATCTGTGAGCCATAATTAGAAGTTATGTACTCACCATAACGTTCCATCTGAGTAGGTGTATTCATTTGTCTGCAACCGATGATTAGGTTTATGTTGACCCAAATGAAAATTGGAGATAGCTGCTAATGGAACTTTGATCGTAGCAACAGCTGATCCCTGATGAAAAAGTTCAGTTAGAAATTGTAACACTAAGGGAATGGAGGCTGTGTAT
The DNA here is from genome assembly GCF_019279795.1 of Protopterus annectens. NCBI lineage: Eukaryota > Metazoa > Chordata > Ceratodontiformes > Protopteridae > Protopterus > Protopterus annectens. The sequence goes on along the minus strand of NC_056741.1, from coordinate 544,287,579 downwards.
GGATCTATGTTTTTAGCTCGTGCCCAGAGAGAAAATCTTTTCCATTTGCTAGCATACAATTTTCTCGTAGAAGGTTTGTGAGAAGATGTCAGGATATGACTACCTGTAGGGGTGAAATCATGAAGCCTGACTAGGGATGGAAGTGGAGCAGCCACGCTGTCAAGTTGAGGGTGTGGGGATAGGGATGGAACGTGCCTGACATGCTTGTCAGAAGGTCTGATACTGGGTCCAGAGTCCATGGATCATCCAGAAGGTGAGCACCGAGAAAGGGGAACCAAATCTGATGAGGCCAGTAAGGAGTGATAAGAATCATTCTGCTTCCCAAGGTCTTTGCTTTCTAGATCACTTTCGATTTTAGCAGAAAGGGAGGAAAGGCATAAAGAAGTCCCGAGGGCCAATTGTGGACAAGTGCATCTCTCGGTGTCTCCCCCCGAGAGGGGGATAAGGGAGAAGTAGCTGCTGCATTTGGTGTTCTTTGGGGTGGAAAACAGATGACAGCAAGGCTGTCCCCATTTTCGGAAAATCTGTTCCGCAACTTTCTGATTCAGAGACCACTCGTGAGGCATCAAGATAGCCCTGCTGAGCTTGTTGGCTATCACAATGGCTCTCTCCGGGATATGTGTTGCAACTAGAAAGCTTTGGGAAAATATCACCCACTGCCAAACACGAAGAGCCTCTCGACACAGGGGGTAGGATCTGGTTCCCCTTTGCTTGTTTATATAACATACTGTGAAGACTGGTAGAGATGGGTGAAGGCTGCCATCCTAGCCGAATAGAATTTGATACATAATTCTGACATTAGTAAACAGATATGTAAAATACAGGCTTGTGTCTTAAATGTAAAGAAATGCTGTTTCAACAACGTAGCAACATTGCTATCTGCTGTAAGGAAAACTAAGCCACGCACTTCAAATGTTCTTTGAAATTAAAATTATGTTTTGTATGTTCTTTGATTTCCAGAGCTTGCAGCCATTTGGTCTGGGCTGTCACATTCTTTCTATTGTTTTAACTTAAGGAATAATTACTAGGGTGTACATGTGAAATGTCTTTTATTGTTACAGTTTCCTGAACAGGTGTTAGCTTGCTAAATAATGTAGCCTGTTGGCCTGGGAACTCCAGACTAAGTGTCAAAATGATGTAATGTGTGTACTGGAAAAACGTAAGTGTCAAAATTATGCAATCTGGGAGGGCCCAGCAGAATGTTTGTTAGTGATTTTGAAGGCTATTGCTCAGAGAAAGACTGTAAGCATTTTGATCTTGAATATCTAACTTAGTACTGCCTTCCTATATGTAAGTAACTTATCTTAGAAGTATGTTTTCTTGTAGAAATAGCTAGGAATATAAAGATAAGACTAAGTGTTTTTCTGTTATGTCAGAACTGTACTATGGAAGTATTTTAAGTTTCTGTGTAATCTCTGAACTCTTGAATGGCACTGTGGTGTAGTAGTATTGCCTTGTGTTTTTAGTATTTCTTATTAAATATTTTAAAACCTTTTACCTGTGGCTGGTTTGTGTAGGGATAAGTTAAGCTCTAGAGTACAACTGCATATTTATAGAGTTTACTGTACAAATCCACTCTAATAAGCCTTGACTGATTAGTCACACTTACCAATTGGATAATAATATTGCACAGTAATAATTGGACACTCTTTTAAGGGCCTTTGGGTAGCTGATAATTATTAGCTGGTGGTGGCAGTAATTACTACCATATAGTCTGGGTATAGGGGCACAGCTGGAGAATCTGTGTCAGCCTTTCCCAGAAGTGTCTGTGAAGTTGTATAAATACTTATCTCAAAGTGTGTGTGTGTGTGTGTGTGTGTGTGTGTGTGTGTGTGTGTGTGTGTGTGTGTGTGTGTGTGTGTGTGTGTGTGTGTGTGTGTGTGTGTGAGAGAGCTACTTGGGCAGGCACATGAAGCACTGGATGGACAGAGAGGGTACTAGAGGTTAGCTTGCCAGCTAGGCTGTGATCTGGCCCTATAGCTGTGCCAGTGAGGAGTCTTATTGGAGACCTGGGGAGCAAGGGAGATACCAGCCCCAGACTGACTGTGATCTCTGTGTGCACTTAAGGGAAATTGTACTCCACTGTGTGCATCTGTTATCCTTTCCTCTTATATGAGACGCCCTCTCTGGTGTTAGTGGTGAGGATTGAGGCTCCTTGATTGCTGGGTCAGGGCGCGGCCATCACATGTGTTTGGCAGTGGTGGGATATCCACATCACATATTAATTAGTTGGCAAATACTAATTGGCTTGTAGTGTTGTGGGTAGAGTGAATCCTGTAGCTTATGTACAGTGACCTTTGAAGGTGTTTTGTACTCTAAATCAGCCACGCAGTGAATACTCAGAGTTCAGATCACAATTGTTTGATTTCTTTTGTTAGCTCAGTCAGGGTGAGCAGGCAGCATTTCAGCAGAGGAGTATGGAAAGCTGACAGGGATCCAGCTGGTGGAGATGTGCCAGGCTAGGGGATTGGTGCATGGAAACCTGACTAAGGCAGACCTGATTGCAGCCTTGGTTACAGCTGCATCAGAAAACAGCATCCAGGAGGACAAGCAGACTGGCAGTGGAGATACAATATCCTCAGAGAATGGACAGCTCAACCTTTCTGCAAAGGACAATCAGACTGGCAGTGGAGATACAGTATCCTCGGAGAATGGACAGCTCAACCTTTCTGCAGTGGACTTAAAAATCCAGCTGGAGCTAAAGAGACTTGAGTTGGAGGCCAGGCGTTTGGAGACAGAAGCCGAAGAAAAGGAGCATCAGAGGAGGCATGAGAGGGAAATGCGGACTCTTCGCCAGAGACAATGGAGGTAATGGGGAAGGGAGTAACTGGACCCCAGAAGCACAACAGGTCAGTAAATTTCTTCCGCAATTTAAAGAGGGGGATACTTTTGATAGTTTCATTCATATGTTTGAGAGGGAATGCAAACAGTATAGTGTTGACCAAAGTCTCTGGGTACGGTTCCTGACCGCCTTACTCCATGGTAAAGCTGTAAATGCATTGGCTAAAATGTCTGACATTGCATGTTTTGATTATACTGCTGTAAAAAATGTATTTTGGAGTGTTTTACACTAACACCTAAAATGTATAGGAAGAAGTTTTGTGAGCATAGACGCAAGGCAGATGAAAGTGTGTGTGAATATATTGTTGAAGTGAGTACTTATTTTCATAGCTGGGTGAGTGGATGTCAGGTCACCACCTTTGAAGGGCTGGCAGACCTTTTGGTGAGGGAACAAGCCCTTAGCACTTTGCCTGAGGACATGAGGATCTGGTTAGCTGATAGACAATGTGCTACTTCAGATGAGTCGGGGAAGAAGGGAGACATATACCTGGCCAGCAGGGCAGCTCTGCACAGGAAGGGCCCCCCCAGTACTGCTCATGGGTCTAAAGGAACTCATGGTGGGCAGCACAGACTGCCACAACAGAATCTGCCAGTAGTAGGGGAAGCCACTAGTCCAGGTACATGTCCAGGAGCTAGGGTTAAATATCTTGAATGCAACCAATGGGGCCATGTGGCATACAGGTGTCCACAGAGACAAGGTGGGGAACCAAAGGTGAGGGAGCCAGTAAGTGGGAAAGACAAAATGCCAATAGTAGGTTGTCTTGGGACAACAATAGTACCAAACTACCACCAGAGGCCATATCCTATTGTAGTGAATGGTAAAGAGGCCATTGCCAAGTCAGACACAGACTCTGATATAACCATTGTAAAGCCTGCAATGGTTATAGAGGAGCACTACTTGCCTAGGCAGTCTACTCCAGTCAGGGCTTTAGGAGGGATCCCATTCCAAATACCTTTAGCTAGGGTTCACCTTGACTGGGAGGGTGGAAAAGGAAGCCAGCAAGTAGGGGTGTTTGAGGATATACCTACAGATGTCCTGATAGGGAATGATTTTGATAGTGCAGTACCCTGTGCTTGTGCAGTTACACGCAGTCAGGCTTGGAGACAAGCATGTGTTTCTGGTAGCCTGGGGGAGACCCAGACAGACTGCATACTTGCAGCCAGGACTGGTGAGGTGGTTACTTCAGGAAGGGAGCTACTTTGTAGCAGTGAAACTGAATGTGAACCACAGCTGCTTGTGGGTACTGATGTTCCCTTGGACAGAGTGACTGCAAAGGTAGAGGTGAGCAGTAGTACCCAGGCTGACAGTGAGGCACCACTGTCAGAGTATGCCAGACTTCCTGTGGAAGGAGAGCCGGGAAGGGTTACATGGAAAGAGTTGAGACAGACTCAGCTCTCAGACCCTACATCGCAAGGCCTGCGGCAGGTAGCTAGGGAGGCACCTGATTCTCAAGGAAAGGGGAAATCTGTACACTGGGACAAAGGGTTACTATACAGAGAGTGGACCCCTGAGGGAGGGCTAGAAGGTGAGAGAGTACAGTAGTTAGAAGTGCCTAGAGCCTACCGTCTGGCGCTTCTAGCCATAGCCCATGATATTCCCTTTGCAGGTCATATGGGCATAAAACGTACAAAGAGGCGTATTATGCAGAACTTCTATTGGCCTGGAATTTCCAGAGATGTAACAGGGTACTGCAGCACCTGTAAGCAGTGCTAAAAGGTAGGCAAGGCAGGAGACAAGGTGAGAGCTCCTTTGATGCCTTTGCCTGTGATCGAGGAGCCATTTCAGAGGGTAGGTATGGATATTGTGGGTCCTCTGAGTATCCCAAGTTCCACAGGGAAAAAGTATATCCTAGTGGCAGTGGATTATGCTACACGATACCCCGAGGCAGTGGCTTTGTCCTCCATTGAGGCAGAGAAGATGGCAAATGCTTTGTTAGAGATTTTCAGCAGGGTGGGTTTCCCAAAAGAAATACTGTCTGACAGAGGTGCCAATTTCATGTTAGACCTACTGGCTTGTCTGTGGAAGTCCTGTGGGGTGAAGCACATGAAGTCCACCCCTTATCATCCCCAGACTAATGGTCTTGTTGAGAAGTTAAACTCATAGGTTCATAGGTTTATACTAGGCTATCTGCCCTAAGGCATTAATAAGCCTAGCCCAAAGATTTGTGGCTTACGCCACCCCTTATATGAAAAAATGTTGTCAATCAACAAATGTGGACAATCAAGTCCATGGTACGGGCATTTGCAGATCAGTTTAAGAGGGAGTGGGACAAATATTTGCCCCATCTGTTGTTTGCCTCCAGAGAGGTTCCCCAGGAATCCACAGGTTGTTCACCCTTTGAGCTGCTGTATGGACATAGGGTGAGGGGACCTCTAGATTTAATTTGAGATGAGTGTGAAGGTGAGTGTGAGTCTCACAAGGAGTCTGTTGTGGCATATGTCCTAAACCTCAGGACACGGCTCAGGGAACTCATGGGCTTGGCCCAGGAGAAACTGGCAGAAGCCCAACAACAGAAGGTGTGGTATGACAGGAATGCTTGAGCTAGAGAGTATGCTTTGGGGCAGCAGGTAATAGTTCTCATTCCTGTCAGACACAACAAGCTGCAAGCAGCTTGGGAAGGACCCTACAAGGTGGTAAGAAAGCTAAGTGATGTTAACTACATGGTGGAACTGCTAGGCAGACGGCAGGGGCATGGAATGTACCAGGTTAACATGATGAAACCTTACCATGATAGGGAAGCCCTTGTGCTGAGCATTTGCAGTGGATTACAGGAGTAGTCTGAGGGAGATCTGGTGAGTGATCTCCTCAGTGAGGCTCGGGCTGACACCTCGGTGGAAGGGGTAGCAATGTCCCAGCAGCTATCTCCGACCCAGGTTCGAGAAATCCGAGCAGTGTTGCAAGAATTTGGGGATGTGTTCACTGGGAAACCAGGGTGCACCCACCTGGTGCAGCACCAGATGGATACAGGACCCCAAAGGCCTATTAGGCATACCCCTTATAGGGTGCCTGAGAGTGTCAGACAGACTCTGAGGGAAGAGGTACAGGAGATGTTGGAACTAGGGGTGATTCAAGAGTCCAACAGTCCCTGGGCCTCCCCAGTGGTGCTGGTGCCAAAGAAGGATGGCAGCACCAGGTTCTGTGTGGACTACAGGAAATTAAATAGTCACACAGAGTCGGATGCTTACCCCATGCCCAGGACAGATGAGGCCCTAGAGCAGCTGGGTGGGGCTAAGTATCTTACAACCACTGATATTACCAAGGGTTACTGGCAGGTGCCCTTGACTCCCAGTGCTAGAGAGAAGTCAGCCTTTGTGACTCCTATTGGCTTGTATGAGTTCACAAAAATGCCCTTTGTGATGAAGAATGCCTAGATGATACTGCCATCTACAGGCACCTTCAGCATGTCAAGGACAGGGTTGACTAGTACCATAGCTGCTCCTACCTGAGAAGGAAGAACAGGCCCCCAGCATGTGAGCAGGCATTCCAGTAGTTTAAAGAAGCTTTGGAAGGACCCCTGTGTTAGCCAGTCCAGATTAGTGGATGCTTGAACCATGGAGTGGGGCTACCTAGCCAGATTTTTTCAAAGAGGAAAGAGCACCCCCGTTTTATCTCAGTCGTGTGAGCTCCAACAACCTAGGAATGCTATGCAGCGGTAGAAAGGAATGTCTAGTCATAGTGCCAGATTTCTTCAGAGGAAGAAGCATCGTGGTTTTAAGAAAATTCACTGTAATGACAGATCACAACCCCTAATATGTGGTTAAACAGAGCCAGCCAGCAAAATGCCAAGTTGCTAGAATGGCTTCTCGCTTAAACAGCATATATATCATGCGCACATGATGGGATTAGCAACCCCAATAGAGACTAAGCAAGACAGGAGGGAAACAGAGGCAGTATGCTCAGCTGCTAAGATGGAGCCTGGCAGCATTCAAGCAGCATCACAAGAAAACTAGCTTGAATGCCAGGGGAGATGTGAAGGAGGGTAGAAGACGGTGAAGGCTGCCAGCTGGCTGCCAGCTCAAGAGATATATATCTGACACATTAGTAAACATAAATGTAAAATATGAAAAGACTGTCTTAAATGTAAAGAAATGCTGTTTCAACAATGTAGCAACACTGCCATCTGCTGTAAGAAAAAGAAAACAATAGTTTTTAAATGTAAATGTCTTTTTAAAAAAGAAAATGTATGTTCATGTGCTTCTCCCTTGGAGCATTCAAGCCATGGTCTGGGAACATCATTTCAAAGTTTGTGTTTTAACTTAAGGAATAATTACTTACATTGATGAAAAAGAAATGTTTGTTATTGTTGTGGAGCAGGTGTGAGCTTTAGCTGCTCCTTAATAAGGAAGCCTGTTGGTGGGGACTAAGTGTCAAGTCTATAGTCTGTTGTAGGTTGTATGTATCCAAGCAAATGTAAATGTGGAAAATAATGGCAAAATAATCTGTAGTGCAGAATGAGCCATGGTGTATGTTGTAAAACTGAAGTGTGAAAATGATAGGCGTTCTAGCACTGGATATCTATGTGTCAGCAAGTTAACATAGAAGCACGCTTTGAGAGAATCTGGAGGACTATTTAGATTAATTTCTTAACTAGTTTTATCTAAGACCTGTACTGCTGAATTATTTTAAAGCATCTTTTCCTTGTCTGATCTCTGAAATATATAAAGATCTCTGAAAGATTAGATCTTTGTGTTTTGTAGATTTATTATTAAGTATTTTTTAATTGTGTATTCTGTTCTGGTTTGTAGTTACCTGTTAAGCCTTTGTGTATTGCAGTATTATGCTCTATTATTCATTGCATATCTATGTTTCTCCTTTATTGGTCACACTTTGTAGCGTTGATTAATAATATTGCCCAGGAAATATTGATATACCTTGGAATTGTTTAACAAGCTGATAATTATTAGCTGGTGGTGGATAATAATTAGCTGGTGGACATCTGGGATTAGGGGCAAAAGCTCTGGGTATAGTGCTTTTATGGGAGAATGGGTGTAAAATAATTACTACTGTATAAGTCTTCCCGTGTGTGTCAACCACTTGGGCAGGGTCACGGGCACTGGTTCGGACAGAGAGTAGAGGGTACTGTAGCTTGCCAGCTAGGCTGTGATCTGGACCCTATAGCTGTGCAGTGGGGGAGTCTATTGGGGACCTGGGAGGGAGGGAAGGAGCCCCAGGAGGCATCACTGGCTGCGATCCCTGTGCAGGGAAATTGTACTTTACTGTGTGTATCTGTTATCCTTTCCTCTTATATGAGACGCCCTCTCTGGTGTTAGTGATGAGGACTGAGGCGCCTTGATTGCTGGGCCAGGGCACGGACATCACATATACCACTGACATATTGTTTGATTGGATTGCTATTGTCCCTAGAAGAAGAGAGTCGTGAAGTGCTTGCAATGCTAGTAGCACTGCTCTCATCTCTAGAACACTGATATGCAAGTGAGCCTTGTGTTCTTGCCATGTGCCTTGGACTGTCCTTCCTAGATATTGTCCCCCCACCCTATCTGGGAAGCATCCGTGGTCACAGTAGCAACGGGTTGGCGAGGAGTGAATGGTCTCCCTATGGTTAGCTGATTGGACTGGATCCACCAACGAAGGTCCTTTTTGCAAGATTCTCTTAGTAAAATGGGATGAGACAGAGGCAGCTGCCGAAGAGACCACTGGGAAAAGAGTAGCCATTGTAGAATTCTCATACATAGTTTGGCTAGCGGAACTAGAGTTGACTTTGTATTGGGGAAGCAGGCTGTATATTTGTTGTCTTAGATTTTGTATTCTATCTGAAGGAAGATGAGTCATCATTGCGACTATTCTTATTTCTGCGCCTTTAAAAGTCACATATTGAGAGGGGGGCCAAGGCAGACTTTTCCCAGTTTATAGTAATACCTAGCTGAGTGCAGACTCGGATGGTTGAATCCCTGGCTTGTAGAAGTAGGTGCCTGGCGGTGGCAGTCAGGAGCCAGTCGTCCAGGTACAGAAACACTTGAAATCCAAGATGTCTCAAGTGAGCCATTACTACCGCCATGCATTTGCTGAACACCCTGGGGGCTGTGGTGAGACCAAATGGCACAGCACGAAATTGGTAATGACTGGCTCCCAGCCGGAAGCGTAAATGACTCCTTGATGCTCTGTCCATTTTTATGTGGTAGTACGTATCTTGGAGGTCTATGGAGCACATCCAATTGTCTTTCCCTAACAAAGGGAGTATAGACCGCAGTGTTACCATTCGGAACTTGGACTTCTTTACTGATTCGTTTAACTGGCTGAGATCCAAAATGGGCCTCCAGTCCCCTGTTCATTTTGGCACTAAAAAAAATCTGGAGTAAGTTCCGAATCCTATCTGGTCTGCGGGGACAGTTTGGATGACTTTCTTTTGAAGCAACGTTTGGACTTCTATAGTTGCTTGATCCCTGTGATTGGGTGGTACATCCGGGATTTTCTTGGTTAGATGAGGTGGAAAAGAGAAGGGTATGGAGTATCCTCTGGAAATTATTCTTTGTACGCACTTGTCTTGTGTGATGTCGTGCCAGGCTTCTGGGTACAAATATAAGCGACGCATGTCTGGCTCCAGAGAAGCGCAGACGAGGCCCACTTCAGGAACGCTGATAGGGATGTCCATGAAAGGAATTGCGGCCAGTCTGGTTTTGCGGACCCCCCCCCAACTGGGCCTTCTGAGGACTTATTCCACAGCAACAGGAGTTTCCCACACCTTTCGACTGACTAAATCTAACAGCTTATTGAAAGGTGGAGACACCCAAGAGGCTGAAGGTTGAGACCCGAAAGCCTTCAGGTACACTGACTCCTCATCAGAAGGGGTGACAGTGGGCCAGCCGCCTCTCTGTTTCAGGATCTCTATGATATCTACGAAGGAGATATCATCAGAGGACGACCTAGGGGACCCTTCTGACTCCCCAAGGTCAGTGTCAGAGGTGAAGAACTCATCAGGGGAGTCTACATGCTTCCTCTTGCAAGTTCTCTTCTGAGGAGGCTCCTCAGAAAGGTATTCTGGGGAGGTCTCGGAAGACTGGGGGCCACCCAATGGGGGCTCCTGAGGCTGTTGGTCTCTGCTGTCAAGAGAGAGAGATGGTGCTGAGACAGAGGTCGGAGCTTGAGGGGTAACAGCATCGGTACCCTTGTGTGGAGCTGAAGACCTAGACAGCACACTCCTCATCATCTTGAAGGCAGACCTCTCCGGCTCCGAGGACACCACCAGTTCCGAGGAAGCAGAAGTAGCCCTCGGCTCCAGAGCGATCGGCTCCAAGATAAATGTAGGATCTGAGCTCAGGTGAGCTGACGCACCGAGAGGTAGGCTCGGAACCGAAGAAGTACGGGTCCAAGCGCCCCCATCAGGGTCGACTGGTGAGTTTCGGCTCCTAGGCACCAAGGACGGCACCGAAGGTATTGGAGCGGAACTCGGGTCCAAGACAGACCATAGGGCTGCTGGAACCGATGGTTCCACAACAAATGGCACTGACAGCTCTGGCTCCGAAAGACCGACACGTCTCGGAGGAGGAACAGAAGCAAGTAATATGGCCTTAGACGGCTCCGGAACCAATTGGGTCAGAGCCAGCAACAAATTTGCTAGCGACGATGACTTCAAGAGTCTAAGTAGCACTCTCTCGATATCCTCCTCAGAAGGACTCTTGGAGGATCTGGAAGACAAGGTAGGTGATCGAGATCTCTCTAAAATCAGAGATTGGAGTGTCGGGGACACCGGCAATAAATCTCTAGACCGGCTCTGAGGTATGGGTTCAGTAATCAGCTCCGAAAAAGCTGGGGCCGAAACTGGAGTGTCAATGTCAATAACCTCGTCCGGCTCCGAAGGCAGAGGAGCCGAAGAGGTAGAAGGTTTGTCCAGTTTTGCAATTTTTTGTGGAGGTCCTGATAAAACAGTCGGTGTGGGAGACTGTCTCTTGACCGACTTGACCTTCTCTTTTTTAGAAGAGTGAGACCTGGAATGAGACGATGAAGAGCTGGCTAAATCCTCCTTAAAGGAAGGTTTAAAAAGACCTTTCAAGATTAATTTGTTCTTCTTTTCCTGGAGAACCCGAGAGCTAAAAGAGTGGAAAAAGGTACATGTCTCCTGAAGATGTAGGGCTCCCAGGCAATAAACACAAATACTATGTCTGTCAGTCAGGGAAATTTTATGAGAACATTTAAGACATTTTTTAAAACCCGAAGGTTTATGATCTTTAGATTCTTTCGACATATTGTCACAAATACAATCACAAAAGGTAAACTTAGAGGATGACAGGAAGAGAGGCTAAAGTCCTCTAACTTAAACGGGCCTAGCCCTGCTCAAGAAAACACTACACACCAGGAAAAGCAACAGAGGACTAGGTCCTCTAACTTAAACAGGCCTAGCCCTGCTGAGGAAAAAACACACAAGGAAAGGCAATAGAAGACTAGGTCCTCTAATTTAAACGGGCCTAGCCCTGAAACGAAGGGAAGATGAGACAGAGAACAAACAAGCAAACTGCAAACTGGGTGCTATAATAGTCTCCGGCCGACATGGAGATCCTCCAGAAGGGCCTAAATGGGACTGATGCATGGTGTCAAAGCCACGGTCACAAGCTAAATGCAAAAAAATGCGTAGTAATCCCCTTTGGAAAAAACAGAGTAAAAGCAAACTACAACATAGGAGGTAATCCCCTGAAATCTGAAGAAGAAATAAGGGATCTAGGGACCCAAGTAGATAGTCAGCTTTCCTTTGATAACCATGTTGCCAAAGTGGTTAGAAAATCCTTCTATGTGACCCATCAGATCACGAAAGGGTTCGCATCAAGATCTAAGGATGTAATGGTGCCCCTCTACTCTTCCCTCATCAGACCCATTATTGAGTACAATGCACCAATTGGAATGTACCTGGCTAGACATCGCCAGCAGCTGGAGAGACCACAAAGGCACCTAACCAAAAGGATTACTGGCCTCAAACAGTTGCCCTATGCAGCACGATTGAAAAAGCTAAGACTGTTCTCTGTTGCATACCGCTTTCTCAGAGGCGATCTCTGTCTAACGTACAGAGCCATGTCCAACCCAGAATTGTTGAACATGCTCCATCTTAGCAAAACCAAATCTACTCAAGCTACACGCTCTCGGGATATAAACCTCAACACAACAATGAATAGAACATGCTGGAGGGATAGATTCCCTTCGCAGAGACTTCCCTTACTATGGAACAGGGTCCCGATCTACATAAGACAGAGTCCCTCACTATCACTCTTCAAGAGGAACCTTGATGAGTGGATGGGTAACAGAAAGTTCACACCGGGGATCACACCAACAGCACTACTAGATAGGGGCCAAGGGTACTAGCTGCTAGTACAAGGGTCTAGGGAACTACTAAAGGCGGTGAATACGCTGGCTGGCTGGGCTAATATATGCCTTCGGGCAGATAGCCCAGTACCAACCTATGAACCTATTAGCAAGCAACAGACAAAAGCTAGGATAGGTCCTAACTAAAAAAAATGGACCTATGCCTAAGAAAAATTTTAGTAATAACTAGCAAACAGAAAGAAGGGATAACACTGAGAAAACAAAGCCTGCGGAAGCGACGGACAACAATTGCAACAACAATTTGCAATAAAAGTTAGAAAACACACTAACTACTACTACTACTAGGTAACAAGTGTAAGTTATTAATTGCAAACTAACTATTATAGTCAAAAAGAACCACAATAACAATTTTGAATAAGCAAAATATCCAACTTAGCCACAGCCAAGAAAGAGAGCACTTCTGAAATCGTAGACGTGGCAAACGAGATCTGGGGATTCTTACTAGTGCACTATGGGATACCTACCCTGCCACTAGCCAACTTAGAGACTTAGAGCTTTGTAATCGTCCGAGTCGGAGCCGAGGATCAGCTCAGAACCCGTATGTAAGAATGAAGGCGAGCTAGGACTACAGTACATCTTCTGTTCCGGTGTGAAAAGCTTTGGAATTTTCGGTTTTGGCGGTCTTTCCTTCTCACCAGAGGGTGAAGAGGGGATGGAATGTGGCCTCTTTCTCCTTTCTATGAGGGGGTGAACCCTCAGATGCAGAAAGAGAGAGCCTCTGAGAAGGCCTATTTGAGAAGGTCCTTCAAAATCAATTTTTACGCTCATTCAAGGTGCGTGAGCTAAACCCTAGACAGACTGAGCAAGGGGGTTGTACTGAGAGATGAGGCACACCCAAACAGTAAACACAATCATCATGAGAGTCATTATTAGGCATTTTTCTCCCACACTTCAGGCATTGTTTGAAGCCTGAAGCGCCCTTTTTATCAGTCATGTTTATACCAACAAAAACGATACAATACAAGAAAGCAACAGATTACCACAACCAAACACAGCTACAACTAGCTAGAGAGTAGGAAAAATACCAACAATGGTATAAAAGGATTACCACAGCGGGTAGAGAGAAGGGAGTGTACCAACGATGGTACAAAGGATTACCAACAGGTAGTTGACTGGAAAGTTGGAAAGAAGACTAGCAATACCCAAGTGCAGGAAAGTATAGATGAAGCAAAGTAATACACTATCTGAAAAACACTTACCTATTTAGAAATAGATGTTTAGATGTTTATGATTCACTGAAGAAGGCTGGTGAGCCAAAACCGGTCTGAGGAATAAACATATTTTTATTTTCACAAGACTTATTGCCTTTTATACCTACATGCTGGTCATTGGAGTTTGGATTACTAGTTGGTTCGACCCTGCATTGCCGTACTGGCACAGTGTTTTGTTCATCTATTTAGAAATAGCAAAATATCCAAAAATATCAAAGACTTAGCTGACAGCTGGCTTGAACACAGCTTTACAGCAACACAGCAAAAGAGATCTGGGGTAACAGGGAGAAGGGGATTATGGGTAAATCTTAGCTTGAGAGTTTTTGGCTGGCGCGAGGTTTGGTATAAGGCCGACTCGGTTCTGAGCAGTGATGAATGGAATGAAGATTAACATCAGATGAGTAGATTTCTGAGGAAATTTAAGAAAATATTTGGTATGGAAGGTGTGAATTCTGTAGTAGGAACTCATCACAGAATTTAAATATTACTCCCCAAGGTAATTTAGCCACTGGGCTAAATTAGACAGAAATTATATTTCACAGAAACATGCGCATTTAATTGAAAACTTCAACACATATCGAAAAACTATTTCTGATCATGCACCAATAAAAACTAAGATAAAAATGCAGGGTTATGAAGAAAAATAAGACATTGGAGCTCCACTTGTTAAAAATAGAGGAATTTAAGGAATGGGTAGTGGAACTTATTCAAGCGTTATTAGGGAAGATAGAAATATCTTCAGACGTTACAGCTAGTGACTGGCATAAAATGAAAATGGAATTTAAAAAAAGGGTTGAAATAAAAGAGAAAGACGTATGGTTAAGAAGTAATGGAAATTACTTAATAGGGGCTGACAAAGGTTAAAGTACTACAAAATGAGGGAATCTCACAGAACAGGAGGAGGAACATAGGGAAAATGCTAAAACGTAAATAAGGGAGTATCTGGATAATATGCGTGAGTGTAAAAAGACTGAAGTTAAGCAACTATTTTTTGATAACAACCCCAGAGAACAAAAACTTTAAGCACAACAACTTAAGCAACAGAATGTTGAAAGGGTTATCGTCAAACTTTGGGAACCTACAAAAAGAAAAATAACTAGAAATCCTGTGAGTTTTGGAGATATTCTGGAATTTTTTTGAAAATTTGTATAAAGCACAGAAAATGTGGAAATCAAGAGATTTCAAATGGAAATATTTATGGAAGACTTAATTATGCCATGGTTAGAGGTTAACGAGGGTCAACAACTAACAGTTAAGATAGGAAGTGATGAGATAAAAATAATCATTCTTCAGGAAAGTCTTCAGGAACAGATGGAGATGGTATTCTTGTGGAAGTTTGGAAATTAGGAGGGAAGAAAAAGTGCTAAAGATCTGGAAGATTTTGTTTAACAGTATTTTAAGCATTTGCATTCCCTGATAAATAATAAGGTTAATTAGGAGGATATATGAAGGATCAGAGGCAAGAATTAAAGAAGGATAGCTCCTCTCAGATAAACTATGTTTGAACACAGAAACCAGGCAGGGGTGTCTTTTCTCCCTTTATTTGCTTTATATTTAGAATCACTGGCAAATAAAACAAAGGACTCAGGAATACAATGATATAATTGGTATGATAATCAAGAAAGGTTGACTTTTTTATAGATGATATTATTTTGTACCTGATAAATCCTGAAAAGGACATCTCAGTGTTGTAGAATATTTTGAGACAGTTTTTTTGGGTATAAAATTAACGAAGATAAACCAGGGGCTACAGCCATACATTATGTACCCAAATACAAATTGGTTCAGCAATAATGATATTTGTGGGGATATGATAAGATGAAGCATTTAGGAGTAAGGGTTAAAATGGCTATAGTTAAGGCAGCCAAAGATATGTGGGAAGAGAATAAACAAAAGATAATACAAAAATAATGGAAACCTTAATATAGGGATATGGATAGTAAGATACAAGCAGTGAAAATGTTTTAGTCTCTTTAGCCTTGTACATGGGTTGCCATACTTTTCATTGGTTCATAGGAGATCACTACGCATAAGGCCCAACAACCCTTACAAGCCTAGCCATATTTAACTTGAGTTTCCCAATTTTCAGCAGCTAGGTGAACAAAGTTCACAGAGGTATGAACCTTTGCTATGGTTTCTAACACCAAATGTCTCAGGCCATGAGGGACAAGGGTGCCACCCTAGGAGTAAATTTACTATTACCTATCCATTGATCTAGGCTGCTTTTGAAGAGGGTCAGGGAAGGGCTTTGCTATACATGGATGGGAAGCTTGATCCAGACAAGGGATAGTCTCTGAGAGACGTATCTATCTCGCCAACACAATTTATTTATGTCAAAGGCTGGGTTAAGATGCTTGGAATGACTGACCCTCATGAAGTCTGACTTACGAACGTATAACATTTCCATCATAGTTGGATCAGAGACTGCCCTGTAGGTCAGATGACTCCTTAGCAGTTTATAGAAGATAGAATACAGTGATAGTGCTCGCAGTCTCTATACCCTGTATCTTCCTAGTGAGAAAACTCTAGGGTAGCTCCTGGTGTTGCAGATATCTGGTGATATACACGCAAAAGGGTGCATTGTACTTTATTATTGATCTGATGAGGACTGAGTACAATGAAATTATAACATCATTTCATCTGGATGCCATGCCCTTACTTATGAGTCGTGCCACGTAAAAGGGCTTTCTCACAACTGTGGACACATGGTGGACCAAATTCAGATTGCTATCAACTTGAGTATCCAGATCAAGTACCAGTGGGTCTGCTATTAGGACAGTGCTGTCTATATAGTAATTAGCTAGGGTATTTGCTTTCCAAAGGGAATAATTACGCATTTTAATACATTTAGTTTCAATCCATGGCTCTGGCACCAATCATTTGTGTGCATTAATCCTTTCTACAGTATATCAGTATCATTCTGGGATTCATTGATTGTCCCCAATTTGCAGTCATCTGTGAACTTACGTCAGCCAAAGGCTCTCTATGTTTGCTTTGACTTCTGAGAAATAAATACTGAACAGGAGAGGGCCTAGTACAGAACCCTGTAGTAAGCCACTGGTGAGTGGCCTCTTGCTAGAGGTGAATTCAGCAACTTTAACAGTATGTGTCCTGTCAGTGAATCATTTGGCTACCCACCTGGTGACATAGGGGTTTATGCCCAGTTGAGAGAGTTTCTCTATATAACAATAAGAAATGTTACCAGACGGGTAAAGGTCAGATAATGTATGGAAAATATATAGAAAACTAATAAAACATATGCGATCACCACGGCTATTATGACACACAAATAATATAATATTTATTTGTCAAGACAACAATGTAAAAAGGGTTAGCACTTTCACAGCATCAGATAGGGAACTTGCAGACTTTGAATCCAACCCAGTTTGGCTTTGTCAAAGGCAGATCATGCCTTTTAAACTTGGTTGACTTTTTCGAGACAGTCACCAAGGCCATTGATGAGGGAAAGGCAGTCCATACAGTCTACCTCGACCTGGCATAGGCTTTCGACACAATACCCCACTCAGGTATCATCAAAAAACTCATCAGCTTGAATGTAAACCCATACATCACAAGATGGGTTGCAAACTGGCTAAGTGACAGAACCCACAGGGTCAGAGTTGCTGGAGCCATGTCAGACTCAAAGCCTGTCACAAGTGGTGTCCCACAGGGCTCAGTCCTGGGTCCACTCTTGTTCGGCATCTACTTTTCTGAAGTACAAGCAAACACAGGAGGGTTATGGCTGACAAAGTTTGCAGATGACTGCAAACTGGGCGCCATAGTCGCAAACACATCTGACACAGATATCCTTCAGAAGGGCCTCACAGAAACGGATAACTGGTGCCAGAGCCATGGCCTAAAGTTAAACGCCAAGAAATGCATAGTCATACCCTTCGGGAAAAACAAGATTACCCCTAGCTACCATATAGATGGCAATCCACTGAGCACAGAAGAAGTCATCAGGGATCTGGGGACCCAGGTTGACAGTAGCCTTTCATTTGACACTCATGTTGCTAAAGTAGTTAGGAAAACCTTCTACATTGCCCACCTGATCATGAAGGGATTCACATCTAGATCAAGGGAGGTCATCGTCCCCCCTGTACTCATCACTCATTAGACCTATGATTGAGTACAATGCCCCATTCGGAATGTATCTGACCCGACACCTGCAGCAGCTGGAAAGGCCCCAAAAGTTCCTCACCAAAAGGATAAAGGGTCTCAAAAATATGTCTTATGCTGCCCGACTGAAAGAACTCCAGCTCTATTCAGTCTCATACCGCTTGCTCAGGGGTGACCTGTGCCTGACATATAAGGCCATGTCAAACCCAGATTTGATGAATATGCTTCACCTCAAAAAATCTAGATCCCTCAGAACCACAAGGCGGAGACTTAAACCTTGACACGGTTATTAATAGAACGTGCTGGAGGGACAAATTCATCACCCAGAGACTTCCTATGCTGTGGAACAAAATCCCGGTACATGTGAGGCAGAGCACCTCGCTGGCCTTGTTCAAGAGGAATCTTGACCAATGGATGGGAGATCGCAGATATACCCCAGGGATTACTTCAGTGTCACTGCTTGACAGAGGCACAGCAAAATAATAGGCATAGTTTTATTCAAACTAAAGGGGTGGCGAAAGCCACATAACTATGGGCTAGGCTTATAAATGCCCTTGGGCAGATAGCCTAGTATGAACCTATGAACCTAAAAACAAATAAATAGTAAGACTTAAAACTTTAAAAGATCCAATCACATTACAGCTTCAAAATACGTGATAAATCATTCATAAAACCATGGGCCATCAATGACCTAGGCTTAAGTAACACACACCCATTTAAACCTGGGTACTTATCTGCATTAAGTGTAATGATCCACTTCACTTCAGCACTTTCCATAATATTCTTAACATCACCGATCCTGACATTTAACTTCACCACTTCAAGGACATCAAACTTAAAAAAATATGGTTTGCATCATAATCAGATACATGCTTGGCTAAAGTGTTAGTCAATTTACACTTCCTTAATATCTCCGACATGTTCTAAAACCCTATCCTTTTAATAGCATTCGCAAGCAAAACAAGCATAATAAATCACATTCCTTGTGTTATAATCTGCATAAAACCTAAGATCAATTTTCATATCAATAGATTTAACATGAATACAAGTAATGCTAAAAATAAATTTGCAGGCTGAGCATGTATGGCAAGAAAATGTCCCATGTCTTTCAGTCAATACATGGGCTTTAAGTAGTATTCTTTTAACACAAGTGCCATTTTAAGGAATAATTATTCTTACAACAAAATCTTGGGGTAGATCCTACTACAATCATCGGCTATAAGTATTGGCCAGTATCTTCTAACAACTTTGCATACATTGCTAATATTGCTTGAGAAAGTAAGAGACAACCAGGAGTAATGTTCATTATAAGGATGTTAAACTGTCTCATTATGATCAGCAAAATAAGGGCGAGTAGTACGGCTCATTAAAGAGCAGACAGTCTGCAGTTTCAAGTATCTCAGCCTCAGAACAGCCCCTGTTGATAAAATCTTTGGCAGTTTGATCTAACTCTGCATATGCAGCACTGTCATCATCATGTAACCACATAGTTCTAAAAAAAACTCCTCTCAAAACATTTCTAGAAAAATGTTGGAAATGACTTATGTGAAAGAGTGTTAAGTTTACACAAGAAAAGAAAATAGTACATATCTTCAAAAAGATAGAGTAGTGGAAGGTCTTCCTCAGCAGAGGACTTATCTGGCCAGCCTTGAAGGATTGTTAGTGACTGTCAGATTCACAAAGCCTGCAGGAGGACAGTTCTGCAGCAAGGAAGCTCTGAAACTTCTTGTGCGTCAATTATCTTTTATATGGTGCCCTACTTAAGCTTCTAGCAGTTAGAGCTTTGAAAAGCTGGCTGGGTTTGCCATATGCTTGGCAAATACAAAAATAGCTTACACTGTTGCAACAGTGATACCTTAAAGTTTGCAGTAATTAATTACTGGATAACATCACGGTGATCTCTCTTCCTGCTAACCTAAACAGCACATTTAATTTTCCTAAATTTATATACTTTTGACTCTCTGAGGCAGAACTATTGCTATTTCTGTTACCCTAACCCTTGCCATACATAAGCTTATAGTTATTAATAGTCCCTCCCTATTGCTTTTGTCTTTTCCTCTTAATCTGTTAGACTGTTAATCTTGGATTGCCTCTGATGCGTTAGAAAATATATTTAAACTTTTCATATTCTTGATATACTTGCAATTTGGTACACAGGCACTCCATTCTGTATGTAACCTTACTCTAAGTACACTTCATTTTCCCCTGGGTACTGGTAGAAAAATAGAAGTTATGTTCTTACCATAACGTTCCATGTTAGTTGTCTTCTTCTCGCCTTCTTCTTGCTGGATGGGTTCGGAGCCGACCTCGGCTCCGACTCGGCCACTCTAAAAGCTCGAGAGTTGGTTCCACCGGCTCGAGGCTCCCCTTATATCCCACAATGCTAGGCGAGAGTTACCTCAGATCTCGTTTGTAAGCTAACCCAGCTTATATCAATAACAGTATAACTGTAAATAGAATCCACCTCTAACAGCAGGAAGAAAGGGTGACCTACATCCTGAAACAAGAAATATGCAAAATAGCATATGACTAAGAAAGAGGTGGTAGAAAGAGAGGTCACGATCACAACTCCTCTAGGTCTGTCCAGGCCAGGGAAGGAGGGTGGGCCAAGAAGAAGGCGAAGAAGACAACTAACATGGAGCGTTATGGTAAGAACATAACTTCTATATGTTAAGTTGTCTATCTCGCCTTCATTCTTGCTGGATGGGACCCGCGTCCCTAGCACCTTGTCCCGGGTGGCCTAACGGAACAGACTCCTGAGAACAGTGGAACCAAAATTAGCTCTATGCCTAGAAGCTAAATCCAACTTATAATGGGAAATAAAAGTGTGAGGAGTAGCCCAAGTAGCCGCTGCACAAATGGTGTCAATAGGCAGTCTGTCTTGGAAGGCTAGAGAAGTAGCCAAAGCTCTGGTGGAATGGGCTTTAGGTTTATTAGGCAGTTTTGGTGTCTAATCTCATAAACAAGGGTAATCAGAGATGTTAGCCATCTGGATAATGATACCTTTGAAACTGGAAGTCCCTTTCTGCTTTCCGCATAGGAGACAAACAGCTGATCAGATTTTCTGAATTGTTTCGTCCTGTCCAAGTAGTACCTTAATTGACGATGAACATCCAGGCAGTGTAATTTTTGTTCAGACCTATTTGAATACTCTGGGAAAAAGACAGGGAGGTCAATGCATTGGTTTAGATTTGATGTTGAAACCACCTTGGGCAAAAAGGACGGGTTAGTTCGTAAGGAAACTCTGTCCTTATGGAACAAGAGATAAGGAGAACGACAACTGAGTGCTTGAAGTTCTGAAATTCTTCTAGCTGATGTGATAGCCACCAGAAAGAGAGTTTTCCATGATAATAATTTCAAGGAACAAGAAGCTGCAGGTTCGAAAGGGGAAAGAATCAAAGAAGCAAGAACTAAATTTAGGTCCCAAGGAGAAGGAGGATTTCTTATAGGAGGTCTGAGAAGAAAAACTCCTTTCAAAAAGGCTTTGCAAAGTTTGTGGGACATTAGGGCAGATTCAGAAATGCCCACATGAAAATTAGAAATAGCTGCCAATTGAACCTTAAGAGTAGATGGAGATGAACCTGCATGGAAGAGTTCAGCTAGAAAATCAAGGACTAGTTGGATGGAAGCGGTGAAAGGATCTATGTCCTTTCCTCGTGCCCAGTATGAGAAGCGTTTCCACTTACTCAAATAAATCTTTCAGTGGAAGATTTATGGGAAGCTATCAATATATCTCTAACCGAGTGAGATAATTGAGGAAGCCTGGCTACGGTTGGAAGTGGAGGAACCAAGCAGTGAGGTTCAGAGAGGGGAGCGATGAAACTGACCCGATTGGTGGATCAAAAGATCTGGAACTAGGTCCAGACTCCACGGTCGCTCCAAGAGAAAACGATGTAGAAAGGGGAACCACACTTGTCGAGGCCAGTAAGGAGCAATGAGGATCAATGAGGCCTTCTGAGCGACAGCTTTCTGTATTACTTGAGAGATCAGAGGGAAAGGAGGAAATGCATACAGAAGTCCCCGGGGCCATACTTGGACTAGAGCGTCCCTGCTGGGTTGGCCTGGTAAAGGGAATAGAGTGAAGTATTCTCTGCACTTGCTGTTTTGGGGAGTAGCAAAAAGATCGCAGCAAGGCTGACCCCACTTGAGAAATATCTCTCTCACTACAGAGTCTTTCAGAGACCACTCGTGAGGCATGAGTATAGCTCTGCTCAACTTGTCCGCAATGTGATTGGACTTCCGGGATGTGCGTTTCTATCAGAAACGCTGAGAAGAAATCGCCCATTGCCACAGTCTGAGTGCTTCTCGACACAGGGGTATGATCTGGTTCCGCCTTGTTTGTTGATGTACCACACTACAGACATATTGTCTGTCTGGATTGCAATCGTTCCCAAGGGAAGAGAGTCTTGAAGGGCTTGCAACGCTAAAAGCACTGCTCTCATCTCCAGAACATTTATGTGCAAGTGGCATTCGTTTGGTTGCCATGTGCCCTGGACTGTCCTGCCCTGATAATGCCCCCCCCACCCGATCAGGGAGGCATCCATTGTCAGAGTAGCAACCGGAGGAGGTGGAACAAATGGTCTTCCCGACAGGAGCTGGGGGGAAGACATCCACCACATGAGATGCTTTTGCACGCCTGCGTGATCATAATGGTGTGAGACATTGGAAGTTCCTGGTATGACCATTGAGAAAAAGCATCCACTGAAGGATCCGCATGTGGTATCTGGCCAATGGGAGGAGAGGTATGGCGCTGCCATGATTCCCAACACCTTTAGAACTAACCTGGCTTTGGCTCTGTTGTTGTTGAGAAGAAGTGACACCAATTTGTGAATGTCTGATATCCTTTGGTTCGTTAGCGTTGCAGACATGTTTATAGTATCTAAATTTGCGCCTATATAGGTAATAGTACGACAAGGCGACAAAACAGACTTTTCGCAATTTATTGAAATACCCAGTTTTTGACAAACGCGAAAAGTATAATCTCTGGCCATCAGAAGGAGATGCTTGGTGGGAGCTGTGAGAAGCCAGTCGTCCAAATATGGAAACACCTGGAATCCTTGTCGTCTCAGGTGAGAAGCTACCACTGCCATGCATTTGGTAAACACCTGGGGGGCAGTGGTGAGACCAAAGGGCAGGGCCCTGAACTGAAAATGACTGGTTCCCAGCCTGAAGCGGAGGAATCTTCTGGAGCGTCTGTTCATTTTTATGTGATAGTACGCATCCCGAAGGTCTATAGAGCACATCCAGTT
Organism: Protopterus annectens; assembly: GCF_019279795.1. Lineage (NCBI taxonomy): Eukaryota > Metazoa > Chordata > Ceratodontiformes > Protopteridae > Protopterus > Protopterus annectens. The sequence goes on along the minus strand of NC_056741.1, from coordinate 544,264,831 downwards.
TCCTTTGCCCAGAAGGGGAAGAATGGATTGCAGTGTGACCATCCGAAATCTTGTTTTCTTGACTGATTTGTTCAAGACACTGAGATCCAAAATCGGTCTCCAGTCCCCTGTTTTCTTTGGAACTAAAAAAACCTTGAGTAGATTCGGATCCTTGTTGGTCTGCTGGCACTAACTGAATTGCTCTTTTGTTAGCAGTTTTGAAATTTCCAAAGCTGCTATATCCCTTTGAGCACGTGGTAAATCTGGAAGGGTTTTTTTTCACTGATTTGCAAATCGAAGAAAGGGATAGAATAGCCTTCGAAATGAGGGCCTGTACCCATTTGTCTTGAGTCAGGGATAGCCAGGCTTCTGGGTACAGTGACAATCTCCCCCCGACTGCCTCCGAAGATGGGCAGTCGGGCAACACCTCAGGGATGCTGAAAAGGCTTGTCAGGAAAGGCTTCCCGATTGCCTTGGTTCTGCGGACCCCCCCTGCCCCTAGGGCGACGTCTAGCATTGTTATTCCCAGCTCTGCCTTTGGTAGGAAACGACTCTGTCGTCAGGCGAAGTCCCTTGAGATTGTTTACGGAACCACATCTTCCCACCCTTCTGGGCTTTGGGGTAAGGCCTAGAAGGAGTCGACAAACGGACTCCGACGGCAGAAAGGGTCTTGCCATCAGTCTCGCACCTAGTCAGGGTTTCTTTCACTTGAGGATCAAAGAGAGATGATCCATCAAAGGGGAGTTCGTGAAAGACGTCTTGAAAGGTTCCAAAGTTGCATAGCCGCATCCAGGCGTGCCTACGTAAGGCTACCCCTGTCCCTGCGGCTCTGCTCGCTCCATCGGCCGCCTAAGAGAGGGCATGGAGGAGTTGGATATGGAATTAGGGTAGCCAGCTGCGTGTTCATTTTCTCTTGGAAACCCGCAGCTGTAGGGTCCTTGACATTTCACTCGCTTCCTTGATCAAGTCTCTTTGAAGACGAGTGAAATGGCACAGGTAATTCAGCGACGCATGGTAAATGTCGCTGAGGAGAACATCCGCTTCCGCACCTATCCATGGACCTAGATTCCTTGTTAGGTGGATGGACAGGCACTGAAGGATCAGCCAGTTCCTTCTTTGTGGCGGCAGCTACCACCATAGCATCCACAGAAACTCCTTTTGATAAAAATTGCTTGTCTGATGGAGCTGTGATGAATTTGGAGGGTCTCCTGGGAGTGGGGTCCACTGAATCAGGAGCCGTCCATGCCTTCTTAGCAACCACCTGCATGAGGGGGGGGAGGGGGGGGGGACACCCAGGAGGTGGAAGGACGAGAGCCAAACGCCTCAAGATACACAGATTCGTCCTCCGAAGGGTTGAGGGCTGGCCAACATCCCCACTGTTCCAGGATCTCCAGAATGTCTGCAAATGAGACATCTCCAGAAGGGGAGCGGGGAACCCTCAGAATCATCCAGATCTGTGTCGGCGTGATAGACTCAGGTGAGTCAATGTGCTTCCTCTTGCACTTCCTCTTCCGAGGAGGCTCTTCTGCCAAACCAGGAGAGGCCTCGGAAGAGGATGAAATCCCCAAAGGGGCTCCTGAGGAGCTGGCTCTCTGCGGTCCGGGATGAGGGAGTGAGTCGACTTACCCTGAGGCAGCATAGAAGGAGGGGCTGACGGAGCCGACTGTGGAGTAGAGCCAGGCTCTAACACACTCCGCATGACCTCGAATGCACCCCTGTCAGGCAGAGCCAGAGGTTCCCGCTCCGAGGAGCTAAGGACCCCCCTCGGCACCGACAGTGATGGCTCCGAGGTCGATGTCGGAGCCGAACTCACCAGCGCCGAAGCACCGAGAGGGAGAGGGGGGTCGGACAAGGGTCCGATGCCACTCACCCCTCGAGCCGACGAGGAGGTCCGGCCGAGATTCCTCCAAGGAAGAAACGGAGCCGCAGCGGGCGAAGACAATTGTCTCGGCTCCGAAGTGACCACAGTCTCGGTTCCGACACGACCCGGCTCCGAACTCAAGAGAGTCGAAGGAGGAAAGAGTTGATGGACGGGGCGGCACCGACTGATGAGTCGGGCTCTGAAGCATCTGGGCTAGTGCCTCGGACTTAAGTAGTCGACTCACCACCCTCTGAAGGTCATGATCGGAAAGCCTCGATGACCTAGAGGAATGAGACCTTTGGCTCCGTTCAGACAGCAGGGGAGATCCTGGAGCCGAATGAACGGAGCCAAGAGAAGGTGACCTAGACCTCTTTCTGGTTGTCGGCTCAAGATCTTGTCGGAGCCGACACGGGTACCTCGATAACCTCGGCTCCGCCGGGCGAGGAAGCCACAGAAACTGTGGACTGAGTCTTATCGGCTCCAGCCGGAGCCGATAAAGGCAAAGGTTGAACAACCTGAGGTCTCGGCTCAGGAGCCGGAGCCGAAGACCTCGATGCCTTAGAGGGCTTCCTGTTGAAACTGACAGGGAATCCTCTGGCTTCAACAAGCCTCTCAGAATCAATTTATTTTTCTCTCCTGCAGGACCCTGGGGCTGAAGCCATGGCACACAGCACAGGAGTCCTGCAGGTGCAAAGGCCCCAGACAATAGACACAAGAAGTGTGAGCGTCTGTCAGAGACATTTTCTGACAGCACGCATCACACTTCTTGAATCAGAGACCTTTGCTTCTTTGACATTTCCCTAACTGACAGGTGTACACCAACACACACCCCAACACACAACTATACCCCGTCAGTAAAAAATAGTAATACTAAAACCAATAACAATTTTAGTAAAAATACTAATAATTAAGTACAAAAATTAAAGTAAGCTACACAAACACTCCTAGGGAAGGGAAGGCCAAGGCCCAAGGGAAGAACCAACGGTTCTTTTAGTAAGAAAAAAGGAAAAATTAGGGTCGGGGATAAGGATCTATGTTCTACACTAATTTAGGAAGAATTAAAGTTAAAAGGGGAAAAAAAGAGTAACTTTTTGAAGAAAAAGCTAACACTCACCAGGAACCGGTAGAAGCAACCAACCTCGAAGCTGTAGCGGCAAACGAGATCTGGGGTAACTCTCGCCTAGCATTGTGGGATATAAGGGGAGCCTCGAGCCGGTGGAACCAACTCTCGAGCTTTTAGAGTGGCCGAGTCGGAGCCGAGGTCGGCTCCGAACCCATCCAGCAAGAATGAAGGCGAGATAGACAACTTAACATTGGTTCTTTACAGATTAGTCCATTAACCCTGTCAACAAATATGAAAATAAAGCAGATTACTTGTTTTGTCTGTATGATAATGAATACTCCATATTGCAGCCTCATATCCCTCACAATCAACTAACCGTTTCCTGATTTCTATACTCACATGATTTTCTTGATCTAAGCAGCTCCTTTTCTTCACTGATGCTGAAGAATCAATTAGATGCTCTTTCTTGGCTTTCTTGTACTGATTTCTTTTGGTCTTCACAGAATCATAAAAAGAAAGCATCAGGTATGATTTAAAAATAAATAATGTTGTTATGTATGTATGTGTACATACAGTAATTTTCTGTCTACCAACTACAACTTCTAGTACAGACAATGGACTATTCATTTATGTCTGGTTAATACCTTTAATACATATTCACCCCACCAACAATGAAGCTGCAAATTCCAATGATAAGACATAACCAAGGAAGAGGAACAGAAATGCTAGATTACAATAACAACTCCTGCTGGGTGGTACTTTAACCCCACCCTTTTGGGAATTCAGATTCCTGTAGATGTCTCTGCAGCTACTAGGTCCAGAAACTTGTAAAAGAAAGTACAGTTCTGTAAGTTGTACTTACCATAACAGCTGATGTTCGAATTCCTCACTGCTGCAGTAGCCTTTTGGCTATATGGGTTCTATCCTTCCTAGGATACAACTGGCCAGCTCCAGAAAGTTCTGGCTCCCTCCAACACCTTCATTGTGACTGCTGATTGAACAGCCCAGAGGAGGAAAATCAGCAGAGTGAGAAGATTTCAGGACTTTCTTGACCATACAGAGAGAAGAGCTTACTCATCCTGAATCTCTAAAAGACATGAACAGTAAATAAACTATTTTACACTGCAACATCTATATACAGAAGTAGGGGTGGTGAGTAGGTTGGTGTGTCTATTGCAGTGAGGAATTCAATATCTACTGTTATATTAAGTGCAACTTACACAGCTGTACTATGTTCAGCATTCTCACTGCTGCAGTAGCCTTTTTTCTCTATATGGGTTGATTAGCAAAGCATATCCAACCTGGGAGGAAGATAAGTATCCAGGAGCCTCTGAAGAATGTTCAACAAAAAGCCCATCCTGGACCTGGAAAAGGAATCCAGTTTGTAATGCTTCATAAAAGTATGCACAGAGAACCAAGTTGTTACTTCAAGAATGTTTCTAGAGTATACCCCTTTCCAATATACCACCATAGATGCCAAGGATCTAGAAGAATCTGCATTATAGTGCCTGGAACTGATTTACCATGGTGGATATAACAAAAGGCAATAAATAAGGACAACCACCCTGAAATAGTCTGTTTTAACATGGGTTAACATGTCTTAGTCCCACTGATCTGTTTTTCTAAAAAACTTTGTTCTGGCAATATATTACCTGAGCTGCCTACAGATGTGCAGATTATGTAAAATCCTTTCTCCTTGGTTCTGAGCGTCTGGATAGGACACAGAGATTGAATGCCTGATTCAAAGTAAACTCTGAAACAATTTTGGGCATTCATAAGGGATTTGCAATGAGATCATATCCCTATGGAAGACCAAAAAGGATTCATCTACCACGAGAGCTTGCAACTTAAGATACTCTTCTTGCAGATGTTAGAACAATATGAAGAGTTTTTAAGCAACGAACCTTAAATTAGCCTGATGAGCTGGTTCAAAGGGATACATAGTTAACTTTTCCAGCACAAAGTTAAGACCGGAAGAAAGAACAATTTGATTTCTAGGAGGCCTAATATGTAAAATCCCCTTAAGAAACTGTTTTACCAAAAACAGAAAAGGGGATCCATGGGAAGACATGCTGAAATGGCAACAAGGTGTACCATGAAAGAGTAGCAAAACAGACCAGGGGAAAGTAACTCCCTGAAATATTTAAGAACCAGTGGCACATAAACATTGACAGAGGTTCTGGTTATTGGCTAGGCAACAAACGGAAAATCTTTTCCATTTGCCAATATAAGATTTCTTAGTAGCAGGTTTTCTTGCCTCCATTAGTACCTGCTGCACATTCTCATGAAAAGGTATAAAAACTGAATCATCCAGGCAATTAGTTGAAGTTGTTTGAGACTGGGGTGTATCAAACTCATTCTGTCTTGTGTGAGTAGGTCCAGCCTTTAAGGAAGCTTGTGGCAATGGCTCTTAGCCAATTCAATAAGAAGGGAAAACAAATGTTGCCTGGCCCAAAATGAAGTCACCACAGTAATTTTTTTTAGAGTCCTTCTGAATCACCCTGGCTATCAGTGGAAAGGGTGGAAATGCAAAACGGAACATTCCCCGATCATAAGAATGAAAATACATCTGTTTTTCAGGCTTGCAGGCAAAGAGCCCTGGAACAAAACTTCTTTAGTTGTGTTTTTAAAGGAGGCAAACAGATTTATTTCAGGTGTTCCCCATAACTGGTTCAACTCCTGAATGAATTTTTCTCATAAGTCACATGGCAAGGGGTATCATGAGAATTATGGAGGTCATGAACCTAGAATCATGAAATATTCTCTTGGAGAAGTCTGAGACTGACTGAAAAGCTCAGGAAAGTCTCCAGATAAAAATCTACCTTTTTTGTAAGAAAAGCCTTTCGCCGAAAAACGTCTATAAGGCAGCCCTGAAAGACAACCCTGTGTGATAGAGTCAAGGGTTTTCATACATTTATCTGGAATCCCAGATTGGAAAGAAGAAATGAAACCTATGTTAAGGACTTTTGATATCTGGGAAAAGACTCTGCAAAGATACACAGGTTGTCTAAAATCAGGAATGACATTCAGTTTGCAAAGTACAGTTGTGGAAGTTGCACTTACCTGTTGCAGTAAATGTTTGAATTCCTCACTGTTGCAGTTTGCAGTAGCCCTTAGACTATATGGGTTGTATCCAGCCTAGGAAACAACAGACGGCAGTTTCAAAAAGCTCTGGCTCCCTGCATTCCTTCACTTTGACTCTTTTCCACTGCAGGAGGGAAATTAGCAGAGTGAAGCAACTTTCTTGACCATGCAATGAGAGAAGAGCCTAGCAATCCTGAAATAACCAACTAATAGTAAAAATAAAACAAAAAGTAGAAACAAACACAACCCTTCTTTATTTCCATTTACAATTATATATTAGAGTAGGGGAGATAGAGGGTGGGTGTGGCTATTTCAGCAGTGAAGAATTCAAACATTTACTGTTATGGGTACGTGCAATTGACCCAACTGTACTCTGTTCATCATTCCCATTGCTGCAGTAGCCCCTAGGCTATATGCAGTAATTATCAAAGCCTATCCATCCTGGGAGGAGGTTGGAAATGGATCCAGGAGCACCAGGGAATGCTCCATGCATAATCTGATCCCGACCTTGAAAAGAAATCCAGTTTGTAATGCTTTGCAAAAGCATGCACAAAGGACCATGTAGTTACGTCTAGAATGCTTCTGAGTCCACCCCTTTTCAGTATGCCATTGAAGAAGGCAAGGCTTTAGTGGAATGTACCTTGATATTGCATGGAATGAATTTACTATGATGGGAATAACAAAAAAGATTAGCTGAGGACAACTACCTGGAAATAAGAAGTTATGTACCTACCATAACGTTCCATGTTAGTTGTCTTCTCTCGCCTTCTTTCTTGCTTGATGGGTTCGGAGCCGATCCCTCGGCTCCGACTCGGCACTTGCTTTAGCTCGAGAACTCCTTTTACCAGCTCGAGGCAGCCCCATATCCCATGATGCAAGGCAGGAAGTACCCAGATCTCGTTTGTTGACAAAAGGGCAATAACACCAAGCATAAACAATACTTCCCAAAGGAAAAAGAAACTTACAAATGGAAAAAGGACCAGGTCTGAATGGTCTTTAGCATTATAGTTTCTTATACAAGGTCTGTCCAGGCCAGGGGGAAGGAGGGAGGGTCGCAAGAAAGAAGGCGAGAGAAGACAACTAACATGGAACGTTATGGTAGGTACATAACTTCTTAATGTTAAGTTGTCAATCTCGCCTTCATTCTTGCTTGATGGGACCGCGTCCCTAGCACCTCTATCCTGGGTGGCTCAATGGAACAAACTCTTGAGGACTGTAGAGCCAAAACTGGCTCTGTCCCTGGAGGCCAAGTCCAATTTGTAATGGGAAACAAAAGTGTGAGGAGTGGCCCAAGTGGCGCTGCACAAATAGTGTCTAAAGGCAGTCTAGCTTGAAAAGCTGTAGAAGTAGCTAAACTCCTAGTTGAATGTGCTTTAGGTTTTGAGCACAGCTGTTTTCCCCTGATCGTATAAATTTCAGTGATGACCGAAGAAAGCCATCTGGACAAAGTCACTTTAGAAACAGGAAGGCCTTTTTATTATCCATAGGAAACAAAAAGTTGATCAGATTTTCTAAATTTTTTTGTTCTGTCCAAATAATATCTAAGCTGACGGTGGACGTCAAGATAATGTAGCTTTTGTTCAGCTCTATCTGAATAGTTAGGAAAAAATACAGGGAGATCAATAGATTGATTCAGATTGTTTTTCGAAGCGACCTTAGGTAAAAAGGATGGATTAGTTCTCAAAGATACTCTGTCTTTGTGAAAAATCAAATAGGGGGGTCGAACCGAAAGAGCATGAAGTTCAGACACCCTCCTGGCAGATGTAATAGCCACTAGGAATAAAGTTTTCCAAGAAAGATATTTCAGGGAACAAGAAACAGCTGGCTCGAAGGGGGGAAGAATCAAGGATGTCAGCACTAAATTTAAATCCCACTGAGGAGGAGGATTCCTGATTGGAGGCTTTAGTAGGAAAATTCCTTTCAAAAAGGCCCTGCAGAGCCTATGGGACATGATATTATGATCTGCTATCCCGACATGAAAATTAGAAATAGCAGCCAAATGAACTCTGACTGTGGAAGAAGAGGAGCCTGCATGGAAAATCTCTGCTAAGAAGTCCAGAACTGCCTGAACAGGGGCAGTAAAAGGATCAATATTTTGGGCCTTAGCCCAATAAGAGAAACGTTTCCATTTGCTTGTGTAAATCCTCCTGGTAGAGGATTTTAGTGAAGCTACTATGATATCTCTAACTGGGTTAGAGATCAAAGGAAGCCTGGCTAAGGAAGGAAGTGGAGCAACCATGCTGTGAGGTTGAGAGAAGGGATTGACCGGTGCAGCTGACCGGATTGGTGAATCAGTAGATCTGGCACTGGGTCCAGATGCCACGGCTGCACCAAAAGGTGATGATGGAGGAACGGGAACCAAACTTGTCGAGGCCAGTAAGGGCAATGAGAATCAATTTGGCTCTCAAAACGGTAGCTTTCTGGATCACCTGAGGGATCAGAGCAAAAGGAGGGAAGGCATAAAGAAGTCCCTGGGGCCAATCCTGGGTCAGAGCGTCTCTGGGGGGATGGCCTGGTAGAGGGAAGAGGCTGAAGAAGTCTGGACATTTGCTGTTTTGGGGAGTAGCAAAAGATCGCAACATGGACGACCCCATTCCAGAAAAATCTCTTCCGCTATGGATTGCTTGAGAGACCACTCGTGAGGCATGAGAATAGCTCTGCTCAATCTGTCCGCTATAATGTTGGTTTTCCCAGGATATGCGTTGCTACCAGAAACCGATGAGAGGAGATCGCCCATTGCCATAGTCTGAGCGCTTCGACACAAGGGGTAGGACTTGGTTCCGCCCTGTTTGTTGATATACCAAACTACAGACATGTTGTCTGTGTGGACTGCAATTGTCCCTACGGGAAGAAAGTCGTTGAGGGCTTGCAACGTTAAAAGCACTGCTCTCATCTCCAGGACATTTATGTGCAGATGGTACTCGAGCGGTTGCCACCTCCCATGCACCATCCTGCCCTGATAATGACCCCACCCGATCAGGGAGGCATCCGTGGTGACAGTGGCTATCGGGGACGGAGGTACAAAGCACCTGCCTTGGTGAACCTGAGGCGATGTGATCCACCAAGCAAGATGCTCTTTGCATGTCTGTGTCACCAGAATCTGGTGACGCATTGGAAGTTGCTGGTATGACCACTGTGTGAACAGCATCCACTGAAGAAGGCGCATGTAGAATCGAGCCAGGGGAAGAAGAGTAATGGCCGCAGCCATGAGACCTAATACCTTTAGAACCATTCTGGCCTGTATTTTCTTGCTGGCCAGAATGATCCTGACATGAGTCTGAATGTCTGAAACTCTTTGTTCTGTAAGGGTAGCTGACATCCGAACAGTGTTTAAGTTTGCGCCTATGAAGGTAATAGACTGGCAGGGCGATAAGGATGACTTTTCGTAGTTGACTGAGATGCCCAAATGAGAACAAAGGTCTAGTGTGTAATCCCTGGCTTGTATAAGCTGATGCCTGGTGGTGGCTGACAGGAGCCAGTCGTCGAGATACGGAAACACCTGGAATCCTTGGCGTCTCAGGTGAGCCGTGACCACTGCCATGCATTTGGTGAACACTCTGGGGCTGTAGTGAGACCAAAGGGCAGGGCTCTGAACTGGAAATGACTGGACCCCAGCCGAAAGCGGAGAAATCTCCTGGAGCGTCTGTGAATTTTGATGTGATAGTACGCATCCTGAAGATCTATTGAGCACATCCAGTTGTCCTTCTGTAAGAAGGGCAGAATTGACTGAAGAGTGACCATTCGAATCTTGTCTTCCTGACAGACTTGTTGAGTCTGCTGAGATCCAATATTGGTCTCCAGTCTCCCGTCTTTTGGGGACCAAAAGAACCTTGAGTAGATTCCGGGCTCTGAATGGTCTATTGTAACTGGCTGAATGGCTCTTTTTTGCAGTAGTTTTGCGATTTCTAACTCTGCAATGTCCCTTAGACCGGGTGGTACATCTGGAAGGGAACTTGAGGGAAAGGGACTTTCCTCGAAAGGAATTATGTAACCCTTGGATATGATCGACTGTACCCATCTGTCTTGAGTGAGGGAATGCCAGGCTTCTGGGTACAGTGATAGTCTTCCCCCGACTGCCTCCAAGGAGGGACAGCCGGGCAACACCTCAGGGATGCTGAAAGGACTGCTCAGGAAGAGACTCCCTGTTGCCCTGGTTCTTAGGACCCCCTCTGCCTCTAGAGCGGCGTCTGTTGTTGTTACCCCCTCTGCCTCTAGGGGTAAACTGACCACGTGAATCCGGCGTGACTCCTTGGGATTTACGGAACCACATCTTCCCACCCTTCTGTCCTTTGGGATAAGGCCTAGAAGGGGTGGAAAAACGGACTCCAACAGCAGAAAGAGTCTTGCCGTCCTGCTCACACCTGGTCAGGGTTTCCTTCACTTGAGGGCCAAACAAAGCTGACCCATCAAAGGGAGAATTTGTGAAGGACGCCTTAAAGGGATCCGCAAAATCACATAGCCGCATCCAGGCTTGGCGTCTAAGAGCCACACCTGTGCCTGCGGCTCTACTCGCTCCATCAGCAGCATAAGATATTAGCCGCATGGAGGAGTTAGCAATGGAATTGAGGGTTCCTAGCTGCGAAGCAATCTTTTCTTGGGCCCCTGCAGCTGTAGGATCCTGAACTACTTCTCCCAGCTCCTTCAGGATATCTCTGGAGTCTGGTGAAGTGACAAAGATAATTCAGCGACGCATAGCAAAGGTCGCTGAGGAAAACATCCGCTTGCTACCTATCCATGGTTCTAGAATCCTTATTAGGAGGATGGACGGGCACGGAGGGATCAGCAAGTTCCTTTTGGTGGCCGCAGCCACCACCATGGCATCAGCGGGACACCCTTGGTAAGGAATTGTTTGTCACTAGGGGCAGTTATAAATTTAGAAGGCCTCCTAGGGACTGGCTCTACAGAGTCAGGAGCTGTCCACGCCTTCGTGCTATAACCTGCATAAGGGGTCGAAGGCGGAGACACCCAGGAGGTGGAGGGCCGAGATCCAAACGCCTCTAGGTATACTGACTCATCCTCAGAGGGATTGTTGGTGGGCCAGTTTCCCCTCTGTTTCAGAAGTTCTAGGATGTCTGAGAAGGAGACATCCTCAGGGGGGAATATAGGGGATCCCTCTGACTCATCAAAGTCAGTATCCAAGTGACAGACTCAGGGGAGTCTACATGCTTCCTCTTACAAGTCCTCTTCCTAGGAGGATCTCCCGAAACATCAGGAGAATCCTCGGAAGAGGGGGAAATTCCCAATGGGGAAACCTGAGGCGGAGGATCTCTGGGTCCTGTAGCAAGAGAAGTGGCAGAGATGTCAACAGGTACAATAGAGGGAGGAGCTACGGGAAGAGACTGCTGACTGATACCAGTGGCCAGTACACTCTTCATCACCTCGAATGCTGCCCTCCCAGGCAGGTCCGAGAGACCCCGCTCCGAAGAGCTAGGAACTCCAGGAGCCACCGAAAGAGAAGTGTCCGAGGCAGATGTCGGAGCCGAGCTCACCAAGGCCGAGGCTCCAAGGGGAAGAGCGGGTTCGGACAAGGGTCCGATGCCACTCACCCCTCGGAGGAGACCATGGAAGCCCGACCACCGAATCCCTCTAAGGAAGAGGAGATAAGAGTAGGGGCTGAAGGAACAGAAGGGGGTATCCGTCCTCCAGCCGTAGCAGTAACCATGCCCGAAGACTCCAACTCCAAGCTCTGGGGTAGAGTTGAAGGAGGAACTGTAACGGGGTGTGGACCAACAGTCGCCTGCTGAGACGGACTGTGCAGCATTTGGGCCAGTACCTGTGACTTGAGCAATCTACTGACCACTCTCTCTAGGTCATGGTCTGACAACCTGGATGACCTTGAAGATCGGCTCCGATGGCTCCCCTCCGATAGAAGAGGCGAGGCCGGCGCCGCAAGTATCGGCTCCAAGGAAGGAGACCTCGACCTCTTCCTGGAATGGGTCATCGGAGCCGATATTACTGATCCTGTCGGCACCGATTTCGGAGCCGCAGAACGCTGATGTATCGGCTCCAGCGGAGCCGATACACCCACCAAAGTAACGGTCTCGGAGCCGAGCCGAGCCGACACCGATGCCTGTGCCACATGGGTGTCGGAGCCGATCGAGCCGACACCGATGCCGTGCCACATGGGTGTCGGAGCCGGTCGGAACCGACACCACAGTGGTCAAAGCAGATTCGGCACCGATAGCCATCGGCCGAAAGCTTAGTGGATCCAGAATCGCTCCAGCCGAGCCGATCTCGACTCTACGAGTCGGAGCCGAGGCCACAGGCTTAGAAACAGAAGCCTGGGTCTTGGCAGATTTAGTTGATTTTGTGGGCCGACTTAGCCGGAGAGCCCTCCGGCTTAAGAAGACCCTGAGAATCAACTTATTCTCTCCTGCAGGACTCTCTGGCTGAAGGAGTGACAAATAGCACAGGAGTCCTGCAGGTGAAGAGGGCCTAAACAGTACAGGCAAGAAGTGTGACCGTCTGTCAGAGACATCTTCTGACAGCACGAGTCACACTTCTTAAAACCTGAAACCCTCTCTTTAGACATGGTGCTTAACAAAACACACACACACCAGTCCAATTAAATTAAACTAATACCAAAAAGGTATTTAGTAAAAACTACCAACACACACACCCTAACAGGGGGATGGGATAGGAAATTAACTGACTAAAAAAATTAAAAGAGACAGGGATTTCTGTCAGAAAAAGTTAAATTTAAAGTTAAACTATCAAAACAAGTAGTTTTTAACTAAAAAGGGGCTTAAAAGTCACAAATGTGAATTACTTACCAGGAGCTGGTAAAGAGAAGACCTCCCAAGCGAAGCGGCAAACGAGATCTGGGTACTTCCTGCCTTGCATCATGGGATATGGGGCTGCCTCGAGCTGGTAAAAGGAGTTCTCGAGCTAAAGCAAGTGCCGACTCGGAGCCGAGGGATCGGCTCCGAACCCATCAAGCAAGAATGAAGGCGAGATTGACAACTTAACATCTGTCCATTCAGACACAGGGTGCCCATTTTACCTCTTGATAAGAAATACATAGCTGATCGGCTTTTCTGTCAAGAAAATACCTGAGCTCCCTATGCACATCAAAAGTTTGCAGAAATCTGTTCTCCGTGAGTTTTAGGTTCTGGGTAGAAAACTAGGAAACAGATGGCTTGATTCAAAGTAAACTCTGAAGCCACTGTGGGCATAAATGAGGGGTTTGTTCTTAAAGATAACCTATCCCTATAGAAAATCATGTAGGGTTCACCCACCATGAGAGTTTGCAACTCAGATACTCTTCTTGCAGATGTCGGAGCAATGAGAAGCACAGTTTTCCAAGTCAAGAACCTTAAATGAGCTTCATGGGCAGCTTCAAAAGGTGACATAGTCAATTTCTCCAGCACACATGGTTGAGATCACAAGGAGGAATAACCTGTTTACAAGAAGGTCGCAGGTGTAAAGCTTCTTTCAGAAACTGATTTTACAACAAACAAGAGGAAAGTGTAGGATTCATGGACAGGCATGCTGAAATGGCTGTAAGATGAACCTTTATAAAGGATTAAGTGAGACCAGAGGAAAGTAACTCATACAAATATTTGAGCAACAGTGGTACAAAATCTGTGATGGACTCCTTTTATTGGCTAGACACCAACTAAAAAATCTCTTCCATTTACCAACATAGAATTTTCTAGTAGCAGGCTTTCCTGCCTCCTTTTTGTGCCTGCTGCATGCCTCACAAAATATGTCAAATGTATTAAAAGTTAATCATCTAGGCAGTCAGTTGAAGTTGATTTGTATTGGGGTTTATCAAATTTCCCCTCCAGTCTGTGAAAAAGCTTGTAGTAATTACCCTTGGCCAGTTCCATAAAAAGGGAGAACTGATGTTGTTTGGTCCAAAAGGGGGTCTCCACAATGATCTTTGGGGAGTGCTTCTTAATCTTCAGAATTACTCTGGATATTAGTAGAAAGTGTGGAAAGGCATACAGGAACATTCCAACCACAGGTAAGAAAAAGATTATGTTTTCCAGGCTTGTATGGAAGGAGTCTTGGAGCAGAATTTGTTCAGTTGTCTGTTGTAAAACTAACATACAAATTTACTTTGTGTTCTCCACAACTGGATCAATTCCTGAAAGCCCTCCTCATTTAATTTCCCTTCATGAGGGTATGTCCTGGTTCTGCTCAGCTTGTTTGCCACTATATTTTGCCCTGGCGGAATGTAAATGTAAGATGCGTGGAGGGTTAAGAAGTGTTGAGGAGTCACCTCTCAAGCCATCTTAGCCAGTCTGCACAGACAGTATGATCTGGTGCCTCCTTGCTTGTTTATGTAACACATCACTATGGTGTTGTCTGTAAACACATGAAAAGTCCAGGGGACCATACATAATTAAGAAATTTTAAGGCAGGGAACACAGCCTACATCTCTTTGACACTGAAGTGCTTTGGTCAATCTAAGAAGTTCCACAGGCCTTGTGCCTTTACCCCACAGAAACTGTCCCCTAAGCAAAATCTGAGGTGTCTGTAGTTACAGACTGGCTTGAAGGTAGATGAGAAAAGGGAACACCTGAAGTTCTTTTTTTAACAAAGCCTAAAACTGGAATCCAAAATTCCAGAGAATGTAAATGTTGAGTCCACGTTTTTAGAAACTACTTAATCTTTCATATGTGCAATCTGGCAAGTAGAATAATTGAGAATTATAGAAGCTGTGAACCCCAGGATCCTGAGATACTCTCTGTCTGATGTCTGAGTCTGATTTGGGAAGCTTAGTAAAGTTTCCAAATGAAAATCCACCTTCTCCTGTGTCACAAAAGCCTTTTCCTAAGATGCATATAAGACATCCCAGAAAGACAAGTCAAGGAAGACTACTGAACATTTATGTGGAATCCCAGATTGGTCAGAAGACAAGAAAGCCATTATAATGACCTTGACATCTGGAAAAGAGTCTGCAAAGATGAGTAAGCCATCTAAATATGGAAATATGTGAATGACATTCAGTCTGCAATACATTAAGACTGCAGCTAGACAGTTTGTAAACATCACTGGAACTGTAGATGATCCAAAGGATAATGCAAAAAACTGGTAATGCAACCCAGGTGCGAAATCTGAGAAATTTTGTGAAACATTTGTCTGTAGGAATGTGATGCTATGCACCTTTTAGGTCCAATGTTATCATATACCTTCCTTAGGGAATGAGAAGTAACAAAATGTGAAGGGTCAGCATCTTGAATTTTGAAACTTACACATACAGATTTAGGAAGGAAAGATCCAGACATGGTCTC
This sequence comes from Protopterus annectens, assembly GCF_019279795.1. NCBI lineage: Eukaryota > Metazoa > Chordata > Ceratodontiformes > Protopteridae > Protopterus > Protopterus annectens. Next base: position 544,249,602 of record NC_056741.1, on the reverse strand, counting down.
CAAGAAGTCTCTTTCCTTGGAACCAGAAAAATTGTAGATTAGAAGCCTTTATCCCTTTGATTTACTGACATTAGTTCTATAACTCCTAAGGTAAGTGTTGAAGAACCTGAAGAAAAAAATCTGGTTTGAATGGATGAGTGGAACTCCCCTGAAAGAAGGTACTTGTATCTAGTGCCAACTGCATTCCTCCTGAACCAGTTTTAAAACCTAAGAGTCTGAAATAATCTGTTGCCAAAGAGGAATGTGTACAGCTAGTTGTGGGACAGATTTTGAGAGATAGGGGCAGGTGGGATTGGGGAAAGAATGCTGGTATCGCCATTCTAAAGTATTAGACTAGCCCCTTTTTGGAAATGATCCCAGTTTCATGTTGTTCCCCTCCTGCCATCTGTTTTTGGTTATCTGGTTTTAAAAGGTAAGGGTTGCTCGTTTTGCTTCTTAGACAGAAAAGAGGATCTGGGATATTTGTAAAGGAGGACGTGAAAAATCTTGAAAACTCCCTGCATTCATTTCCTTGTCTCAACAAATTGTTTGAGGACCTGATTAGCAGAAGGGCCAAACAAAACCTCCTTATATAAAGCCGAATTTAATAACGACCAACAGCAATGCACAAGTTATTTGACAAACCAAGCAAAACAGGAATGCAGGATAAAATTTATTCCGGTACCTCGGCCCCAACAGCCTTCAAAGGAATAACATAGAAACTTCCAAATGCAGTATATATACTAATACTGCCAATTAGACATAATTACATATAATTGAAAATGATTAATTAAGACAACATCCAGATTTAAAGAGACAATACACAATTCATACTGTTTCTAATAACTCTATGACAATAAATACCTATCAAAATGACTTAGAATATTAATTAAACATTTAAATTAACTTCTAAGTTTAGCCCTCGAGGTTTTAATGTTCCATATTTTAAGATAAATCTACTTTCCAAATTCAATAGACTTTTTAAATAATTACCTCCAAAAGAAGCATTAGGTTTTGCTAAAGCACTAAAAAATAATGAATCTGCAGACCCTTTGTGTGTATTCTGAAAATGTTCAAATATAGGACTGCTCATTCTAGCGTTACGTACATCCCCCATATGTTCTAATATACGACTTTTGAGTTGTTGCTTAGTCTGACCTATATAATATTTTGGTACTAAACAGTCACAACCAATGATGTAAACTACACCACAAGAGCAGCAATTAAATTTGTGTTCAGCAAAATATTTAACCCCATTTATAGCACTGCCTGAAAGGTTCTTTACCCTCCTACATATTTTACATTTGCCACATTGAAACATGCCAACTTGTTGTTCCGAATATGACATATTTTTATCATTCCCAAACTGTCTAAATTTCAATATTTCTTTTAAATTACAATATCTGCCATATGAAAAAGAAACATGTTTTGGAAAGAGATGCCCAATATCTTCATTACTACAAACTAGAGGCCACAAGAAATTAACAATGAAAGAAAAAATATCAGAAAATAAAGAAAATTTTGTGACAAAAAATATCCTATTTTCCTTATTTATATCCCTCTGAATAATGTTAATATTGGATGTCTTAATAATATGATGTTTTTGATCATACTCAAACTTTGCTCGATTTTTCTTTAGCGAAGCTTCCAAATAGCCTCTGTTTAATAGCCTTTCACAGACTAAATCAAATTCCAAACTCAAAAGTTTAGATTCAGAGGTATGTTCATACATTCTTTTAAATTCCCCATAAGGGAGTGCTTCAATTAGGTGCCTAGGATGTGCACTTGACGCATGAAGAAAATTATTAGCAGCTACCTCTTTTCTAAACGGTTTAAATTGGACAAGCCCCTGTTTATCCACATAAAGCAGAATATCTAAGAACTGAACTTTCTGTTTGTTAGTACTGTATGTAAATTCTAAACCAAATTTATTTTTATGCAAATCTAACATAAACTTGTCAAACTCCAAGACATCCCCTCTACAAATAAAAATGAGGTCGTCTATAAATCTAAAATAAGAGATAACATTATTTTTAAAGAATGTCATGGAATACAAAAAATTGTTTTCAAAAATTGACATGAACAAAATAGCGTAAGATGGAGCAAAACTTGCTCCCATTGCAGTGCCATCTACCTGAAGAAAAAAATTATTGTCAAATGTGAAATAATTGTGATTGAGAGCAAATTCTAAAAGACAAATTATGAACGATGTGCGTGGACCTTCACCTAAAATTTTCATTATGGCCTCCAAACCCAATTTGTTACTAATGTTAGTGTATAATGATTTGACGTCTACTGTAGCCCAATAAAAATCAGAATTCCATACGAAATTTCTGATTATTTCACAATATTGGTTTGTATTCACAATATGGGACACAACATATTTTAAATGTTCCTTTAACACACTATCCAAAAAAATCCCCACAAATTCTAAATAACCACCACAACTAGACACAATGGGTCGGCCTGGGGGATCCGACACATTCTTATGTATTTTAGGTATGGTATAAAAATTGGGATCTCTAGGATTGGCCACAAAAAGACGTTTCACATCATTACTATTCAAAAATCCAAGTCTTTCACCTCTCTCTAAAATCTCTAGCAACAAAGCATTATATTCAATGATGGGATTGCTAGGCAGCTCAACATATACTTCATCATTGCATAGTAAATCATAACTCATTTTTAGGTAATGGCACTTATTCAAAATTACCCATTTGCCCCCTTTGTCTGCAATACAAAAAGCATATTTTTTAGCAGCCTCTTTCATTTCCTTTAGAGCATTCCATTCCAATTTATTTAAATTGAATGAAAAATATTTCTTCATGAAATTGGCATACTCCATTTCCACCTTTTTGCATAGGACATTCTCAAATGTCCTCAAAACTGCTGAATTTTTGGGTGGATAAAAATTGCTGCGACTAGGAAGCTCAGGTAAAGTAAATTTACCATATCCTGTAAAAAATCTTCCTGAGTTAATAGCCACTGAACCCGCCCCATCATTTCTTTCCAATAAACTAGTGTCTCCATGACTGGAATTGTTCAAGATATTTTCTCCCATAACCTCATGTACAGAAATATCCAACAATGGATCTAAAAGAATAGACAAATCTTCCCAATCATCTACATCACTAGTACTAATAGAAAGATTACTTACTGTATTATCAATAAATGCTAAAGAATTATTTTCAGCAGTTGTTATAACCACATCATTAACATCATTTGAAATGCTTTTTTTCTCAAAAAAAACTTTTAAATGCAATTTCCTGCAAAAACGTTTAATGTCTAAGAGAATATCACAAAGAGCAGGAACTTTCGTTGGAACGAACTTGCTGCCCAAATTTAGCACCGTAATCATTTCAGGCTTAAGAACAAAATCACTTAAGTTCAAAATGCTGGACCCGACTTCAGTGTTTTCATGGATCACAATACTGTTCATAGGAATGGCTGATAAATATTGAGTGTTATCAAACAAAACGCTCTCACCATATAAAGTAGAAGCACCACTAATTGTTACATTCGCCAAACAATCAGCAGTGCGCCCAATACCAGTACCAGTAAACGAACAAATAACATGTGTTGAAGCATTCGCTTGAACATCAGACTCAGTACCTTTTGTTTCGACCCTTATGTCGAAATTTACTTTTCGCGCCCTGCCGAAAGTTCCATCTTCCTTGTTCTTCTTCTGCTGCTACCAAACCATTTTCATCCACCAAATCCACTGCTCAAGGAGACGCTCTTCTTGCTTCCACCTGCCGTATCTGATGACGATACAGAGGAGTCACGTCCACTACGTGAACCTCCCTCTGACAATCTACCTCGACGCACCATTAGCACTTTTCTTACGTTGGCGCTGGCGTTGCCAAGAATAAATACTATTATTCTTGAAATCAGTGATGTCTCTATTCAGCTTCTTCTTTTTCCTAGCTATTACATCACCCTCGGCCTTTGTAACAGCTAGGTTGACATCTTTCATTGCCAAAACAAAAGAGGAAGACGGCGCATGTGTTTCTGAAGCTGATAAAATAGCTTCACTCTCAGCTATTTTAGTTTGGAGCAGTCCAAGGCTCCTACGGTTACGCTTAATTAAAATCTGTAACCAAGTTAAAGTACATTGGTGAGACGCTGCTTGCCACTCAGTTAAAAAATCAGCCTCATCTTCAGCAAATTTGTATGCAGGTAATTTGTCTATCCTTAAACCTCTCGGTGTGATAGACAGTTCGACATATTTTTCTAACAAACAAATATCATAGAATAATGATGTCTCCCTTATTCTCAGTCTTTTTAAATCTTCAAATTTCTTATCATGACCATAATTACCGAATGTTGTCCAAGGATCGAATTGTGCCAGCTCAATATCCCTCTCTCTAGCCAAGCTGGCAAATAAAATTCCTTCATTTTCAATATTCGCCATCACAAGTCCAATGCAAATTCCAGCTTTACCAAAAGAAATAACGACCAACAGCAATGCACAAGTTATTTGACAAACCAAGCAAAACAGGAATGCAGGATAAAATTTATTCCGGTACCTCGGCCCCAACAGCCTTCAAAGGAATAACATACAAACTTCCAAATGCAGTATATATACTAATACTGCCAATTAGACATAATTACATATAATTGAAAATGATTAATTAAGACAACATCCAGATTTAAAGAGACAATACACAATTCATACTGTTTCTAATAACTCTATGACAATAAATACCTATCAAAATGACTTAGAGTATTAGTATATATACTGCATTTGGAAGTTTGTATGTTATTCCTTTGAAGGCTGTTGGGGCCGAGGTACCGGAATAAATTTTATCCTGCATTCCTGTTTTGCTTGGTTTGTCAAATAAAGCCGAATTTAAAATGTCAGACTTCATTTCACCAAAAAGCTTTTGATTACATACCCAGGCGTATCTCTTCAATATTAACGTAATAGCAGTGGCCCTAGACACAGTATCTGTACAATCATATACACTCATTAGGTTATATTTTGATACTTGGGAAATGTTAGAAAAAAGAAGTTATGTACTCACCATAATGTTCCATCTGAGTAGGTAACTTCATTTAATTATCAGACTTGTGAGGATGTTTGTTCTTTTTTGTGCACAGTTCGAGATAATTATCTATGCACCTCTTCTTGTAGGTAGTGCCCATCTGCATCCATTGATCTGAAGTGATTAACTTCATTTGATCAGCAACCTGTGGGTATCGGATCCGACCTGGATCCGAGCCGGCAGCTTTCCAAGCTATCCGATCTCCAAGCTCCTCCCCCTTACCCACAATACCCTGCTACCTCCTTCCAGTCCTCAGATCGCATTTTCCCAATTATACAATGTCACCTAGACAAAACAACAACCTGAAACATCCTAACCTAATGAATACCAAAAGCTGAGATCATTCTAGGATTCAGATAACCACAGAACCAGGTTAGGGGGAAGGAGCGGGTTGGTTGCTGACAAATTAAGTTACCTACTCAGATGGAACGTTATGGTGAGTACATAACTTCTTTATCTGAAGTAGTTAACTTCATTTGATCAGCAACCTGTGGGACAGAGTCCCCAGCTACCAAAAACTTGGGAGGTCCTCAAGGAAGGATATTCCGGAGCACTGCAGAGCCAAAAGTTGCCCTTCCTCTGGATATTAAATCCAATTTGTAATGAGAGATAAAGGTATGAGAGGAAGCCCAAGTAGCCGCAGAACAAATGTCATCCAGGGGCACTCTTGACCAGAACGCAGCAGAAGTAGCCATAGAACAGGTAGAATGGGCATGAACCCCTAAGGGCTCTGGCAGACCAGATATCTTGTATGTGAGCAAAATGCAGTGAGAAATCCATCTAGCTAGAGTCACCTTCGACACTGGCTTACTGAAGAAAGGCTTCGCAAAGGAAACAAAGAGCTGCTCTGACTTGCGAAAGGCAGCTGTTCTGTGCAAGTAAAAGCGCAATTGTCTATGAACATCTAACAAATTAAGTTTGTATTCCCCTTTATTCTGATAGTTAGGGAAGAAAACTGGGAGATTAATGGACTGACTGATGTTCGCCTCGGAAGCCACTTTAGGTAAGAAGAAAGGGTTAGTCCTGAGAGAGACTCTGTCCTTATGGAAAAGAAGATATGGGGGTTTAGTACAAAGGGCCTGGAGTTCTGACACCCTTCTAGCTGTAGTAATAGCTATTAAGAAAGCAGTTTTCCAACATAAGAATTTTAAATCAACAGAAGCTGCAGGTTCAAAGGGTGGTCCAGTTAGAGCCTGAAGGACCAAAGTTAGGTCCCATGGAAGAACAGCGTTCCTAACAGGAGGTCTCAAAAGAAAGGTTCCTTTTAAGAAGGTCTTACAAATCTTAGTGGAAGGTAAAGGACTAAGATTGTCTCCAATGTGAAAATGGGAAATGGCAGCCATTTGAACCTTTACAGTAGAAGAACTGGCCCCTTGCTGAAAAATATGAGATAGGAAATCAAGCACTGCTGGAATGGGAGCAGTGAAAGGATCCAAATTCTTATGCGAGGCCCAAATGGAAAACCGTTTCCATTTGCTATTGTAAACCTTCCTGGCAGAAGGCTTATGCGCCGCTACCAGGATGGATCTAACTGCAGATGAGATACCGGGAGTCCTGGCAACTAATGGAAATGGATCAACCAAGCTGAGAGCTTGAGGTCGTCCAGATTCGGAGTTTCTAATCCCCGAGGATGAGAAATCAGATCCGGGATTGGATCTAAGTTCCAAAGAGGAGCTATGAGATGAGACAGTAGGTACGGGAACCAGGTTTGACGAGGCCAGAATGGGGCTATGAGGATAATCTTGTTCCCCAACCAACGAGCTTTCTGTAAAAATTTTGTCATTAACGGAAGAGGAGGATAAGCATAAAGAAGACCGGATGGCCAAGCATGAACTAGAATGTCTCTGGGGCTCCCCCCCCCCCCGGGGGGGGGGATTACAGCGAAAAACTTGCTGCACTTCACGTTTGAAGGCGATGCGAAGAGTTCGCAGCAAGGTTGACCCCACTTGCGGAAGATCTGTTTCGCTACTAAGGGGTTCAGAAACCACTCCTAAGGCGAGAGGATAGTTCGACTCCGCTTGTCTGCTAGGATGTTGGACCGACCTGGAATGTGCGTTGCTAACAGAAAACGGTTGGTGGATATCGCCCAATCCCAAACTCTCATGGCCTCTTGGCAAAGCGGGTAAGACCTGGTCCCCCCCTGTTTGCTGATGTACCAGACCACTGACATGTTGTCTGCCTGAATTGCAATAGTCCCTGGAGGGAGAAAGGCATGAAGAGCTTGCAACACTAGAAGCACCGCTCTCATCTCCAGAACACTGATATGCAGAATGGTCTCTGAGTCTACGTACCTTGGACAGTTCTGCCCATACAATGCCCCCCCCCCCCAAGGCATGAAGTGTCCGTGGTTACCATGGCTTGGGGGTTGTGGCATTATGAACGGTCGTCCTTCCCGAAGCTCCCGAGATTGGAGCCACCATATGAGGGAATTTCTGCAAACTCTGCTGAGGGGGATCGGACAGTCCAACGGGTGTTGAAGGATGGACCACTGGACCTGCAAGCGAGCTAAGGGCGAAAGGTTGATTGCTGCTGCCATGGACCCTAAGGCTCTCAGGACTAACTCCGCTGATGGGACTGGAGATTGAAGAAGTGCTAGAACGTGAAGGGTTAAGCTGCGAAGCCTGTCTGATGTCAAGAAGGCCTTGGTCTGAAGCGTATCTATCCTGATCCCTATGAAGTCCAGGACTTGCATTGGTTGAAGGGATGATTTCTTGTAATTTATAGTGATCCCCAACTGGGAGGCTAAGAGCAGGAAGCAATCCCTGGCTGAGCAGAGTAGATGCCTGGTGGAGGTGGCAAGGAGCCAGTCATCCAGGTAAGGAAAAACCTGTATTCCCTGAAGCCACAGGTGGGCCGCTACAAATTCCATGACCTTTTTGAACACCCTGGGGGCTGTGGTGAGGCCGAATGGTAGGACCCCGAAATGGTAATGACTGACCCCCAACCGAAAGCGGAAAAACCTCCTGGATCGTCTGTCCATGAGAATGTGGTAGTACGCATCCTTGAAGTCTATGGAGCACATCCAGTCGTTCTCCTGCAGTAGGGGGAGAATGCATAGAAGAGTGACCATCCGAAATTTCTCCTTGGCAACAAAGAGGTTCACTGTAGAAAGGTCGAGAATTGGTCTTAAGTCCCCCGTCTTTTTTGGCATCAAAAAGAACCTGGAGTAATTGCCTAACCCGGACTGGTCTGGGGGGGACGTGCAGGACGGCTCTTTTTTCTAGCAGCTTCTTTATTTCTAAAGCTGCAACCTCCCTCTGACTGGGTGGAACATCGGGGAGGCGCCTCGATTGAGGAGGAAGATTTATGAAGGGAATACAGTAGCCTCTCGATATTATTTGAAGCACCCATCGATCTGTCGTGATGGGCTCCCATAGTGCCAGGTGCTTCGAAAAATGCCCCCCGACTGCCTCCCGAGAGGAGTAGTCGGGCAACCCCTCAGGGCTGCTCCGTGGGTCGATCGGAGAAAGGTTCTCGCGACCCAGAATTCTTCGGCCCCCCCCTCTGCCTCTGGGCCAGCGTCCACCTTGTCCCCCTCTGCCTCTGAAGGACGAAGGGTCCGGAGCGTAACGGGACTGCTGAGACTTCCGGAACCACATCTTCTTTTGTCCTCAATGGTTCCTGGAAAAGGACCTTTGAGGAGCCGAGAAGCGGATTCCGATGGCAGACAGCGTCTTCACGTCTTTCTCGGTCTGGACCAATGTATCTCAGACGGTCTTGCCAAACAGGGTAGAACTGTCAAAGGGAGCGTTCGAGAAGGACGCCTTGAAGGGTTCCACAAAGTCGCAGCCAGGCATGACGCCGTAAGACGATGCCTGATCCGCTGGCTCTAGCGGCCCCCTCCGTGGCATGGGAGAGTAGCCACATAGACGTGTTCGATACAGATTTCAGAGTGGCCATGCAAGTCGAGAAGGTCCGTTTGTCCTCGGCCGACATGGACTCAGGGGGAGACTCAGCGTATTCCTTCACCAGATCCCGCTGAAGCCTAATCACATGGGCCAAGTAATTCAGTGCTCTTATGGAAAAGGGAGCTAAAGCAAACATCTGCTTTCCGATGCGATCCATCGTCTGAGACTCCTTATGAGGATGGACTGAGAAACTATCCTGTGCCAGTTCCTTCTTGGAGGCAGCTGCCATCACCATGGCATCTACCGGGGAAACTTTACTCCACGCTGTCCTAACCATAGGGGGACTAAGGATCTTATCTGGACTCCTGGGGATTGGCTCTACAGTGTCCGGCTCCTTCCATGCCCTGGTAGTAATGAGGTCTACCAAGGGGTCAGCCGGAGGGGACACCCAAGAGGTGGACGGGCCTGTGTCAAACACCTCCAGAAACACTGACTCATCCGAGGATGTGGTAGTACGCATCCTTGAAGTCTATGGAGTACATCCAGTCGTTCTCCTGCAGTAGGGGGAGAATGGATAGAAGAGTGACCATCCGGAATTTCTCCTTGGCAACAAAGAGGTTCACTGTAGAAAGGTCGAGAATTGGTCTTAAGTCCCCCGTCTTTTTTGGCACCAAAAAGAACCTGGAGTAATTGCCTAACCCGGACTGGTCTGGGGGGGACGTGCAGGATGGCTCTTTTTTCTAGCAGCTTCTTTATTTCTAAAGCTGCAACCTCCCTCCGACTGGGTGGAACATCGGGGAGCCGCCTCGATTGAAGAGGAAGATTTATGAAGGGAATACAGTAGCCTCTCGATATTATTTGAAGCACCCATCGATCTGTCGTGATGGACTCCCATAGTGCCAGGTGCTTTGAAAAATGCCCCCCCCCCGACTGCCTCCCGAGAGGAGCAGTCGGGCAACCCCTCAGGGCTGCTCCGTGGGTCGATCGGAGAAAGGTTCTCGCGACCCAGAATTCTTCGGCCCCCCCCTCTGCCTCTGGGCCAGCGTCCACCTTGTCCCCCTCTGCCTCTGAAGGATGAAGGGTCCGGAGCGTAACGGGACTGCTGAGACTTCCGGAACCACATCTTCTTTTGTCCTCAATGGTTCCTGGAAAAGGACCTTTGAGGAGCCGAGAAGCGGATTCCGACGGCAGACAGCGTCTTCACGTCTTTCTCGGTCTGGACCAATGTATCGCAGACGGTCTTGCCAAACAGGGTAGAACTGTCAAAGGGAGCGTTCGAGAAGGACACCTTGAAGGGTTCCACAAAGTCGCAGTCAGGCGTGACGCCGTAAGACGATGCCTGATCCGCTGGCTCTAGCGGCCCCCTCCGTGGCATGGGAGAGTAGCCACATAGACGTGTTCGATACAGATTTCAGAGTGGCCATGCAAGTCGAGAAGGTCCGTTTGTCCTCGGCCGACATGGACTCAGGGGGAGACTCAGCGTATTCCTTCACCAGATCCCGCTGAAGCCTAATCACATGGGCCAAGTAATTCAGTGCTCTTATGGAAAAGGAAGCTGAAGCAAACATCCACTTTCCGATGAGATCCATCGTCTGAGACTCCTTATGAGGATGGACCGAGAAACTATCCTGTGCCAGTTCCTTCTTGGAGGCAGCTGCCACCACCATGGCATCTACCGGGGAAACTTTACTCAACGCTGTTCTAACCATAGGGGGACTAAGGATCTTATCTGGACTCCTGGGGATTGGCTCTACAGTGTCCGTCTCCTTCCATGCCCTGGTAGTAATGAGGTCTACCAAGGGGTCAGCCGGAGGGGACACCCAAGAGGTGGACGGGCCTGCGTCAAACACCTCCAGAAACACTGACTCATCCGAGGAAGGCTTTTGGGCTGACCACCCCCTTTTAGGCGTAGCATTTCCATAATGTCTCCAAAGGAGACGTCCTCGGGGGTGACCTGGGGGAACCTTCCCCTTCCTCTAAACTCGTGTCTTCCGTGAAGGACTTGGGGGAGTCCAAGTGCCTAATCTTGAACTTATGTTTGTGAGGGACCTCCTCGGCGGGACTATCCGAGGAGGGCTCACCACCAGGGTCATGGTCCTCCAGTGGAACTGGCTGGGGCGTTGACGGCAGGCTGTCCCTGGGGCTGGATGATGGAAGACAAGCCATCTGCGAGGGAATGGTGGCTGGATCCATAGCACGAGCAGGGGGTCTCGAACCTCTCGAGAGAACCCTCTCCACCACGTCGAAGGCTGAAGATGAACCGCTCTCTCTGGGTTCCATGAGCAACACCCTCGGATCCGACGCGGGGATCGGCGTTGGAGCCAAAGCAATCGGACCCGAAAGGGAAGTGTGCTCCGACCGCAACGGAGCCAAAGACACACCTACCCCCTCGGATCTGATGCACAGCTCTCGGCTCCGACAGCTCGGATCCGAAAAGGGATCCGACAAACTTGAGGGCAAGGCCGGTGTCGAAGTAGCAACTACTGTCGGCGCCGACTCCCTGACTCCAAGACTATTTGGATCCGACGTTGTCTCCGAAACCAGATAATGGATTGGAGAAGGAGCAATGGGGGCAAAAAATGGGGCCGAACTCCCCCCCGGAGGGGGGCAGGAGCACTCCCATCTGCATCTGGGCTTGGAGGAAGCGACGTATCATCCGGTCCATGTCAGTGTCTGAGAGGCTTTGTGTCGACCAAGACAAGGCCGCCGAAGCTGGCTGGGAAGGCCACCGCAACGACCTCGAAGATGGCCGGGGCTCTTCCTCCAGCGGGAAACGTGGGGAACGAAGCCGAGAGAGGGAAGACCCATGAATCTTCAGGGGAGAAGAGAGATGTTTAGCAGGCGGGGCCGAGGGGGCAGAGTCAGCCCGCCGCTTGTGGCTCCTATGTTTCTCTCTATCCCTATCTCTCTCTCTCTTTCTACCTCTCTCTCTCTCCTCTCTTTTTTCTTAGAGTCCTTCTCTCCCTGGGAAATGGTGGGAGGTTGAGTCCCAGCCAGGGAAGATAGCACAGCTCGCTGAACAGCCGAAGCCGTGGCTGGAGCCACTGAGGGAGAGGAGGAAGAAGCAGAATCCGCGGGTAAAAGACCCACCAGGATCAGCTTGTTCCTCCTATCCCTCACAGCCCGGGGGTTAAAGGCTGTGCGGATATGGGAGCCCGATGATAAATGAGCTACCCCCAGGCAAACAATGCACTGAGTGTGGCCATCGGCTGGGGAGAGCTTATGGCCACACTCAGAGCACTTGGAAAAAATGACCTTAGGGCCTTCGGCCATAACAAAAACCACAACCACACACACTGACACACAAGAATAAGGGGAAGGGTGAATATACTAAAATTAAGCTAAGCTAATGGGTTTAAACAAACACAAACACACACCTCTCTAAATTTTCCAAAAAGTCAAGAATTTAACCAATACTCACTACCTAACCGCCATAACTCATAACTCGTGCTTGTTAAAGCCGCAGCAAACGAGATCTGAGGACTGGAAGGAGGTAGCAGGGTATTATGGGTAAGGGGGAGGAGCTTGGAGCTCAGATCTTTAGCTTGGATCCAGGTCAGATCCGATACCCACAGGTTGCTGATCAAATGAAGTCAACTACTTCAGATCAATGGATGCAGATGGGCACTACCTACAAGAAGAGGTGTATAGATAATTATCTCGAACTGTGCACAAAAAAGAACAAACATCCACACAAGTCTGATTATTAGGAATTCTGTATGCCAAAGTAGAAGAAGAAGAAGATGATGATGATTTTCTGTTACCAAATCCATCCAATACCTTTCTTTCTTTTTCCACAAGAGAAGGATCGGAAGATACCAGGAGTCTGTTCCCATCTGGTGAAGATGTGGACATGGCTGCAGGGCCAGATCTGAGGTCGGAAAACGTGAAGTCTGTCTATCTTTTTGGGAACTGAAGGTTGAGAATCAGAATTGTTACAGGCAACATTAAATCCATTAAATACATCCTCCAAGGCTGGCACCATACGAGGTACGGGAATAGAATAGGGGCATATCTATCTGTAACTTATAATGTCGTCTCAATTCAGGGGAACATTCATTTGCTCACATAAAAAGACCTCATTCATACTGGCTATTGTCTGAAAAAAGGGAAATTCCTCTAAAGGAGGTCGTGAGGACCAAGTTTCCACTGAATCAGTGATTTGGGTTGGAGAATCTGCAGGGGAAGAACCCTGTTAGTATCTAGGGCAGAATCCTCTGACATGTCTTCCTTGGGAGTATCTCTGCTAGACATTTTTTTTCAGGTAAGGATTTCTAAACACCAGGATTAACAGCCTGTAACAACTTCCTAGCTAGGTTAAGAAAAAAAAATATGTACTTACCATAACATTCTGTCTGTATTGCCCATTTTCATTCTTCCTCAACTGTTCGGTTTGGATACAATTTGGCCTCTTCTTCCGGCTCGTAGAACACTGAAACTCTCGAGCTCCTCCCTTTACCCATAATGCCCACATCACCTTACATACCTCAGATCTTGTTTGCTGCCTACAGACCTATAAAGTAGAAAGGAATTATGACATAACAGAATCTGGGACTCAAACAAAGGAGCAGCCATTCCTCCAATATTCTTTGATCTTTCCAAGACTAATTCAAAGGAGGGCATTGGTGGAAGGGAAGTTGAGGAAGAATGAAAATGGACAAGACAGATGAAACGTTATGGTGAGTACATAACTTTATTACTTGATGTTGTCATTTTCAAGGTTGTAGGAGATGAGGCCAAAGGAAGGGAAACCAGATCTGTCGAGGCCAATAAGGTACAATGAGAATAAATTGTGCTCTTCAATTGAGATGCTTTTTGGAGAAACTTGAAAATAAGTGGAGTAGGAGAGTAAGCATACAGGAGACCAGAGGGCCAAACGTGAAGTAGAGGCTCTCTTGAGGACTCCCCCACTGGAGGGATCAGGGCAAAGAACTTGCTGCACTAGTTGCTGAAGGGAGAAACAGAGATTGCAGCCCCATCAACAGAAAATCCTCTCTGCCACCTTTATATTGACAGACCACTCGTGAGGCATTATAATAAACCTGCTTAACTTGTCTGGAATCACAGTGGACTTCCCCAAAATATGCTTGCTATCAGAAAACAATTGGACGAGAATGCTCATTGCCATACTCGCACAGCTTCTCCACAAAGGGGGTAAGATCTGGTTCCCCCTTGTTTGTTAATATACCAGACCACTGACATTGTCCATCTGAATCACAACAATCCTGGTTGGAAGGGAGTCATGGAAGGCCTGCAATGCTAGGAGGACCTTTCTCATCTCTACGACATTGATATGAGAAATGGCCTTTTCAGGGGACCATGTGACTTGGACTGTCCTTCCCAAGAAGTGCTTGCCTTCCTACCCAATCTGAGGGGCGTCCATGGTCACTATGGCCTTGGGTTGCGGAGGAATAAAGGGACGACCTTCTTGTATTTGACTGGAATAGATCCACCATAGAAAGTAATTTTTATAAGCTTGCATTATTTTGACTTGACTAGATAAAGGCTGATGGAGAATAGACCACAAAGTCGCGATTGTCATTTGAAGTATTCTCACATGGTACCTTGCCAGCAGAACCAGAGTGATTGCCGCTGACATGGATCACAGTGCTTGGAGTATCAGACACACTGAAACAGAAAAACTGTGAATGATCTTTTTGACCTGGGACTGAATTCTTTGGATTTGAGACAGAGGGAAAGAAGCTATTTGAGTGACCATATTAAACACAGCACTGATAAATTCCAGAGTCTGAGCTGGACTGAGTTGAGATTTGCTGTAAGTGACAGAAATCCCCAGATGGTAGCACAGCTGGAGTAAATAGTCCCATGCTTGAATTAGTTGATGCCTGGTTGGAGTGGTCGGGAGCCTGCCATCTAGATATGGAAATATTCGTAATCCCAGCAGTCTCAAGTGAGCTGCAAATACTGCCATGAAGTTGGTAAATACCCTGGAGGCTGTTGTGAGACCAAAGGGCAGTGCTCTGAATTGGTAATGACTGGCACCAAGCCGGAAGTGTAGATGTCTTCTGAATCATCTGTTCATTTTGATGTGATAGTATGCATCTTGAAGGTCTATCAAGCACATCCAGTCGTCCTTGTGTAGAAACAGTAGAATGGACTGAACTGTGACCACCCAGAACGTTGTATGCCGTACTGATTGGTTTTGAGATCCAAGATTGGTCTCCAGTCTCTTGTCTTCCTTGGCACTAAACAGAATCCTGAATAAGTTCTGGACTCTTTCTGGTCTAGGGGGGACCTCTTGGATGGCTGTTTTTTTCATAGCTTGTTTATTTCTAGTTTTGGTTCTTCACTCTGACTGGGTGGAACATCAGGGATTTGGTTTGATACTAGCAGGGGTGGATGGGAAAATGATATTATATAAGCTCTGGATGTTATCCTTCACACGTATGAATCTCTTGCAATTTCTAGCCAGGCTGTCTGGTGCAGAGTTAAGCGACTCCAGACCACCTTCAAAGAGGGATAGTTGGACCTCCTTTCAGGAGCTCTGATAGGATTGGTCAGAAAAGGTATCTCTAGATGTGATAAAAGCACTTCAAACAAAGATAAAGCTGAAAAAAACACACCACAGGAGCAGGAAATAGGCTGTAAAATCCTTTAATTCAGAGCTGGTAACTGGTACCGCGGCTTTTTGCCTTCAACGGATCAGTTGAAAGCCGAGATACCAGTTACCAGCTGTGAAATTAAAGGATTTTAAAGGTATCCCTCGATCTCTGATTATGCCATCACCTCTGCCATACAGATGGCGTCTTTCATTGGAATTGTAGTTCCATTGGAGTTCCTCCCCTCCTCCTGGGGAAACTATCAATCTGTAGATCTTGGAAGGGACCCTGGGATTTCTTTTCTAAAAACACCTTTATTGAATTATCACTTGTGATGTAGGCAAATTTACATTTATATGAAAGTAATCAAACTGCATTAAAAAAGTTCACATCAACAAACATACTTCACATATATTGCAACATATCATATAACCTAACCAACATTTTATAAATTATTCAATTTCTACCCTTTTTTTAAACAAGAAACATCTTTATTAAATCATCACTTATGACAGAGACAATCATACCTTTATATAAATGAAAACAAACCACACCAACACAATCCTAGTTGCAAGCATTTTACATCACAAATTATGCTGACACACTTTCAGTTGCAAACATTATATACCACTTAGAATCTAACCAATCATTTTCAGTCATACATTACATAGCTCATTTTAAGTCCTGCCTTCTTTTAAACCTCATTCCTCCTATTGTTCCCACAAGTCCCATGTTTTCCTATGTAGTTTGTTCCTACCCTTTTCTAAAGATCTCAACTCCAGCTGTTTTATCTCTGTTACTATGTTCACTAGTTCTAGTATAGTTGGTTTAGATTTTGATTTCCATTTTCTGGTAATTGCTTTTTTTGGCAGCCACCATAATTAGATACAGCAAGACCTTAACATGTCTAGGCAGTTCCGATTCTGTATCATAGCTCTAAATCATCTCCCTCATCAAACCAATTTGCCCACCAAGCATCTCCGACAGTGCATCCCACAGGGAATTCTTAAAGTCCACCAACTCACTGCACTCCTGGAAAATATGTTCTTAATTACCTCTTTTAGGAACCTGGGATTTTTTTGAACCACATTTTCCATCTGTCTTGTTGGTTTCTAGAAAAGGTCCATTGAGGGGGTTGAAAAACGTACGCCCACAGCAGACAGGGTTTTCCCTTCCTGCTCACATCTAGAGAGTGTATCTTTTACTCTGGGGCCAAATAATGATGTTCCTTCAAAGGAAGCACTGATGAAAGAAGATTTGAAGGGTTCCACAAAGTCACATAAGCGCATCCAGATATTTCTCCTGAAAGAAATGCCTGAACCCACCACCTGTGAGGTACTTCAGCTGCATGGGAGATAAGCCTTGTGGACGAATTTGAAACAGACTGAAAGGTAATCAACTATGAGGAAATAGTATTCCGTTTCTGCCTCGGAAGATATGGTCCCAGAAATGGATTTGGAAAGTTCCTTAATCAAATCCCTCTGAAGTCTTGTAAGTGTGCCAAATAATTCAGCAGTCTAAGGGTGAAGGTCGCTAAAACAGATGCACTTCCCAAACCTGTCCAGTGCCCTAGAGTCCCTGTTAGGGGGATAGACAGAGTACCTTTGTTCTGCCAGTTCCTTCTTATTGGCCACCACTATAACCATGGCATCAACAAATACTCCTTTATTCCAGTGTACTCTATCCTTAGGTGGTGCCAGGATCCTTTCTGGTCTCTTAGGGACTGACTCACTCATGTCAGGTTTCTTCCACACCATCTAGAGTCTAAATCAATGAGCTCATTGATGGGTGGAGTCACCCAGGAGGTAGATGGCCCAGCTCCAAAGGCCTCCAGGAACACAGACTCCTCTTGGGATGGGTTATTGGGGGACCAATCATCCCTTTGTTTTAGGAGTTCTAAGATGTCTCCAAATGAGACATCATTGAGTGGTGATCTGGGGGATCCTTCCCCTTCACCAGAGTCAGTGTCCTCAGTGACAGACTCTTGTGAAGAGTTTAAGTGCCACCTTTTGCACTTCCTCTTCTAATGAAATTCCTCAGTGGGATGTTCCAGGAAGGTACTGGAAGAGATTACTATACCCTGATGGGTGGTCTGGAGACTGGTTTGGGCTGGCTGTCTCGGTGGAACAGATGATTGTGGCACTGAATACAGAACTGAAGGGGATTGGGAAGTTGGAGTTGAAGAAAAGTCTGAACTCTGGGAACAGAGAAAGTTCTCTCCACTATCTCAAAGGCAGAAAGACTTGGAGAAAGAGACACTGATGGATATGATAAGGCAGGCTTTCAGACCACTGATTCCCTCTGCCTTGAAAGCAAGCTGCTTGAGGAGGAAGTAGGCGACGAGCTGTCCAGTGCTGATGCTCTGAGTGGCAGAGACGGCTCTGTCAACTTCGTAGTTGAATCCAACACCCTGGAGCCTTCACCAAGGCTACAGCTCCAAGAATCATCTGGCTCCAATGTACTTGGCACTGGACCACCCAGAGACACCATCAGAGTTGAAGACACCAACATCTTTGGATCTGATTCAGAAGATTCCAGGATTTTCAGATACGGTGGCTACAAAACCAAAGGTCAGATCAGAGAAGGAGCTAATAGTGGAGGTGTAATACTAACAAGGGTCTCTGGACCCAATGTGGTTAGTGCTGGAAGGACTCCCATTTGTATCTGCATCCTGAAAAACTTCCTCATCATCCTGTCCACATTGGCTTTGGTAAAGCTCTTGGGACTTTGAATGAATGAAGCTGTGGCTGAAGGTCTTGAACAGTGCCAAGGAGATTGTGCCAAAAAGGGAGATGGGAGCCAAAATGTGATCGGATCCAGCAATAACTGAGGTGAATGGATCCATGGTGATTTACTGGATCTAGGTTTCGGATGGAAAATCTGTCGGATCCGACTTTTTGGCTTGTTTATGAGGAGGCTCGGATAACGAAGCCGAAGTAGAAGACATTATCAAAGCTGGAGATATCTTAAGAGATTCTTTTGCATGAGAATCTCCTTTTTTGTCTAAACTTTTAGAGGTTTGAGGCCCAGAGGCTATAAATGTAGTTTTAGAGGGCAGCAAGCCCATAAGAATAAACTTATTCTTTCAGTCTATCAAAGCATGGGTGTAAAACCCTTTACAAATATCACAGTCTGAGTCCAGGTGAGAAAGTCCTAAGCAATAAATGTACTTTGAATGTGCATCTGAGTTGGGTATTTTGTGGCTGCAGGCCATGCATTTTTAACCCTGATGGTTTGTTAGATACAATAGCAGAAACAAGGAAGAGGAAGCTGGAAAACGTTTTTTTTTTAATAGTAAAGAAATGGAATCAACAATAATGGCAATTAAAAGGGGAGTACTAAAAAGTACTAAATAAGGACATGATACCAGCAGTGGCATTAAGGAATACTGTAAGAGTAATGAGAAAAAAAGTAAAAAATATTTAGAGGTAACTTTCTAATGTAAAGGGAGAAAAGGGTGAAAGATACATATACATTATTAAAATTATATAGCAAAAAGTAGTTAACTTGTAAAACTATTAGAGCTTACTCGAGAGTTTTCAGTGACCACATCTGAACCCTTTGGTGACAAATGAGATCTGGGGTATGTAAGGTGACAAGGGCATTCTGGGTAAAGGGAGGAGCTTGAGGGTTTCAGTGTTCTATGAGCTAGAAGCAGCAGCCAAGTCAGATCTGAGGATTGGATCCGAACACAATTGAGGAATGAATGGAAATGGCAACATTAGATTCATCTTTTCTAGCAGACACCATGTCTTCAAATGAACAAAGTTTAACCTTTTATTTTTTCTTTGCACGTTTAGCTGCAAACTGACTCAGAGAAGGTACTTCTTCCCCATTAAGACCTCTCTTTCCCCAGCTACATTAAGCAACATTTTTTGGAGTGTCTCTCTGACCCAGAAGAAATGCTTTTCTCATGTGCAAATCAGACACTAGAACAGTTGAGGAGGATGTGCCTGATCCAATTTTTGGTTTTTGAAAGGACTACAAAAGAAGAAGCTGGAGAGGTAAGTTAGTAGCCTGAAGAATGACTGCTGGCTACTATACAGACATCCGCCATTGCCTGAGGTATTGACTGAGTCTCAGGAGTCAGCAAGAGCTCTTTAGTAAACTTTTTCTTCCTAGGAAGTACAGAAGTCAGACTAGCAGAAATAGAGTAAGTACTCATGCTTTGAATGTGGTAGGAAATGCTGGAACAAGTTGGTTGGAAGGTAAGTTGTCAAATAGTTTGCCCAAACTTTCACACATATACAAAGTCCTCTAAACACTATAATACATAAGCAGCACACAGACCTCTTGTCAGAAACCCCTTTATAGTAAAGTCATTTTGAAAGAAAGAAATGACAGGTAAGTTGTCACAGCATGAACACAAGAACTACATAACTCACTGTTGACCCTACCCAAGAAAAAATGATTCCATACGCAATAGTTAGTATTCAAAATTCAAAAGTTTACATAAGCAATGCATTTTGTTTCCCAAAATAAGCTGAAGCTAAAAATAATAGTCTCTGAAATAAAAAAGTACAGTTGTGCAAAATTTTACCATAATGGTAGATGTCCTTCTTTTCACTGTTGCAGTATTCATTACGTTAGGGATCCCCTGCCAAGGGCGGCCCGACATCTGGCCAGTATACCAAAGCCTTTAGGCTTCTTTAAGGTACATCATATGTCACATGTTTGCTCCTCATGTAGCACAGGCATAAAGGTGACGTCTGGACATACTATCCACAGAATTTCTTTGCCGCCACTCCGAATGCCATCTTTTGACTGTCGGTCTGATTGCTCGAGTCGTGGCTGGTCACCTTGCCATTCAGATAAGTGCCCAGTTGGGGTTTTTTGACTTATCATTTTTGCTTTTAGCATTTGTATTATTGTGGGGTTTCATATCATCCAGAAAAAGTAAATGACAGTGTGGTACACAGACTCCCTTGAACTGTCCATTTTCTGAGAGTTGTACATCCCCAAGGCCAGTCTAGTTGTCTTCCTGGTTGCTGGTCTGTGATGCAGCTGTGACTAAGGCTGCAATCATTTCCCCTTTAGTTAGGTTGGCATGCACCAATCCTCTGGTTTGGCACATCTCAGCCAACTGGTTCCTTGTTAGCTTGCCATAATACTCTGCTGACATCCTTACCTGCATTTCCTGACTAACTAAGCTAAAACAAATAAATAAATAAAACTATTGTGATATGAAACTCTGAATGTCTACCATGTGGCTGCTTGAGAGTACAAACATCTTCTTTAGTGACCACTGTTTACAAAGTCAGGTCAGATTCTTTGGCTGTGCCTCCCCCACCAGATGTCTCTCTTGAAGCTGGTGAAAGCCTGGAAGATCGTCCCATTTCTGGGCTGGATTCCCCTGCTGCAACTGGCTCAGAGGCCATCATGGATCCAGCTTTTCACACATCCTCAGAGGCCTTGCAGACGTCCACTTCAGATGATCGGGTGGAACTGGGGCTGATTATCACTGAAGGGCCTGGGGGGGGGGGGTCCACAGATACTGGTTAGAGAGGACGTCCCAACTATGATTATTGAGTGTAGGCCAGTGTACATCAAGTGTTAAGCACTGTTTTGGATGTGTAATAGTTTTTAGGCTGAAGAAGTGAATGGGGTTCATGAAAGCGCTTACTCAAATAAAATATATTAAGTTTTATTGGCTGTGCTTTGTTGCAGCTTTCTTTTTTGTTATTGACTCACTTATCTGGTACTTTATATCCATGTTTGTTTGTTTGTACATTTGCTTGTTTGATAATGGACCACAGAGAGCATGGCTTAAGGATTTACTGCTACTGGCATACAACTGGATTTTAATCCAAGGAACAGTAATAAGGAATGGAAGAATGAGAGGCTAACCAGGTTCTTACATGTGGACACTAATCTATTGCTGCTGAATGTATTGTCGTTATCAGGTATAGTGGGTGATGAACATCAAGTAGGTAAAGAACTGATGCATAATAGTATTCGGCATACTGAGAATGATACGTATAAACTGAAAAGAATGCAGTGACAGCGTTTCAACTTGGAAGCATGCCTTGAACTTAGTGTTGTAACCAGGGGACTTATTTTGTTAAAAATGCTGACATATGGAGTTCAGTACCCTGACCTGCTTACTAAATGGCAGCAGATTAATATAGAGGCCAGAAACAAATACATGAGACTACTGATTGATTATTTCAAGCCCCTGGAAATGCAGCTACTGAGTGGAATTCAGTCCTTGTGGTATAATCTGTACAATACTTGCAGTGCAGGTCCTGTGGACCTCGCTCTATGTGAGGTCATTGATTATGTTTGCATGTATGATAGGAAACTAATAGCTCAGAAGAAGAAGAAGCTGCAAAGGGACTTGAAAGACTGCAGCAATAACCATGTGTTTTTGTGGTCTAAACCAATGAGCAGTAAGGTTGGTGTTAGTAACACAGTAGAAGGAGTGGATACTACTGTGGTGGCCGAGGTAGCACAGACTGTGCCTATAGACAATGAACCTACTGGACAGAATGAGTCCACATACAATAGCCCATGTGGAGAGAGAATGGGGAGTGTCTCTCCAAGATTCCAAAACTGTCAGCACACATGGTGATGTACAATTGAAAAAAAATGCAGTTAAGAGAAGGACTGAAATGGATGCAAGACTGAAAGTTTTTCTCCAGTTCCCCTAACCCATCAGACAAGGACAGAATGCCTCGTCAGAGAGGTCCAGGAGTCGGGGAAGGGCAAGGAAAAGGAAACAACCAGGGGGACAAGGGGGTTATCCCACTATAAGGAAAATGTGGACAGTGAGAGATACACCTTAGTGTGAAATCTCTCAGATAGACAGTTGTCTACTGATGAATTCAGTGTCCTGAATAGGGTCTTGAGTTTTATACCATCTCACCCTGCAGACTTGGTTGATTGTATTATGGACTTGAAATTATTTATTAGGACTGTATGTACTGTAATGATAATATTGCCTTGTCTACAGCTGATAATATTTTTAAGAAGCCTAGTGCATTTGTTCCACTGAATCATCAGATTGTAGAGTTGTTTGCTAGAAAATGTGAACATGATATTTATGAGTTAATCAATGATAGCAGAAGAAAATGTAGATTCTACAATTTATCAGTTGCTGAGAGTAGCCCTGCATGACTTGAGGAATGACAAGAACATTGTTATATGTCCTGCAGACAAGGGTAGCTCGGTAGTGGTCATCAACAGAGATTACTTTTTTGAATCTATTAAACAGATGCTGGGTGATTTGAATACACATGTAATTATCAGTGCTGTAGATATAGAACACATGCGTAATAATATCATGAACACTTTGTTGGATTGTCTTAATACACAAATTATTTCTAAAGATCTGTTTGATTATTTGGTCGTAGAGGCCTCACTTGTGTCGGTTACACAAGGGATGCCCAAGTTCATAAAGATCCGTGAGACCCCCATTTAGGCCTAGAGTGACCAGTGGGGGTTGGTTGATACAGCCATTCTCTATATAAAGAAATTTCTTAGGCCTATTCTTGATAAGTACGTGTATGTTCTCAGGGACACTAAACAATTTATATTGGAGTTGTTTAAGTATGTGGAACAATCTGCAGGTCTAGAGGTAGTATTATTAGTCATCATGCACGTTCAATCATTACTTAAAGTTATACTCAATCAACAGGGTATTGAAATGGTGAAGAGCTTTTTAAAGTGGAGTGAATTTGACTTAGTCTTTGATGACCTCCTTAGTTTGTTTTTTGGAATAATGTTTGTATGTTTGATGAGGAATATTATCTAAAGCTATCTGGCGTAGCTATGGGCACTTCTTGTGCCATAGCTACACCACTATGGTGCTTGCAGAATGGGAAGCCAGAGTTGTTGGTCCCAAGTCCGGTTTTACCAAAGAATTGTGGATGATTTAACTGGATGCTTTTGTATCCATGCTGAATGACAGTATGTCATTTCCTAAATTTACGGCAAAGCCTTCATTTGAAAGAGTTGAGTTTTTGGATATCCGTGTTTGTAGAGACCTATGTGGATCCCTCACCACTGATCTTTACATGAAAGAGTGCAGTAAGATAACCTTACTTCATTGCTCTAGCATGCACCCACACCACATTTTTAATAACATAGTTAAGGGACAGGCCATTATGATTTCTAGGCTTTGTGCTGATGATACTATTTGCGATGCACATCTGAAACAGTTAGAGGTTAATTTGAAAAGAAGGGGATATGTCAAGAAGGAGATTGATAAGGGTGTGAATGACGCCAGGGCCTTGAGGCACACAAGAGCAAGACCATATTTCTCCAAGTGTGATACTGCTTTGAAGGAGGTGGAGAGAACTAATGGAGGTAATATGGTCACCATTACATATAGTAGTGATACACACCTGTTAAGAGAGATTTATCATAATAACTGGGGAATTTTGCAGCTGAATGAGAAAGTTATAAAGGTGGCTGGAGCTCACCCAAGATTTAGATATAAGAATACACCATCACTCAAATGTATGTTGTGTTACCCTGATAGAACATCACGTCAGATCAAGGATTGTGTTCCCATGGGGACTACTATTTGCAACAGCTGTAATTACTGTTGCTTTATAGAGTGTGGAGGGGTGTTTAAGCACCCTGGCTATAGGTAGAGTATTTACGTTCAAAGTGGAGGCTGATTATAACAGTAAAAATGTGGTCTATTTAGCCTGCTGTGTAGCCTGCCCATGTTTTTATGTGGGCAAGACCAACAGGTTATGTGAGAGGATATGAGACCATAGTTATTGTACAAAGAGGAAATTAGAATGTAGTGCCTTAGTCAAACATACTTTGAATACAGGTGATTCTCATACCTTTTGGTTTCAGGTCATAGATATGGTTTATGACCACCTGCGAGGAGGTGATTTCATCAATTGTACAGAGACTTTGGAGTCCCGATGGATTGTTAGACTTATGGCACATAAAGGGCTGCGGTTGAATGAATTTGTGTCAATTAGACCAGGCTTGCAAACTAGGAAACTAAGGAGGTGAGTGTAGTATGGTAACTAGAATCTTAAGCCTTGAGTGGGTTTAGTAGGTCTAGTCTTAGCTAATCAAAGCACCAGACTTATTTCTATATATTTAAACCTGAATATGTTGATGGTTGTTTGAGGCCATCTGTATATGTGAGTTGGGCAAATTTTCTTTGTAACAATATTTGTCAGTTTTAAGGCTGAGCTTAGATTCTTCAGTATTAGTAGTAAAAGCAATATATTGTGGACTTGACAGTAGATGGCACTGTGGTAGTTTATTTAAGGCAAAGGCTAACAAAGCAGTAGTGTTTGTTAGTTTGGCCTGTGACTGATGACAGCCTTGTGCTGTTCTTGTGGAGTCTGCTCTTGCAGTGAAGTTATGGGCATAGGATCGAACCACCCTTCACATGAAATGTATTCTGAATGTAAGTTCCACGGATAGTTAATACATTCAAGCTGCAGTTTAACAGTTTATTACTATCAGCATCCATAGGGCATGTGTGTATGAGTGTTCCTGTTTTAGGAATTGGTTTGTTTTATCTAGCGTTAAGTTTTAGTGTGTCTTTTTTATGTGAATTTTACTGTTAGGTAGCAGCAAACCTGAGCTTCTGTTTGACATTTTTGAGTTATTTTAACAGCTAAGGTCATGTTTCAGCTTAGGGATGGACTAGCATTATATAGTGGAATGCCTCACTAATTAAACACCAAACGAAAGTGCAAAGTCTCAAGCTACTTTTATCTTAGGCTACGTAGTGTGCAGCAAACAAAGAGCAAAGGAGAATACAAATGTAAAAAAGAATAAAAGCCACCACTGCAGACTAGTAAGCAGCATACAACTTCTACCTATGGTGTACTTTTACTGATTGTTTTTCTTACAGAAACATACCAATCCTCAAAACAGGATGTCTGTATGTTAATCTTATTTCCTTTGCTGTGCTGTACTAATTTGCTAGGCTTACACAGTGCCTTGGATCTCTCCTGCTATTCTTTACTCCTATTTGACTGTTTCCCTCCACTCCCCCACCCCCAAAGTGATTGCTCAGGTATAACACACCAAATGTTTTATAAACCCTGGACGTCATATTTGCTCCACCTTTGCAGCTGAAAGCCCTCCCGGTGTAGTGTCTCTAGTGATATTGTTATTTTTCTTTTTCTCAATGCTGTGTTCCACACTGTAAACCTATTGTCCCTGCATAGTGTTCCAAACATTTCTGTCTAAGGCAGCTTTCCAGTTATTTTTTTTTTTTAATTTTTGTTTTTACTGGTATAGTTTACATTTAGATATTAGAAGCTTAGGCTTTTGTTTTGCTTGCTCCCATTTTCACTAAACCTGATTCAGGACTCCTCAAATGATAGCTATGAGGAAGCGATACTGTGTGTAAGTTAAAAATACATTGTAAAGTGCTGACTGATATTTATGGTAAACTGGTGAAACTGCTACATTGTTTCAATATTGTCTGGTAATGGGATATTCTAACTAGTTACACTGACTACTGCTAAATAAGTTTGGTTGTAGAGTTGCAACGTGTTTATTTTTGGTGACTTTTAATGAGCTATGTGAACTCGCTCTGCTTTCTGTACAATATTTATGCTGTCTGTGCTTATCCTGATGCCCTTATTTTGTTGATTTTAGTCTAATATTCTTTCCTTTTTGTGACAGCTGCAAACCTTCTTCCTCTTAGCCCCCCATCCTTTTTATCCATTTCACTGTTGATACATTTTGCATAACTTATCTGTTTTGTTATGTTAAGGTATTGAGCCCCTCTCAATAGAGTCATAGCCTTCAGTCCCTACCCCTTAACACTTATTCTTCACTAATTAAACACCAAATGAAAGTGCAAAGTCTCAAACTACTTTTACCTTTAGCTACATAGTGTGCAGCAAACAAAGAGCAAAGGGAAATACAAATGTAAAAAAGAATAAAAGCCACCATTGCAGATTAGTAAGTAGCACACAACTTCTACATGTGTTGTACTCTTACTGACTATTTTTCTTCAAGAAACCTTCCAATCCTCAAACAGGGTGTAAGCCCGCTCTGTATACCCTCACTGGGCTGGGCTCACTCCGCTCCTCTACCCTACCTCCTTTCCCACCCACTCCCACTTTCATTTAATTTATACTCTCTACCCAAATACAAAACTCAACCCACCCTGCTCCCTGACCTCACACAGCGCCACCTAATCCCTTTACACTACATCTAATCAGATTACTGCTATTTCTTACAACTCTAACTTATACAATGACTATAATCTACCTCCTATCCCCTTCACTTTACTTCCTCATTTCACTCACCGCCTACTAATCACAACTCCACAAGTTCCAACATCCAACCTTTCTTAAACTAGCTGCTCACTCAGTAGCCTACCCGTCTCTATCCTGATCAACAGATCTATTCAAGAATCCACTATCCCAGATATACAGAAGTCATTCTTTATCACTCCCTTACAAAAGGGAGGCAACAGCAATGACCCATCCAACTACAGACTTACTGCTATCCTTTCTCCGCTATTTAAACTCCTTGAAAAATCCATTTACAGACAGCTTAAGTACCTTCTAGATAATAACCTCCTAACCCCTATAAAACATGGCATCGGACCCCATCATATTACATCTACTGCCCTACTGTCCTTTACTCAAACCGTTACTGAGCCATGGAGAAAGATTTACTGGTTTCTTGCTTCTTTCTTGACCTTTCTAAAGCATTCAATACCATTATCACACTCCAAACTTCTCAATAAACTATCACAACTCAGCTTATCTCCCTCTACTATTAAATGGTTCACTACCTATCTCACTAACAGACAAAAATCAGTAAGATGGCAGGCTACCTGCTCCCATTACTTACCAATCCAAACTAGGGTGCCTCAAGGCTTGATTCTTGGCTCTCTGCTCTTTAATATTTTCATAAGCCAACTGCATACATCCTGTACAGCATTCTTCCACATATTGTGTCAAGGAGAATGCTGCATACGTCCTGACACAGTATGTGGAAGACTCTACTCTTATTACCTGTTCTGACACTTTCTCTAACCCCCCTCTCTAATACTCAACATAGCTTCCTATCTGTAGAAAAATGACTGACAACCAGCTAATTCTAAATCCCCAAAAAACAAAGCCACTACTCTTTTTTCCGAACCCCGCTCTAACCTCAAAACAACCTTCAAAATTTCTTCTCTCAACACCATCATACAACATGACCCACATACTAAACTTCTTGGTATTGTTATCAATGACCAATTAAAATTTGATATGCATATTCAGCACTGTATCAAAAAGACCAATCAAAAACTCAGCCTACTCTACAGCCATAAAAAGTACCTAGCCCTTGACTCTAGGCAGAAACTAGCTCAGGCCTCACTCCTTCCATGTCTACTTTATGCCTCCCCCATCTTTTCAAATCTACAATCTACCCTTTTGGTTAACTCTGTGTTGCAAGATTTGCTAGTAACCATCCCTACAAACCTCATCACTGGCATGCACTAAAACAACTCCAGTGGCTTGACTTCCCCCAGCACCTGCTTCACTCTCAAGCTGCAAATGACTCATACTCTTCTCTTAAACCTCCTTTCCTCTCCTGCTCTGTCCTCACTAACATCACATTATACCCATCCCAGAACTCTTCACAGCTCTGACCAGCTCCTTCTGGACACATGTAAACCAAACAAAAACATTGGTAACTTTCTTTACAAATACAGTATTTTCCATGCATGGAAAAAACTCCCCCTTAACATCAGAATAATTTCTAACATAAATCTCTTTAAATCCGAACTTAGAACTTTTCTCCTAAATGCCAACACCTGTCACTGCAATGATCTCACCTTACCAACATTCTAGCTCTCACACTTTTAACACCAACCTATTTCAAGAATCCTGTCTTATTTGCATCTCTTTCTCTTTTTGTTGATTAAAAAAAATTCTAACTTTTGTACTGCATGTTATGCACATTATTGCAATGTTTATGTAAACTTCATTTTCAGGCCTTTTGTAAATTTCTAATGTTCTAACGTAAAGCACATTATTATAATGTTTGTCTTCATTGTCTAGATGTTTCTCTTTTTTGTAACTCACTCAGTAGCTTACTTTCTGCAGCTTTTCTCCTCAGGTCTCCACTGAAAATGGGCCACTGGCTCAGTTGGACTAACCTGGTTAACAAAAGATAAATAAATATAATTTTTTATTATGTTGTAATTTTAACTTTTTTTAGGCTGCTGTTACTGTTTCTTTAAATGTTTGAGCTACATTGTCAGCTGGAAGTATCTTATTGGCTGGTCAATTTTTGAATTTCTATTTTAACACTGTTTTACATGTGCAATAGTTTTTAGAGTCTGAAGAAGCAAATGGGGTTCGTTCAAAGTATTATTGGCCGTGCTTTGGTGCAGCTTCCTTTTTTTGTTACTGACTCGTTTATTTGGCACCTTATATCCATTGGAACCGGTATGTTTGCAAGTGGGAACAAAGAACATCAGCAGATAAAGTGAAAGAGACATGTAGCGGATATCATACAGCATGGACAAAAGGAGATTAAAAAAATAGTGGTCAAAATGTGGCCTGGGAGTGCAGAATTTTGTGAAAGAGTATTTTATAGCTGTTTCTTTGAAAATGGATAAGACAAGTTAAGATGAGTTACATAAAAACATATTACAGTAGATGACATTTTTTTTAAACCAGAAAATTTATGAATGATTTTATGCGCCCATCAGGCCACAAAAATATTCCTGTGAATGAATAAATGGATCACAAATGCTTAGCAGAAAAGTGTGGTTTTGGGGAAGACCAAAGCATATGGGCTTTATTTGTAGCAATACAAATAGAGTGACTATAGTTATCACAATGCAATGAATATATTATATGTTATTGCTATGACAGATGACAAACAAAACAACAAAGTAATAGACATGGGACAGAGATGGAGGACTGAACTTCCAAGAAGGTCAGGCTGAAGACATGGGAGTAAGTTTCTTACATTTTGGAAGGCGGTTATTGGAGAGATTTTTTGTAAAGTGGTAACTTGTTTGATTTTTTTTTTTTGTGAATGTTAGATGGGATGCCTCACTAAATCTCAGAGTAACATAATTGTTGCTGGAAGGGGTATGAAGTGAGAGACACACCTTTTCATATTTGGGCGTATGTCAACTGATTACAGGATTCTGGTAAAATTTAGAAGAAGCTTATAAAAAAATGAATGGAGTGTTCCCGGAGTCCAGGGCCTTAGTCTATCAACACCAGAATGGGGTCTACTGTACACAAATAACAGAAGAGAATATATTCAGCAACAGCTATGAAGTTATTACAACAAGGTTGTTAAATCCGGCCCCCTCAGTCTTCTGTGAATTGCTGGATTCATTTCAAAAGATAAGGAAAAAAATAAATAAAAATCCGGACCACCAAGGTAATACGCTGTACTCTATTAGTACCAAATAGCTGAGCGCTTTTGCCAGAATCAAAGTCTGGCTTTCTTGTCCCGGTAGATGCAATTGTAATAGCACTAAATTGGTATATGTGGCAACGTGCACAGCCTGCAATGCGTTCTACATACGCAAAACCATTTGCAGGCTGCGTGATAGAATCTCTAAGCACTTAAGATGCATTAAAAATAAAAATGAACATAATGCACTATATTTACACAGCAAAGACTGTGTTAATTTTAAAAAGTTTCTTTTTCTTTTTTTTTTTTTGTAGATAGAACATGGAATCATGGCAGAGGGGGGATTTTAATGCTGAGGTAGAAGCAAAGGAATTGCAATGGCAATTAAGATTAAATGCCTGCAATTTACCAGGTTTAAATGATAGCACTACCTTAATGCCCATTTTAAAAATGAAGGCTAATAAAATTTAAGGTAAAACTATAATTTGGGTTATTGTTGATAGAAGGATGAATTGTATTTTGTTTTTTTACATTTTATATTGGTGTTTTCTATAGTATACATTTTCCATGTCTTTAGATAAATTATATATATATATATATATATATATATATATATATATATATATCTATATATATATATATATATATATATATATATTTTTAATGTTTAGGGGATATGTTATGAAGTTATAGTATATGTGTATATATAGATTTTTTATTAACTTGGCTTTCTATGGGTATGGGTTAAACTGCTAAGACACCTGAAATATGTTATGTAATTAATCATAGCTGATTGGTGCTGGCAATATGAAATGTTATTTAAACTTTGTTTGGTGTTGTACCAGATGACTCTGAAGAAGCAAGACTTTGATTCTGGCGAAAGTGTTCAGTTATTTGGTACTAATAAAATAGAGAGTATTACCCTGGTGGTCTGTTTTTTTATTTATTTTTTTCCTTATCTGGTTTTATAGTCCCTTGTGGACTGTTAAGTGTTTTATTAATTTCAAAAGATGCAGATGATAGATCTGCTAAACTGAATATGAAGCTGGAGAAATTTGAGATAAAAATAGGCAACTATGTTATGCTTAACAGAATCTAGAGGTATACTGATTTTGGAGTTTACTATTCACATGATTAAGTACTGAAAAGATACTAGGAGGTGTTAACAGCTAGCATTGTGGGTAATTCATCAATTCACTGCATTTTGAATTCACAGTCCAGAAATGAGTCCGGATTTGTGTGTGTGTTTCTTGTAGCATGTGTTCAAATGCATGGGTATGTGCATCCATGTGTACATGTGAGTGTAGGAAAGCTTGTTTGTAGATGTGTGTGTGGTGGTTTGTGTGTGTTTCGGTACGTATGTATACGGAAGGATTTCAGTGTGTGTGCCTGGGGACTGCCTTTGCTAAAGTGATGCCTGAGCTGCTAGAAATAATAGTAGTGTGATCAGCTCCCACAGCGAGACTTTGATTCAGAGACATGATAATGAACTGCTAATTATTTTTTTCTGATTTATAGTGCTTGATAAAGGTTGTGAAGCCCCTGCACTAACCCAGTAATCAAGGAGCCTCACTCCTCACCACTGGCAACGGTGAGGAACGTACACATTGGGAGGATGACAAGTACACACACAGTAAAGTACAATTTCCCTTAAGAGCACACAGAGATCACAGACAGTCTGGGGCTGGTTCCTGCCTCTTTCTCCAGATACCCAATAAAACTCCCCACTGGTACTGCTATAGGGTTAAGATCTCAGCCGAGTGCCAAGCTAAGACCTCCAGCATCCTCTCTGTCATGTTGCTTTGTGTTCCCGCCCAAGTAGCTGACACACACATACTTTGAGATTTGATTAATATACAAACACACACACACACCTGGGAAAGGCTGCTACAAGTTTACTAACGATGCCCCATTCTGCCCAGACTATAAGGTAGTACCAGCTGCCACCAGCCACCCTTATCAGCTACTATAAGGCCCTTACCACAGGGTGTCCAATCCTACTGTGTAATGCTACTATTATCCAAATGGTAAGTGTGATCACGACCTTCAAGGCTATTTAGGAGTGGCCTGTACAGTGTCACCAAATACATATGCAAATACTCCAAGAGCTTAAATATCTCTAAACAAGCCAGCCACAATTAAAAGGATTAAATATATTTAATCACAAATAATAGAAGAACAAGACACTATCCAGCAACTCAACACAGTGACTACAAAGTTCAGAATTACAGGAAATATTTTAAAACAACATTGCAAGACAGTCTCAAATAAATACAGAAAACATCTAAACTAATCTTATTATATTGCTATCTATTTCTAAGAGAGATTACTGTACCCTGATTACTTACTATTAGTATGGCAAGTGCTGATAAGAGGATGTTTCCAGGTCCAAAGACAAATACAAAATCCAAATCTGTCTCTGAGAGAGTTCCTAAATTACTCTCAAACATTACTGCTGGGTCAGCTGGATGACACCACTGTTTGTCACCTGCCTTCAGTTCCCAGGCTAACTAGATGCTTAACATAATTTAACACCTCTGTGTGAGAAATACATATCTCTCAGAACTGCACAGCTGCCAAGAAGTCACAAAGCAATAAAAACACTTTATACTTTAAACCTAGTAATTATTTATGTTTCAAGACAATAGAAAGAAACTTCTAGCGGTAGACATCCTGTCTCCTCGCTGAAGCTCAGAGATAACACAATTGTAAACAATTTCAACTTATTTTCTTGAGACTTTGCAAGTTAACCCTGTATGTTCCACCGTCTACTATTAAAACATACATTTGCACAGGTATATAGGTTATATAAATCTCTGTTCTTTTCCAGTAGGGTACACTGTGGACACACCCTTGAAGCTCAATACTGTACAAACCATGTTCAACACACACTTCTGCACCAGTAATTTAATATACACATAACATATAGTTCTCTTACATTTGCAAGACAAGCATATGAATCATATTAATATTCACAAATGACATAATTATTTACAAAATTCCAGACAGCCAGGCTGACAGTATTTCCTTTTGTCACACTTCTATATAAATCATATTAATATTTTCAAGTGACATATAATTATTTACAAAATTCCAGATAGCTGGACTGGCAGTATTTCCCTGGTGTCACAAAGGTATGCTCTGTTGATTAGTATGCAGAGGTGTTTTTGAAGAAAGGCAAAAATGGTAACTGACCTCTTAGAATGAGTCTAGGGCTTAGAGATAACTGCCTTGTAGTTAAAATAATAAAGATAGTAATGCAGTTACATAACCATCTAGGCAGGGTTACTTTGGAAACTTTGGACCTCGGTTTGGCTGCTGAAAAGGAGACAATACCTGATTACCTTTATGGAATCCTTTGCTATGGAAGAGATAAAAACAAAGGCATTTGTGAACATCTGAAGTGTAAAGCTGAAATTCTCCTTTGTTAGTATAGTTTGGGAGGAGGTGGCTTTTAGCACACCAATTCAGACAACAGAAAGTACAAAGGGTAGTTGCCAAGCATAGGGAGCCTATAACATGGAAGATAACAAAAGACTCTGTACAGCTACTTGAAATATTTCGGAAATTTTATGAAAGTCTGTATACAGCAGAGAAATATGGAGACTGAGAAAAGGTACAAATGGGAATGTTTATGGAAGAATTAAATATGCCACGGTTAGAGGTAGATGAGGCTCAATTACTAATAGTTAGGATAGGAGGAGATGAGATAAAAATGGTGATGTATAACCGATCTACAGGAAAGTCCCCAGGAATAGATGGTATTCCTGTAGAAGTTTAGAAGCTAGGAGGGAAAAACTGATAAAGATCTGGAAGGTTTTGTTTAACAGTATTTTAAGGGGAGGAGGAGCACTAACATACTGGAAGAAAGCAGCGGTGGCTGTGATACCTAAAAGGGTAAAGACCCATCAGAGCCAGCTTCGTACAGGCCCATTTCAATCTTAAACCATGATTACAAAGTGGTTATGTCTATAATGGTGAAAAGAATGGCAAAGGTAGTGCCAAAATTGATAGACATAGATCAATGTGGTTTTGTGGAGGGGAGGCAAACATTTGACAACATTAGCAGAGAACACTGATGATCCAGAGAGAGTCTGAATGTAAGAAGATAACACTGGTGCTGGTGGGACATGGTGCATTGAAAGCATTTGACAGAGTAAGCTGGGAGTTTAGGAGCAGGGCAATGAAAGCATTTACATTCCTTGATAAAATTATAAGGTTGGTTAGGAGGATATATGAGGGATCAGAGGCTAACGCACTATGCTGTAGTTGACAAGGTCCTGGGTTCAATACTTGGCAGAGTTAGAAATTTTATCTACAAAGCAAACAGCACCAGAATTACCTGTTCTAAAGACTTAAACTTTGCCTGTGATATAAATAGGACCTGTTTGGAGAGATAGGTATATATCCCAGAAACCACTCGTCTATGGAACAGGCTCCCCATCCATGTGAAGCAGAGTTCCTCCCTAACCCAATTCAAGTGCAACTTGGACAATTGGATGGGAAGCCGGAAATTCATCCCTGGTTTGGCACCTATGTCTCTCATGGGCAGAGGTAACCTGTAAATGGTTCATCTCCCAGGCCCATGCTTACACTTATCAAGGGTATCAGAACATGTCAGAGTTTTGTGATGCATGGCTAGGCTTAAAAAGGCCCTTGTGGTCGTTAGCCTAGTAAACACCTATGAACTTATAAAACAAAGACAATAGCTGTAAATCATGTGCCCAGACACGGATTGGTTTAGGAATATCCATATTTATGAGGACATGATAAAATTAAGTACTTAGGATTATGGATTTAAAAGGATTATGGTGTGGCAGTTAGGATATGTGGGAAGAGACTAAACAAAAGATAATATAAAAACTGAGAAATTGGAAGTTCTGTTTTATGGATATGGATAGCAAGATACAAGCAGTTAAAATGCTTTTTAGTTTTATACAAAGGCCAGGCATATTTTTATCAACCAGAGGAGAAGTTGTGGATAGCAATTAATAACGAGCTGAAGGATTTTACCTGGAAGGGGAAGATGACAAGAGTCAAGTGGGATAAGCTTATTCTTCCAAATGAAAAAGGTAGTTTGGGTTTATCCGATTTGAAGGGGTATTTCAGAGCTACACAGTTAAGGCTCTTATACACTGCACAAGCAAAAACGTATAATTCAAAGTGGAATGTGATGATGATGAAATGGGGGAAGCTCAAGAAACAAGAAGAGATTGGGATTTCAGATGCAGATCCTTAAAGAAAATAATAACCATGCAGAATATTATATTCGTAAGGTAGCAGAAAGTATTCTAAGAACCAAGCCAACACTGGAATGGAGAAAGGAGATTTTTACTGATATGGATGACTGCAGTTAGGGATACAGAAAATGCATAAGAAGGAGCTCAAATTTATTGGAGAAAACTGGTAAAAGAACCAAGGTATTGGGAGCTGTCTGCCTGGGATGACATGCTGGACAAGCCACGCTGCTTCGCAAGGGACGGCTTGCACCTGTCACCCCTGGGCTTCTGGATATTGGCAAAGGCTCTTGCCACCCCCATAGTGCCTTTTTTAGGCAAGGCTCAAATTCTAAACCTACCACCCTAGAACACCAAAAAGGAAAAAAACTAAGGGTAATGCTGCTCAATGCCAGAAGTCTCAATCTCAAGATGCACGCACTCGAGGCCCTTCTCAATATGGAGAACATCGATGTCTGTGCTGTGACAGAAACCTGGTTCAAGGCTCCTGAGAGCACCCCAGCACTAACAG
Organism: Protopterus annectens; assembly: GCF_019279795.1. Taxonomy (NCBI): domain Eukaryota; kingdom Metazoa; phylum Chordata; order Ceratodontiformes; family Protopteridae; genus Protopterus; species Protopterus annectens. Next base: position 544,214,097 of record NC_056741.1, on the reverse strand, counting down.
GTTTCACCTCATATCATGTGTTCCGGCCTCAAAATCCGGACAACACCAAGAAAGGAGGGGGGTGTCCATATTCATAAAGGACACCCACACCTCAAGGTTGGTGGCAACGCACGATGCATCGGAGACCATCCAGGTGCAATTAACCATAGGCAAGACTGCTCTGCAATTTGTAGCATGTTACAGGCCACCCTCTCAAACTCAGGAACCTCACATGGCCTTCCTGAAAACATTGGAGGGGATAAATGTATCTCCAAACACCATCATACTAGGTGACTTCAACTACCCTAATATAGACTGGGAACACTACTCAAGCCCGAACACTCTAACCCAAAGATTCCTGGAGTTCATAAACTCAAATGCCATGGAACAACTAGTCACCATCCCCACAAGAGGAGAAAACATACTTGATCTCATCATCACGAACATGGGATCAAAATGTTCAACACTGGAAGTATACCTCACTGGTGAGATCAGATCATAAACTAATCTCGCTGGAGGTCCTCATCCCGCCCCCACCTGAAACAAAAAAGACCACAGTGAAAAACTTCTCAAAAGCCGATTTCACACTTGTAAAAACTAGTGTGGTCTCCTTTAAGGCCCCTGAGCCAGTGGTAAACATTACTCAAACCGCTGAATCACTTACAAATGCCTTCTACCAGCACCTACAGGACTGCATGGATCAGGCAATCCCAAACAAAACTAAGACTCTCTGTACCAAAGGCAAGCGTCCAGTCTGGTGGACCCCAGCCATAAACAAGCTCTACAACAAAAGGAGGAAGCTACTACAAGATAGAGCAAAATCCTTGAAAGGTAAGACACCTTTGATCATTATAAGTAAAAACTAAGAGCTCTCATAAAAGCATCCACGGCAAATTTTGAGAGAAAAATCGCCAAGGACTCTAAAGACAATCATAAGGCCTTCTTTAGCTATGTTAGAAACCTAGGAGGAAACTCCCAGATATGCTCAGAATTAGTTCAAAATGATGTGAAAATTACTGAACCTACACACATTGCTAACATACTGGCTGACAGGTTCAGTGCAAACTTCTCCCCTCCCCAAAAGGAGAGATATCTATTCCAGAGGATTGTAGCCCCCCAAACCTCTCCAACGCCCAGGTGAGAACTGCCCTCACTAAGGCAAAAACCACAGCATCCATGGGACCGGATGGTGTCCCCGGCTGTGTGCTTCATGAACTCAACGAGGAATTAAACCCACAGTTAGGACAGCTGTTTAATCTTAGCCTCACCTCAGGATATGTACCCAAGGAGTGGCGCGGCGACTGTGGTCCCACTTCATAAGGGCGGTGCCTCCACAGACCCTGGAAATTACCGCCCCATTAGCTTGACAAGCCTTATCTGCAAAGCCATGGAGAGGATCATAATGGAACTCATAAATAAAGACATAGGGAACTTGCAGACTTTGGATCCAACCCAGTTTGGCTTTGTCAAAGGCAGATCCTGCCTCTTAAACTTGGTTGACTTTTTCGAGACAGTCACCAAGGCCATTGATGAGGGAAAGGCAGTCCATACAGCCTACCTCGACCTGGCAAAGGCCTTCGACACAATACCCCACTCAGGTATCATCGAAAAACTCATCAGCTTGAATGTAAACCCATACATCACAAGATGGGTTGCAAACTGGCTAAGTGACAGAACCCACAGGGTCAGAGTTGCTGGAGCCATGTCAGACTCAAAGCCTGTCACAAGTGGTGTCCCACAGGGCTCAGTCCTGGGTCCACTCTTGTTCGGCATCTACTTTTCTGAAGTACAAGCAAACACAGGAGGGTTATGGCTGACAAAGTTTGCAGATGACTGCAAACTGGGCCATAGTCGAAAACACATCTGACACAGATATCCTCCAGAAGGGCCTCACAGAAATGGATAACTGGTGCCAGAGCCATGGCCTGAAGTTAAACGCCAAAATGCATAGTCATACCCTTCGGGAAAAACAAGGTTACCCCTAGCTACCATATAGGTGGCAATCCACTGAGCACAGAAAAAGTCATCAGGGATCTGGGGACCCAAGTTGACAGTAGACTCTCGATTGACACTCATGTTGCTAAAGTAGTTAGGCAAACCTTGTATATTGGCCACCTGACCGTGAAGGGATTCACATCTACATCAAGGGAGGTCATCGTCCCCCTGTACTCATCACTCATTAGACCTATGATTGAGTACAATGCCCCATTGGAATGTATCTGACCAGACACCTGCTGCAGCTTGAAAGGCCCCAAAAGTTCCTCACCAAAAGGATAAAGGGTCTCAAAAATATGTCTTATGCTGCCCGACTGAAAGAACTCCAGCTCTATTCAGTCTCATACCGCTTGCTCAGAGGTGACCTGTGCCTGACATATAAGGCCATGTCAAACCCAGATTTGATGAATATGCTTCACCTCAAAAATCTAGATCCCTCAGAACCACAAGGGCGGAGACTTAAACCTTGACACGGTTATAAATAGAACGTGCTGGAGGGACAGATTCATCACCCAGAGACTCCCTATGCTGTGGAACAAAATCCCGGTACATGTGAGGCAGAGCACCTCGCTGGCCTTGTTCAAGAGGAATCTTGACCAATGGATGGGAGATCGCAGATATACCCCAGGGATTACTTCAGTGTCACTGCTTGACAGAGGCACAGAAAAATGATAGGCATAGTTTTTATTCAAACTAAAGGGGTGGCGAAAGCCACATAACTATGGGCTAGGCTTATAAATGCCCTTGGGCAGATAGCCTAGTATGAACCTATGAACCTAAATAATTAGACAGGGAATTGTAACAGAATGGGAAGAGGCCATTAATTTATTTGCACTGCAGGATAGGTTCATAGGTTCATACTAGGCTATCTGCCCTGGGGCATTTATAAGCCTAGCCCGATTGTGTTTGGCTTATGCCACCCCTTGATTTGAGTATTACTGTGCCCTTTTTAAAGTTTAGTTTACTGTGCCTCTGTCTAATAGTGACACGGAAGTAATCCCCGGGACAAACCTACGATCTCCCATCCACTCATCAAGATTCTTCTTGAAGAGAGTCAGTGAGGTGCTCTGCCTAACATGAATTGGAATTCTATTCCAGAGCGAAGGGAGCCTCTGGGTTATGAATCTGTCCCTCCAGCATGTTCTATTTATTTCTATGCTGAGGTTCAAGTCCCTGGAGCACGTGGCTCTGACGGATTTAGATTTACTGAGGTGGAGCATGTCCATTAATTCTGGGTTGGACGTAGCTTTATATGTCAGGCATAGATCGTCTCGAAGTAGGCGGTATGCAAATGAGTAGAGCTGGAGTTTTTTTAACCGAGCAGCATATGGCATCTGTTTGAGTCCCTTGATCCTCCTGGTGAGGTACATTTGGGGTCTTTCTAATTGCTGCAGGTGTCAGGTAAGGTACATCCCAAAGGGGGCATTGTATTCTATGATGGGCCTGATGAGGGATGAATAAAGGGGCACGATTACCTCTCTTGATCTAGATGTGAATCCTTTCATGATGAGGTGGGCTATGTAGAAGGTCTTTCTAACCACTTTGGCAATGTGGTTGTCAAAGGAGAGATTGCTATCAACTTGGGTCCCCAGATCCCTAATTACTTTCTCTGTACTTAATGGGTTACCACCTATGTGGTAATTTAGGCACATTGTTTTTGCTAAAGGGTATGACTATACACTTTTGGCATTTAGCTTTAGACCATGGCTCTGGCACCAGTTATCCGTGTCTGCGAGACCTTTTTGAAGGATGCTTGTGTCAGCTGGAGAGTTGATTATGGCGCCCAGTTTGCAGTCATCTGCGAACTTGGTGAGCCATAGTCCTCCCACGTTGGCCTGTACCTCAGAAAAGTAAATGCCGAACAAGAGAGGTCCCAGGACAGAACCTTGTGGGACGCCACTTGTGACCGGTTTCGAGTCTGACATGGCTCCAGCAACTCTGACTCTGTGGGTTCTGTCTTTGAGTCAGTTTGCGACCCATCTTGTGACATAGGGGTTTATATTTAGGCTGGATAGCTTATCTATGATGCCCGAGTGGGGTATTGTGTCAAATGCCTTTGCGAGGTCCAGATAGGCTGTGTGGACTACCTTCCCTTCATCTACGGCCTTGGTGACTGTTTTGAAGAAGTCGACTAGGTTCAAAAGGCAGGATCTGCCCTTGACGAAGCCAAATTGGGTAGGATAGAGATTGCCTTTCCTTTCAAGGATTGATATCAGAGTATAGGCAAAGAGAAAGAATTGGGGGGGGGGGGGCTAAGCAAACAACCAACAGTTGTAGAGTTTTTAGTAGAATCTAGAACAAAAGCTGCTGTTAAAAAAGGAATAATTAGTACAGCATACAAAATATTGCATGATAACTACAAGAATCAATCAGAGGAGGTTAAAAAGGATTCGGAAGAGAGATTGGATAAGCAATTCACAAAAAAGTAATGGGGATATATGTATGTTTCCCAAATATGCAACTAAGTCTAGAAGATTTAAGATTTTTGCTTGGAAGTTTTACATAGTATTTTTATACCCCAAACGGACTCCAAAGAACTTTCCCTCAGGTAGACAGCAAATGTTGGAGATATGATGGGGAAGAAAGAGGTAAATGGGAACATGTTTTCTGGGAGTGTAATGAGTTTGCAGACTTTAAAGATTCCCTACAGACTGGTCTGTCAGAGATACTGAGTGAACAAATTGGTGTAACTAAGGAAATGATTTTTTGAGCTGTGATATAGACTTGGAATTCCCTAGATAGACATAGTAAGGCCTTGCTGAGTCGAATTATGGTGGCTGCCAAAAAAGCAATTACTAGAAAATGGAAATCAAAGTCTAAACCGATTTTACTAGAAGTAGCGACTATAGTAACACAAATAAAGCAACTGGAACTGGGATCTTTAGAAAAGGGAAGGAGCAAACTACACAGGCAAAAACTGGAATTGTGGGAACAATATATGCAGAGAAGGAACGATGTTTAAAAGACATCAGGATTTGAATGAGCTGTATAAAACTTAACTGACAATTACTGGTTAGAATATAAGTGATGTATAATTTTTGCAACTATAGTTGTTTCAATTGTGTCTGTGATGCATAATGTTTGCAACTAAAGTCGAGTCAATGTTTTTCATTTATATAAATGTAAGACTGCCTGTGTCATATGTGATAATTTAATAAAGATGTTTTAAAAAAGAAAACAAACAAACAAAAACAAAAACACACTTGCTTTGGCCAAAAGATGGCAATGAGGATGGCAAAGGCCCTGAACAGTAAAACTTTCTGCAGAAGCTTTGTCATAAGGGGAAGAGGAGGGAAGGTATAAAGTAAACCAGGTGGCCAAGCATGAGCCAGTCCCTATGGAGGGATGAGGATGAAGTAGCTGCTGTATTTGGTACTGATCGAGGAGGCAAAGAGATCGCAACAAAGCTGGTCCCAGTAGGGAAAGATGGCATGAACTACTGTTGGACTAAGAGGTCAGTTCTAAGGCATCAGTATACAATAAGCCTGTCTGCTACAGTGATTTAGGATATGCTTTGCTATTAGAAAGCCCTGTGAAGACATCGCCCATCTCCACATGCTAATGGCCTCTCTGCAGAGTAGGTATGATCAAGTTTCCCCTTGCATGTTTATGTAGCACACTACAGATGTGTTTTGTGTGTGAATAGAGATCACATCCTGGGGAAGGTGGTTCTGAAGAGCCTCCAATGCTAGGATAACTGCACTCATCTACAGGATACTGATGTAAAGATAGGCCTGTTGTGAATATGTCCCTTGGACTGCTCTCTCCTTATAATGCCCCCCCATCCCAGAAAAGATGTATCTGTGAGAATATTTGATGACAGAAGGGATAAAATGAATGGGCACCCCAGAATGAGTAAGAGTGACTGAATCCACCATAGTATCTGCAGACTGAGAAGAGATGGATGGGAAAGCTGAGGGAGTGAAATGATGGAGATCATTGAACACTGATGCCTAATGAAGTACCCTCATGTGATATCTTGCAAGTGGCACAAGACTCATGGAAGCTGCCATCATGCCTTAAACCTGAAGCACAAGAGAAGCTGGAGGAGTGCTTTTCTAAAAAAGCCTGGTATTGATGCATCAGAGGGGAAAGAAACCTATCAGTTGGTAGTTTTACAATCTTTGTGGTCGTGTCTAGATGGCATGTGATGAAATTTAAGGACAGCATGGGCTCCGATTTTGATTTCTTGAGATTTAATGAAATGCCCAAGGGTAGATGCAAATAAAACAAGTAGTCTGTTTACAAGTTAAGTGATTCTCTTTTTGTGATGGTAATAAGCCAATCGTCTAAGTATGGGAGCACCCGGAAACCTTTCAGTCTGAGACGGGCTGTGACTACTATCATGCACGTAGTAAATACCAAGGGGAGATACTATGGTGAGAACAAATTGCATGGATCAGAACTGATAGTGACTGGCTGCGAGCCACAAGAAGAGGTATGTTCTGGATGGCTTTGCAATTTTTATGTGTTGCTAAGCATCCTAAAGGTTTGTTGAGCACATCCAGTCTAGCTTTGCTGGAGTTTTCATTTTGTTTTTCTCACTCGTTGTTTAAGTTTGTTGTTTGGGATATTTTTGCAGTGACCCTAATGATAATGGACATCAGCTGGGTATAACAGCCCTGTGTTTCTAATGCTTAGTTGAACACTCTGCTTGTGCTTTGCTGATGAGGTCATAACAAGGCCGAAATATGCATATCCACAGCTAGTGAGGTTTGGCTTTATTGGCCTGAAATTGTCCATTAAAATGATAAAACAAGTCATGGGCATTCAGAATCGCCAATTAGCTGAAACACCAGATGCTCATAAGGATCATCTGCATATATCCCATGTGCCTCTGATACAAGAGGTTTGGAAGGTCACTCAGTGGAAATTCTAGCTTTGCTGAAGTTTTCATTTTGTTTTTACTGATTGTCTTCTTGAAGAAATGGAAAACTAGACTGCAGTGTGGCCATCTGTAATCTCATCTTTCTGACATAAAGGTTTAAGCCCCTTAAATCTACAATGAGCTTGAGGTCCCCTGACTTTTTTGGCAGTAAAAAAGACCTGAATAAACACCGGACCCTCTCTGGTCTGGTGGGACCTCTTGGAATATTCTCTTCTGAAGGAGACAGGAGATATCCACAGACATTTCTCCCTTTTGTTAGGGTGGCACATCTGGGACAGGTGAAAATTATTAATTAGGAGTTCTTATGATGGGAATGGTGCAGTGTCTGTATATTATTTTCTTCACCCATCAGTCCAGCAAGATTCCTAGTTAAGAATACAGGTGAAGAGGTGGATGACCCCGACTGCCTCCACAGTGCAGCAGTCATGCAGGACTTCAGGAACATTGGGGGAACTTCCCTGAGAAAGGACTACTAAACCATTTATTCTGTAGATTCTGTGGATCTTCTTTGCATCTATGGCAGTGTATATTGATGGTCACCCCTGCAACAGGAGGTCTTGTCTGAAAAGGGCTTGAATTGGATGTACTGTGATTTCTTAAACAGAGCACTTCATTACTCTCCTGATTCTTATTAAAGGACCTCTGAGGGGTCTCAATGTTAACTCCAACAGCAGACGTCTTCTCTTTCTGCTCTCTTTTCAGAAACTTCCTCTTGACCTTAGGACCAAACAATGAGATTCCATCATAGAGGGCATTAATGAAAGATGCCTTGAAATTGTCCAAAGTCACAAAATGGGACCAGGTGTGACATTGCATTGTAATGCCATTGCTTGCTACTCTAACTGCTCCATCTGCTGCATTGTGAAGTAGCCTCATGGAGAGGTCGGTAATGGGCAACATGGCTGACACTTGTAATTCAAGCTGTTGCCTACTGTTCAGAGTAAGAGGTCATCTCAGACTATCAAGTGCTTTTTTCCGCCACATTTCTAAAGAACTCGTCATTTGTGTAATGTAATCTAACACTCAGAGGAAAAAGATTGTAGGTGCACATTCCCATATGAAGAATCACAAAATCTGCGCTCTCAGGAACTATGGACAATGAAGTTTTAAAATAACATTTATTACAATGTTCAGCACTTTTGTCGACAGTATAAAAAGACTTTATCCGAACAGTGTAAAAATATGTCCCACTGCTTTTTAAAAAACGTTGAAAAATCACAATTCATCCTTCATCAGTAATCCCCTTTCATAATAAAAGCCCTATACTCCTTAAAATATCAATTAATAGTCCTAGTACATTTTAATAATGCTATCTACAACAACAAGCAATACATATATAACAGTTCTTTCTTACAATTACCATTCAAATATATAATTAATTGAGTAAATAAAAAAATCCCTGCAATCTGGCTGACCTTAATTGCAGCACACTGAAATGGATATATTGTCATTTAGACCTAGTATTATACCCATGTTCAAACTCAGTTGATATAGCAGTTCCCTTTACTCTTAATGTTGTCTCCCACGGACCAACTTGAATGTAAACCATTACATCTTCTAATATAAAATGAAGAGAAAATAATATAAAAAACGCAAAAGAGCTTCCTCTACAGACTTTTGTATGTTTAAGTAATGCATTAGTTTTCTTACAGCGTCCTATATCACAATAATATCCGTATATTCTCCTTTTTAAGACTTATTCCTTTTTTTCTGCATATAAGGCTGGATATTTTTTTGCAAATAGCTTACTATATAACTCCTTTGCTACTAAAACTGCAGTATTTAGTAGCTCTCGCTGTGTGGTTGCAACTCTCTAAATATATATGGCCAGTATTAGCTATATATTACATTGGTTGCATGAACCATATCTATGTGCACCCACTTTTAATAAGATAATCTTACTTTTTGTTTTAACCTTCTCCAGTGACTCCTTAATATTTCTTTCTCTTGTATATGACAACAGTTTTTTTCCCCATCATTTTGCTTACATCAAGAAAATGTGAAAAAAATCCCTCAACAGTTCCCTATAATTTCTTTAACTTTCTTAGTATCTTGATTATATTTCAAAAGTAGTACGCTATCAAAAATATTTCCCTTCCCTTTTGTAGGGGAGGGTACTATAATGAGGCCCTTCCCCAGAACTGGGGTACATTTATTGCTTCAGCCCCACCCATGACCTAATCTTTAATTTTGGATAAAAATTCTTTAGGGTAACCTTTCCTTAATAAATGGTTTATCGAAACTTCAGTTTCCTTTAAAAATTCATTATATTCTTTATTTTTATTTTATTTTACATTTGTTAACCAGGAGAGTCCGACTGGATACATGTTCATTTTCAGCTGAGGCCTGGGGAGAAAAGCTCCACATGTGCAGAAAAAAGTGACACTCTAAAGTTGTGGTTACACTGAAATCTAAAAATGTAAAATTTAAAAATAACTAACAATATCTAGTCATGGTTACATCGAAATCAAGCAGCATTGTAGGTTTATAGTATGAAATATGCAGAGAAATCATTTCACAGCACTGAAGTGTGTAAAATGAAAAGTTTTCACAGACTGAATTTAAGGATGACAGTCAAGAGAAAAAAGGTGGTTGGTTAAGAAGGGAAGTTGTTAGAAATTACATGTAGAAGAGTTGAAAAACATAGCCTTAGAATGGCTAGGATAACAAGTTATCTTCCTGATAAAATATTCTAATAGTTGTTGAGAAGTGTACATAGTCTGGGTAGAGAAAGGTTTAGAAAGATTATACATATAGGTTCAGGAGGTTATTATTATTGGGTATTACTCCTATGTGAGTTGTGTTGTTTTTTATTTATTTATTTTTTTGGGTTAGTCTGGGTTTAGACATGGACATAGCCAATGCCTGTTTAGGTGTTTCTTTAGGGATATTTTGAATTGGGGTAAGGAGGATGTAGTGGTAAGATCTGCGGGGAGTGAGTTTGATTCTTTTCCAGCAGAGTTGGAGAATAATGATTCTCCGGCTGAGTTGATGGCTTAGGCAGATTGTACTAGCATTCTGTAGGGGGTGATAATATTAGTCAGAATGGGTGTACTGTTAGGTTGGTAGAGGATTTTATGAATAACTATGAGTTGGTTATACTGGAGCTGATTGAGTAGTTCTAGCCAGTCCAATGTTTGAAGTTTTTGACAGTGATGGGTTCTGTAGGCTGAGCCTGTGGCGAATCTAGCTATATTGTTATAGCAGCTAGTAAATTTGTTAAGGTTTGACTTGCTTAGGTTTACGAAAATGAGTGAGGTGTAGAGAAGGGTCGATAGGAGATGTGTCCGAGCTATGGCAGTTCTGGCAGACGGGGTTACGAATTGTTTAATCCTATACAAGGAGCCTAGTTTTTTGTTAACTGTTTGGATGGTTTTGTCTAAATGAGCATCATACTTCAATTATCAATGATTACATCAAGAAGTTTTGTGCAAGGTTCTGGAGAGAGTATGGTGCCATTGTTAGATGACATTGTAATAATTGGTGATGTTAGCTTATGGGGAGGGGAGAAAAGTAGTAGTTTGGTTTTATTTGGGTTCAGTAGGAGACGGCGACTATTGAGCCAGTCCTCTACTTTGCTGAAGGTAATTTGGGATAGAGACTGTAGTTCTGTGGGGGTGGTGGCAGAGCAGATAAGTGTGGAGTCATCTGCATACTGAATACATGTAGCATCTGGGATAACCTTGGGTAGGTCATTAATGAATATGGAGAAAAGGAGGGGACCCAATATAGATCCATGGGGGATACCAAGGGTGACAGGTAGAAGGGGGGAAAGGTTGTCTTTCCATAGTACAGCTTGTTGTCTGCCATGCAGGTAAGAATGGAACCAGCTGATTACTAGGTTCATAGGTTCATACTAGGCTATCTGCCCTAGGGCATTTATAAGCCTAGCCAGAGTGTGTGGCTTTCACCACCCCTTAGGATGAGAATATAGGTTCATAGGTTCATACTAGGCTATCTGCCCTAGGGCAACGTTGTCTATGCAAAGTGATTTTAGTGTGTCTAGGAGTAGGCAGTGATTCACCATGTTGAATGTTTTGGATAGGTAGAGAAAGAGGGCTGGTGAGAGCTTGTTGTGATTATGGTTTTGATTTATTTTGTGAGAAAAGGAGAGAATGGGCAGCTGTACTATGGGCAGGTCTAAATCTGTGCTGGGATGAAGCTAGGAGAGTATTCTGAATAAGGTGAGTTAGAATTTGCTTATGTATGCATTTTTCCATTATTTTGTCTAAGGGAGATAGGATGGCTATAGGTTTATAGTTAGAGAGTTCAGTGGAGTTTCCCCTTTGTGAAGTGGAATAATGTGGGAGATTTTCCAGATGGAGGGGATGTATGGTTCGTGGATAGTGCAATTGATTAAGATGGAGATAGGGTAAGCTATTTCATTAGCGGACTTTTGTAGAAATTTTGCAGGAAGTAGGTCTACTGCCACGGTGGTGGGTTTTAGTTTCTTAAGTAGGTACTTAATATAGTCATAGGTTCATACTAGGCTATCTGCCCTAGGGCATTTATAAGCCTAGCCAGAATGTGTTTGGCTTTCGCCACCCATTTTAAATTTATTTTGCTATGCCCTTTTTCGAGGATAGTATACTGTGCCTCTGTCTAACAGTGACAAAGAAGTGATAGCCGGGGTAAACCTACGATCTCCCATCCACTCATCAAGATTCCTCTTGAAGAGAGTCAATGAGGGACTCTGCCTAACCTGGACTGGGATTTTATTCCAGAGTGAAGGGAGCCTCTGGGTTATGAATCTGTCCCTCCAGCATGTCCTATTTATTTCAGTGCTGAGGTTCAAGTCTCTCGAGCGCGTAGCTCGATGGGATTTGGATTTTCTGAGGTGCAGCATGTCCATTAATTCCGGGTTGGACATGGCTTTATACGTCAGGCACAGATCGCCTCTGAACAGGCGGTATGCCACTGAGTAGAGCTGGAGTTTCTTTAACCGGGCAGCATATGGCATCTGTTTGAGCCCTTTGATCCTCTTGGTGAGGTACTTTTGAGGTCTTTCCAGTTGCTGCAGGTGTCTGGTAAGGTACATCCCAAAAAGGGCATTGTACTCAATTATGGGCCTGATGAGGGATGAGTAAAGAGGCACGATGACCTCCCCTGATCTAGATGTGAATCCCTTCATGATTAGGTGGGCTATATAAAATGTTTTTCTAACCACTTTGGCCACATGGTTATCAAATGAGAGATTGCTATCAACTTGGGTCCCCAGGTCCCTAATTACTTCTTCTGTACTTAATGGATTACCACCTATGTGGTAATTTGTGGGCACTTTGTTTTTGCCAAAGGGGATGACTATACACTTTTTGGCATTTAGCTTGAGGCCATGGCTCTGGCACCCGTTATCTGTTTCTATGAGGCCCTTTTGGAGGATGCTTGTGTCGGCTGGAGAGTCGATTATGGCGCCCAGTTTGCAGTCATCTGCGAACTTGGTCAGCCACAGTCCTTCCGTGTTGGCCTCTACCTCCGAGAAATATATACCGAACAAGAGAGGTCCCAGGACTGAGCCTTGTCGGACACCACTTGTAACTGGTTTGGAGTCTGACATGGCTCCAGCAATTCTAACTATGTGGGTTCTGTCCTTGAGCCAGTTTGCAATCCATCTAGTGACATAGGGGTTTATATTTAAGCTGGTGAGCTTATCTATAATGCCCGAGTGGGGTATTGTATCAAAGGCTTTTGCGAGGTCCAGGTAGGCTGTGTGGACCACCTTCCCCTCGTCAATGGCCTTGGTGACTGTTCAAAGAAATCAACCAGGTTTAAGAGGCAGGATCTGCCCTTAACAAAGCCGAACTGGGTAGGATCCAGTGTCTGTAGGTCCCCAATATCTTTATTTATGAGGTCCATGATGATCCTTTCCATAGCTTTGCAGACCAAGCTAGTCAGGCTTATGGGGCGATAGTTTCCAGGATCCGTTGAGGCACCACCTTTATGGAGAGGGACCACTGTTGCTGTACGCCACTCTTTGGGCACATATCCTGTAGTAAGGCTGAGATTGAACAATAGTTTTATGTTTGGGTTTAGCTCTTCTTGGAGTTCATGTAGGATGCAGCCCGGGACACCATTTGGTCACATTGATGCTGTATTTTTTGCTTTGGAGAGGGCGGCTCTTACCTGAGCATCTGAGATGTCAGGGGGGCAGCACTCTGCTGGGATAGATATTTGCCCTTTTGGTGGGGAGGGGGGGGAGAAGTTTGCGCTGAACCTGTCAGCTAGGATGTTGGCAATGTCTGTGGGTTCGGTGTATTTTTTTTGTCATTTTGGACTAATTCTGGGCATATCTGGGAATTACCACACAGGTTCCTAACATAACTAAAGAAAGCCTTGTGATTATCCTTAGTGTCCTGTGCAATTTTTCTCTCAAAGCTGGCCTTAGACAATTTTATGAGTGCCTGTAGTTTTTTTCTAATACTGATCAGTGATGCCTTCCCTTTTTGGGATTTTGCTCTATCATTTAGTAGCTTCCTCCTTCTATTGTATAGTTTGTTTATAGCTGGAGTCCACCAGACAGGACATCTGCCTTTGGAGGATTGGGTCTTGGTTTTATTTGGGATCGCATGATCCATGCATTCCTGAAGGTGTTCATAGAATGCGTTTATAAAGGATTCTGCGGTCTGGGCCATATTTTCCACAGGCCCGGGGGCTTTGAAGGATTCCACCTCGGTTTTGAGGAGTGTGAAATTTGCTTTAGAGAAGTTTTTCACTGTGGTTTTCTGGGCAGGGGGTGGGGTCGGGATGTGAATATCCAGTGAGATTAGTTTATGGTCTGATCTTACCAGTGAGGGATACACTTCTGGTCTGGAGCATAGAGTCCCCATGTTGGTGATGATCAGGTCCAGTATGTTTTCCCCTCTTGTGGGAGTGGTAACAAGTTGTTCCATAGCATTTGAGTTTATAAATTCTAGGAACCTTTGGGCTAGGGTGTTGGAGCTAGAGTAATGCTCCCAGTCTGTGTTTGGGTAGTTGAAGTCGCCCAATATAATGGTGTTTGGAGAGACCTTCATATTTTCCAGTGTTCTCAGGAAGGCCGAGTGGGGTTCCTGGGTTTGGGAGGGTGGTCTGTAGCATGCTATAAACTGGAAGGCAGTTTTACCTACTGTTAGTTGCACATGGATAGTCTCTGATGCTTCGTGCTTTGCCACCAACCTGGAGGTGTGGGTATCTTTGATGAATATCGATACTCCCCCTCCTTTTGTGGTTCGGTCCAAGTTTTGGGGCCGAAAAGCATGGTATGAGGTACAACCTGGTAGTGCTGGGGTGCTCTCGGGAGCCCTGAACCAGGTTTCTTTTACTGCACAGATATCGATGTTCTCCATGCTAAGGAGAGTTTCGAGTGCGTGCATCTTGAGGTTTAGACTTCTGGCGTTGAGTAGGATTACTCTTAGTTTCTTATCCCTTGTGATACCTATGGAGGTGGGTTTGTCTTTTGAGCCTTGCCTAAAAAAGGCACTATGGGGGTAGCAAGAGCCTTTGCCAATATCCAAAAGCCCAGGGGTGACAGGTGCAAGCCGTCCCTAGCGAAGCATCGTGGCTTGTCGAGCATATCATCCCAAGCTGACAGGCATTGGATCCCCTTTGAATGACACCAGTACTTAAGCCAATTGTTGAAATTGATCATCTTGTCTTCATATTGTGGCATCATTCTTGGTGAGGGTAAGATGTTACTCAAGGTCAGGGTCATACCGGCCTGGGCTACATGCTGAGAGAGCTCCTCTATGTCTCTTTTCATGTAGTCCAGGGAGGTACGTTTCAGGTCATTCACACCAGCATGGACAATGACTGAGTCATATTTGTACTTGCCTTGGAGTGACCTGAGTGCTTGTGTTTTGTGGCAGATCCTAGCGCCCGACAGGCTGCTCACCGTGACCCTCTCCTTGTTCAGCCTGGTGAGTGGGACGTCAGTGTGCCTGACGATAGAGTCACCTATTACAAGTGTATCAGGTGTGTTGTTTAGTCTTAAGGGCTGTGACTGTTCGGCACACTGGCTTTGTGAGATATGTGTTGCATGTGTTTTGTTTTGGGGTAGCGGTTGCTTGGGTGTCTGCTTTGGAGGTCTCTGCTGCTTAGGCAGATCTTTATTTAGAGCCTCCGCGTACGTTTTTGTGTGATTATGTGTTTGGTTTGCTGTCGTGGTAGGTCTACATGAGACTGGAATTGTAGTGAGTGTGGTTTCCTTCTCCTCCTGACTGGTTATGCCAGTACTGAGTTGAGAGAGCTTAGCCTCCAGTTTGGCTATATGGTTGCATCTCTCACATGTGTTGGAATTTGTTGGGAGGAGGAGAGGGTTGTCTGTGTACATGAGGCAGTTGTAACATTGCCTCAAGATTCCCAGATTCACCAGCTGGACCGGAGAGGTGATTGACAACTCACCTTTGGACATGCTAGAATAATATTGGGAATTCCTTTATAATTGAAAACAAGGGCCATTGGGGAGTGAGGGTGTAGTGCTTTTAATTCTTAGTGCTGACTTATATAATTGCTTTAGTGAGCAAGTGCCAGGTAACTTAAGTGCAATGTGTTACAGGTAACTTAAATGCAAAAACGACAAACAGTAACTTTTTTTCTAGTGAAACAAGGAAATAAGTACAGTAAGCAATGCAGATATCACTAGTGATCCACAGAAGCGCTGAGAAGCCGCGTATTAGGTGGAATTAGCGTTCCAGGGAAATAACAAGCAAACAAACAACAAGCATATAAACAAAGCTAGATTCAGCAGGCCTGGATCAAGTCTATGCTACAGCAAACAAGGTGTTCCAATTTCAGTAAGATACAGTTCAAATATTCAGGCACTATAAACCTTTAACCAGAAATTCCCAGCTCAGAAGGGCAGAGTCCAGCCTCTTCTCCCACAAGAGTGCAGACCACAAACCTTCTTAATGTAAAATAACTGGCCTGAAGCCCAAGTGCTTAAACCAGAACTAATACACTTTAAGAATAACAGACACTGGGCTCTCAATCAGCAGTTCCCAACTTAGAAGGATGAAAGCTACCTGTCCTGCCACCACAGTGCATGCCACAAACCTTTGTAATGTAAAACAACTGGTCTGAAGCCCAAGTGCTTAATCCAAAAGACTTAGAATGATAGCTACACTTTAATCAAGTTACTACCAAGCAGTAATAAATACAATTGAATACTTTAGAGAATGCCTGGATTAGTGCTCAAGTTACACAAACAAAGCTAGATCCAGCAGGCCAGAATCCAGTCTATGCCACAGCAAACAAGGTGTACCAACTTCAGTAAGAAGCAGTTCAGATATGCATGCACTATAAGCCTTTAACCAGAAATTCCCAGCTCAGAAGGGCAGAGTCCAGCCTCTCCTCCCACAAGAGTGCAGACCACGAACCCTCTTAATGTAAAATAACTGGCCTGAAAGCCCAAGTGCTTAAACCAGAATTAATACACTTTTAGAATAACAGACACTGAGCCCTCAATCAGCAGTTCCCAACCTAGGAGGTAAGCTACCTGTTCTGCCACTACAGTGCAGACCACAAACCCTCTCAGTGCAAAACAACTTGTCCGAAGCCCAAGTGTTTAAACCAAAAGGCTTAGAATGAGTTACACCAAGCAGTAATAAATACAACTGAGTACTTTTAAGATGATGCAAAAGTAAAATAAAGTAGGTAGAAACACAAGTACAGTAAAAGCAGATGAAAAATTTTTTTTCTGAACAAGTGCTGAGAACAAAGAAACAGATTTGAGTGGTGAAACTAGAAAATTGGCTAGTTATAAGAAAAAAAAAACTAAGCTAGAAGTCTTCCCTCCATCACAGAAGGGCTTGGGGGCTCAGAAGCCTACAAATAGTCTATACCACTTAACAGGAAAGGCAGGAAACAAGCTTAAATTTTTTTTTCTGTTTCCCAGATGCTCTCTTTGTACACAGTAGGAGTGCCTGAAATCAGAATATGATCTCACTGCACTCAGTTGAGTAAGCCACCCACACTGTCTGTGGGGATAGGATCAAATTTGAAGGGAAGTAAATTTTCCTGTGTGTATGTGGTAGTATTAGAGGTGTTGGGCGATAGATTATTAGCTAGGGACTGCACTGTTTCCAAAAAGAAAGTATTGAAGATCTTTGCAACACATTTAGGGGGTATATATGTAAGGTAGTTGAGGGGGTGGGGGGTTGAGGATTTACCTGGATGGAGCAGTTTATTAAGGCCTGACCAGAATTTTTGTGGTTGATTTTGGTGCTTTTGCTGTAAATTGAAATAGTTTTGTTTGTCTAGCACAATGGATATTTTGCCTCGTTTCCCCAATTGTTTGTATCTAATGTGGGCTTGCGGGGATTTGGTGGCTCTCCAGTAGGTCCATGCTGTGTATCTAGCAATAAGTTTTTGTCTAGTACTACTGGTTAGCCATAGAGCTATTTTGTTTTTGGTTCTGATTGTTTGTTTGGGAGCATGCCTTTCTAAGATGGCTAGGAATCTAGCAGTGAAGTCTGAGACTGTTTCTTCAAGCAGAAGTAGTTTAAGATTGGACCATTTGCATGAGTTAAGTTCGGCCTGTTAATTAGCCAGGTTGAAGTTTTTTTGTATTCCTAAGGGTTTTAAAAAAGGTGGTTTGATGAGGCATGTCATTCCTTTTTCTGATTATATAGGTTAGGAGGTGGTCACTCATGTCCTCAGTAGGGTGCCTGATTTATATAACTGGGGTTTGTTGTTTATTAATATCCAATCTAGGATACTTTTCTTATTGTTGGGCTTATGGGTTCTGGCAGGGGAAGTAATAATCTGGGAGAAGCCATGTAAGTTAATATGGGTGGTGGGACAGTTTGATGAATAGGTTTTCCAGACAACATTGAAGTCCCTGAGAATAATAGTTTCTTGGGGGTGGTTAGTGGATAGCCATTGGAGGGTACCTTCTAAGGTGTCTATGTTATCACCTGGGGGAATATAGATACATGCTATGCTTATAGATTTGTGTTTGTTATGCTGGACTTTTGTGATGAGTGTTCTGGAGTTGCTAGTTATCAGGTCTTGTGGGGTACTAATTGTGGATACTTCAAGAGTGGATTTATACATGATGGCTACTCCGCCACCTTTCCTACCTTTCCGGTCAAGTCTTATTATATTGTAGTTGGTGGTGGGGGTATAATTTCATTATCAGTGATAATAGGTTTGAGCCAGATTTTTCTAAGGCATAGTAGGTCAGGGGAGTACATGTCCAGGAGGGCATGCAGATAGTGAATTTTCTTATTTATACTTCTTATATTTAGGTGACAGACTAGTAATGAATTAGGGGCATTATATGAGCTTCATAGGTTAAAGAGAGTGCCATTTGTGGAGTTAGTGGTATCAGGGGAGTTTGGGCCTGGGTTAGGATGGATGTCGCCATCGGCTATGAGGTTAGGTAGTGACCTCCTTATGAGTTTGTGGATCTTTAGTAGATGTTGCTGATAGTATTTAGTCCTAGGGTTTATACAGGTAGCTCGTATGGGATGGAGAGGTTTCAGAGTATTAGAATTAGAGAAGAGGAGGGATAGTATTGGCATGGGGTAGTGTGGTTGGTTGCTAGTGGTGGTAGTGGAAGTAGGATACTGAGAGCTAGGTATGTAGTGGAATTCATAGGCAGTGAGAAGATAAAGTATTACAAGTGGGGCTATAAGGCAGTGAAGTGGTCTAGGTTTTGGTGATAAGATGGAAGTTAGTGGAGACATTGTGGGGTAAATAGTAGTTGTGATAGACAGTGTGGGTGGGGAGATACAAGAGAGCGAATTGTGAAAAAGTGGTGGGTTTTGAGTGGGAGTTGGGTGTAAAGAAAGAATGTGTTGTAGTTGGTTGATTGTGATGTGCGGAGGTGGAAGAGTAATGAGGGGGTGTGGTTAGGGGAGTATAAATGTAGGAGTATTGGGGGCAGGTGGAAATTGGGGGCAGGGTAGGGGAGCGGAGTGAGCCCATAGGGCGAATGGAGAGGGTAGAGCCAAAGGAAGGTGAGCTTCAGGACAGGTTGGGTTGGGAACAATCAGTTGTGTGTATAGCAGGGCAAATAGCCAGAGTGCACAGAGGGAGAGTATAGGCTGAAATGACTAGAGGTGGGGAAGCAGTTATGGTCGGGGGGGAGAGGGGTAGTAAGTAGAAGTAATGAGTAAAATACACTGGATACTTGATCAGGAGCTGCTGGTAAGGCAGGGGATATTAGGTGGATTCAGGCCACCATCTAGTGGCCAAACCTTGTAAGTACAGCAAAGTTCCTTGTAGAACCCGGGGCTGGAAAGTGTAAGAAATGTGGCTTTATCGTGGCTAGGAGAAGGTCACAGAAGGCTAGATAAGTGGGTACAGAGAAAAGGATGGGTGGCTGCTGCAGTACCTGATAGAGAGCAGGTTCTAACCACCTAGCAGAGTTGTGGGACTAACGTCTAATATTAGCAAAACTCAACAGTATTCAGACATACTTTGGTTTTAATTCCCTTGAAAATATTTCAAGGATAGGTTTCGCAGGATCTTGGCAGTATAAATGTGGCTTCTTTATCATGTCCAGCAGGTTGGAATTTACTTTCTGCGTAGGGCATGGAAGCTAGAGAGAATGTGAAGAGGAGAGGCAATGAGAAAAAGGACAGTCACAGATACTAGTTTCCCAGTATAGGCAGCATACAAAAACGATTTACAACCGTACAATGTTAAACAGGGATGCATAACTTTATATCAGTTAAAAACATGCTTCACCATTAGGAGTGAGAGTATATTTACACCGTTGTAGTGGTAAACCCTTTGTGCAGCATAACAGTATTGAACGCTACACTCCATGAATTGAGGAGCTGTAACTACCAGTTACTGGGTCATTATAAATAAAAACAGAGTAAAAATTGTAATAAATGAGGTAGCAACTGTACAGATTTTTAAACTAATGGCTTCTCTTAATGGCAGGGTGGTTCTACAGTCAGGACGTTTAATGGTTGCTTTGTTAGCGACCGGTACACTACATGTCTGTTCAAAAAGCTGTTTTTATGTACAAATCAATGGTAGCTAGAGCTTAACACAGCTAACATTTAGGTAAGCGGTTTCTCTTTCCATTAGGACATTCCGCTGTTTGAGAACATGGTAGATTCACTTTTAGCGGCTTTCCAATTCTTTCTCAAGGAATCAGTTACAGTTACACTAGAGTTGGAGTTAATGGGTAGCACATGTTCAGCATTTATTTGCTAACCATTTTCAGGGTGCTACAGAGTTAAATAAGAAGTTATGTACCCACCATAACATTCCATGTTAGTTGTCTTCTTCTCGCCTTCTTTCTTGCTGGATGGTTCGGAGCCGATCCTCGGCTCCGACTCGGCCAATACTAAAGCTCGAGAGCTTATTCCACCAGCTCGAGGTTCCCCTATATCCCAGAATGCTAGGCGGTAACTACTCAGATCTCGTTTGATAGCTAAAACCAAGCAGTTCTGGTCTCCATAGAATGGAGAAGAGAGAAAAGGAACCCACCTCTATATATAAACCTGTAGGTAAGCTACCACAAACATAAAAAGGGAGAATAGAGGTGGTAGAACATGTGGGAAGGAAAAAATCCCAATGGAAGATCCCAAATATTCCTATCGGTCTGTCCAGGCTAGGGAGAAGGAGGGTGGGACGCAAGAAAGAAGGCGAGAAGAAGACAACTAACATGGAACGTTATGGTAGGTACATAACTTCTTAATGTTAAGTTGTCAATCTCGCCTTCATTCTTGCTGGATGGGACCGCGTCCCTAGCACTTTACCCCGGGTGGCCTATCGGAACAGACTCTTGAGAAGAGTGGAACCAAAGTTGGCACGGTTTCTGGAGGCCATATCCAATTTGTAATGCAAAATAAAGGCATGAGGAGAAGCCCATGTGGCTGCTGCACAAATGGAATCTATTGGTACCCTGTCCTGAAAAGCTACAGATGTAGCTAATGCCCTAGTTGAATGAGCTCTAGGTCTTGAAGGCAGTTTTTTTTTATGTCTGATTTCATAGATGAAGGTAATTATAGAGGTAAGCCATCTTGAAAGGGACACTTTAGTAACTGGAAGGCCCAATTTCCCTTCCGCATAAGACAGGAAATGCTGATCAGATTTCCTGAACTGTTTAGTCCTGTCTAAATAATATCTAAGTTGGTGGTGAACATCTAGAAAATGTAACTTTTGTTCCGACCTGTTGGAATAATCAGGGAAGAAGACGGGGAGATCAATCGTCTGGTTTAGGTTTGCCTCAGAGGAAACCTTAGGCAAGAAGGACGAATTAGACCAGAGGGACACCCTGTCTTTATGGAAAACTAAGTAAGGAGGACGACTGCAAAGAGCATGAAGTTCAGATACCCTTCTAGCTGATGTTATGTTGAGAGCAACTTAAGAGGGCATGAAGCCGCAGGTTCGAAGGGGGGCAGAATCAAGGATGCTAGGACTAAATTCAAGTCCCATTGAGGTGGGGGATCTTTGATTGGGGGCTTGAGCAGAAAGACACCTCTTAAAAAGGCTTTGCAGAGTTTATGGGACATGATACTGGAGTCCGAGACACCTACATGAAAGTTAGATATAGCAGCTAGTTGTACTCTAATGGTAGATGAGGAAGAGCCTAAATGAAAGAGCTCTGCCAGAAAGTCTAGGATAGACTGGATAGGTGCAGTGAAGGGGTCTATATTTTTTGATGCTGCCCAGAAGGAAAAATGTTTGCACTTACTATTGTAAATCCTCCTGGTAGAAGACTTGTGAGAGGCTATCAGGATGTTACGGACCGAATGAGAGATTAAGGGAAGCCTGGCTACGGTAGGAATCGGAGAAACCATGCTGTGAGGTTGAGAGATTGAAGGGAGTGGTGCAGCTGGCCTGACTGGTGGGTCAAAAGATCTGGCACTGGGTCCAGATGTCAAGGCTGCTCCAACAGGTAATGATGGAGGAACGGAAACCATATCTGTCGAGGCCAGTAAGGGGCAATGAGGATCATGGTGACTCTCGAGGCGATAGCTTTCTGAATTAATTGAGAGATCAGTGGAAAGGGGGAGAAAGCATACAGAAGTCCCCAGGGCCAATCGTGGACTAGAGCGTCTCTGGTGGGATGGCCTGGTAATGGGAAGAGAGTGAAGAAGTCGTGACACTTGCTGTTTTGGGGAGTAGCAAAAAGATCGCAGCAAGGCCGGCCCCATCTTTGAAAGACTTCTTCCAGCACTGATTTTTTTAGAGACCACTCGTGAGGCATGAGAATGGCCCTGCTCAACTTGTCCGCAATCATGTTGGACTTCCCGGGAATGTGCGTTGCTATCAGAAAACGCTGAGAGGAAATCGCCCACTGCCAAAGTCTGAGTGCCTCTCGACATAAGGGGTAGGATCTGGTTCCGCCCTGTTTGTTGATGTACCACACTACAGACATGTTGTCCGTCTGAATTGCAATAGTCCCTGTGGGAAGAGAGTCCTGAAGGGCTTGCAATGCTAAAAGCACTGCTCTCATCTCTAAGACATTTATGTGCAAGTGGCACTTGAAAGGTTGCCACGTGCCCTGGACTGTCCTGCCCTGATAATGCCCCCCCCACCAGATCAGGGAGGCATCCGTTGTCACCGTGGCGATTGGGGGGGGAGAATGAAGGGTCTGCCCTGGAGAACTTGAGGTGATGTGATCCACCAAGATAGGTGATTCTTGCATGATTGAGTTAGTAGGATGATGTGAGACATCGGGAGCTGTTGGAAGGACCATTGAGTAAACAGCATCCACTGGAGGATCCGCATGTGAAAACGAGCTAAGGGGGAAAAGTGTAATAGTAGCTGCCATGAGTCCTAATACCTTCATAACTACCCTGGCTTTGACCTTGTTGCATTGAAGTAGAAGGTAAACTTTTTTACGGATATCTAATACTCTTTGCTCTGTAAGTCTGGCGGAAAGATGGACTGTGTCTAAGGTGGCGCCTATAAAGGTAATAGATTGACAAGGCGACAAGGCAGATTTTTCGAAATTTATTGAAATGCCTAGAGCTTGGCAAGTTTGGATGGTGAAGTCTCTGGATAGAAGCAGTTGATGTCTGGTGGTGGCGGTAAGGAGCCAGTCATCCAAATATGGAAACACCTGGAATCCTTGACGTCTCAAGTGAGCCGCGACCACTGCCATGCATTTGGTAAACACTCGGGGGGGCTGTAGTGAGACCAAAGGGCAGGGCTCTGAACTGGTAGTGACTGGCTCCCAGCCTGAAGCAGAAAAACCTCCTGGAGCGTCTGTGCATTTTGATATGGTAGTACGCATCGTGAAGGTCTATCGAGCACATCCAATTGTCCTGACCCAACAAGGGTAGAATGGACTGTAGCGTGACAATCTGGAATTTTGTTTTTTTTATATAATTGTTTAGCTTGCTGAGATCCAGTATTGGTCTCCAGTCCTCTGTTTTTTTTTGGTACCAAAAAGAATTTGGAGTAGATTCCGGATCCTTGCTGGTCTGCTGGGACTGGTTGGATAGCTCTTTTTGACAGCAGCTTTGATATTTCTAATGCTGCTTGTTCCCTTAGACTGGGTGGAACGTCTGGAAGGGATCCTTTGGGTTGGAATGGGATGTGAATAAAGGGAATTTTGTAACCCTCGGATATGATTGACTGTACCCATTTGTCTTGAGTGAGGGAAAGCCAGGCTTTTGGGTACAGTGATAATCTTCCCCCGACTGCCTCCGAAGGTGGACAGCCGGGCAGCTCCTCAGGGATGCTGAAAGGGTTTATCAGAGAAAGTTTCTCTGCTACCCTGGTTTTGCGGACGACACTGCCCCTAGGGCGGCGTCTATTGTTATTCCCCCCTCTGCCTCTAGAGGGGAATCGACTTTGTGCGTCAGATGAGACTCCCTGTGGTTTGCGGAACCACATTCCCCCTCCCCCCCCTGACCTTTTGGATAAGGTCTGGAAGGGGTAGAAAAATGGACTCCCACGGCAGAGAGAGTCTTACCTTCCTGCTCGCACCTAGTCAATGTATCCTTCACCTGAGGTCCAAACAATGTTGAGCCATCAAAGGGGGAATTGGTGAAGGACGCCTTGAAAGGGTCCGCAAAATTGCAAAGCCGCATCCAGGCGTGACGTCGTAATGCTACATCTGTGCTTGTGGCCCTACTCACCCCATCAGCCGCATATGAGATAAGCCGCATGGAGGAGTTGACAATCGAATTCAGGGTTGCCAACTGGGAGTTCATTTTGTCTTGGAACCCCTCAGCTGTTGGATCCTGCATGGCCTCACCCATATCCTTGAGCAAATCCCTCTGGAGACGGGTGAAGTGACACAAGTAGTTCAGCGACCGCATGGAAAAGGTCGCTGATGAAAACATCCGCGTACCGTAACTGTCCATGGTGCTAGACTCCTTATTAGGAGGATGGACAGGTACCGAAGGATCGGCTAACTCCTTCTTAGTGGCTGCGGCCATCACCATGGCATCAACAGAGACACCTTTAGATAGAAACTCTTTCTCTTCTGGGGCAGTAATAAATTTTGACGGCCTCCTTGGGGTAGGTGCCACTGAATCAGGGGCCGTCCAAGCCTTCCTTGCCACCACTTGCATGAGGGGGTTAAAGGGAGGAGACACCCAGGAGGTGGAAGGGCGAGAGCCAAACGCCTCAAGGTAAACCAACTCGTCCTCTGAAGGGTTAAGGGCGGGCCAGTTCCCCCTCTGTTTAAGGATTTCAAGGATGTCAGCAAAAGAGACATCCTCAGAGGGGGACCGAGGGGAACCTTCAGATTCCTCCAAGTCGGTGTCAGAGGTGATAGACTCAGGGGAGTCAATGTGCTTCCTCTTGCACTGTCTCTTCCAAGGGGGTTCTCCTACCGGATCAGGAGAGGCCTCGGAAGAGGAGGATATTCCCAATGGGGAAACCTGAAGAGATGGCTCTCTACGGTCTGTTACAAGGGGGTGGGTAGAAACCACTGCAGGCACTGAAGAGGGAGGAGCTGACGGAGCCGACTGTAGGGTAGACACTGGGTCTAGCACGCTCCACATGACCTCGAAGGCGCCCCTATCAGCCAAGGCCGGAGGTCCCCACTCCGAGGAGACAAGGTCCCCACTCCGAGGAGACAAGGACCCCCCCGGCACTGACAGGGACGGCTCCGAGGCCAATGTCGGAGCCGAACTCACCAGCGCCGACGCTCCAAGAGGGAGAACGGGGTCAGACAAGGGTCCGATGCCACTCGCCCCCTCGGAGCCGATGAGGGAAGCTCAGCGCCGAGATCCCTCCAAGGAGGAAATCGGAGCAGACGACGGAGCCGAAAGGGAAGGTATCGGCTCCGAAGCACCGACAGCCACGGCTCCGATGAGCCCCGGCTCCGAACTCAAAGGAGTCGGAGGAGGAATAGAATCAGGGATAGGAATAGTCACTGACTGTTGAGCAGGGCTATGCAGCATTTGGGCCAGTGCCTCGGACTTGAGAAGTCTACTCACCACCCTTTGTAAGTCATGGTCGATAGTCTGGAGGACCGAGAGGAATGAGACCTATGACTCCGCTCCGACAGAAGAGGGGATCCCGGAGCCGAGTGGATGGAGCCGATGGAAGGGGACCTCGACCTCTTCTTTGAAGGTGGCTCCGATAAGCCTATCAGAGCCAACTGAGTGTTGACAACCTCGGCTCTGGCCGGAGCCGAGGTAACAGTTTGAGACTTCGAAACATCGACTCCAGCTGGAGCCGATGTCGAAGCAGCTTTAATGCTCCCAGGAGACGGCTCTGAAGCTGGAGCCGACGGCCTGGAAGTCTTTGAAGACTTCCCCGACGCAGACTGGGTCGGGAGGCCTTCAGGCTTTAACAAGCCTCGAAGTATGAGTTTGTTTTTGCGTTCCTGCAGGACTCTAGGGCTGAATGCATGGTAAAAGCACATGAGTCCTGCAGGTGCAAAGGTCCCAGGCAATAGACACAAGAAGTGTGACCATCTGTCAGAAGCATTTTCTGACAGCACGAATCACACTTCTTGAAGCCTGAGACCTTGGAGTCTTTAGACATCCTAAAAATACTGCATGTAACACAAACACAACACACAGACACACCCTTTAACCAAATAAAAATCCAGTCACACTGAAAGGACAGGGAAAAAAAAAAAGGGAGTGGGCCAAAGGCCTAAAAGTTAAAAAGGGGATAAAACGGGAATACAAGCACAAGGGGGACCTGATTTAAACTAAAGGGACACTCTGTATAAAAACTAAACTAAATAGAAAGAATAGGGGTAGAATTCAAAGTTTTTTTAACAAGAAAACTCACTAACCTGCCAGAGCCGGTAGAAGAAAGCACCTCGTCAGCTAAGCGGCAAACGAGATCTGAGTAGTTACCGCCTAGCATTGTGGGATATAGGGGAGCCTCGAGCCAGTGGAATAAGCTCTCGAACTTTAGTATTGGCCGAGTCGGAGCCGAGGATCGGCTCCGAACCATCCAGCAAGAATGAAGGCGAGATTGGCAACTTAACATCAGTGGTTATGGGGTCTAATTGTAACGCCAAGCCCGCACGTGTCTGAGGGGGTACAGCAGAGCCAGTGTTTACTGTGTGCAGCCTTTACAAGGCAGGGATACCACTTTTGCAGGTAAATACCTGGATTATGCCCTCAGTCTCCTGTAATAATAGAGCTAAAATAACAGCACTGACAACACTGATCTACAACCTTAGTGAGTCATATGTAGCACATAACTCCGGTAATTAAGACAAAAACATACAACTCTATTAAGTAGCCTAAAGTATAGGGAAAAATCCCACAGTTCAAAACTGTTTTAGTTCTACAAAATATTCTGAGGTAATTTATGCTTGTTTGTGTCTTTCGGCTTTTCCCGGTTAGGGGTCGCCACAGCGGAACTCCGGTCCGCTAATGATTGGCAGTTGATTTTTACGTACCGGCTTGCCAGGCCTGACGCACAACCTTCAGCGAAGGTACACCCATTCATGCATGTCTCCACGCAGAAGACGCTCTAGCTGAGAATCGAACTGGACAGCGCCTTACTGTGAGGTGACAACGCTACCGCAGCACCACCACCGCAGATTCTGAGGTAATTTATGCTAATCTAACTAAATGGCCTTTTACTATATCCTTTTTGTTGATATGGATGGCTACTTGTAAAATATAAATACGAGTTAAAATGCATTTTTATGGCAAATCTCCTATTTAAATCATTTTTCTTCTTTGTCCTTCATCAGTTTAATTTCAAAGTACTGCATTTTTTCCTCAGATCAATTATATGTACAGACCAATTATATGTAAATCTCATAATGGAGTGGTGTACTGAATACATTCCAAAAAGTCAACCAAGCTCTTACCTGTATCTATCCAAAACAAACAAAAATCAAGTAATCTCAGTGGTATCCTCGAAGTCTCAAAACAGCCCACTAAAGTGTAGTGGGTCTAAAAACAAAACAGTGTAAGAAACTTCTCTGTGTGGAAGATTTTCAGTCCATATATTTCTAGTTAATCAATGTATATTAATCAGATCAGACAATAGTAGTAGAAGTAGCAAACGTAAACTCGTCAAGTCAAAAGAATAATAGAAAATATATAATTCTACAGCATTACTAAGTATTCGAAAGTAATCCAAGCAAGCAAGGCAGGCAGTCTGTTTCCAGTCGAAAATCCTTTATTAAGTACACAGACAAGCGATTTGATGAAACTATAAAAAGGCCTAGCAGCTATTGTCCACCACTACATCAAACACTAGCTGCTTTCGAAGGAAACTGCTTAAAAAACCTCCAAAGAAAAAACGTTATAACTTAACACAGGGAGAAAGAAAAGCATTGCTTGAGCTAGGCAATGATAAATCCAGGCGTGTAATGAAGGCAGACAAGGGAGGAGGTATACTTGTGACTGATACTGCCAGCTACAACCAAAAGACAGAGAACATGCTGGAGGATAACAGATTTTATGAGTTATTTGCCATGGATGACATAAAAAAGGGCATATGATTTATGGAAGACTAATCTCACCACATTATGGGAAGAAAAACTTATCACTGAAAATCTTTATAATTATTTATGGAGCCCATGCCCACGTTTACCTTACTTTTTTGGAATACCAAAGCCACACAAGAACAGAAAAGTCCCACCTTATAGACCGGTGGTAGCAAGTGGAGGTTCCCTTACTGAAGCCACAGCCATTTACCTTGATTACTTGCTGAAACCTCTAGCAGAAAAGAATAAGTCATACATAAGAGATTCAATGGATTTTTTGAAGAAAATAAAAAACATTACAGTGGAAGCTGACAGTATTTTGGTAACTATTGATGTGGAATCCTTGTACACAGTACTCCCTCACAATTACTGTATAACAGCAGCTATGGAGTCTTTTAAGAAACATAATCAGGGTACACAGACACAACTGCAAAAGTTAAGCAAGCTCATTAATCTTGTACTGGACTTCAATTTCTTTACTTTCAATGGCAAACACTACAAACAAAAAACTGGTATAGCAATGGGGCTGCTATGGCTCCCAGCATAGCTAACATAGCCCTGAGCAAATGGGAGGAGGACTTTGTGTTAAACAACACAGACTACATGCAGCATATCACATGCTATTTACGTTTTATTGACAATGTCTTTATTGTGTGGGAAGGTGACACCTTGCAGCTTGGAGATTTTATCACTTACATCAATCAAACAACCCCCTTCCTGAAGTTTACCTCTTCCCATAGCTGTACTTCAACCACTTTCTTAGATATGCAGATTTCCAAGGACACCAACAATAACAGAATCACCACTGATCTATTCAGAAAACCAACGAGGGTTAACTTATTACTCCACAGTAAAAGCCTACATCCTACAAAAAACAAGTATAATGTAGTGAAATCCCAAGGCTATAGATTAGCTCGAATTACCACAGAGATGGAACTATTTTTGAGAAACCTGAACAACTTAGAGAATGATTTTCTAGTGAGAGGCTATGAAAGTCAGACGTTAAAAAACATCCTGGAACCCATTATAGAACTGAAAAGGACTGAAGCACCTTCACTCAACCTCCCCAGTAGAAAAATGTTAAGTAATCCCACAGAGAATAACAAATGCAAAAATAGCTGCATCCTGACATACATTTTGGATTATCACAGTATCAAAAATATTATTGAAGAAAACTGGGACATTTTCACAGGAAACCCTTTTCTGATTAACATCTTAGGTGAAGCCCCATCATTTGTTTATAGGAAGGCCAGGAATATTAGAAGTTTTGTTGAATTTAAACCTAGACCGTATGAGAAAAGCATTAAAAGATGTGAAACTAATTGTACATTTTGTATATTTATAGAGCAAGGTGATAGTTTTTATTGCCCTTATTTAAAGAAGATCATTAAAACCAGTGCAGGGGGTGACTGTAACACTAAAAAAGTAATTTACAGGGCACAGTGCAATGAATGTGATGCATGTGGGCAAGACTGTAAATAAACTCAAGCGAAGGATTATATGTCATCTGTCAGAAATCCGCTCTGGATGTAAAAATAATGCACTAGTCAAACACCTTTCTCTTCATAAAAGACACACAGGTTTTAAGTTCCAGAACCTGGATCGCATAGACATGGGTGATCTTGAAGGAGACATCCCGAATATTCTGGAGAAACATGAACTCATGTGGCAGTTAAAGCTGAACTCTTTTAGAAAGCCTGGACTAAGCTACTACTGTTCAATTAAAAGTGCACTGGAACTTAAAAAAATGCCACATTATTTACATCACTAATTGTATTTTATTTAATTTTTTTCCACAAATTGGTTTTAAATACCATTTTAAATCATTTGAAATTTAAGTGTATATTTTGTTTCCATCATCATACATATATTTTTTTATTTTTATTTTTTTCTGGTTCTCTTTTTTCCACTTTATTCAAAATGATGGTAATAACAATACTAACTAATTATACAATTATATAGGTTTTTAGGGTTCTTGTACACAGACCTGAAGAAGTCTAGAAGGACGAAAGCGATCTTTGTTAACAATAGGTTATGAAAATAGAAACTGATTTTTACATGCAAAATATATATGTATATATTTATATATAATTTTTGATAGCAAAATAAACTAAGGTTGATATATTTCCAGCCACGTAAAATCACAGACTTAATAATCTACTTAATAATTTGGTTAAATAAGATGTACCATTAAAGTACATTAGGGCTATATATTATTATGACAGCTACTAGGTAGGGCAGGACCAGCTCGAATGTCACACTGATGGGGGAAGGGATGTGAATTTAACATGTGTACCAGTAACACGTGTACCAATAACACTTTGTTTTACAGCACAATAAACCACTCCCATGCCCGATAAATAGTATATATATATATTTAGAAAGCTTGTGAGGAAATTATTACTCTATTTTTGTTTTACTTGGACCGCTTGTCTGTGTACTTAAAGGATTTTCGACTGGAAACAGACTGCCTGCCTTGCTTGCTTGGATTACTTTTGAATACTTAGTAATTCTGTAGAATTATATATTTTCTATTATTACTTTTTGACTTGATGAGTTTATGTTCGCTACTTCTACTACTATTGTCTGATCTGATTAATATACAGTGATTAACTAGAAATATATGGACTGAAAATCTTCCACACAGAGAAGTTTCTTACACTGTTTTATCCAAAACAAACACAGATCATCTGAAAATCTGGTGTATAAAGGCCAACAACTGGAAAATGGTGAATTTAAAATAAACTCTGTTTTCCAAGTCCACAAAACCATTTTGGCATAAATTGGGGCACATGCTGTCTCCACGGCTACAAGCCGCGGTGGTGCAGTGGTAGCATTGTTGTCTCACAGCAAGAGGTTCTCCTGTTCGATTCTTGGCTGGAGCGCCTTCTGTGTAGAGTCTGCATGTCCTCCTCGCGGTCGAGGGGCGTTCGAAAGACATGCGTAGAATGGGCGTGCCTTCGTTGAAGGTTGGGCGTTGAGCTGGCACCTCGGCACCCGTAAAAAATCTACTGCCAATCATTAGCAGACCAGAGTTCCTCTGTGGCGACTCCTAACCGGGAAAAGCCGAAAGAAGAAGAAGCTGTCTCCATTGCTACATCCTGGAACTGCTTATAAAATGTACCTTCAAAGTGTAAAAAGTGGTTGTTCAACACTAATTCCATACATTTTATCAATAACATCACTCCCTTGTTATACATAAAAAAGACATACTGCTAGAGCCTCCTCATACCATTCCAATTATATATGATTGAGTATCACAGAAAAAAAAAAAAACAATCAACATCAATGGTGACAAATATTAAATCATTTTTATAAAGTCCTTCTGCCACAAATCCTAAAAAATCCAAAAGATATTTGCTTTGATGAATGCCTGTTTTGACCTTCCTATTTATGAAAATTGCCAAGAGCTGTTTTTGACCCTTCTGATGCAACCACTGGTTTAAATGTTTGTCCCCAATGGAGTAATACATTTTGGGGATACCAAATATTGTTGGAATAACTGGGTGACCTACCATAAAGAAATCATATATACTCTTAGTAATAATCCATTGTACAACTAAATCATAAATCACCAGGTCTGTTCTGTTGAAAGCTACCTTGATTTCAGTTCTGGACATTTCTAAATATTTTTCACTGCCTAGTAATATACTCATCATCTGTCCAATGTAATCTAAGGTCTCCATTATGTCCACCCTCCCATTCGGTTTTATCACCCTCAAATCTTTACTGTCAGAAAGTTCTTTTAAAATTTCCTTTTCTTCCTTATCCAAGTTGTAATGGCACACTTGTTTCTTTTTCAAATAATAAAAAGATATGGACTCACCATAATGTTCCATCTGTATTGTCCATTTTCATTCTACCTTAACTGATGGGGTCTGATCCGAGACTCAGGTCCAACTCAGCTGTTTGTACCAGCTCATTAGATCCTAGAACTCTCGAGCTTCTCCCTTTAGTTATAATGCCCCACCAGCCTAATGTACCTCAGATTGAGTTTGCTGACCCTCGATATAGAAGGATAACCTATAACAGAAAAAACAAAGGCGAACAGAAGAAGGAAACCGGAGCTCAAACAGGGAACAGAGATCCCTATACCACTCTTAGATCTCTCCAGAAGACAAAAAGGGAGCAGGTGGGTGGGGAGTTGAGGAAAAATAAAAAATGGACAACACAGATGGAATGTTATGGTGAGTACATAACTTTTTAATCTGATGTTGCCATTTTCATTTATTTCCCAACTGAGAGGACAGATTCCCCAGCTACTGTAACCTTGGGAGGCCCCTAAGGAAGGATATTCCGGAGCACTGCTATGCCAAATACAGCTCTCTTCCTAGAAATCAAATCTGATTTATAATGAACAATGAAAGTGCAGGGATTAGCCCAAGTTGCAGACACAAAAATTGCATCTAAAGATACTCTGGGCCAAAAAGATAAAGAAACTGCCATAGATCTTGGGGAAAGGGCCCTAGGAGGTTTTGGTAAATATAAATCCAATTTACCATAGAGAAAGGTTATACGATCAACCATTTGGCCAATGTAACTTTGGATACTGGATTGTCTGATCAGATAGGAGAGAAGGAAGCTGGTCAGATTTCCTAAAGTCTTTGGATCTGTGAAGGTAGAAATGAAGTTGTCCATGCATATCCAACAGATGTAATATGTACTCTCCTTTGTTTGAAAAATCTGAAAAGAAAACTGGGAGAATAATGACCTGGTTAATATTCGACTCTGAAGCTACCTTAGGTAAAAAGACAGATTAGTTGGCAGTGACACCCTTTCTTTGTGAAAAATCAGATAAGGAGGATTTGAAGACAGAGCCTGGAGTTCAAATATTCTTCTACCTGACGTAATAGCCACCAGAAGGCAAAGTTTTCCAAGATAAAAAAATTTAGGTCATCTTTGGCTGAAGATTCAAAGGGAAATTGAGTTAAGGCCTGAATCATTATATTTAAATCCCAAGAGGATGTAGGATCTTTTAATGGAGGTCTGAGCAAAAAAGCTCTCTTGAGAAGGCCTTGTAGAATTTAGAAGAGGCAAATGTTATTTTTGCCCATGTGTGAATTAGAGATGGCAGCCAACTAAACTCTTAATAGTTATAAAACTAGCTCCTTCATTAAAGATTGAGGCTAGAAATTCAAGGATTACTGGCACATAAACTGAAAAGGCATCCAGATCTTTGCTAAGGGCCTAAAAGACAAATAGTTTCCATTTACTCTTGCAAGTCTTCCTTGTAGAGGTCTTATGGGAAGACAGCAAAATATCACGGACCGGTGAGGAGAGCCCGAGCTATCAACGAACTGGTGGAACTGGAGAAATCATTTGATCAATATGCCTTTTATGTCCAGATGAGTCATGCCTCTTGGGTGAGGCAGTAGGTCTACAGTTGGATCCAGAATCCAAGGTGGATGTTGAGGATGAGGCCAGAGTAATGGAAAACAAATTTGATGAGGCCAAAAGGGTGCAATGAGGGTAACTGTGTTCTTCAGCTGAACTGCTTTCTGAAGAAATTTGGGAATTAGTGGTATGGGCAGAAAAACATACAGGTGACTGGAGGGCCAATTGTGAACTAGAGCATCTCTTGGTGACTCGACCAATGGGGGAATCAGTGCAAAGAACTTGATGCACTTGTTGAGAGGAGAGGCAGATAAAGTGCAACATGGCTAGCCGCACATATGGAAAATTTTCTCTGTCATGTTAATGTTGACAGACTACTCGTGCCTCATCATAATGCACCCACTTATTCTGTCTGCAGTCAAGTTGGGTTTCCCCAGGATGTGAATTGCTATTAGAATGCAATTGGAAGAGACTGCTCATTGCCATACCCCTACAGCTTCTTGATAAAGAAGGTATGATTTGGTTCCCCCTTGTTTGTTGAGGTATCAGACTACCAACATATTGCCTGTCTGTATTGCAACTGTCCCAGATGGAAGCATGTATGGAAAGACTTGCAATGCTAGGAGGATAGGTCTCATCTCCAGGACATTGATGTAAATATTGTCCTCTTCACATACCTTGGACTGTCCTTACAAAGTAGTGCCCCCTTACTGAGCTGGGAGGTGTCTGTGGTCACAGTGACCTTGGGAAGAGGAAGAACAAAGGGACAGTATTCGTGGTGTTGGTTTGAATTAATCCACCACAGAAGATAGCTTTTGCATGCTTGAGTAATCTTGACTGGCATGGATAATGATTTTGGAGAATGGGCTATTGCGTCAGCAGAGTCCAATGAAGAATTCTCATATGGAACCTGAACAACAGAAGAAGAGTGATAACTGTTGCCATGGAACTCAAAGGCTGTAGTATCATTCGGGCTGGAAGAGATGAATTTTGGATCACTTTCATGACTTGGGATTGCAACATGTTTATTCGAGTGGAGGGAAGAGAGGCTATTTGACTGACTGTGTCCAAATGAGCACCTATGAACTCCAGACTCTGTGTTGGGGTGAGTTGAGATTAAGAAGTTATGTACCTACCATAATTGTTAGTTGTCTTCTCTCGCCTTCTTTCTTGCTGGATGGGCTCGGAGCCGATCCTCGGCTCCGACTCGGCACTTGCTAAGCTCGAGAGCTAATTTTACCAGCTCGAGGCAACCCTATATCCCATGATGCAAGGCAGAGACTACCCAGATCTCGTTTGGTAGCTAAGGAAATAGTAATATATTCTTCCAACTGTAGAGCAGGAAGAAAAAGTAACAATACTAAATAACATCATAATCCTCTAGAAAGGATCAACCTAATCTAGTGACACTAGAAGCTGAATAGCTAGAAAAGGAATAAAACCTCTTAATAGAAGAGGCATAATCTTCTCGGTCTGACCAGGCTAGGGGATGGAGGGTGGGGCAAGAAAGAAGCAGAGAAGACAACTAACATGGAACGTTATGGTAGGTACATAACTTCTTAATGTTAAGTTGTCAATCTCGCCTTCATTCTTGCTGGATGGGACCGCGTCCTAGCACCTCTATCCTGGGTGGCTCAATGGAACAGACTCTTGAGAACGGTGGAACCAAAATTCGCTCTGTCTCTGGAGGCCAAGTCTAGTTTGTAATGTGAAACAAAGGTATGAGGAGAGGCCCATGTGGCTGCTGCACAAATAGTGTCTATTGGAAGTCTAGCTTGAAAAGCTGTCGATGTAGCTAGAGCTCTGGTAGAATGGGCTTTTGGCTTAGAAATCAACTCTTTGCCTCTGAGCTGATAAATGTAAGTGATCACAGAAGACAGCCATCTAGATAAAGTCACCTTGGAAACTGGAAGGCCTTTCCTGTTCTCTGCATAGGATAGAAACAGTTGATCAGATTTCCTAAAAAGTTTAGTTTTGTCCAGATAATATCTGAGCTGGCGGTGAACATCAAGACAATGTAACTTTTGTTCTGCTCTATCAGAATAATTCGGGAAAAACACTAGAAGATCAATGGATTGATTTAGGTTCGTCTGCGATGTCACTTTTGGTAAGAAAGATGGATTAGTCCTTAGAGATACCCTATCTTTGTGGAATATTAAATAGGGAGGACGAATGCAGAGAGCATGAAGCTCAGATACTCTCCTGGCAGAAGTAATGGCGACTAGAAAAAGTGTCTTCCAAGAAAGAAATTTCAAAGAACAGGCAGCTGCAGGTTCGAAAGGGGGAAGAATCAAGGATGTTAAAATTAAATTTAGATCCCACTGTGGTGGGGCGTCTCTAATCGGAGGTTTAAGTAAAAATATACCTCGAAGGAATGCCTTGCAAAGTTTATGTGACATAATGTTGTGGTCCAAAAGGCCTATATGAAAATTCGAAATGGCTGCCAGCTGAACTTTTACTGTGGAGGAAGAGGATCCTGAATGAAAAATCTCAGCTAGGAAGTCCAAGACCGAATGAATCGGAGCAGTATAGGGGTCTATGTTCCTAGCTTTTGCCCAGAAGGAGAAACGTCACCATTTACTAGTGTAAATTGTTCTGGTAGAAGACTTTAGGGAAGCTACTATGATATCCCGGACGGGATTAGAAATCATAGGAAGCCTGGCTAAGGATGGAAGTGGAGCAACCAAGCAGTGAGGTTGAGAGAAGGTATGGATTGGTGCAGCTGAACCAACTGGTGGATCAGAAGATCTGGAACCGGGTCCAGATGCCATGGCTGTACCAAGAGATAACGATGTAGGAACGGAAACCATATCTGTCGAGGCCAATAAGGGGCAATGAGAATCAACTTGGCTCTCAAGGCGGTTGCTTTCTGAATTAGTTGAGGTATCAGCGGAAAGGGGGGAAAGGCGTAAAGAAGTCCCCGGGGCCAATCTTGGGTTAGAGCGTCTCTGGGGGGATGGCCTGGAAGGGGGAAGAGAGAGAAGAAGTCTGGGCATTTGCTGTTTTGAGGTGTAGCGAAAAGGTCACAGCAAGGAAGGCCCCACTTCTGAAAAATCTCTTCCTTCACTGATTGTTTGAGAGACCACTCGTGAGGCATGAGAATAGCTCTGCTCAATCTGTCTGCTATGATGTTGGATTTCCCGGGGATATGCGTTGCTATCAGAAACCGCTGAGAAGAGATTGCCCATTGCCAAAGTCTGAGAGCCTCTCGACACAGTGGATAGGACTTGGTTCCGCCCTGTTTGTTGATATACCACACTACGGACATATTGTCCGTTTGGACTGCAATAGTTCCCAGGGGAAGAGAGTCATTGAGGGCTTGCAACGTTAAAAGCACCGCTCTCATCTCCAGGACATTTATGTGCAGATAGTATTCGAAAGGTTGCCAAGTACCATGGACCATTCTGCCCTGATAATGCCCCCCCCCCACCCGATCAGGGAGGCGTCCGATGTAACCGTGGCAACCGGGGCAGGAGGAACAAAGGGTCTGCCCTGATGGACATGAGGGGACGATATCCACCAGGTTAGATGCCTTTTGCAAGTTGGAGTTACTATGATCTTGTGACGCATGGGAAGTTGTTGAAAAGACCATTGGGTGAATAGCATCCATTGTAGAAGCCGCATGTAAAAGCGGACAAAGGGAAGAAGTGTTATGGCGGCCGCCATAAGACCCAATACTTTCAGAGCAAATCTGGCCTGAATTCTGTTGCTGAGAAGAATCACCTGGACATGTCTTTGAATGTCCAAGATCCTTTGGTCTGTTAACTTTGCTGAAAGTTGTACGGTGTCCAATTTTGCGCCTATAAAAGTAATAGATTGACAAGGCGACAAGGCAGATTTTTCTAAATTTATAGAAATCCCTAGCCCTCTGCAAATGTGAATGGTGTAATCTCTGGCTTGGAGAAGTTGATGCCTGGTGGTGGCAGTGAGGAGCCAGTCGTCTAGATATGGAAACACGTGGAATCCTTGACGTCTCAGGTGAGCCGTAACCGCTGCCATACATTTGGTGAACACTCTGGGGGCTGTAGTGAGTCCAAAGGGCAGAGCTCTGAATTGGAAGTGACTGGTCCCCAGCCAAAAGCTGAGAAATCTTCTGGAGCGTCTGTGAATTTTTATGTGATAGTACGCATCCTGAAGATCTATCGAGCACATCCAATTGTCCTTGCCCAGAAAGGGTAGAATGGACTGAAGCGTGACCATCCAGAATCTTGATTTCTTTACAAACTTGTTTAGTTTGCTCAGATCTAATATTGGTCTCCAGTCCCCTGTCTTTTTTGGAACTAAAAAGAACCTTGAGTAGATTCCGGATCCTATTTGGTCCGCTGGGACTGGCTGGATGGCTCTTTTTGCTAGCAGTTCTGATATTTCTAGTACTGCTAGTTCCCTTAGACCGGGTGGAACGTCTGGAAGGGTTCCCTTTTGCTGAACTGGGGTTTGAATAAAGGGAATTTTGTAACGCTCGGATATAATCGACTGTACCCATTTGTCTTGAGAAATGAAAGCTAGGCTATTGGGTACAGCGATAATTTTCCCCCGACTGCCTCCGAAGGTGGACAATCGGGCAACATCTCAGGGATGTTGGAAGGGTTTGTCAGAAAGAGGCTCTCTGCTACCCTGATTCTGCGGACCCCCTCTGCCCCTAGGGCGGTGTCTATTATTGTTACCCCCTCTGCCTCTGGGGGTAAACTGACTTCGTGCTTCAGGCGTGACTCTTTGAGATTTGCGGAACCACATTTTCCCTCCCTTCTGTCCTTTGGGGTAAGGTCTTGAAGGGGTGGAGAAACGGACTCCTATGGCAGAAAGAGTCTTGCCATCTTGTTCGCATCTAGTCAAAGTGTCTTTCACTTGAGGTCCGAACAAGGTCGAACCATCAAAAGGGGAGTTTGTGAAGGACGCCTTGAAGGGGTCTGCAAAATTACAAAGCCGCATCCAGGACTGACGCCTTAAAGCCACTCCTGTGCCTGCGGCCCTACTCGCTCCATCGGCTGCATAAGAAATGAGCCGCATAGAGGAGTTAACAATGGAGTTAAGGATTCCTAGCTGTGAGCTAATCTTATCCTGAGACCCAGCAGCTGACGGATCCTGTAAAACTTCTCCCAACTCTTTAAGAACATCTCTTTGAAGGCGGGTGAAGTGGCACAAGTAGTTCAGTGATCTCATGGCAAAAGTCGCTGAAGAAAAAATCCGCTTGCCGTACCTGTCCATAGTCCTAGAATCCTTGTTAGGAGGATGGACAGATACTGAAGGATCAGCTAGTTCCTTCTTGGTGGCAGCAGCCACTACCATGGCATCAACTGGGACACCCTTTGTCAAATATTGTCTATCTGGTGGGGCCGTAATGAATTTTGAAGACCTCCTAGGAATAGGTTCCACCGAATCCGGAGCCATCCACGCCTTCCGAGCCACTACATCCATAAGAGGGTCTAAAGGCGGAGACACCCAGGAGGTGGAGGGTCGAGATCCGAACGCCTCCAGGTATACTGACTCGTCCTCGGAAGGATTAAGGGAGGGCCAGTTCCCCCTCTGCTTAAGGAGTTCAAGGATGTCTGAGAAGGAGACATCCTCAGAGGAGGACCTTGGGGATCCCTCCGACTCATCCAGGTCAGTATCAGATGTAATAGACTCGGGGGAGTCTAGATGTTTCCTCTTACATGTCCTCTTACACGGAGGTTCACCTGACGGATCAGGAGAAGCCTCGGAAGAGGAAGATATTCCCAATGGGGAAACTTGAGGCATTGGATCTCTGGGTCCGGGAGCAAGAGAGTGGGAAGAGACATCAGCAGGCACTGTAGTGGGAGGAGCTGATGGAACTGTCCGTTGACTAAGCCCAGGGGCTAGTACACTCCTCATCACCTCGAAGGCTCCCCCATCAGAGAGACCAGAAGGTTCCCGCTCCGAAGAGATAGGAACTCCAGGCCTCACCGAGAGGGAAGGCTCTGAGGCAGATGTCGGGGCTGAGCTCACCAACGCCGAAGCCCCGAGAGGGAGAACGGGGTCGGACAAGGGTCCAATGCCACTCGCCCCCTCGGAGCCGATGAGAGAGACCAGACGTCTGGATCCCTCCAATGAAGGCCTCAAGGAGGAAATCGGAGCAGAGGACGACGGAGCCGAAAGGGGTGATATCGGCTCCGAAGCTACAACGGTCACGGTTCCGAGGAGCTCCGGCTCCGAGCTCTGTAAGAGAGTCGAAGGAGGAATGTTTGGTGGATGTGAAATAGCTACCGTCTGTTGAGACGGGCTATGGAGCATTTGGGCCAATGCCTGAGACTTTAATAGTCTACTCACCACTCTCTCGAGGTCGTGATCAGACAGCCTGGATGACCGAGAAGCACGGCTCCGATGGCTCTGCTCCAAGAGTAAGGGTGATCTCGGAGCCGAACGTATCGACTCTAATGAGGGGGATCGAGATCTCTTTTTAGAGATCGATGGAGCCAACGGAGCCGAGGATACGTCGGCTCCAGCCGGAGCCGACACTGAATGTCCAGATTGGGCAGTATCGGTGCTGGATGGAGCCGATACTGTGACTGCTATAATGGAAGGATCGGCTCCGGCCGGAGCCGATCTCGACCCTGGTGAAGATAAACCAGAAGCCGACGGCTTGGAACTTTCAGCCGAAGGCTTGATAGGTTTCGAGGGCTTCCCCGGCGCCGACTTAGTCGGGGAGCTTTCAGGCTTTAATAAGCCCCTTAATATCAATTTATTTCTGCGCTCCTGCAGGACTCTTGGGCTGAAGGCATGACATATAGCACAAGAGTCCTGCAGGTGCAGAGGTCCCAGGCAGTAAACACAAGAAGTGTGACCGTCTGTCAGAGACATCTTCTGACAGCACGAGTCACACTTCTTGATGCCTGAGACCTTTGTGTCCTTTGACATAACTGTGTCGAGGAAACACAAGTTGTGAAAAACAAAACCGTAACACACACACACACACAAAAACACCCAATCCAACAATTTAAACTAAACAGGGATAACAACACAGTCAGACACAAACAATCCCTGACAGGAAAAAATTTAGGAAGGGGAAGGCCTAAGGCCTAAGCAAGGGAAAGGGGATAAATAGCTCGAAAAAAAGGGAACACTAACAGGAACAGGGTTAAAGTAAGCGTTAAGGTTAACAAAAAACAACTATAGATATGAAAAATTTAAAGGGGTTAGACTAAAGTCTTATATTTAGTAACTTACCTGGAGCTGGTAAAAAAAGGCACCTCGTTAGCGAAGCAGCAAACAAGATCTGGGTAGTCTCTGCCTTGCATCATGGGATATAGGGTTGCCTCGAGCTGGTAAAATTAGCTCTCGAGCTTAGCAAGTGCCGAGTCGGAGCCGAGGATTGGCTCCGAACCCATCCAGCAAGAATGAAGGCGAGATTGACAACTTAACATTTGTTGTTATTGACTGTTATTCCCACACAAGAACACAACTGAAGAAGTAGTCCCTTGCTTGTAATAGTC
Organism: Protopterus annectens; assembly: GCF_019279795.1. Taxonomy (NCBI): domain Eukaryota; kingdom Metazoa; phylum Chordata; order Ceratodontiformes; family Protopteridae; genus Protopterus; species Protopterus annectens. The sequence continues at coordinate 544,173,635 of NC_056741.1, read as the reverse complement.
GATGTCTGGTTGGGGCAGTAAGGAGCAAGTCATCTAGATATGGAAACACCTAGAATTCCAGCTATCTCAAGTGAGCTGCTACCACTGCCGTGCATTTGGTGAACACCCTGAGGGCTGTGGTGAGACCAAAGGGCAGTGCTCTGAACTGGCAATGACTGTCTCCCAGCCAGAAGTGTAGGCATCTCCTGGAGTGCCTGTTCATTTTGATGTGATAGTACACATCATGAAGATCTATTCAGCACATCCAACTGTCCTTTTGCAACAGATGCAAAATGGGCTGAACCATGACTATCCGAAACTTTGTATAATGAACAAAATGATTCAGCTTGCTGAGATCCAGAACTGGTCTCAAGTTCCCTGTCGTTTTTGGCACTAAGAAGAATCTTGAATAAGTTTTGGACCATCTCTGGTCTGGGGGGGGCTCTTGGATGACTTTTTCTAGCAGCTTTTTTTTTATTTCTAGAGATGCTGCCTGGGTGGAACATTGGGGATTTTCTTCAGGACTGTGGGAGGGTTTAGGGAAAATGGTACAATATAACCTCCGGATATAATCCTCTGCACCCACAAATCTTTTGTGAAAGATAGCCAGGCTCTCTGGTGCAGGGATAAACAACCCCCAACTGCCTCCAGAGTGGAACACTCAGGCTTCCTTTCAGGAGTGTTGATATGGCCTATCTGAGAAAGAATCGCTAGATCCCTGGTTCTGTAGACCACCTCTGCCACAAGGATGGCATCTTCCAGTTAGGTTTTCACCTCTGCCCCTGCAGAACTATTTCCATGTGAATCCTGGAAAGGACCTTGGGACTTCTTAAAACACATCTTTCTGCCACCTCACTGGCTCCTAGAGAAGGGCCCTTGAGGAACAGAAAAATGTACACTCATGGCAGACAGGGTCTTTCCCTCCTGTTCACACCTGGAGAGTGTGTTCTTAACCTTGGGGCCAAACACAGAAGATCTGTCAAAGGGCGCATTGATGAACAAAGACTTAAATGGTTCAGCAAAATCAAATAAGAGCATCCAGGCATGTTTCCTGATGATTATGTCTGAACCCAACACCCCTGAGGGAACTTCCACAGCATGGAAGATCAAACTCATGGATGCATTTGAGATAGATTTGAGGGCCAGCTGCGAGGAGATTGTTTCCATCCTCGGAGGACATGGCCCCAGAAAGAGATTGGACCAAATCTCTTTGCAGTTTCCTAAAGTGGGCCAAGTAATTAAGCGACCTAACAGCAAAGGTCGCTGAAGCATAAACACGCTTCCCACATCTGTCCAACCCCACAGACTCTCTGCTAGGAGGATGGACAGAGGAACTCTGCTCTGCTAGTTCCCGTCTCATAGCTGCTGCCACAAGCATGGCATCAACAGGTACTTCCTTGCTCCAGTGCACACTGTCTGTAGGGGGGGGGGTGCAATACTTTTATCCAGGCTTTTAGGTATTGTCTTAACAGTGTCCAGCTACTTCCATGCTCGCCAAGAGACAAAGTCAATTAGCTCATTGGCTGGGGAGGATCACTCAAGAAGTAGATGGCCAGACCCAAAAGCCTCAAGGAACAGCAGTTCCTCCTGGGAGGGGGTATTGGAAGACCAACCAGCTTTTAGTTTCAAAAGCTCCAGGGTGTCTCCGAAGGAGACATCATCAGGTGGTGATCTGGAGGGTTCCTCCCCCTCAAGAAAATCAGTGCCCTCTGTGAGAGCTTCCTGTTTGGGGAATCTAAGAGCCTCCTTTTGCATGTTCTCTTTCAAGGGACTTCCTCAGTTGGGTGTTCTGGGAAAGCATAGGAAGAGATAACAATGCCCAGATGGACTGGCTGAAGGCTTACTTGGGTTGGCTGTCCCAGTAGAAGAGATGGTGGAGGTTCAGAACACAGAATATTATGAGGCAGGGTTGCCTGATCCGATGGGGGCAGGGATATCTGTTCTCTAGACATAGAGAAAACCCTCTCCACAAAAGCCGAGTGCCTAGGAGAAACAGAAGTCAGTGGGTCCAAAGTTGGGATCTCATCATCAGCTCCTGTAACACCATCAGTGCTCCACCAGAGGATGGAGTCTGATCCAAGCTATCCAGTGCTGAGACTACGAGGGGAAGAGATGGCTAAGAAAGCTTTGGAGTTGACACCAAGCTCCCAAATCCAGCTCTTTGAGTCCTCTAGCTCTCCACACCTGATGCTGGATGGTTCAGGGGAGCCATTAGAGCCGAACAGAAAACATTATTTGGATCTGAATTAGATACTCCCAGGGATATCAGATCCAATGGCTTCAAAACAGAAGGATGGATCAGAGAAGGAGATACCAGAGGGGAAGTGGACAGACATCAGCTCCCAAGACTAGAAGGGGGTGGATTCAGGAACCCCCCACCCCATCTGTATCTGTGCTCTGAGGAACTTCCTCATCATCCTGTCCATATCTGCTTCTAAAAGGCTTCTGGAGGATTGAAGAGTGGAAGAAGGCCTAGAATGCCTTTGAGGCAACTCTTCTAGAAATGGAGAGGGGAGCCTGGATGAAATAGGATCTGATGGAAGTGGTGGGGTATGGATCCATGGAGACCTTGGTCTTTGAGCTGCTGGATCTGATACGGACGGATCAACCTTTTTTGAATCTTGGCAGGGGGATGCATTGAGGTAGCCAAAGTTGAGGAATGAGCTGGAGACCTTTTTCGGGACTCCTTGTCTTTAGTTGAGTGTCAACTTTAATTTTTCTGACTTTTAGAAAAGTTTTGAGCCCCAGCCACCGAAGAAGTAGAGGGCAAGAGACCCTGCAGAATTAACTTGTTCTTGTGGTCAATCAAGGCCCCAGAATTAAATCCTGAGCAAATGTCACTGTTAACATCAAGGCGTGCCAAACCCAAACAATAACATTCCAGGTGGGCATCAGAATTTGGGATCTTACGCCCACAAGAAGTACACTTCTTAAACCCAGAGGGATTTTCTGACAACTTAAGACTGCTAAAGAACAATGGTGCCACTGCTCAATATATCCAACAACAACTCTAAAATACACCAAACACTTTATTGCAAAGCTTTCGGGTCTACACCCTTCATCAGTACAAATCAATTAAATGTATTCAGTATTTAAATAGGAGATACAAATAAATCACATGCTTCAGCCTACCTATCATCCTAATTAACAATTAGCAGTGGCACCATTGTTCTTTAGTTTTTAGTTGAAGTTTGTTTGGTGTACACTGTTGACACCATACTCGATAAGGAGAGCTTCAGCCAACCTGTGGTGGTCGTGGTAGTTATGGTTTCATACAGCTATGAAGAGAACTGAATGGTTCCGTCAGAAAATTGCTACAAATGCAAGAGAATCCATTGCTAAAGATGATGCTAGATGTAACTCCTACAGAGGTAACATTGGACCATACAACTGAGGAATTCAAAGAACATTTAGTAATATTAGAAAAGAAAGTTCAGACTTTTAAACAGCTTCAGTGGCAAAGATTGAGTTTCCAGGCATACCTCCAGCTGGGCATTGTCCCTAGAGGGCTAAGAATACTTAAAATGCCCTCTTATGCTAATACTTATAATGAATTATTAATGCAGTAGCAACAACTGAATCTGAAATTAAGTGCAGAATATATGAAGTTAATGAATACCTTTTTTGAACCTATAGAGAATAAATTGCTGGAAGAAATAGATATGCTTGAGAATAAAATAATTAGTATGTCATGCTACAATGAACTGTCTGATGAATACCAGAATTTTATGTCTCGCGTCAATGCCCTGGATGTGAAGCTGCAGCAGAGGAAAAGATATAAACTGCAAAGAGACATTAATGATTTTAAATGTAACCATATTTTCTCCTGGCCCAAGATTAATAACGAAAAATATTCGCTGCCTCAAAAAAATAGAATGCAAGTTTTGAATAAAGACAAGAAACTTAATCACTTGGATCAACTAGATGATTTTGGAGCACCAACTGAATCGTTAAATTTAAAAACTAACTGTAACACTTTAGTTAAGAAAAATGTGCCGCTTTCCACGCTAGGAGCTGACTCCGCGCCTTTAATTAATAAAGAGGGTGGAGATACTGTGCTGGACATCACAGTAAGTGCTACTGGTGCTAAAAAAGATGACGTAGTGCGTACTAAAGTCAAAGAAAAGATGGCGTCTGGTAATATGGATAATGGTAGAGATCTCTGTAGAAAGAACACCCAGAAGGAAATTATGTCTTTTCCCCCTTTTTGTCTAAAGCAGCCAGAAAAAATTATGCTGCAGTCGTCGACAAAGAACTTCGAACAACACCAGCAACAACAACAACATGGTGTGGTGGGGAAGAGGAAGTACAACAGTCCGGTTACCCAAAACAAGGCGATGAAACGGTAGTGAGAATAATAAAAGGTACTGTAAACTTGTCTAAAGTCAACTTGACTGAAGCGCAGTTATTGATTTTGAGTAAAGGACTGAAATGCATTCCTAATTCAATGGACAACGTTGTTCAAGCTATAACAGACTTAAAATTATTTGTGCGACAAGTTAGTCTTAAGCTTATTTTTAAAAATTCTGATGTCTTTACAACTAAATGTAGGAAATTAAGTGTGTTCTCTCCTGACTTATGTCCTATCCTAATTGCTTTTTCTAATATTGTAGAACATGAGATACGTTTACACTATAGGAAAAATGAAATTAAGAAGGTATATAACATCACGTATTCTGAACATCTAGCCCTGAAAGAACTGCAAGCTTGTGATGATATAGTCATTAAACAAGCAGACAAAGGGGGTGGGATTGTTTTAATGGATAAAGATGCATATTTTGAAAACTTTAAGCAAATGCTTAGTGAAGATGGTACCTTTAGAAAAGTATCTTTCCTTGAAGTGCAAAAGTTAACAACAGAAGTTAATTTGATAATATATGAGCTACAACTTAGTGATGACTTGAGTGTTGAGTTGTTTAACTATTTGACAGTGCCATGTCCAAGGATCCCTCAAATTTATGGTATTCCTAAAATACATAAAAATCTTATTAATCCACCACTGAGACCTATAGTGTCAGGGGGTGGATGGATAACCGAGCCTATTTCAAAGTATTTGCAAAGTGTATTAGGAAAACATATGGAAAAGTACTCTACTGTACTAAAGGACACTAATGATTTTTTAGATAGTTTATATAACTGGCACCAATGCTATGACTTTGAAGGGCATATTATGGTATCTCTTGACATTACCTCACTATTCACTGTTATACCTAACGATTATGGAGTTAATGCTATACGTATTTTTTTAAATAATGAAGTAAAAATGTATGGAAGAGAAATTGAAAACATTTGTACGCTTCTCGAAACAGTATTAACGCATAATATTTTTATTTTCGATGGGGAACCATACCTGCAGCTTACTGGTGTAGCGATGGGTACGCCCGTTGCTAACACATATGCAAATTTGGTTTTATATGAATGGGAAAAGGGAATAATATTAGATAAAGAAAACCAAATGAATAACAAAGTATTGTTCTACAAAAGATTTGTAGATGATTGTTTTTTGATATGGGATGGCACCCTATTAGAACTTGAACATTATATACAGTATTTGAATGCATCAACTGAATTTTTAAAGTTCAAGATGGAGGCATCACACCAGGATATAAAATATTTGGATGTACACTTATTCAAAAATGGAAATATGTTAGAGTATATGGTATATAGGAAAGAAGTAGACTCCCTGAGGTATATAAATAGGAGTTGTATGCATGCTCCACTTACCTTTAAAGGAATAGTGAAGGCACAACTAATAAGAATGAGTAAACTAAATACAGTTGATAATAATTTTATAGAACAAGCTAGAATTATGCTGCAGGAGATTCAAAGAAGTGGTTACTCAGAGCGAATTATAAATAGGGTCTTTGAAGAAGTGTTGGAAGAAAGGAGTGGTAAATATAAACCTATTCTAAGACGGGGACTACAGAAGGATGGAAGAGATATATGTAAAGATGGCAAAATAGTTAGATACCTCACTACGTACAATCTAAATACAAATAATGTACGTAAAATAATAGAAAAAAATTGGTCTATTTTATTAGCCATGCCTGAAATAAGAACTATAGTGGGTGATAAACCAAGTTATGCCTACAGAAATTCGGAAACATTAAAACAAAAGCTTTGTTATAAAGACTTTAAGTTAAAATCTGAAATGGTGGGGTATACAGTAGGAACAAGAAAATGTTATAATTGCTCATGTTGTAATGACCTATATGAGGGTGATAGTTTCTTCAAACACCCCGTAACGGGAGATGTTTATGGTTCTAAAGTTTTGACATCTTGTAATGTGATGCAAGTGGTCTATTTGGCTACCTGCACATCTTGTGCATCATTTTATGTAGGTAAGACGACTAGGAAGCTGAAAGAAAGGATAGTAGAACATAAATCAGAAATAAGAAGGAAAATAGAAACAAATGCCCTGAGTAAGCATATTCTGGATAAGGATGAACAACATAAATTTAAATTTAGGGCATTGGATATAGTACAAATGAGTATAAGGAAAGGTGATATGAATAATCTGTTGGAGTTAAAAGAATATGAATGGATCATCAGACTGCAGGCTGATACGAGTCCTGGCTTGAATAATATGGTTAGTTTAAATCCAGTGTTAATGAAAAGGCGGAGGGAGAAGATATAATTTATAATATGGTAGGTGAGGATTTGAGAGTGTGTGTGTGTGTGTGTGTGTGTGTGTGTGTGTGTGTGTGTGTGTGTGTGTATACATATATATATATATATATATATATATATATATATATATATATATATATATATATATATGTGTGTGTGTGTGTGTGTGTGTGTATATATGTGTGCGTGATTTTATGTGTACTATTTGCAGTCTACATGCATACATTGTGAATATCATATGTATTTATGTATGTATTATGCTTTGATATAAATGCATTTTTTATGTGATATTCCTTTTAAATTTATTTAAGGAAAGTATTATATTTTATTTTATTTAAAATGTCCCTCTAAATTTTGATTGTTAATTAGGATGATAGGTAGGCTGAAGCATGTGATTTATTTGTATCTCCTATTTAAATACTGAATACATTTAATTGATTTGTACTGATGAAGGGTGTAGACCCGAAAGCTTTGCAATAAAGTGTTTGGTGTATTTTAGAACTTAAGACTGCTACCACAGTATGCAGCTGAACACAACAAGTACTTTTTAGCCAAAAAGCTGAGAAGTGATTGTATTATGCTACAAGAAAAGCAGCCTATCTATACAAACAGCCAAAATGTTTTTTTTTGATAGGAAAGAAAAAAAAGGAAGAGAAGGAAAGCTACCAACAATGGTAGACAAATTACTAGGAGTACAAAACAATATCAGCAGTGGTAACAGCAGAAGTACAGAAAAGAGAAACTAACACTAAAAAGGGGAGAAAAGATTGCTAAGAACACTGAAATATGGGAGAGAGGAAGAAAAACGGTGAAATTCTAAATTTAAGTAACTCACAAACACCAGGAATAAGGACAAATCTGAAGAGTACTCAAAAACACTGGAGAGCTAGGAATCCGCATCTGATACCTAATGCTGGCAAGTGAGATCTGAGGTATGTTAGATTGGCAGGGCATTATGGGTAAAGGGAGGAGGTTGAGAGGTCTAGGATCCGTTTATCTGGTAGAAATGTCCGAGTTGAATCCAAGCCATGGATCCGAACCCATCAGTTGAGGAATGAATGAAAATGACAACATCAGATCTTATATTATTTTCCATCATTTTTTCATACATTAATAAAGCTGGGTGAATGAGGGGACTGTAAACACTTTTTCTCCTTAAATTATCATTGTCCAATTCCCTGCCACCATTTTTTAAAACTAATCATCAAATTCAATTTCTGAATAAATACCATCAATTAAAACATCTGCCACATTGACTCTATTGGATGGGACAAAACTAAAACTTAAAAAAAAAAAGGATGAAATGTGGTTTTATTTCACACGCACTAAAATTATACATCCTAAAGTGATACATATTGTAAACCAGGCCATTGCTAGTAATCACAACATTTTTATTCATTAACTAGGGATTTAGCACTGTCTTTCATCCCTCTCTTTCTTCCCCAGCACCTTTGTTTTATCATGGTGTTTTCTAGGGTATTCTCTTGTGGGACCAATTCTCATCTAAATTTGTTTGGTAATTGTTCTTGTGTGCTAACTTCTCGGGCCACCTCAGCAGTGGAAACTCAAAAGGGTCAGTGGCATTAGATACATTGTCTTTGATCCTATCTCCTTTAAAGTTATCTTCTTTGGAATTTTCCTGCTTTCCTTCTGTTTGTCTATAATAAGAAGTTATGTACCTACCATAACGTTCCATGTTAGTTGTCTTCTCTCGCCTTCTTTCTTGCTGGATGGGTTCGGAGCCGATCCTCGGCTCCGACTCGGCACTTGCTAAGCTCGAGAGCTAATCTTACCAGCTCGAGGCAACCCTATATCCCATGATGCAAGGCGTGACTACCCAGATCTCGTTTGGTAGCTATAGAAAACTCTGCCAGTAACCTTCTTCCCAGAAAGGAAGAAGAGGAACTAAATGTGGAAAGAAACAAAGCAAAGTAACCACTAGATACTAGTGACACTTCCTACTAGGGCCCATAGAAAGAATGGATCGTACCCAGAGAAGAGTACAACTTCAAGGTCTGTCCAGGCTAGGGGGAAGGAGGGAGGGACGCAAGAAAGAAGGTGAGAGAAGACAACTAACATGGAACGTTATGGTAGGTACATAACTTCTTAATGTTAAGTTGTCAAACTCGCCTTCATTCTTGCTGGATGGGACCGCGTCCCTAGCACCTGTATCCTGGGTGGCTCAATGGAACAGACTCTTGAGAACTGTGGAACCAAACCTAGCCCTGTCTCTGGAGGCCAAGTCCAATTTGTAATGAGAGACAAAGGTGTGAGGAGTAGCCCAAGTGGCTGCTGCACAAATGGTGTCAATAGGTAGCCTATCCTGAAATGCTGTAGAAGTGGCTAGGCATCTGGTAGAATGTGCGTTTGGTTTCGAGGGCAGTTGCTTGCCCCTAAGGAGATAAACATGAGAAATGGTAGAAGACAGCCATCTGGATAAGGTCACCTTGGAGACCGGAAGACCCTTCCTGTTTTCTGCATAAGAAACAGTTGATCAGATTTTATGAATTGTTTAGTTCTGTCCAAGTAATATCTGAGTTGGCGATGGACATCCAAACAGTGAAGTTTCTGTTCCGCTCTGTCAGAATAGTTAGGGAAAAAAACTGGCAATTCAATAGATTGGTTAATATTCGTCTGGGAAGCAACCTTGGGCAAAAAAGATGGATTAGTTCTTAAAGATACTCTATCTTTGTGGAAAACCAAGTATGGGGGATGGACACAGAGAGCATGAAGTTCAGACACCCTCCTGGCTGAAGTAACAGCAACCAGAAAAATTGTCTTCCAGGAAAGAAATTTTAATGAGCATGTAGCAGCCGGTTCAAAGGGGGGGCAGAATCAAGGATGCCAGCATTAAATTCAGGTCCCATTGCAGAGGGGGATCTTTGATTGGAGGTTTCAGCAGAAAGATCCCTCTAAGAAAGGCTTTGCAAAGCTTGTGAGACATTATGTTTTGATCCGCTAAGCCAACATGAAAATTTGAGATCGCTGCCAGCTGGACCTTAACTGTAGAGGAAGAAGAACCCGACTGAAAAATCTCAGCTAGGAAGTCCAAGACTGACTGCACTGGAGCAGTAAAGGATCTATGTCCCTGGACTTTACCCAGAAGGAAAAACGCTGCCATTTGCTAGCATAAATCCTTCTGGTAGAGGACTTTAGAGAAGCTACTATGATATCTCGCACGGGATTAGAAATCATAGGGAGCCTGGCTAAGGAAGGAAGTGGAGCAACCAAGCAGTGAGGTTGAGAGAATGAATGGCCTGGTGCAGATGACCCGAATGGTGGGTCAGAAGATCTGGAATTGGATCCAGATGCCAAGGCTGAACCAAGAGATGACGATGTAGGGACGGAAACCAAATTTGTCAAGGCCAGTAAGGGGCAATGAGAATCAACTTGGCTCTCAAGACGGTAGCTTTCTGAATCACTTGAGGTATCAGCGGGAATGGAGGAAAGGCATAAAGAAGTCCCCGGGGCCAATCCTGGGTTAGAGCGTCTCTGGGGGGATGGCCTGGTAGTGGAAAGAGGGAGAAGAAGTCTTGGCATTTGCTGTTTTGGGGTGTAGCAAAAAGGTCGCAGCAAGGGACGCCCCACTTCTGAAAAATCTCGTCCACTACTGACTGTTTGAGAGACCACTCGTGTGGCATGAGAATAGCTCTGCTCAGTCTGTCCGCTAAGAGGTTGGATTTCCCGGGGATATGCGTTGCTATCAGAAACCGATGAGAGGAGATTGCCCATTGCCAAAGTCTGAGAGCTTCTCGACACAGTGGATAGGACCTGGTCCCGCCCTGTTTGTTGATATACCAGACTACGGACATGTTGTCCGTCTGAACTGCAATAGTCCCTAAAGGAAGAAAGTCGCTGAGGGCTTGCAACGTTAAAAGCACTGCTCTCATCTCTAAGACATTTATGTGCAGATGGTATTCTATGGGTTGCCAAGTCCCATGGACCATCCTGCCCTGATATTGCCCCCCCACCCGATCAGAGAGGCATCCGAAGTGACTGTGGCAACCGGGATTGGGGGAACAAACAGTCGGCCCTGATGGAGTTGCGGAGAAGACATTCACCAGGTTAGGTGACTCTTGCACGATTGCATCACAAAGATCTCGTGGCGCATGGGAAGCTGCTGGAAGGACCACTGGGTGAACAACATCCACTGCAGAAGACGCATGTGGAAGTGAGCTAAAGGAAGCAGTACGATGGCCGCAGCCATAAGACCTAGCACCTTCAGGACAAATCTGGCCCTGATCTTTTTGCTGAGTAGTATGATCCGAACATACTTTTGGATGTCCAGAATTCTTTGGTTTGTGAGTCTTGCTGACATCCCGACAGTGTCTAATTCTGCGCCTATAAAGGTAATAGATTGGCAAGGAGACAATGAAGATTTTTCGAAGTTTATAGAAATCCCCAATTGGTTGCAGGTGTGAAGAGTGTAGTCTCTGGCCTTGAGAAATTGATGCCTGGTGGTGGCAGAGAGGAGCCAGTCGTCTAGATACGGAAACACCTGGAATACTTGACGTCTCAGGTGAGCCGTGACCGCTGCCATACATTTGGTAAACACTCTGGGGGCTGTAGTGAGACCAAAGGGCAGGGCTCTGAATTGAAAATGACTGGTCCCCAGCCGAAAGCGGAGAAACCTTCTGGAGTGCCTGTGAATTTTTATGTGATAGTACGCATCCTGAAGGTCTATTGAGCACATCCAGTTGTCCTTGCCCAAAAAGGGTAGAATGGACTGAAGCATGGCCATCCGGAACCTTGCCTTTTTGACAAACTTGTTTAGTTTTCTGAGGTCTAAAATTGGTCTCCAATCTCCCGTCTTTTTGGGAACCAAAAAGAATCTTGAGTAGATTCCGGATCCTACTTGGTCTGCTGGCACTAGTTGGATGGCTCTTTTTGCTAGGAGCTTTGATACCTCCAGCTTTGCCAACTCCCTTAGACCGGGTGAAACGTCTGGGAGGGATTGATGAGGAACAGGATATCTCACGAAAGGGATATTGTAACCCTCGGATATGATCGACTGTACCCATTTGTCTTGAGAAAGGGAACGCCAGGCTGTTGGGTACAGCGACAATCTTCCCCTGACTGCCTCCAAGGGTGGACAGTCGGGCAACACCTCAGGGGTGCTGGAAGGGTTTATCAGAGAGAGGCTCTCTGCTACCCTGATTCTGCGGACCCCCTCTGCCCCTAGGGCGTCTATTGTTATTACCCCCTCTGCCTCTGGGGATAAACTGACCACGTGCGTCCGGCGTGACTCCCTGAGATTTACGGAACCACATTTTCCCTCCCTTCTGACCTTTGGGATAGGGTCTTGAAGGGGTGGAGAAATGGACTCCTACGGCAGAAAGAGTCTTGCCGTCTTGCTCACACCTGGTCAATGTGTCCTTCACCTGAGGCCCGAACAAAGCCGAACCATCAAAGGGAGTATTAGTGAAGGACGCCTTAAAGGGGTCTGCAAAATTACAAAGCCGCATCCAGGACTGACGCCTAAGTGCCACTCCTGTGCCTGCAGCTCTACTCGCCCCATCGGCTGCATAAGAAATGAGCCGCATGGAGGAGTTAGTTATAGAATTTAGGATTCCGAGCTGTGAGGCAATCTTTTCTTGAGCCCCAGCAGCTGACGGATCCTGAACTACCTCACCTAGTTCCTTGAGAATGTCTCTCTGAAGCCGGGTAAAGTGACAGAGATAGTTCAGCAAGCGCATAGCGAAGGTTGCTGAAGAAAACATCCGCTTACCGTACCTATCCATGGTCCTAGAGTCCTTGTTAGGAGGATGGACAGGTACAGAAGGATCGGCAAGTTCCTTCTTGGTGGCAGCCGCCACCACCATGGCATCAACAGGGACACCCTTGGTGAGAAACTGTTTGTCTGCGGGGGCCGTGATGAATTTAGAAGGCCTCCTGGGGACTGGTTCCACAGAATCGGGGCCACGCCATTCGAGCCACCACTTCCATGAGCGGGTCGAAAGGCGGAGACACCTAGGAGGTGGAGGGTCGAGATCCAAAAGCCTCCAGGTATACCGACTCATCCTCGGAGGGGTTAATGGAAGGCCAGTTCCCCCTCTGCTTAAGGAGTTCCAGGATGTCTGAAAAGGAGACATCCTCAGAGGGGGACCGTGGGGAACCCTCCGACTCATCTAAGTCGGTATCTGATGTCGTAGACTCGGGGGAGTCTGTGTGCTTCCTCTTGCACGTCCTCTTACGCGGGGGCTCTCCCAAAGGATCAGGAGAAACCTCGGAAGAGGAAGTTCTTCCCAATGGGGAAACCTGGGGCGATGGATCTCTGGGTCCGGGAGCAAGAGAATGGGAAGAGACATCGACAGGCACCGAAGAGGGAGGAGCTAATGGAATTGACCGTTGACTCAGCTCCGGGGCTAGAACACTCCTCATCACCTCAAAGGCTCCCCTTCCAGGGAGGCCAGAAGACTCCTGCTCGAAGAAACAGGAATCCCGGTCCGCCGAAGAGAAGGCTCCGAGGCTGATGTCGGTGCCGAGCTCACCAATGCCGAAGCTCCAAGAGGGAGAGCGGGGTCGGACAAGGGTCTGATGCCACTCGCCCCCTCGGAGCCGACAAGGGAGATTCGACGACCGGATCCCTCCAAGGAAGGTCTCATGGAGGAAATCGGAGTCGAAGACGACGGAGCCGACAGGGGAGGTATCGGCTCCGGCGCACCCACGGTCAACGTTCCGAGAAGCTCCGGCTCCAAACTCTGAAGGAGAGTCGGAGGAGGAATTTCAGGGGGATAAGGGATAGCGGTCGTCTGCTGAGACGGGCTATGGAGCATCTGGGCCAGTGCCTGTGACTTCAGCAGTCTACTTACCACCCTCTCCAAGTCATGGTCTGATAGCCTGGAAGATCTTGAAGATCGGCTCCGATGGCTCCGCTCCGAAAGCAGAGGAGATCCCGGAGCCGAGCGAATCGACTCCAGGGAAGGGGACCGAGATCTCTTCTTGGAAGGAGCCATCGGAGCCGAAGACCCTTCGGTTCCAGTTGGAGCCGACAGCTTATCGGCACCAGTCCTGGTCAAAGATACGTCGGCTCCGGCCGGAGCCAACATCGACATCGGTGCAAGTGTATCGGAGCCAGCCGGCACCGATACCACCACCTCAGAGGTAGAAAGATCTGCTCCAGCCGGAGCCGATCTCGACTCCGAAGGAGTCGGAGCCACCACCGAAGGCTTAGGAGCCACAGCCTGGGCTTTAGGTGGCTTAGAGGGCTTTCCCGACCCAGTCTTGGTCGGGGAGCCCTCTGGCTTCAACAAGCCACATAGGATTAATTTGTTCCTACATTCCTGCAGGACTCTCTGGCTGAAGGAGTGACAAATAGCACAGGAGTCCTGCAGGTGTAGAGGCCCCAGGCAGTACACACAAGAAGTGTGACCGTCTGTCAGAGACATTTTCTGACAGCACAAGTCACACTTCTTGAAGCCTGAGACATTTACTTCTTTGGACATGGTATGCCAAACACAAAAAACACACACACACACCAGTCACACAGTTAGCTAATAAAAGGGGGAAAACTGATTAACACACCCACACTTCCTGACAGAAAAATAATGGAAGGGAGGCTTAAGGCCTGAAGGGAGGAAAAAACTATCCCTAATACAATAGAAAGGTAATATAGGGCAAGATAGATAGGTACTAGTCAACACTAACTCTTAAGAAAAAGAAATAAGGAAAATGGAAATTTTCTGACCGACTTAAAAATACTAAAACTCTACCTGAGCTGGTAAAAGGAGACCTCTTCGTGAAGCGGCAAACGAGATCTGGGTAGTCACGCCTTGCATCATAGGATATAGGGTTGCCTCGAGCTGGTAAAATTAGCTCTCGAGCTTAGCAAGTGCCGAGTCGGAGCCGAGGATCGGCTCCGAACCCATCCAGCAAGAATGAAGGCGAGTTTGACAACTTAACATAATCATTTTTAGGTAAATGGTATACTCTTATTTTGATAATGTTTTTTTTTATCCCTATGTAACTTAATTGCTTAAATCAATTTCTGACAACACCATCATTTTTATCTTTTTCTTTTTTTTTAACATACAATAGTAAACCATGGATTATTTTCTCATTAAGAAAATTAATTTTCTCTAACAAATTGTACAACAGTCTCTGGTTGTTCTTAATAACAACTTTCATTAAATTATTTCCAAAGTTATCACACAAAAGTTAAAAGTTCATTGTCGAAAACAATATTTGTACATTGTTGGGGAACAGTCCTCTAGGTACTCATCTGTTTTTATTACATTCATTCAGAAATTCATTGTCTATCAGAAGGGACTAGTGTGTCATTAATTTACTCTCACATTTACTTACCCCAGTTCTAGTACCAACTCCTGAAAATGAAATGTTCTCATCCAACTAGGTGTTAAAGTTCATGTTGGCATATTTCTTATATCTACTTAATCCATTCACTCTGTATATGGTCAATAGTTTCTGATTCAATGTTGAGAGGATGAAACATGACAGCTTCTTCTGAAATTTCTTTCTTTGCGGTTGCTGCCACAGTAATACAATCTCTTGCTCCAATAACATCTGTCCTTGGGCAGATACAGACGTTTGTCTGGTTTACTGGGGACTGGCTCCACAACATTGTTTTCCAAGTAAGACATTTTAGATCTGCTGTAGTTGCAGGTTCAATAGGAGACTTGCAGCATAATTATGATGTTCCATGGAGGGGCTGGGTCTCTAATGGGTGTTCTTAATAGGAAGATAACTTTTCAACAAAGCTTTGGACATTTTCAGTGAGGCTATAGGAATGTCTTTATGTCCAATATGAAAAACTGAAATAGCTACCATTTGGACCTTGACAGTGATAAAGCTAGAACCCTTATCAAAGAGTTCTGATAAGGGTGGAACAGGTGCTGAAAAAGGATCAAAACCTTTACAGAGGGCCCAAATAGTGGATCTCTTCCATTTGCTCTGGTAAATCTTTCTAGTGGGCAGTTTCTGAGAAGCAGAAAGAATATTGATAATGTTGATTACTGCAGGGGGGGGGGGGGATCTGGCATCTCTGGCTATGCTCAAAACTGGAGTAATTGTGGTTAATTAACTTTATGGATTTTGGCTCGAATGAAGCAGTCTGGGTTGATGAGTCAGTAGATTTGGATACTGATTCAAAATCCAAGGTGGATGTACCAGTGCAGGCCAGAGGTAGGGGAACCATGTCTGTCAGGGAGAAAAGGGGGCAATGACAATCACCCTAGCCTTGCACCGTCTTGCTTTCTGTATGAACATTTTTATTAGGGAAAAAGGAGGAAAGGCATATAGGAGACCCAGGGACCAACTGTGGACTAGAGGATCTCTTGGTGACTGACCCTGTGGACAAGTCAAAGGAAAATACTTGCTGCATTTGATGTTGAGATACAATGAAAAAAGGTTGTAAAAAGGCTGGCCCTAGTGACTAAAGATCAAATGTGTCACTGTAGGATTGAGGGACCACTCATGATGCATCAGGACAGTTCTGCTTGATTTGTCTGCTAACACACTGGACAACCCTGGGATATGCATTGCTAACAGAAAGAGGTGTAGAGGATAAGAATGTGTTCCTCCCGCTTGCTGATGTAACATACCACTGCCATGTTGACCATCTGTAAGAAAATAATACTCTTGGGGAGGAGGTCCTGGCATGTCTGCAACTCTAGCAGGACCACCCTTATCTCCAAGACAATGACATGAAGATTGACCTCTAGTGATGATCAAATACATTGGACTATTCTCCCTTTAAAGGGCCCCTCCACCCAAACAGGGAGGTGTTTGTCATTACTATTGTTATTGGTGAGTGTATCTGGAAAGGGCAGCCCTTGGTTACAGTCAGGGATATTACCCACCAAGCAATGAGTTGTCTGTAAAGTTGAGTAATTTGAATCTTTGTAAGCAAATGATGAATAGACTGAGACCACTGTACTGCTCAAGTCCATTCCAGCACTCTCATGTAGTATCTGGCTAAAGGAACAGCTAGAATTGTGGATGCCATGAGGCCTAAAAGATGTAGAATTAAATCAAAACTGCGAAAATGCACTCACAAGTCACAAAAACAAATCCAAAAGAGCGCAGTGGGCTAATGGAGAGGCAAAACCACCAACTTTATAAAGACTGCACGATTTATTACCATCCACGAAACAAAAACACATTAACGCTTTTATTCCACAATACGCATTTTCGTCCACGTAACTTGGACTTCATCAGACAATCAAGTAATTACTCTAATTACATCTTAA
This sequence comes from Protopterus annectens, assembly GCF_019279795.1. NCBI lineage: Eukaryota > Metazoa > Chordata > Ceratodontiformes > Protopteridae > Protopterus > Protopterus annectens. Next base: position 544,156,818 of record NC_056741.1, on the reverse strand, counting down.
ATAACTCACTAAAAACACATTAACCAATAAAATTCTTAAAAAAATTTTCAAATACACTAATCAGGCTCTCTTAAAGGCTCATAAATATTAATCAAAAACTAATATGTTGTCACCACAAATATATCTAAATAAATAAATAAATATTAGAACTAACTAAAATATATCTTGTATAAAATTCATAAAGCTTACAATTTATAATATTTAATTCATATAACTTAAATTCTTTAAAATCCAGACATTTAAATAAAAAGTAAAAATATTATTTGAGTGGATACATGTCTATAAATTAAAGAACTGGCTCCATCTGCTGTCATATTTAGGTATAACAGCCTTTACACTTTGGCAGCCCTTAATTTTAATAATGGTAATAGGGAAATGTGGTCATTTAAACCTGGAACCTTTGCTGCTTCCAGGGTTATTTGCCCCCATAGCACTTTATATTCTATCTGTTCCCCCCAAGGGCCACCTCTAATATCTCTCTTAACTTGTTCTAATACGAAGAAGAAGAATTTATAACCTTCACATTCTTTAGAGTGTTTATATAATGCATTTGTATCCTTTGCTTTTGATATTTCATATATATGTTCATATATTCTTCTTCTCAGCATTCTCTCCGTTTTACCAACATAAAATGAATTACATTTATGATATAATGCAAGACAAATTAATCCTTCTGTATCACAACAAAAGTATCCCTTACTTCTAATCCATCTATTCCTGCTTTCTAAATAAATTTCACCTTTATTAATAATATATTCACATTGGTTACAGCTCCCACATTTAAAAGTTCCTGTTTCCTTTCTTCCCCCTAAGTGATGTGTATTTTCATAATAATTGACGTTCCCTCCATTATTCTTAATCTCCAAGATTTTTTTCATACTATAGGAATTTGTATAAACTACCTTCGGCATTAATTTTGTTACTTCATCTATATCTGTGAATGATACAAATCTTTCCCATTCTCTCTGAAAAACTTCCCTAACCTTAAAGTTAGTAGCATTATATTCCAATATCAAAGCTTGTTGATATTCACTATGAATTCCCTTATTATTTTTTTTCATCTTTTTCAAAATAACCTTCATATGCAACTCCCTGTATAGGTCTAAATTTATTTTCTCTACCTTTCTCCACTTCCATCCTAATATTTTTAACAAAATTATTAGGGTATCATTTGTCCTTAAACATTTTCTCAAGGAATGTACATTCATTACCAAAATCTGAGTCTAAACTAGTCATACGACAACTTCTGACAAATTGTCCTTTCACTATATTCCTTTTACAGTGCAATGGATGTGCACTGTTACAGTGGAGAAAGGAATTACAAAAGGTAGTTTTCCTGTAAATTCTAGTTTCAAAATTCTTATTAGTCTTGTATATTTTCACATCCAAATACTGTAAAATGTCAATTGAAGTCTTGTGGGTAAATTTAAGGAAATTAGTGGAGCTGTTAATATATTCCATAAATTCACTAAACTTGTCATAACCTCCTGTCCAAAAGATGACAATGTCATCCAAAAATCTACGATATAATGTCCAGCAGGTATTAAATTTAGAGTGCAGAATAAATTTTTCCTCCCACTGTGCCAAAACTAAATTCGCAAATGTGGGAGCACAAGCTGCACCCATGGAGACACCTTGTATTTGTTGAAAATATTCACCATTGAAAACCAAGAAATTATATTTGAGGACCATATCCATAAGTCCCATAATAGCTACTTTTTCATGATGGGACAATTTATTATCTTGAAAAATTATATCCTCAAACATTAAAAGGCCCATCTCATAAGGTATGCATGAAAAGAGATCAATTATATTGATAGTAACAAACATTAAATTGTCAGAATATAATTCAGGGGTAATATTCCTTAAAATGTCCCATGAATCTTTAAGTATAACCTTATTCTCCACGCAAATATGTTTAGTTTTTAAATCAACATATTTAGCCAGTGGTAATGTTTTTGATCCGTCTGTCGACACTATAGGCCTAAGTGGGGGATCTTCCAAATTTTTATGTAATTTGGGAATACCAAAAATAATTGGTATTCTAGGTTTCGATACATACAGGAAGTCATACGTTTTACTATCTATGACATCTTCATATAGCATATCTTTTAATAATATATCTATCTTGTGGTATGCTAAACTGACTTCATTCCTTGAAACACATGCATATTTCACTTCATCCCTACGTATTTCATTCATTTTACCCTCATAAATTATGTTCTCCATAATGACTACTCCCCCTCCCTTATTTGGTTTCATAATTCTAACTTCAGCATTATTTTTCAACTTACACAAGGTCTCATTCTCTATTTTACTAAGATTACTTTTATATTTCTTTTTCTGTTGTACATTTCTGACTTCTTTCTCTAAAGTAATTTCTAAATTCCTAATTTGAGGATGGAGCGGGGGGGGTTGTACGTAGTTCTACGGACCAAACCCTGGCTATAGTGGGAAAAATTAGGTATTCTATTCTTAGAGAACAACATTTCTAGGTTTACTTTCCTTAAAAAAAGTTTTATATCAAGTAGTGTCCTTGTTAAGTCCCCCTTAACATAGGGTATATATTTCAATCCTTTACTTAATAGACTAAAATGTTCATTAGTCAAGGTAATGTTACTAAAATTATAGATAGAGAAGTCATTATAACTATTCCTAACACCAACAACTAAAATTCCTTCATTTACTGTATTTGGGGGTGGGTTGTTTAAATCTAAAACTTTCCCCTCCCCCTTCTCTGAAAATTTCCATTCCTAAATTGTTGTTGGTTACCATAACTTTCTTCTCTATTTAAAGGTGGAAATTCATAATTGTAATCATAGTTATTCCATCCATTTGGTTTCTCTTCATTGTTATTACTATTATCTTGTCCTTTACTATTATTTCCATAGGTGTCCCACTTCATATGGGGTGGTTTGGGGTAACTCGTTTTATTCTGATATTCCTGTATGTCCCTCTTCAGTTTATTCATCTTCCTATTAATTAAATCATTACATTTCACATCAATATCATCCCTAATTTTGAAATATTTTTCCCTTTCTTCCCTAATCCCATGTATCAAATCTTCCTTAATATAGGTGTCCAGTTCATCTATTTCTCCCTTTAAAATATCCTGTTTTCTACCATTCTCCTTAATAATGAGTTTTAAAATATCAATTCCACATTTATTAAAAACTTCCAACAATTCATGATGAAATTCTGAGCCAGCCTGAACATTATTAGGGTATTTCCAGACCCTTAACCCTTTCGGGACAACATTCCTATTTATACATTCTAAAAGATAAGCATTTTCAATACTCAGTGTTCTGTATTTAAACATAAGCTTAGATATTTTGTCCAATTTAACAGAGTATGAATCTCCGTTAGGTAGCCCAATAGGGCTTCCCTTATCAAGTTGAAAACAATAATTTGCTTTCAACCATTCACTTGTGTCTTTACTTTGTAAAGTAACTGGAACAGTACCTGTAGGTGCCTGAAAGCGGGTTGGTACTTTAAGTTTGTTAATGACATCAGTCCCATTTACGTTTTCAGTCTCATTATGTTCTGTTTCTTGCCCAAAAATCCTCGGCGTAGCCACCGGATTAAATGTAGCACCATTCGGTTCAAATACATCTCCTGGGTCATTTTCGTCGTTTATATTCTCTCTTTTCCTTTTTTGTTTTTGTACATAAAACCCTTCGGTTCCACTTCCTCTCGCATTACAACTACCCAGGCTACTACCAACCAAGGAAGGGCAGAGCGGTGTGAGTAGATCAATTAACTCGGTGAGTTGGTCAATCAATTTTCGTGATTGACCCACCTCTTCCTGTCCCTTACTACTCACTGGTGAAGCTCCCTCCATAGCCCGTTCCACAACCACAAAACCAAATCAAAACTGCGAAAATGCACTCACAAGTCACAAAAACAAATCCAAAAGAGCGCAGTGGGCTAATGGAGAGGCAAAACCACCAACTTTATAAAGACTGCACGATTTATTTGCATCCACAAATCAAAACCACATTAACGCTTTTATTCCACAATACGCATTTTCGTCCACGTAACTTGGACTTCATCAGACAATCAAGTAATTACTCTAATTACATCTTAAATAACTCACTAAAACACATTAACCAATAAAATTCTTAAAAAACATTTCAAATACACTAATCAGGCTCTCTTAACGGCTCATAAATATTAATCAAAAACTAATATGTTGTCACCACAAATATATCTAAATAAATAAATAAATATTAGAAATAACTAAAATATATCTTGTATAAAATTCATACAGCTTACAATTTATAATATTTAATTCATATAACTTAAAATCTTTAAAATCCAGACATTTAAATAAAAAGTAAAAATATTATTTGAGTGGATACATGTCTATAAATTAAAGAACTGGCTCTATCTGCTGTCATATTTAGGTATAACAGCCTTTACACTTTGGCAGCCCTTAATTCTAATAATGGTAATAGGGAAATGTGGTAATTTAAACCTGGAACTTTTGCTGCTTCCAGGGTTATTTGCCACCATAGCTCTTTATATGTATTTATATCTAGATGTAGAATTAACCTTGCTGGTGGTGATGTCTGATGTAATACTTTGTCAGGCAAAGTGACAGAACTCTGGACTAGGGAAGACTGACTATCTGTAGGCTGGGTTAGGTGGCATCCTATAAACTCTGTACTCTGGGTTAGAGTCAGGTGACATTTTGGTGGATTCACAGTTATTCCTAAGTCCAGTAACAGTCAGAGCACCAGTTGACACAGCAGTAGATGCTCAGATGTAGTAGTTAGGAGCCAATCGTCAAGGTACGGGAAGACATGGATCCCCAGCAGATGCAGGTTTGCTGCTATCACTGTCATGATTTTGGTAAACACCCTGAGGGCTCTGGTGAGACAAAATGTCAGTGCTCAAAATTGATAGTGATTGGTTCCCATCCAGAATTGGAGAAATCTCCTGGAGTACTTTGCTGTTTTGACAAGATAGTCCTTAACTTCACATTTAGATGCATCTGTAGTATTTTCACTGTAATTTCTTGGTGTAGTACTAAAGTAAAAGGAAGACCTATTGCCTGAAAGTGTACCAATTGTTCTTGTCCTCAGTATCCTGAATTTCTGTTTTCCTGCTTTGTGAATTATTGCTTTGTGTATGTCTACACTGTGCTGTTGTAAACTACTGTTGTTCTGCATTACTTTATGCAGAGGTGTAAACACTGATGTGTTCTTAGCTGGCTATGTGTGTAAGACACTCATACAATGGAAATTAATGCTAGGTATACTGCCTCTGCCTACCTGTATTACTTTTTTTCTCTCTACCCATGGCATTTTTGTCTCTCGCTCTTTTCTTGAATTACTTACTCATAACTAATCTCCCTCCTCTCTGTTTTTATAGTCCTAGTGGATTTTTCCCTGCAGTTGCCTCCTGGCCATAGTACAGGCAGTACAGGTTTGAGGACCTTAACAGATACCCTGCAACTCTAACTATCGGTCCGGAAGATACCATTTTAAGCTTAAAATAATACCACTGAAGTATGTGTCCCAGTAAATAGCTACTACATAAGCTAATCTTTTAATTGATGCTAGACTTTATAACCACAACAAGAATTTACAGTGTTTTTTTGCTAGTCGCTATGAAAAGCAGACGCCAGCAGCTCCTATCCTTTCTCTTTGGCTACCTACTATCCTCATACTGTTTCTGTGTAATTCTCCTGTTCTGTACTTTACCCTTCTCTGAATTCATTTCTAGCCTCACTCATAACTGCCTTTCCTAGTGCACCTGCCCTATTTTACTGTCTTCAGACTCTTACATATTAATGTTTTTTTTTATTTTTTGCTCTGCTTTTAGCTGCTAGTAATACCTCTCTCTCCCCATCCAAAACCCCTCTCTATTGTAGCTTATTTTAACCATACAGTACTGGGTTTGCTTCAAGTAAATCTACTTGTGTAGCTTGAGGCCAGTGTCCTTTTGTAAGCTTACTTCTGCTCATATTTAATTTCTTTTTATTTTATTTCTGGTGACTATACCTTTAGAAACTTTATATCATTGTCTCTCAAGCTAGTTTTCACTATATTTTTCTGACTGCTTCTATGACTTCATCTTGACCAGGGTGCTAGCCCCACTTCGTTCGCCCTCGACACGCTCTGGCTCACTTCGCTCCCCTATCCTACCCCCATTCCCACCCACCCCATTACAATTACCTTTATATTTAACTATCCCTCCCCTTCCTGTCCCACTAGCCACTACAATTCCACTTCCTGCCTATTGCCACTACCTTACTAATCTGCCAATCTTGTCAACACCACTTCCTCTATACCACTGTCTCTACCTACTCTATCTGACCATATTTTATTCCAACATGTATTATTTTCTAATATCTTCTACACTACTCCTTATTCTCTCTATCTCCACCTCTTACCACTCCAATCTCTCTGACCCACTCCTATGTTCACCAACGTCTCACTCATACAACATATATCCAACCACTTCATCTTTTACTATCTCCCCTAATATCTTTACTACCTCTACCTCAAGTCTATATAAACTATCCATAATACAGGTTTTTAAACCTTCCCACAAAGCTAAGTCAAAACTATACAAACTCCATCTAGTATCTACTACACACTCTCTCACTAAAAACCTACTTTGTTCTGGAGATATCCATCCCAACCCTGGCCCCTCTTCTCTCCCTAAAACTAACTCTACACTGCCCCCATCTTACTCCTCTAATAGTCACCAACCTCAGTCACAACAATCATCTCCATCCAAATACTATTTACTTATTGAATATTCAGAGTCTAGCAAATAAAGTCACTGAGCTGCACTCATGGATAGCTCTCAATACCCCTCACATCCTCTCCCTATCTGAAACCTGGCTCAAGCCACAAATCTCAAATAGTGAAATACTCCCACCAGGTTATAATATCGTCCAATCTGATAGATCTGTAAAAAAGGTGGTAGCGTGGCCATCCTCTACTCAAACAACCTTAACCTCTCAAGATACCTTTTCCCAATTCCTGACTTCCTCCCAGCTGAAATCATCATCCTTAACTGCCATCTGAATCCCCACAAAAAACTTGCAATTGCCTCTATCTACCTTCCTCCTGGTAACAATCTGCCCATTCTTGAAAACTTCCTATCCTGGTTCTCCCACAACATACCATATGAGACACTTATCCTTGGTGATGTCAACATTGATTGGTCCAAACTCACAACTGACTCCCCCCAACTCAGTATCCACCTACACGGCTTCCACCAACTTATAACATCTCCCACTCACTTCCATAAAAATTCCACTTCCAGCTCCATCATAAACTGGATCCTTACCAATTCCCCCCACCAATACTACAATCTCACCACCTTACCTGACTCCCTCGGTGATCATCTCCCTACCACCATCTTAAGACACTACTCCCATATTCCTAAACCCCATCTTATCAAAGAATGTCGAAAACTATCGACTTTCAATTCATCCCAATTTAACACCATTCTCCACAACATAGACTGGTCCATCCTGAAACACCTCCCCCTAAACAATGCTGTAAGCACTTTGAATAGCATCTTCATGAATACTCTAAACTCCTTAGCTCCCTCTAGGAAGATCAGAGTAAAATCCAACCATGCTCCCTGGCTCTCCAAAGAGACTAGGTCCCTTATGAAACAAAGAGATTGTGCTTGGAAAACCTGGACTAAAACTAAAAAAACACCTTTTCTTCAAAAATACAGGCAACTGAAGAACCTTGCAAAAAAATACATCTAATGACAAAAAGTTATACTATAGCTCTGCTCAGCTTAACAACAAATCCAATCCTCGAAAATTTTGGTCAACTCTCAACAATATCCTCTATCCTGGAAAGCCCTCTAATCCCTCCCCATACCCTAACTCTTCCTCTCAGGAAACAGCTACCCTCCTGAATAAACACTTTATCTCTTCCATCCAAAATCTGGTAACCTCTAAGCCAAACTCTACTTCGACACCCACCCCTCCAAATTCCACTAACACAACTTTGTTTTCTTTTGAGCCAGTTCCCATTACTTACATCAAATCTCTACTATTCAAGCTAAAACCTTGCTCTCCTTACACTGACAATCTATCTCCTACATTCCTCAAACTTGCTGCTGACTGAATTGCCTATCCTATATCTATACTAATTAATTGATTTATTCTGGAATCAACTGTCCCCACCCTTTGGAAATCTTTCTTCACTATCCCTTTTCATGAAGGTGGAAACTCCACTGACCGCTCAAGCTACCAATCCATTGCCATTCTGTCCCCCCTCTCCAAGATATTAGAAAAATGTATTCACTCACAGCTTCTCAATCACCTCCTCACACACCACTTACTTACCCCTATCCAACATGGATTTCGTCCTCACCACAGCACCACCACTGCCCTCCTCTCCTTCACTCATATCATTGCAGAGGCCCTAGACAACAATAAACTCATTTCCTGTCTCTTCCTAGATCTCTCCAAAGCCTTCAATACTGTCTCTCATCCTCTACTACTATCCAAACTCACAAATCTCCATCTATCCCCCTCCGCACTTGCCTGGTTTAATAATTACCTATCTGGCAGGGAACAATCTGTCAAATGGCTCTCATCCTCCTCACCTTTCCTTCCCATCTACACTGGTGTTCCCCAAGGCTCCATCTTGGGACCCCTTTTGTTTAACATCTTCACCAATGATCTTTACTCCTCATGCAAAGAATCCTCCCTTATTCAGTTGGCCGACAACTCCACACTTATATCCATCTCAAATAACATTCCTGAACTACACTCCCTGACCCAACAGGCACTACTATCCACTAAGCAATGGCTCTCTCACAACCAATTGATCCTAAATCCCAAAAAGACCAAACTCCTACTTTTCCTTCCCTGTTCTATTTCTCATCACAAAACCTCCTTTTTTATTACATCTTCTAACAATACAACTATCCAACCTGACACCCTCACAAAACTCCTACGGGTCATTATCGATGACGAACTAAAGTTCAACCTACACATACTCCAATGTATAAAAAAAAACAAACCAGAAACTAGGTCTGCTATATCGGAACAAAAAATTCCTAACACCTGAATCTAGACTTACCCTGGGCCAGGCACTCCTCCTCCCCTCCCTCTTATACGCCGCCCCAGTTCTTACCAATATCCAGGCCTCCAATCTAAACAAACTCCAACAGACTTACGATAAAATAGCCAGATTCATTACTAACTCCCCATACAATTCACACCACTGCATTTCTTTAAACTCTCTTCAATTGCTTGAACTCCTCCAATTTCTGCTATCTTATCAATTTCATATGCTACACTTTATTCTTTATAAACCCTCCTTCTGTCCATCTCTATCTTCCTTAGTCTCCATCTACATCCCATCCTGGACCCTCCGTACTTCTAACCAACAATTACTTGATATCTACCACCCAAAAAGGTCAGTAGGCAAACTACTCTACAAACACTCCCTTGCCCATGCTTGGAACAAACTTCCCCTTGATTTACGTTCAATCTCCCACACCTCACACTTTAAAAATGAACTAAAAGCTTATTTTCTCAATTCCAGAACCTGCCCCATGCCATGAACCTACCTAGTCTTCCTTCCCTTTATGTACCCTCAAAAGGACCATACTTAATACCTCATTACACCTCTCTCTCCAATGTGTCTACTATGCATTTGCATAATTTTATACAAAATTTTTTTTTTATTGTTGACCTATATCAATGTAAAATTGTTACTTAGCTTCTTTTTAATGCAACTTTAACTTTATGCATGTAACCCAACATATGTGAATCTTTTTGTTATAACTGCTATTATATCAATATTGTTTAAAATTGTACTTGTTTAAAATCTACCACTGAAGCTTTTCTCCTCGGGTCTCCAATGAAAATGGGCCACAAGCCCAGTTGTAAACCCGGTTAACAAATGTCAATAAATAAATAAATAAAAATAAAATAATCCTCAAGATCTATGGCGTACATCCAATTGTCCTGCCTCAGCAGAGGTAAAATGAACTGCATTGTGACCATCCAGAATTTTGTCTGTTTCACAAGTTGGTTGAGGTGACTGAGATCCAAAATTGGTCTGAGTTCCCCCATTTTCTTTGGTAATAAAATAACCTTGAACAGACTCCAGATTCTAACTAGTCTTGAGGGACCAGTTGGATTACTCTTTTCTAGCAGCTTCGAAATTTCTATAGCTTCTAAGTCCCACTTATTGGGTGGAACATCAGGGACTTTCTTCTTTTTCTGAGATCGAAGGGAAAAAGGAACTGAATAGCCTCTGGAAATTATCTTTAGCACCCAAGAATCTGAAATTACTCTGTGCCAGACTTGAGGATGTAAAGATAGGTGCTCCCAGACTTTCTCCAGAGTGCAACAGTTGGACAACCTTTTAAGAGTGCTGACAGGCTTTATCAGTAAAAAGGAAAATGAAAGCCCTGCTTATGTGGTCTGACTTTGCTTCTAGGGTATTAGAGTTATCTTCCCCTCTGCCACGGGGAGGCCTATCACCTGGAGAATCATGGTAACAACTCTGTGACTTACAGAACTGCATATTCTTTTCCAAACTGATTCCTAGGGAACAGCCTTTGTGGGGTTGAGAAGCTGACTTCCACTGCACAGAGAGTCTTACCATCCTGTTAACTCATGGAGTGTGTCTTTAACTTTAGGTCCAAATAAAGTTGAGCCATCACAGGGGTTGCTCACAAAGGATGACTTAAAGCCTTCCACAACATCACAAAAATGCATCCTGGAGTGGCAGTGCTTGGTAATGCCATGCCGTCAGCTGCGTTGGAGAGCACGAATATGGCCACATTAGAGGTGGATTGTAGTGTTGAAAGATAGGAGTCCACTGCTTTCTAAACATCTGCAGGCAATACCCCTGAGAGAGACTTGGTAATCTCTCTGGTCAAGTCTGTCTGGAATCTGGTTAAATGAGCCAAATAATTCAGCTATCTAAGGACAAAAGTGACAAACGTCACTGATGTGGAAGCCCAATTATCTACTGGGGGGGGGGGGGGTGAACAGGTGAAATCTCTTCAGATAGTTTTTTTCCTAGAGGCTGCTGCTACCACCATAACATCTACTTGGGGACCCTTGCTCCAGTGTTTCCTATCCTTAGGAGCAGCTAAGAAGTGATCTGCTTTTTTGAGGATGTGTTCCACCACACTAGGGTTCTTCCATGCCCATTGAGCCACAAGATCAATAAGAGGATCAATGGGTGGTACCACCAGGGTTGATGTTGGTCCAGAACCAGACTTCCAAGAACACTGACTCATCAGGTAAAGGGTCTTGGGATAACCAACGCTCCACTCTGCTTCATCAATTCACGTATACCTCCAAAAGTGACGTCTTCAGAGAGGAAGCGAGGGGAACCTTCCTCTTTCTCTAAGTCACTATCTTCAGTGAATGACTTTGAAGAAGAGACCATGTGCTTCTGTCTGCACATCTGCTTTCTGTGAACATCTTCTGGGAGAGGAACAGAAGGTTCTAAATCAGAAGGGGAACTGACAAAGCAGATCTCCTCAGAAGCCCTTGGAACCGGATGCTCTGTTTGACAAGATGATGAGAGGAAGCAGACCCTAGCTGGGTCTTGGATGGAGGTGTACTGGTTAGAGACACCTTCTCTTTGGAGCTTGCCAAAATCTTATCAAAAGCTTCACAGACTGAAGCTGCCACTGGCACTAAGGATACCCTCAGCACCAAAGACTCCCAGCCCCAAAGGAGATCTCTAATCTGAGCTATTTATGGCCAAAGCCCCGAGAGCAAGGGATGGCTCCAAGAATCTTGGTGTCGACTCATCCTGCCCCCTGGAACTCTGTGCCGAAGCTTCGGCTCCGAGTCCCATCTTGAGTTGATGACAACAGTGTCGAAAGAAAAAGGGCAGCAGTCTGTGACAATGTTGTCCACAGCAATGGTACTTACAAAGGTGCTCCAGTTCCAATCAGATCCAATATCATCAGACCTGAAGGATAGATCAGTATGGATTCAGGTACTGGAGGGGTGTGATGGCTGCTGTTTGCTCAGTAACCTAGCAGGGGACAGTACATGGACAACCCCAAGCTGGATTTGATTCCTCAAAAACATCCTCATTATCCTGTTGACATTCAGCTCCATGAGACTTTGAGACGAATGAGTAGATGACACCACCAATTGTGGTCTGGAGTATCTCCTCTCATGAAGAATAAGAGATTGCAATATGGGATTAACCAGCTTTGGGAAGTACCTAGCTCTTGGAAAAGGAGATCAGATCTGAGGAATCGTTGCATCCGATCATCAAGCAATTTCCAGGTAGGCCCAGAGTGAAGATGCCAGCTCTGGAGAGCGCTTTTTTGCAGTCTTCACTGGACCTTTTATGCTTATTGTCCTCCTCCTCTTTCTATTGCCCCTTATCCTTAGATTTAGACCTGCCTTGTTTCTTGGAAGGGGACACAGAAGAGATTGAATGAGTAGCCCCTATGTGTGCTGGAAGAAGCCTTTTAAGAACTAACTTGGCCCTTCACATCTGCAGTGCCCTGGTGCTAAAGGCGGTGCAGGACTGGCAGTCCACATCCAAATGTGCAACACCCAAGCAATACACACACTTGGAGTGTGGATCCTGGGGTGGGAGTTTATGCCCATACTCAAGACAATTTTTGAATCCAGAGGATTCAGACATGGTGAGGACTGTGGAAAATCCTAGAGGAAAAACAAAAGTTATCCAGAACATAGTCCTCTCCACTAAATTAATATCAATACTAATGTTATTATTTACTTATTTTTTGACTAGTACAGATTCTAGCCAAAAGTCAAAAACACAGAAGAAGAGGACAGAAAAACAGCAACTGCACCAACAAACTAACTGTAAAGCTACACTTAAAACTATCTAGAAATAAGAACTAGAGAGAGAAAACTCTCAGTAAAAGTAAAAGTTAACCTATATCCACAAAGGATACAGTAAACTGTAGGACAGCAATTTTGTATGTCCCATTAGTTCAAGTGGTAAATTAGAACTGAGCGGCAAAGGTGGAGTAGGGGACGAGTCAGAGCTCTGGATCCAAAAAAGCTTCAGAGTCGGTGCGATGGTCAGGTATGACAACCCATAAGTTTGAAACAGACAAAAATGGACAACACTGGATCAGAAGATATGTACTTATAATAACATTAGATCCTTTTCATCCAAGTCTGTCCAGTACGACTGCTGGGGTCCTGAGCTGCTTGTTGGACCTGATCTGGTCATTAGACAGCACTCCTACCCTTGAACTCCTCAAAGTTTTTTTCCAAAATCACCTAGTGCTCTTCCTTACCTTAGACTGAGTTTATAGTGGATGCTATGCCGGAAGGTAATCTGCAGAATGTCAGGAAGGAAAATTTAGTAAATCCTATATAAAATGTCAGTTTGGTAAAGGGAAGAAAGGTGGGATTTAGTATCAGATGGACACGATAAGTACTTAAGTATTGCATCTGATTTCAGTTGTCTTGTCTGTCAAATCTGACTGTTGTGACAGAATCCCAAGCTACCTGATATCTTGGGTGGTATCGTGAAAGGATGCCTTTTAGAACTGAAGCTCTGTAGGAAACTCTGGTCCTGGAGATGATGCCCCATATATAATATCTGGAAAAGGTATGCAGTGTAGACCATGTTGATTATGCACAAATTTCATCTAAAGAAGAATTCTTGAAGAATGCAGTCGAAGATGCTACATATCTTGTGAAATGAGCTACTGGGTTTTGAAGAAACACAGATTATACAAATTAACAGCCATCCGGACAATGTATATTCAGAAACTTTTGTGCCCATTCTATTAGAGGTGAAGGAAACAAGCAGTTGAAGATCATTCTCAAAGGGTTTTGTTCTGTGAAGGTACAATCTGAGCTGTCTGTGAACATGTAATATAGCAGGAGACTGCCCCTCTACTGGAATAACTTGGGGAAAAAATGGAAAGTTTATAGGTTAATTGACATTACGTTCCAATTCTACTTTGGGAATTAAGGAAATGTTGGTTCTCGGGTAACCTTATTCTTGCAAAATGCTAGGTATGGTGAAATAGATGACAAGGCATGACATTCAGCATTTCTCCTGGTTGAAGTAATGGCAACCAAAAATAGGGTATTTTGCATGACAAAAATGTTACGGCCACAGAAAAAGCAGGCTCAGAAGGGTTTTTTATTATAGCCTCCAGCACTAGGTTAAGGTCCCATGGATGAGTAGGGTTTTTTATCCATTTCCAGAGAAGAAATATACCTTTCAGAAAGTCACTGCAAAGTTTACATACGGACAGTAAATTATTCTGGAATTTGGGGTGAGGATTGAAATGGAGGCTAACTGGACTTAATTCTAGAGTAACTGGAACCTGTATCATATAGAAATGAAAGAAATTGTAGTACATCTAAAATGGAAGCTGAATATGAATCTAATCCCTGAACTGTGGGCCAAATGCAAAAATGTTTCCCTTTGCTTTGACAGATCTTTTGTGTAGACTGTTTCTGAAAGGCAGACAAAATGGGAACCAACTTTTGAGACAAGGTAGACTATTTTGTCATAAATAGGTTCATAGGTTCATACTAGGCTATCTGCCCTAGGGCATTTATAAGCCTAGCCAGAATGTGTTTGGCTTTCGCCACCCATTTTAAATTAATTTTGCTATGCCCTTTTTTTGAGGTTAGTATACTGTGCCTCTGTCTAACAGTGACACAGAAGTCATACCCGGGGTAAACCTACAATCTCCCATCCACTTATCAAGATTCCTCTTGAAAAGAGTCAATGAGGGACTCTGCCTAACCTGGACTGGGATTTTATTCCAGAGTGAAGGGAGCCTCTGGGTTATGAATCTGTCCCTCCAGCATGTCCTATTTATTTCAGTGCTGAGGTTCAAGTCTCGGCGTGTAGCTCGATAGGATTTGGATTTTCTGAGGTGCAGCATGTCCATTAATTCCGGGTTGGACATGGCTTTATACGTCAGGCACAGATCGCCTCTGAACAGGTGGTATGCCACTGAGTAGAGCTGGAGTTTCTTTAACCGGGCAGCATATGGCATCTGTTTGAGCCCTTTGATCCTCTTGGTGAGGTACTTTTGGTGTCTTTCCAGTTGCTGCAGGTGTCTGGTAAGGTACATCCCAAAAGGGGCATTGTACTCAATTATGGGCCTGATGAGGGATGAGTACAGAGGCACGATGACCTCCCCTGATCTAGATGTGAATCCCTTCATGATTAGGTGGGCTATATAAAATGTTTTTCTAACCACTTTCACCACGTGGTTGTCAAATGAGAGATTGCTATCAACTTGGGTCCCCAGGTCCCTAATTACTTCTTCTGTACTTAATGGATTACCACCTATGTGGTAATTTGTGGCACTTTGTTTTGCCAAAGGGGATGACTATACACTTTTTTGGCATTTAGCTTGAGGCCATGGCTCTGGCACCAGTTGTCTGTTTCTATGAGGCCCTTTTGGAGGATGCTTGTGTCGGCTGGAGAGTCGATTATGGCCCAGTTTGCAGTCATCTGCGAACTTGGTCAGCCACAGTCCTTCCATGTTGGCCTGTACCTCCGAGAAATATATACTGAACAAGAGAGGTCCCAGGACTGAGCCTTGTGGGACGCCACTTGTAACTGGTTTGGAGTCTGACATGGCTCCAGCAATTCTAACCATGTGGGTTCTGTCCTTGAGCCAGTTTGCAACCCATCTAGTGACATAGGGGTTTATATTTAAGCTGGTGAGCTTATCTATAATGCCCGAGTGGGGTATTGTATCGAAGGCTTTTGCGAGGTCCAGGTAGGCTGTGTGGACCACCTTCCCCTCATCAATGGCCTTGGTGACTGTTTCAAAGAAATCAACCAGGTTTAAGAGGCAGGATCTGCCCTTAACAAAGCCGAACTGGGTAGGATCCAGTGTCTGTAGGTCCCCAATATCTTTATTTATGAGGTCCATGATTATCCTTTCCATAGCTTTGCAGACCAAGCTAGTCAGGCTTATGGGGCGATAGTTTCCAGGATCCGTTGAGGCACCACCTTTGTGGAGAGGGACCACAGTTGCTGTACGCCACTCTTTGGGTACATATCCTGTAGTAAGGCTGAGATTGAACAGTAGTTTTATGTTTGGGTTTAGCTCTTCTTGGAGTTCATGTAGGATGCAGCCCGGGAGACCGTCTGGTCACATTGATGCTGTGTTTTTTGCTTTGGAGAGGGCGGCTCTTACCTGAGCATCCGAGATGGCAGGGGGGGGCAGCACTCTGCTGGAATAGATATTTGCCCTTTTGGTGGGAGGGGGGGGAGAAGTTTGCGCTGAACCTGTCAGCTAGGATGTTGGCAATGTCTGTGGGTTCGGTGTATTTTTTGTCATTTTGGACTAATTCTGAGCATATCTGGGAATTACCACCCAGGTTCCTAACATAACTAAAGAAAGCCTTGTGATTATCCTTAGTGTCCTGTGCAATTTTTCTCTCGAAGCTGGCCTTAGACGATTTTATGAGTGCCCGTAGTTTTTTGCTAATACTGATCAGAGATGCCTTCCCTTTTTGGAATTTTGCTCTATCATTTAGTAGCTTCCTCCTTCTATTGTATAGCTTGTTTATGGCTGGGGTCCACCAGACAGGGCGTCTGCCTTTGGAGGATTGGGTCTTGGTTTTATTTGGGATCGCATGATCCATGCATTCCTGAAGGTGTTCATAGAATGCATTTATAAAGGATTATGCGGTCTGGGCCGTATTTTCCACAGGCCCAGGGGCTTTGAAGGATTCCACCTCAGTTTTGAGGAGTGTGAAATTTGCTTTAGAGAAGTTTTTCACTGTGGTTTTCTGGGCAGGGAGTGGTGTCGGGATGTGAACATCCAGTGAGATTAGTTTATGGTCTGATCTTACCAGTGAGGGATACACTTCTGGTCTGGAGCATAGAGTACCCATGTTGGTGATGATCAGGTCCAGTATGTTTTCCCCTCTTGTGGGAGTGGTAACAAGTTGTTCCATAGCATTTGAGTTTATAAATTCTAGGAACCTTTGGGCTAGGGTGTTGGAGCTAGAGTAATGCTCCCAGTCTATGTTTGGGTAGTTGAAGTCGCCCAATATAATGGTGTTTGGAGAGACCTTCATATTTTCCCGTGTTCTCATGAAGGCCGAGTGGGGTTCCTGGGTTAGGGAGGGTGGTCTGTAGCAGGCTATAAACTGGAAGGCAGTTTTACCCACTGTTAGTTGCACATGGATAGTCTCTGATGCTTCGTGCTGTGCCACCAACCTGGAGGTGTGGGTATCTTTGACGAATATTGATACTCCCCCTCCTTTTGTGGGTCGGTCCAAGTTTTGGGGCTGAAAAGCATGGTATGAGGTATAACCTGGTAGTGCTGGGGTGCTCTCCGGAGCCTTGAACCAGGTTTCTGTTACTGCACAGATATCGATTTTCTCCATGCTAAGGAGAGTTTCGAGTGAGTGCGTCTTGAGGTTTAGACTTCTGGTGTTGAGTAGCATTACTCTTAGTTTCTTATTCCTTGTGATACCCATGGAGGTGGGTTTGTCTTTTGAGCCTTGCCTAAAAAAGGCACTATGGGGGTAGCAAGAGCCTTTGCCAATATCCGAAAGCCCAGGGGTGACAGGTGCAGGCCGTCCCTAGCGAAGCATCGTGGCTTGTCGAGCATGTCATCCCGGACTGACAGGCATTGGATCCCCTTTGAATGACACCAATAATTAAGCCAATTGTTGAAATTGATCATCTTGTCTTCATATTGTGGCATCATTCTTGGTGAGGGTAAGATGCTACTCAAGGTCAGGGCCACATGCTCAGAGAGCTCCTCTATGTCTCTTTTCATGTAGTCCAGGGAGGTACGTCTCTGGTCATTCACACCAGCATGGACAATAACTGAGTCATATTTGTACTTGCCTTGGAGTGACCTGAGTGCTTGTGTTATATGGCGGATCCTAGCGCCCGACAAGCAGCTCACCGTGACCTTCTCCTTGTTCAGCCTGGTGAGCGGGACGTCAGTGTGCCTGATGATAAGAGTCATCTATTACAAGTGTATCAGGTGTGTTGTTTAGCCTTAAGGGCTGTGACTGTTCGGCACACTGGTTTTGTGAGCTATGTGTTGCACGTGTTTTGTTTTGGGGTAGCAGTTGCTTGGGTGTCTGCTTTGGAGGTCTCTGCTGCTTAGGTAGATTTTTATTTAGAGCCTCCGAGTATGTTTTTGTGTGTTTATGTGTTTGGTCTGCTGTCGTGGTAGGTCTATGTGAGACTGGAATTCTACTGAGTGTGGTTTCCTTCTCCTCCTGACTGGTTATGCCAGTACTGAGTTGAGAGAGCTTAGCCTCCAGTTTGGCTATATGGATGCATCTCTCACATGTGTTGGAATTTATTGGGAGGAGGAGAGGGTTGTCTGTGTACATGAGGCAGTTGTAACATTGCCTCAAGATTCCCAGATTCACCAGCTGGACCGGAGAGAAGATTGACAACTGACCTTTGGACATGCTAGAATAGTATTGGGAATTCCTTTATAATTTAAAAAAAAAAGGGCCAATGGGGAACAAGGTACTCGAGAGGACTTTGTGAGAGTGTAGTGCTTTTAATTTTTTGGTGCTGACTTATATAATTGCTTTAGTGAGCAAGTGCCTTTAGTGAGCAAGTGCCAGGTAACTTAAATGCAATGTGTTACAGGTAACTTAAATGCAAAAACGACAAACAGTAACTTTCTTTTAAGTGAAACAAGGAAATGAGTACAGTAAGCAATGCAGATATCACTAGGGATCCACAGAAGCGCTGAAAAGCCGCATTTTAGGTGGTATTAGCGTTTCAGGGAAATAACAAGCAAACAAACAACACGCATACAAACAGGGCTAGATTCAGCAGGCCTGGATCTAGTCTATGCTACAGCAAACAAGGTGTACCAATTTCAGTAAGAAACAGTTGAAATATGCAGGCACTATAAGCATTTAACCAGAAATTCCCAGCTCAGAAGGGTAGAGTCCAGCCTCTCCTCCCACAAGAGTGCAGACCACGAACCTTCTTAATGTAAAATAACTGGCCTGAAGCCCAAGTGCTTAAACCAGAACTAATACACTTTTAGAATAACAGACACTGAGCCCTCAATCAGCAGTTCCCAACTTAGAAGGATGTAAGCCACCTGTCCTGCCACCACAGTGCAGGCCACAAACCTTCCTAATGTAAAACAACTGGTCTGAAGCCCAAGTGCTTAATCCAAAAGACTTATAATGATAGCTACACTTTAATCAAGTTACTACCAAGCAGTAATAAATACAATTGAATACTTTGAAGAATGCCTGGATTAGTGCTCAAGTTATACAAACAAAGCTAGATTCAGCAGGCCTAGATCTAGTCTACGCTACAGCAAACAAGGTGTACCAATTTCAGTAAGAAGCAGTTCAAATATGCAGGCACTATAAGCCTTTAACCAGAAATTCCCAGCTCAGAAGGGCAGAGTCCAGCCTCTCCTCCCACAAGAGTGCAGACCATGAACCCTTTTAATGTAAAATAACTGGCCTGAAGCCCAAGTGTTTAAACCAGAATTAATACACTTTTATAATAACTGATACTGAGCCCTCAATCAGCAGTTCCCAACTTAGAAGGATGTAAGCTACCTGTCCTGCCACTACAGTGCAAACCACAAACCTTCTTAATGTAAAACAACTGGTCTGAAGCCCAAGTGCTTAAACTAAAATGCTTAGAATGAGTTGCACCAAGAAGTAATAAATACAACTGAGTACTTTTAAGATGACGCAAAAGCAAAATAAATTAGGAAGAAACACAAATACAGTAAAAGCAGATATTTTTTTTTTCCAGAAAAGTAGCAAAAACAGTAGTAAAAACAATTCACATGCAGTGCAAGCTGGCACACTTGAGTATGTAGCAATATTAGTCCACACACAGTTTGAAAAAATGTAATTAAATTAAAAAGGACTAAAAGCAAGTGCAGAAAGGGTTTATTAGATAGAATGCGGTAAAGAGATGGGACTGGGGGAGTGTCCTAGATCAAATCTACAATGGGGCGGGCACTGCAAAAGCCACCAAATTTAAACTACAACCAAGAACAGGGAGTGGTGGGGAAGACAGTTTCAACAGAGCTAGATCTGAGGAATCAGTCCAAATTATAAAACCACAAAAAAATGCAGAAAATATACTTAAATCAGCTTATGTCCAGTTGATGTATGCAGACAAATCTCAGTAGCAAGCAACTCGATTTAAAATGATTACAAGAAATGTAACCAACACAGGTTTTGATGTTATCAGAAACGCCCAAAGCTAATTAACACTTAAAGGAATTTCAAAGCAGTCTAACAACTAGTGCAGAGCTTCAGAGACACACACAAGACAGTTTCAACAGAGCTAGATCTGAGGAATCAGTCCAAATTATAAAACCACAAAAAAATGCAGAAAATATACTAGAGAAACCATGTGGTCAGTTTCACATTGAGAAGGTCTGGGTGAGGCAGTCCAGAAGGGTGAGACAGAAGATCTGGTTGTGGAACTAGAAGACAAGGGAACGTCTTCAAATTAGGCCTGAGCAAAGGAAAACAGATTTTTCTGTGTGACAATGAGAATTATCTCTGATTTATAAGATGAAGCTTTCTGTAGGAAGTTGGAGATTAGATGAATTGGAGGAAAGGCGTGAAGGAGATTTGGGGTGAGCTGGCTACTGACAGACTAAAGCATCTAGTGGTGACTGCCCCATGAGGGAATTAGGGCAAGGTAGTTTCTGTCCTTGGTGTTGGAGGGAGATGTAAACAGATCACAGCAAGGCTGACCCAAGTGAATGAAAATCTTGTGAGCCACTTTCAGATTGAATAGTCTAGTATGTTCCCCTGCAAGTACAGCAGTGCACGGCTTAAAGGAACAGTAATCCAAAAATACAAAAGCCAGCACAAAAGGTGTATAAGGTGTAACTTTATTAAAAAGTTAGCACATATAGACCGGTTTCGGCATACATAAAAAGCCTTCCTCAGTGTAACTGAACAAGAAACCAACCACTCCTTATATACACACACCCATGTGTAACAAAGATCATTCATTGGCTGCTCACAATTGCTCATTCAATCCAGGGGGAATCAAACCCCCTAGTTTAATTATCCATCTTTTTTCTTTATTATTTAGTATATTGTGCCAACCAAATTTATTAGCTCTGTCCCCCTTAATGATATCAATAACCGTGAATCTAAATGATGCTGAAGGATGAGCAACCACATGTTTATATAATGCATTAGTAAGCCTTTTCAATTTAATGTCACTCATGGGCTGACTAATCCTGAACTTCACGGGCCTGGACATCTGGCCCACATAAAGGGCCGAACATGAACAAGTGGCTAAATATATGACCCAATCAGACGAGCAGTTAGCAAAAAATTTAATGTCATAAACATGACTAGTATTAACGACTACTGAAAGTTTTTGTCTGATCGAGCCTATGGCAATGCGCACGGTGGCCACAACTATAACAACCCTAAAGGACATCTCCCATTACGTTAGATTGTTGAAGAGGGGCAACCATCTTGGCTGCCACCTTATAGTGATTAAAGTGGGATGCCAAAAACCTACCCCTCCTAAAATCAAAAACGACATTTATCCCCAATGAGCGTCCTAATCTTCTCATCTGCTTGTAAGATGTTCCAGTTCTGTTGTACGACCTCACAAAAAACATTAGTATTACGACCATAAGTGGTAATCATTCTGATGGGAGCTGGTTCAGAGGTAGATTTATCTTTATATTTTAACAGCTCCTGTCTATCCATACCACTCACCTCCCTACATGCCATAGTAATCACTCCAGATTTGTATCCACGTTCCTTAAATCTCCTGACCATATCTCTCTTATGATGATTGTGTTCATCCCTATCAGAGCTAATGCGATTTATTCTCATAAACTGAGACTTCGGTATATTCTGAATGACATGTGATGGGTGATGGGTGATGGCTGCTGGCATGGAGGAGGGAGCTGTATTCAGGAAATTTGCGGAACACCTGCGGCTCCAAAGACCCATTAATGTTTTTGGTTATGAGAACATCCAAAAAAGTAATATGATTTGGATCTTGTGTGCAGGTAAACTCAATACCTTTTAGTTATGTACTTACCATAACTTCGGATGTATGGGATCCATCTCGCCTACATTCATAACTGATGGGTTCGGAGCCGATCCATCGGCTCTGACTCGGCCACTATATAGTAGAACGAAGTCTCTAATTGGCTGGGCTACCCCTTATCCCAGAATGCACCACGCCTGCTTCCCCAGATCTTGTTTGTTCGCTTTTATATACCTACATCCAGGCACAGAAACATACCAACAACTGTAACAAACTAAAGTCCTTCAAGAGAAAAACTCAGTAAGTAGCAACATTTCCTCTAAATCCAATGGGAAGGGGGAAGGATGGTGGGTACGTATGAATGTAGGCGAGATGGATCTTATACATCCGAAGTTATGGTAAGTACATAACTAAAAGATGTAATGGGATCCTATCTCGCCTACATTCATAACTGATGGGACAGCATCCCTAGCACCTAAATCCCGGGTGGCTCATTGGAAAACACTCCTGAGAACTGTGGAACCAAAGGAAGTTCTACCTCGAGAAGCCACATCTATCTTGTAATGAGAAATAAAGGTGTGCGGAGAAGTCCAGGTAGCGGCCGCACAGATATCATCAATCGATAATTTGGAGTGGAATGCTACAGAAGTAGCCATAGCCCTGGTAGAATCAGCCTTGACTGGGAATGGTAGCTCTTTGCTGGACTGTGAATAGATGAAGGAGATGCAATCTTTAATCCATTTGGCTATGGTGGTTTTAGCCACCGGTTGACCCAACATATTTTCTGCAAAGGACACAAACAGCTGATCTGACTTTCTTGTCTGATTGGTCCTACTTAAATAAAAACGCAGTTGTCTGTGAACATCCAACTGATGGAAAATATATTCTGCGCTATTGGAAAATTTGGGAAAAAACACAGGGAGCTCCAAGGATTGTTGAATGCATAAGGGGGATGCTACCTTGGGCAAGAAAGAGGGATTTAACTTGAGAGACACTCTGCTTTGTGAAAAATCAAATAAGGGGGATTAGAACAGAGAGCCTGAAGCTCTGAGACCCACTTGGCAGAGGTTATTGCCACCAAAAAGGCGGTTTTCCAAGATAGAAATTTTATATCACAAGTAGCTGCTGGTTCAAAAGGACGGGCAGTTAAAGAAGCTAGAACCATATTCAGATCCCAAGGGGACACAGGATGGGCTATTGGGGGCCGAAGGAGCCACGCTCCTTTAAGGAAAGATTTGCAAAGCCTGTTTGCCATTAAGGAAGGCTCAAAAGAGACATGAAAATTAGAGATAGCCGCCAGTTGAACTTTAATTGTGGAAACTGAAGAGCCCAAAGAAAACAAAGAAGCCAGGAATTCTAAAACCTGAGGTACTGGGGTGGTAAGGGGATCTATACCTCGTTGCTTGGCCCAAATAGCAAATCTCTTCCACTTGCTAGAATACAGTTTAATAGTGGAAGGTTTGTGAGAAGAGGATAAAATGTGGATGACGTCTGGAGAAAGAGAGTTATCTCTGACTAAGGTTGGAAGTGAGTAACCAGGCGGCCAACCTCAAGGACCTGAGGGATGGATGAGACTGTCCCAACTGATGAGTTAACAGGTCGGGCACCAGGTCCAGAAACCATGGGCCCTCCACCGCATACCTCAGAAGGAAGGGGAACCAAACCTGACGAGGCCAGTGTGGAGCGATCAAAATCATGTCACTTCCTAGATAAATCGCCTTCTGTATCACCTTCGGGAGAAGGGGTACCGGAGGGAAGGCGTAAAGTAGACCGGGGGGCCAACTGTGAGCTAGAGTGTCCCTGGCAATCTGCCCCTGAGAGGGAGTCAGAATGAAGGACTCCCTGCATTTCTCATTGTGAGGGCTGGAGAACAAGTCGCAACAAGGGAGGCCCCACTTGGAGAAAATGTTTGCAGCCACCCTGTCATTGAGGGACCACTCGTGGGGCAACAGGAGAGTCCTGCTCAGCCTGTCTGCAATCACACTGGATTTCCCCGGAATGTGCATTGCCACTAGGAAACGCTGGGTAGAAATCGCCCAATGCCACACTCTCATGGCCTCTCGGCAAAGAGGGTAGGACCTGGTTCCGCCTTGCTTGTTTATATACCAGACTACCGACATGTTGTCGGATAGGATCGCAATAGTACCCCGGGGAAGAACATGATGAAGTGCTTGCAACACCAGTAGCACCGCTCTCATTTCCAGGATATTGATATGTAAGTGCGTTTCGTGAGCCTGCCACGTACTTTGGACAGACCTGTCCAGATAATGCCCCCCCACCCTATCTGGGAGGCGTCCATGGTCACCGTGGCGACGGGAGGCTGAAGGACAAAAGGCCGCCCCTGGTCCAGGTTGGACCGAAGCAGCCACCAACGTAGGTCCCGATGGCAAATTTGCGTAATCTGGACCAAATGGTTCAAGGGGAGATCCTGAAAGGACCATTGAACCAACAGTAGCCATTACAGCACCCGCATGTGCAGCCTGGCTAAGGGGACTAGAAGAATAGTCGAGGCCATCGTGCCCAATAACTGCAGAATCAGTCTGGCCTGAACTCGTGATCTGGGTAACAAGGTTTGAACCTGAGACTGCAAGACCTGAATCCTTTCTACCGGCAAGAATGCCCGCATTCTTCTTGTGTCTAACTCTGCGCCTATAAAGGTAATACACTGAGACGGCTGCAGCACAGATTTTCCCCAATTGAATGTGATTCCTAGTGAATGACCTAAACTGACTGTGGTCATAAGCGCCCAAACTAATAGATGCTTGGTGGTGGCAGTAAGGAGCCAGTTGTCTAGATAGGGAAACACTTGGAATCCTAGACTTCTCAAGTGAGCTGTCACTACTGCCAGACACTTGGTGAACACCCTGGGGGCTGTGGTGAGACCAAAGGGCAGTGCTCGGAACTGGAAATGACTGGTTCCCAGGCGGAAGCGGAAGTGACAGCTGGACTCTTGACTTATCAGGATGTGATAGTAAGCGTCCTTGAGATCTATGGAGCACATCCAGACATCCTTCTCCAATAACGGGAGAATGGACTGAAGGGTGACCATTCGGAATTTGGATTTTTTTACAAAGCGCTTCAATGATTTGAGGTCCAAAATGGGCCTTAAGTCCCCTGTCTTTTTTGGCACCAAAAATAGTCTTGAGTAAGTTCCTGATCCGATCTGGTCGGCGGGGACAGGCTGGATGACTCCTTTTCTTAGCAGTTTTGAGACCTCGACCGCTGCTTGATCCTGCTGACTGGGTGGCACATCTGGGATTTTCCTGATAGGAAGAGGGGGCCTGATGAAAGGGATGAGATAGCCTCCGGTTATGGTTCGGAGCACCCACTGATCCTTGGTGATAGATTCCCAAGCCTGTGGGTGTTCCGCAAAGCGTCCCCCGACTGGCTCCGGAGATGCGCAGTCGGGCCACGTCTCAGGGACGGTGAGCGTAGGATGGACCACGAAAGGAATCGCGGTCTCCAGAGTTACGGGGGCCTCTGCCGCCTCTGGGGCGGCGTCTTCCTGAACCCCCCCCCCGCCTCTAGAGGGGGGAATCACTCGGTGGAGTAGGGAAAGACCTTCGAGATTTTCTGAACCACATTTTCCCTCCTCTCTGGGCCTTAGGGTAAGGTCTAGAGGGAGCGGAAAAACGGGCCCCCACGGCAGTCAAGGTCTTGCCCTCCTGCTCGCATCGAGTCAGTGTGTCCTTCACCTTGGGTCCAAACAGGGAGGACCCATCAAAGGCGTCGGTGAAGGAAGACTTAAAGGCCTCCAAAGGGACACAAGCGTAACCAGGCGTGTCTTCTAAGAGCCACGCCTGTTCCGCTGCTCTACTCGCCTTCGCCGCATATGAGATGAGCCTCATGGACGAGTTGACTATCGAAGATAGGGTAGTCATCTGGGCGCCAACAGTTTGGGCTAACGCCTCAGGAAGATTACCCGTAAGAGACTCACCTAACTCTTTGAGGAGGTCCCTTTGGAGCCTGGTAAAATGACAAAGATAATTCAGCGCCTGCAGGGTAAAGGCCGCTGAAGAAAGGGTACGCTTCCCGTACCTATCCATGCTCTTGGAATCCTTATTAGGAGGGTGAATAGACATTGAAGCCTCTGCCACGTCCTGCTGAGTGGCAGATGCCACCACCATCGCATCTACTGCAACTCCTTTGGTCAAAAATTCCTTTTGAGGAGGGGCTGAGAGGAACTTGTTAGGCCTGGCGGGCACCGATTCCACAGAGTCAGGGTGTTCCCACACCCTTCGGGAAACTAAATCTAGCACTTCATCGAAGGGTGGAGACACCCAGGAGGCGGAGGGCTGGGCCCCAAAAGCCTTGAGGAATACTGACTCCTCTGCGGAAGGGGTTTTGGACTGCCAATCGCCTCTCTGTCTCAGGATCTCGAGGATATCTGAGAATGAGACGTCATCGGAGGACGATTTTGGGGACCCCTCCGCATCATCGAGGTCAGTATCTGATGTGATAGACTCATCCTGGGAGTCAATGTGCTTCCTCTTGCACAATTCCTTCCTTGGAGGTTCATCTGAAGTGGATTCAGAAGGACCTCCCGGGAGAAGGGAACCCCCCAAGGGGGCATCCTCAGGCCCTGGGGCCCCGCTGTCGTGGGAATGAAGCACACCAGAAGCACCAGTTCCCAAGTCTAGGGACGGTGAGGTAGAGACTTGCTGAGCCGGCAAGGACATGGCCAGCGCACTCTTCATGGCCTCAAAAGCAGGACCTCCAGACTCTACGGAGGACACCGGCTGAGAGACCACGACTGTACCGGGAATCCCTGCGGCCGACACTCTGAGGGGGAGACTAGGCACCGAAGCTACCAGTTCCAAAGTGTTCCCCTCGGCTCCGACCGAGGAAATCCCGGTACCGAACCCTGACGCCGAGGACAGGATAGGAATGATGGTTGGAACCGAGAGGCTCCGAGGGAGTCTCGGCTCCGACTGGACGACTCTGCTCCGCTCCACCATCACCGACTCCAACGGTTCCGAGGAGGTTGGAGGAGGAATCGAGTGCGTCGAAATGGGGGCCGGCTCCGGAGCCGAGTGGGCTGGAGCCGAGACCATTTTTGCAAAAAACGGGGACTGGAAAAGCCTCTGGATAACTCTGTCCAAATCTGAGTCCGACAACCTGGAGGATTTAGAGGAAATAGATGGGGGCCGAGACGACTTCTATCTCGGCTCCGATAGACCAGGGGACCAGCTCCGAAATGGCTCCAACACCATCGGCACCGGATCCGGAACCGTATGAACAAGTATCGGCGCCGAAGGGGACTTCGGGGCCGAGGGAGGAGAGTCTGAGCTGCACACCTCCAACGGCTCCGAGACCAAAGCAGCCGAAACAGGTGATTCGCCTCTCGATCCCCCAACCTGCGGCTCAATTTATTTTTACGTTCTTGAAGGACCCTAGAGGAAAAAGCATGACAAACACTACATGTTTCCTGTAAATGTTTCAGTCCTAAACAATATACACAAACAGCATGGCTATCGGTAATGGACATTTTGTAGTTACACTTGGTGCACTTTTTAAAACCAGACTTCTGCTCTTTCGACATCCTGTCACACCACTGTTTTACCACAACGAAAACAACAACCTTAAGTAGGGCACGAGCCCTTTGACTCAAACGGGACTGGCCCGAGATACAGCACACAAAATGGGCAGGAGCCCTCTAACTTAAACGGGCTTAACCCGATAAAACAGAACTTACAGTAAGACAAATTCAGCACACTCACACACAAAAAAGGGCAAGGGCCCTCTAACTTAAACGGGCCTTGCCCGGTAAATAGACAAAAATAGCAATCACACCAAAAAGGTTTACACACACACGTAAAGCTGTTAAAACAGCTGTTTGTTATATTTATGAAGAACCCCCTAGGTCAAAAGACCAAAAGGTAACCAAAAACTACTTAGCTCCAGCCAAGTCGAGACCACGTCTAGCTTGAAAAGCGGCAAACGAGATCTGGGGAAGCAGGCATGGTGCATTCTGGGATAAGGGGTAGCCCAGCCAATTAGAGACTTCGTTCTACTATATAGTGGCCGATGGATCGGCTCCGAACCCATCAGTTATGAATGTAGGCGAGATAGGATCCCATTACATCCCATTTATTCCCATTTAGGTATTCCACAAATTCCTGTAAATACTCCAAATCCCCTCTCCATACAAGCCAACAGTCATCCAAGTAACGTTGCTAGATGTCCATTTCTGGCAAATAAAGATTGTGTAAGGGATCATATATAAGCTGTTCTTCTATAAAAGCCATAAACAAATCGGCATATATGGGGGCAAAAGATGCCCCCATAGCCGTACCCTTAGTTTGCAAGTAACATTTGTCCTGGTAATAAAAAACATTTTTAGTCAGGACATGTTCTGTTATAAGCACTAACAACGTGTTAAATCCAGGGGGATATAGTTGGGCAACTCCAAGCCAGTGTTCCACCACCAAAAGACCAGCCCAATGAGGGATATTGGTATATAAGGAAGCTACATCCAATTTACAAAGAAGCCAATGGGGTTCAACCTGAACATCGGATATGATTTGCAAAAACTCTGTGGTATCACGAATATGAGTTCTCACCAAAGGCAACAACTGTTTGAGATATTGTGTTAAAAACATGGCCAAAGGTTCGGTCAATGATCCCCTACCCGAAACAATAGGTCTGCCTGGCGGATCTACAGCCAGTTGGATGAAATCATCAATCTGATGTTTGAAAGTACTAGTAGGGTCGAATGGCATGGACATATACTACATATGAATGTCCAGTTGTCTCCGAGCTTCATTATTGTAGGTATCAAAGTCCATACCCACAATGGATGGTGATGAGGGGATTATATCCAATAACACTGCCAAACATCTCACTATACCAGATCCAAAAAAAACAATACTTATACTTGCTATTCAAAATTCAAAAATCTTTATCCAATCTGTCGGGCAGACCTATTGAGGAATACCCTATCCTTGTGGAAAGTCAAGTACGGTGGCTTGGCACAAAGGGCTTGAAGCTCCGAAACCCTTTTCACCGAAATAATAGCGACCAGAAAAGCCGTTTTCCAGGATAAGAAATTGAGATCAACCGAAGCAGCAGGCTCAAAGGGAGAAGCTGTTAAGGCCTGGAGTACCAGCGATAAGTCCCAAGGAGGAATGACAACCTTCACCGGAGGCCTTAGTAAGAAGGTGCCTTTTAAGAAGGCCTTACACAATCTGGATGAGGTCAAAGGGCCAAGATCACATCCAACATGGTAATGAGCGATTGCCGTCAATTGTACTTTGACTGTGGAAGAGCTAGCACCTTGATCAAATAATCCTGACAGAAAATCCAGCACAGCTGGTAACGGAGCTGTGAAAGGATCCAGCTTCTGACGTTCTGCCCAAATAGAAAAACGTTTCCATTTGCTACGATAAACTTTCCTAGTAGACTGCTTGTGAGCAGCCACTAGGATCGCTTTGACCGGGGAAGAGATACCGGAAGTCCTAGCTAACAGTGGAACTGGATCAACCAAGCCGTGAGCTTGAGGTTGTCCAGGTTCGGGGCCAACAGGCCCAAAGGGTGAGATATCAGATCCGGGACAGGATCTAGAATCCAGGGAGGATTCACTAGATGAGACATAGATAAAGGAACCATGCCTGACGACGCCAGAATGGGGCAATGAGGATTATAGTGCACCCCAACCGTCTGGCTTTCTGCAGAAACTTCAGCATGAGGGGAAGAGGCGGGTAAGCATAAAGTAGACCGGGTGGCCAAGCATGCACCAGAGCGTCTCTTGGTGATTCCCCGGGTGGGGGAATAAGAGCGAAGTAGGTGTTGCACTTCGTGTTTGAAGGAGAGGCGAAAAGATCGCAACAAGGTTGACCCCATTTGGAGAAGATCTGCTTCGCTACTTTGGGATTCAGAGACCACTTGTACGGCGAGAGGATGGTGCGACTCAATTTGTCCGCTAGGATGTTGGACCGGCCCGGAATGTGCATCGCTATGAGAAAGCGGTTGGTGGAAATCACCCATTCCCAAACTCTCATGGCCTCTCGACAAAGTGGATAGGTCCTGGTTCCCCCTTGTTTGATGATATACCAAACGACTGCCATGTTGTCCGTTTGGATCGCAATAGTCCCGACGGGAAGAAGGCTCTGAAGTGCTTGCAACGCTAACAGCACCGCCCTCATCTCTAGGATATTGATATGCAGTGAGGTCTCTGCCTGGTTCCACGTGCCTTGGACGGTCCTGTCGAAACAATGCCCCCCCCCCCACCCGAGGCGAGAGCCGTCCGTGGTCACTGTGGCTATGGGAGGGGACATAGAGAAGGGGCGCCCCTTTTGGAGGTCCGGAGATTGGAGCCACCATAAGAGAGCACTCCTGCAAACCCTGCTGAGAGGGACAGGATGGCTCTGGGGATAACGCAGGAAGGACCATTTCCCTTGGAGGGTCCATTGCAGAATTCTCATGTTTAGGTGTGCCATGGGAAGGAGATTGATGGTAGCTGCCATCAAGCCTAGGACCCTCAGGACCAATTCCGCCGGAGTGGTTGGGCAATGAAAAATGGCCTGCACATGGAGTCTTAGAGATCGCATCTGGTCCGGAGTTAAGAAGGCTAAGATCTGGTTTGTGTCCAACCTGGTTCCGATAAAATCTATTACCTGAGTCGGAAGCAGGGAGGATTTTCCAGAGTGGATCGTGATCCCCAGCCAGGGAGCTAGGTGAAGAAAGAAATTCCTGGCTGTGCAGAGTAGATGCCTTGTGGGGGCAGTCAGGAGCCAGTCGTCCAGGTATGGAAAGACCTGAATTCCCTGGAGTCTCAGGTGGCCGCTACTACCGCTAACACTTTGGTGAACACCCGGGGGGCCGTGGTGAGACCAAAGGGGAGGACCCTGAATTGGTGATGGCTGGCTCCTAGCCTGAAGCGGAGAAACCTCCTGGATCGTCTGTCCATCAAGATGTGGTAGTACGCATCCTTGAGGTCTATGGAGCACATCCAGTCGTTCTCCTGCAGGAGGGGAAGGATGGATTGAAGGGTGACCATCGGAACTTTTCTTTGGCTATTGCCAGGTTCAAGAGGGATAGGTCGAGGATTGGTCTTAAGTCCCCCGCATAGAGGTATTGGAAATCGACCTGAGAGTGGCCATTCGGGTACAGTACACCTGTTTGTCCTCTGCCGACATGGACTCTGGGGGCGACCCAGTGTATTCTTTAATAAGATCCCGCTGGAGCCGTATGACGTGTGCCATGTAGTTCAGCGACCTTATGGAGAAGGTAGCTGAATCAAACATCTGCTTCCCCAAATGGTCCATCGCCCAAGACTCCTTGTCAGGGGGATGGACCGAGGGACTCTCCTGGGCCAGTTCCCTTTTGGTGGCTGCAGCCACCAACATGGCATCTACGGGGCTTCCCTTACTCCAATGTGACCTGTCCGAGGAAGGGGCTGAGAATTCTGTCAGGCCTCTTAGGGACGGGCTCCACAGTGTCCGGTTCCTTCCATGCCCTGGTAGTGATCAAATCTACCAGGGGACACCCAAGAGGTAGACGGGCCTGCTTCAAATGCCTCCAGGAACACGGACTCGTCCGAGGTAGGCTTTGGGGCAGACCACCCCTCCCTGATCCTGAGCATCTCCAGGATGTCTCCAAATGAGACGTCTTTGGGGGTGATCTTGGGGAACCTTCCCCTTCCTCCAAGTCCGTGTCCTCTGTCAAGGACTCAGGGGAGTCCAAGCGCCTCCTCTTGCACTTGCGTTTGTGAGGAACTTCCTCTGGGGGGCTGTACGAGGAGGCCTCACCAACCACGTCCTGTTCCAACAAGGGAATGATCTGGGACGTATGAGCAGGCTGTCCCTGGGGCCGGGTGATGGAAGTCGGACCCGTTTGCGAGGGAGTGCAGGGTGGAGCGGTAGCCAAGGCTGAGGGCCTGGAATACCTCGACAGAACCCTCTCCACCACGTCGAATGCCGAAGGAGAGCCGCTCTCCCTAGGATCCGAGAGCAGACCCTCCCTCGGATCCGACGAGCAGATCGGGGCCGGAGCCGATGCGATCGGATCTGAAGGGCCAGTACGCTCCGACCTACCCGGAGCCGAAGGCATACTGACCGCCTCGGATCCGAAGCTCAACTCTCGACTCCGAGAGCCTGGATCTGAAGAAAAGGGACCCGACAGGCTCGAGGGCGCTGTCGGCTCCGAAGTACCCGACTCCATCGGCGCCGACATTCCCCCGGCTCCAACGCTACTCGGCTCCGTAGATCCCAAACCTGGAAAGCAGGTCGGGGAAGGAGCAATCGGGGCGAAAAAAGGGGTCGAGCTCCCCCCCCAGAGAGGGGGATGCATGAGCACTCCCATCTGCAGCTGGGCCTGGAGGAACCTTCTCATCATCCAGTCCAAGTCTGCATCTGTTAGGCTTCTCGTGGACCTGGAAGAGGCCACCGAGGCGGGATGGGAGTGCCGCCTCGATGACCTCGAAGGAGACCGGGCCTCATCCTCCTCTGGCCCTGGCAAAAAACTGGGAGAACGGAGCCGGGAAGGAGAACGCCCGGACGTCCCGAGAGGAGAAGCTCGCTTGGCTGGCAGGGACGAAGCAGAGGCTTCGGTCCGCCGCTTGTGTTTTTCTCGGCGCTTCTCCCTCCTGGCTTCCCTATCCTCCTGGCCCAAGGTGGGAGGTTGAGTCCTGGCCAGGGGAAGGGAAGTATCCGTAGGCGCTGCAGGAGCTGCGGCAGGAGCCACGGAGGGACCGGAGGACGAAGCAGAGTCTGGGGGCAGAAGTCCCGCCAGAATCAGCTTCGACCTCCGGTACCTGATAGCCCTGGGGTTGAACGCTGCACAAATAGAGCAGCCAGAAGACAGATGTTCAACCCCAAGGCATATAACGCACCGAGTGTGGCCATCAGCCGGGGAAAGCTTATGGCCACACTCGGTACACTTGGAAAAGAAAGTTTTGGTGGCCTCAGACATGACAACCTAAAAACACACACACTAGGCCCCAAAACCACACACACACACCCTAACGCTTTGACGAGAAACGGGGGAGGGAAAGGCTAACAATTACACTAAACTAATGGAAAAATCACAAAACACAAAACTCACTCAAAAAACTTTAACTAGATCGAGAGAAAAGATTTTCTTCACAGAAAAAAACTTACAAAGACCTGGAAGCTTGAGATCAAGCTGCTGGTGTAACCGCGGCAGACTAGATCTGAGGTCAGGAAGGGATGGCAGGTAGTTATGGGTAAGGGGGAGGAGCATGGAGCTCGGCTCTTAGCTGTTGGAAACTGCTGGATCCGATATCCCATAGGTTGATGCACAAATGAAGTTAACTACTTCAGATGTACAGTTTTGTAAAATCTTACCATAAGAGTAAACGTCCTGCTCTTCACTGTTACAGTATTCTGTACAACAGGGATCCCCTGCCAATGGCAGCCCAGTGTCCAGTCAGTACAACAAAGTCTTTTGGTTGTAAAGGGAACACTGTATGCCACATGTATGGCACAGGGCATAATGGTGATGTCTGTACGGACCATGCTTAGAAATGAAACGTTTCAGTCAGAAAGACAGTCCAAGGATAAGAGTAGGTAACAAGCACATCCAAAAGGAAAAAGGGCCAGGGGGAGGAGGGAGGGTGCGAATACTGCAGCAGTGAAGAGAAGGACATTTACTGTTATGGTAAGATTTTACACAACAGTACTGTGTCCTTCCATATCACTGCTGCAGTATTCTTTACAATAGGGAGAGTGCAAAAGCTCAGGAAGAAGACTGGGAGGAGGAACGGCCAGCAGAGCCCTCAAGGAAGCCATGGAGATTGGCTCTGGCAAAGCCAGCTCTGGCCCTGGAAATCACATCCAAGGTATAGTGCTTAGTAAAGGAATGCACAGAAGTCCAGGTTGCTGCTTCAAGAATAGAATTAGTATCCAAACCCTTGAAAAAAGCACCAGAAGAAGCCATAGATCTAGTGGAATGAGCCTTAATAGAACAAAAGCACTTCCCCAAAAAAAAGAAAAGCAAAAAGAAATGGCTTTAGATATCCAAGAAGAAATGGTTTGCTTGGAAACAGCCAAACTTAAAAGAGCTAGGATGAAAAGAAACAAAAAGCTGAATCCAAATAATATCTGAGTTGTCTATGCAAATCCAACTTGTGCAAAACCTTCTCACTAGCACACTGCAGAGAAGGGAAAAAGTAGGCAAATGAATAGACTGTTTAAGAGACAACTCATTAACTACCTTGGGTATAAAAGAAGGATTTGTATGAAGGGACACCATATCCTTAAGGAAAACTAAAAAAAAGGGGATCAGCCATAAGGGCTTGCAGCTCAGACACCAGTCTGGCAGAAGTAAGGTACAAACGAACAGTCTTCCAAAAACAATGCTGTAAGAATGCTGAAGCAGCAGCCTCAAAAGGAGCCTGAGTCAAGTTTTCTAAAGCAAAAATTAAAGGTCCCAGTAAGGAGGGACAGGCTTCCTGGGATGCCTAATGTGAAGGACACATTTAAAAAAAACGGCCTCAAATCTAGAGACTAAAGGGGGAGTCAAAGGCAGATAAGAAGAGATAGCTGATAGGTGGGTCTTAACAGAAGAATATGCCAACCCAAGATTGAGCAATTCACACACATAGGGCAGAACCAAAGGAACATGCACAGTAAGTGGATCCAGGTTATGATAAAGATACCAAACAGAAAACATCTTCCATTTAGGTAAGTAGAATTTCCTAGTAGTGGGTTTCCTGGCCTCCTGCAGGACCTGAACCACATTCTCAGGAAAAAAAAAAGATGTCTGTAGGGGATCAAAACCCTAACACCCACAGTGTCAGTTGAAGAATGGACACGTGGGGATGGATGAGAAATCCCTTGTTTGTGTGAGTAGGTCCACCCTGTGAGGTAACTTGTGATGACTGCCCTTGGCAAGATGCAGATGAAGAGAGACTGCTGTCTGGGTCAAAAGGGAGTCTCCAACAAGATTTTGGGAGCATCCTGTTTTATCTTGAGCAGGATTTTCGGAACAACAGGAAGGGGACGGAAGGCATAAAGAAACATCCCCCTCCATGAAAAAGCGAGGGTGTCCACCTTCCAGGCCAGAGGGCAGGGAATCTGGCACAAAATAGAGGAAGTTGTCTGTTTAAAGGGGAGGTAAATAGATCTACTTGAGGAGTACCCCACTAGTGGACAATGTCCAGAAAGACATCCCTGTGAAGCATCCACTCATGGGATTTTGTTATGGACCCGCACAGGGAATCTGCCACTATGTTCTGATCTGAGGGAATGTAAACTGCCAAAGGGTCACCTGATATTGGATAGCCAGCTCCCAAACCAGAACGACTAACCTGCATAGGAGATAAGACCTTATCCCCCCTTGCTTGTTGACGTACCACATCACTGTAGTATTGTTTGTGGTAATCTTGAGGGTCCCTGGAAGAAGGAGAAAATGAAAAGCCTGAACAGCCAACAGAAGAGCTCTCATCTCTTTAACACTAATGTGTTCTTTTGTCAAAGCGACCAAAGGTCCTGCATCTTCAGAGGGCCCCCCTCCTATATCCGAGGCATCTGTGAAAAGTTCCTGAAAGGGGATTGGAGGTTAAAAAGGAAGCCTTTTGTTGAGGGACAGCTGATGAATCCACCACTGAAGTTCCAGCTCGAGGTGTGGAAGTAGAGGGACTAGAAAATCTAAAGGATGAGAATGTTGAAGCCAAACTGACTTTAGAAACCACTGAAGCTTTCTCATGTACAACTTGGCTAGAGGGAGCATAGGAATGGTAGAAGTCATGTAACCCACAGCCCTCAGAAATTCTCTGGCTGTGATTAAGGCCAGAGGAAGAAGGGATTAAAAGAAAGCATTAAGAGTTAAGGTCTTGGGGGGGAAGCAGGGATGCCAGCACTGAACAGTCTGGATCCTGTAACCCATAAAAATATGATCCTGGGAAGGAGTCAGGAATGACTTCTAGAAATTTACAGCATACCCCAAGCTGGTGTTGAAGCAAGATCTCTCGAGAAGAGGCCTGATAAGCAGGTCGTCCAGGTAGGGAAAGACTTGTATCCCCCTTTGCCTGCAGAAAGCAATCACAGGAGTGAGGCATTTGGTGAAGACCCTGGGAGCAGTAGAGAGGCCAAACAGCAAACCTGAGAACTAAAAATGCCAGGAAGCAACAGGGAAACATAAAAACTTCCTAAAAAGTGGGTGAATAGGAATGTGAAGATAAACATCCTTGAGATCCAGGGAAACTAGAAAAGCCCGAGGAAGAATCAGAGAAAACAAGGTCCGAAGGGACAACATCTGAATGGAAGGGACCTTCAAAAAGGTGTTTGGCTGAGAGAGATCCAGAATGGGTCTCCAGATGCCTTCTTTCCTGGGGACCAAGAGCATACTGGAATAAAACCCCTTCCTCCTCTCAGGAGTTAGAACTTCCTGAATAGCTCCCTGAGCCTACAGGCCCTGAAGCACCTCTAGGAAAAAGGGCATTTGTTCCTAAGGAGTCTGAGGAATGCCCAAAAAAGGGGGAAGAAATTTCTAAATCATGTAATAACCCTGGCAAATTACTGAAAGAACCCAGGAGTCCTGAGTGATCTTTAGCCAGATAGGAAGGGACAGAGATAGACGTGCAGAAAGAGGAATGTGATTGAGAAGAACAGGACAAGGATAGTCAGACAGCACCTGGTTTGTCAGGGAAAGGAGATGTCTGAGTAGAAGGAGTTTGGGTAGCCTTAACAGAGGATCCCTTCTACCATCCTTTTTACCTTTTGGGGAGGGTGAGACTGTCTACGGATGAAATTAGGCTTATTAGGAAAATTCCTCTGAAACTTGGACAGAGGAGAAACTAATAATATGTTTTCACTCCTATAAGGCCTTGCCCTTTTCTTGCAAGGACTTAAACAACTTTGCAACAGCAGCACCAAACAAATACTTACTGTCCAGAAGAGCATCAATCAGTTTAGACTTAATATCATCATCAAAGGCTGAAGTCTGAGACAGGAATACCTCCGCCAAACAGGTCCAAAAGCAGTAGCCTTAGATGAAGCATCAGCTGCATCATAGCTACATTTAATGTAATGGCAAGCTACTTGCGAGAATGTCCCTAGCGAGGCAAGAGCAGAAGCCTTCCTCTCAGAATCAGGGAGATCTGAAATAGCCTGAGAGGCTTGACAGAGAAGACCCAAAACATATCTTGTCATGTGTGTCTGATAGGTAACAGATCTAAAGGATAGACTAGCTAATAGTCTTTCTTACCTAGCCTCTTCATGGTTCTGCTGTCCTTATCAGATGGAAGTAACTTAGTGGAAGGCAACAATTTGGAGGACTTACTGGAAGCAAGTGACACCACAGAGGGGTCAGCAGGAGGACACATAAAGAAACTTGCAGTCCTCAAGCACTCTATAGAATCTATCATAGGTTCATAGGTTGGTACTAAGCTATCAGCCCTAGGGCCTGTACAAGCCTAGCCATAAAAATTCCCTGGCTATTTC
Source organism: Protopterus annectens (assembly GCF_019279795.1). Lineage (NCBI taxonomy): Eukaryota > Metazoa > Chordata > Ceratodontiformes > Protopteridae > Protopterus > Protopterus annectens. Next base: position 544,119,452 of record NC_056741.1, on the reverse strand, counting down.
TTCCCACATTATTTACTTTCCTGGACCCCTGTCTAGCAGGGCGACTGACGTGATCCCTGGGGTGAATTTCCTTTCTCCCATCCAATTGTCAAGGTTCCTCTTGAAGAGGTCCAAAGAGGCACTCTGCTTGACATGTATGGGCAATCTATTCCAGATTCTGGGGAGTCTCTGGGTCAGGAACCTATCCCTCCAGCATGTTTTGTTTATTGTGATGACAAAGTTTAGATCCCTGGAGCGTGTAGCTCTGAGGGATTAGGATTTCTTTAAGTGTAGCATGTCCAACAGCTCTGGGTTTGACATGGCCTTGTATGTTAAGCAGAGATCGCCTCTGAGTAGACGATATGCGACAGAGTATAGCTGGAGTTTTTTAAGGCGGTCAGTGTAGGGCATCTGCTTTAGGCCTGTGATTCTTTTAGTGAGGTATTTCTGAGGCCTTTCCAGTTGTTGCAGATGTCTTGAGAGGTACATACCAAATGGGGCGTTGTATTCTATAATGGGTCTAATGAGGCATGAGTACAGTGGGACAATGACCTCCTTCTTTCTGGATGAAAAGCCCTTCGTGATGAGGTGTGCCACATAGAAGGATTTCCTGACTGTTGTGGCGATGTGGTTATCGAAGGTGAGACCACTGTCCACCTGTGTCCCTAAGTCTCTTATCACACTTTCTGTGTTTAGTGTACTGCCACCTATATGGTAATTCATGGATTCATGTTTTTTCCCAAAGGGGATAACAATACATTTCTTGGCATTGAGGAGCAGAAGGCTGGGAAACAAGAGCCTGATAAGCAGTGAAAAAAGCATCTAGCAATGCAGCAAGAAAAGGAGGAACAGCAGAGGGCCTAGGAGACTCCATTTGTAGAATCTCATGGTACCTCTTCTGAACATTAACTACGTGAGCACAGTCCCATTTGAAAAATTCCATCATTCTGGAAATAGTATTACCAAATGAAAGCTCCTCAAAAGGAGAGTCAGGACTGATGGACTTTTCTTCCTCAGAAACAGTCAAGTGGCAAAGAAATCTGGGAGGAATATGTCAGTGACTCTTCATCAGAATCAGCAGGATCCAACTCAGAAGAATCCAGCTCCCTTGGTCTATTGGAGGAACAGTACAAAGGAGGAGCAGGCACAACCCCCCCCTTGTGGAGGCTTAACAGCCATAAGGATGTTGAACAAGCTTTGAGTGGAGTTCTGCCATTCACTCTGAGGATATTTTACTTCTTTTTAAGTGAGATGTCAGCCTTGAAAAACTTTGGAGGCTCTGACCCCTGATGACACTCAGTAATGGTAGTCGGAAACTCTTCCCTAATTAAAATTTGAGAAACACCCCTATGCCCTTCGGTAATAACTAGCTGCAGTTCCCCCAGTAGATCCAAAGTGGATGTCTGCAAAACCTCCATGGAAGTGTGTGGAGTTGGATCCATTCCAACCTCTGAAGTGGTTGTGGCAGAGGAATCCAAGAAAGAAACCAGGCGATCTTCTGGGCCATAACCAGCCTCAAGAGAGACATCCGGAGGAGGTGGTAGAGACAAAGAATCAGAATGAGCTTTACTGCCTTTTTCATTGAGACAGCTGACCCTCAGGACGGGAAGATCCTTCCACGGTATCCTTAGCCAATAGTTTAAATTGCTGGTTCCCTAAGTAAATCGTGAAGGGAAGAAAGCTGGCTACTCAATGTCTTAGGGGTGCAAGTTTAACAAATCTTACAAAATGTATGGTCATGGGCAGTGCCTAAACAAAGCAAACACTGCTCGTGACAATCTTTATGGGGAATCTATTTCCAGCAATGGCATTTCCCCTTTCTGGATGACATGAAACCAAACAACCAGAAACAAGGCAAAACAAAGGCAATAAAATCAAAAAACCCTATGGGGCACTTATCTGAAAGCAGTAGAAATGGCAGACAAATGGATGTGCAGACCGACAATTGAAGATGGTATTCGGACTAGCAGCAAAGAAGTTCTGAGGATGGTACATCCGGACATTGCCTTTATGCCTTATGCCATGCATGGGGAGCATATGCGTGATGTACTGCATACCCTTTACAAGCAAAAGGTTTTGGTATACTGGCCAGATGTCGGGCTGCCCTTGGCAGAGGATCCCTATTGTAAAGAATACTGCAACAGTGATAAGGAAGGGCATTTGTGGATGCAGCCATTAGAACTATGGCCCTGAAAATCAAGGATGAATTGTACAGTAAGGAGATAGAAGTCTGTCTGAAGAAAGGCTTACCAAGCATGTTTTTGTGTCCAGATAGAAGCCAATAAAAATGATCCGTGAAGGTTGTAGGTATGTCCCGTAATATACAGACATACATAAAGATAGGCAGAGATGTAAAAAATGGGTTCTGGATACTAGTTATGATTTATTCGTTGATGTAGTGAAGAGCCAATCATCTAAATTTGGGAAGACACATATCAATTTTAGTTGTAGATGGACTGCGACCATTGCCATGCACTTATTGAACACCTGAGGGTTTGTGACCTTGAAATGGTAGTGATTGGCTCCCAGCCACAACTACAAAAACCTTTGACTCCTTTGCGATCTTTACGTAGAGGTAAATGTCCTGAAAGTCTATACAGCACATCCAGTCATTTACCTTGACGTACGGCCAAATGACTGACACTGTAATATAGTACATTACACACACCTACATTCGCGGAGGCTCTCAATAAAAACCTGCCCAAGCATCAGGGACCTCCAAAGCAGAAATGCGAAAAGCAAGCAAACTCCACCCCCCCCAACACAAACCAAATTACACATAGCCCACAAACACAGTGTGCCACTCAACCACAGCCCATAAGGCATAACGTACCCAGCACTCTAGTCATAGGTGACTCTATAGTCAGGCACACTGATGTTCCACTCATCAGGCTAAACAAGGAGAAAGTTATATCAGGTGCTAGGATCCGCCACATAACGCACGCACACAGATCACTCCACAACAAGTACAAATATGACACTATCATTGTCCATGCTGTTGTGAATGACCTGAGACGTACCTCCCTGGACTACATGAAAAGAGACATGGAGGAGCTCTCCGATCTTGTAGCCCAGGCATGTATGACCCTAGCCCTGAGCAGCATCCTGCCATCACCCAAAATGATACCACAGTACAGGGACAAAATGATTGACTTCAACAACTGGCTAAGCTTCTGGTGTCATTCTAAGGGGATCCAGTATCTGTCTGCCTCGGACGACATGACCGACAGACCACGATGCTTTGCCAGAGATAGCCTGCACCTGTCGCCCTTGGGATTCTGGATACTGGCTAAGGCTCTTGCCATCCCTATAGTGCATTTTTTAGGCAAGGTTCAAATGACAAATTCACCACCATAACAGGTACAAGCAAGCAAAATCTGAAGGTAATGCTACTCAATGCTAGAAGTCTAAACCTCAAAATGCACTCACTCGAGGCACTCCTTAAAATGGAGAACAGTGACATCTGTGCAAAGACAGAGACCTGGTTCAAAGCTCCAGAGAGCACCCCTGCGTTACCAGGCTATAATTCATACCACACCTTTCGGCCACCTAACCCGGAACGAAACACTAAAGGTGGAGGCGTGTCCATATTCATTAAGGATATCCACACCTCCAGGCTAGCTGCACAGCATAATGCATCCGAGATTATCCAAGTGCAAATAACTGTGGGCAAGACCGCAATCCAAATTGTAGCTTGCTACAGACCCCCCACCATGCCCCAGGATTCCCACTCCTCATTTCTTGATACACTAGAAAGTATTATGGTACAACCCAACACCATAATAATGGGCGATTTCAACTACCCCACCATTAACTGGGAAAACTACTCATGTGCCAACTCTTTTGCTCAACGTTTTCTGGAATTCATAAATTCCAATGCCTTGGATCAACTTATTCACACTCCCACCAGGGGCAGCAATATCCTAGACCTGGTCATTACCAACTTGGGCAAACGGTGTTCCACACCAGAGGTCAATTCCTTGTTGGTCAGATCTGACCACAAGCTAATCACCCTAGACATCCACATCCCGCCCCCACCCCCAATTAGGGAAACCACTGTAAAAAAGTTCTCCAAAGCCAACTTCACACTTCTTAAGACAGAAGTGGCAAACTTCATGACACCCATGCAGATGGACAATAGAGGTACGACTGCTGAATCCTACACAAATGCACTTTAAAAGCACTTACACAAGTGCACGGATCATGCTATCCCTAATAGAACCAAAATGCTATCCTCCAAAAAAAGGAAGCCAATCTGGTAGTCCCCTACCATAAACAAACTCTACAACAGAAGAAAGAAACTGTTGCAAAAAAGAGTAAAATTCCATGACTGGAGGAACTCCCTAGTCAACCTCAGTAAGAAGCTGAGATTCCTCATAAAATCCTCCAAAGCTAGTTACGAAAACAAAATTGCCACTGACTCTAAAGACAACCACAAAGCATTCTATAGCTATGTCAAGAATCTCAATGGCAACACTCAGATCTGCTCTGAGTTACAGCACAATGGCACTAAATATACAGAACCAACTGATATTGCCAACATCCTGGCAGATAGGTTCAGTGCTAACTTTACCTCCCTCTCACCCCCAAGAGGGCCCATCTCTATACCACAAGAATGCAAAGTTCCTGTAATCACGGCTGCACAGGTAAAAAACACACTCTCCAAAGCCAAGAACACAGCATCCATAGGACCTGAAAATATCCCAGGCTGCATTCTACATGAACTACAGAATGAACTGGCACCCTAGCTAAATACCAAGTTTACTCATAGCCTCACCTCAGGCTTTGTGCCTACTGAATGGTGTACCATGACGGTTATCCCACTCCACAAAGGGGGAGACATGACGGACCCTGGGAACTACCGCCCCATTAGCCTGACGAGCCTGGTCTGTAAGGCCATGGAATGTATCATCATGGAACTCATAAACAAAGACATTGGTAATCTCCAAACTCTGGACCCTACCCAGTTCGGGTTTGTAAAAAGCAGATCATGTCTCCTAAACCTAATTGACTTCTTTGAAGCAGTCACCAAAGCCATAGATGAGGGTAAGGTGGTTCACACAGCTTATCAAGATCTCGCCAAAGCTTTCGACACCATCCCCCACTCTGGAATTATATATTAGCTCACTAAACTAAGTATAAATCCCTATGTCACAAGATGGGTTGCCAACTGGCTCACGGAGAGAACCCACACTGTGAAAGTAGCAGACTCCAAATCCGACTTCAGACCAGTGACAAGTGGAGTACCACAGGGTTCAATCCTGGGTCCTCGCCTGTTTGGTATCTACTTCTCTGAAGTACAGGCTAACACAGAAGGTCCTTGGCTAACAAAGTTTGCAGATGACTGCAAGCTAGGAGCCATAATCGAAACTCCTAACAATGTGGACATACTACAAAAGGGCCTCACTGAGACAGATACCTGGTGTCAAAGCCATGGCCTGAAGCTCAATGCCAAAAAGTGTAATGTCATCCCCTTTGGTAAAAACTCTGTACCCATGAACTACCACATAAGTGGCAGTCTACTTAACGCCGAAAGTGTGATAAGAGACCTTGGGACATAGGTGGACAGTAGTCTCTCTTTGATAATCACATTGCCGCAGTGGTCAGGAAATCCTTCTACGTGGCTCATCTCATCACAAAAGGTTTCTCATCCAGAAAAAAGAGGTCATTGTTCCCTTCTACTCATCACTCATTAGACCCATTAGAGAGTACTACGCCCCTTTTGGTATGTATCTCACAAGACATCTACAACAACTGGAAAGGCCACAGAAATACCTCACAAAGAGGATTACTGGCCTCAAACAGATGCCTATGCAGACCGTCTCAAAAAACTCCAGCTTTACTCCGTCGCATATCGCCTACTCAGGGGCGATCTCTGCCTAACATACAAAGCTATGTCAATCCCACAGCTGTTGGACATGCTCCACTTAAAGAAATCCCAATCCCTCCTAGCTACGCGCTCTATGGACCTAAACCTTGTCACCACAATACACAAAACATGCTGGGAGGGATAGATTCCTGTCCCAGAGACTTCCCATACTCTGGAACAGACTACATATCTATGTCAAACAGAGCTCCTCATTAGCACTCTTCAAGAAAAATCTTGATGACTGGAAGGGAAATAGGCAATTCACCCCAGGGATCAATTATGTGGCTCTGCTCGACAAAGGCACAGGAAAATAATTTTCTTGGGTGACGAAAGCCAGGGTACCTTTTTGGCTAGGCTTATATAGCCTAGTACATATCTATGTGACCATTCTGAAAGAGGTCTTTTTTTACACAGAGTCCTAAGCTGCTGAGGTCCAGAACTAAACAATATGTTATGTACTCACCATAACGTTCGATGTAAGTAGTCCATCTCGCCTCACATTCTTACCCCTGGGTTCAGAGCCGAATATCGGCTCCGACTCGGCCGATTTTTCTAGCGTGAAGTCTTTCATTGGCTGGGCTAAGCAGGTATCCCATGGTGCACTGCTCCATATCCCCAGATCTAGTTTGCTGCGAAACTCATTTGTACTCCATGCACACATCACATCCAGGTAAAGAATAAGCTAAGCAAGGGAACTCTGCAGATAACAACCTAACCTCCAAATCCTCTAGGAAGGGGGAAGGTGGGAGGGTAAGTAAGAATGTGATGCAAGATGGACTACATACATCGAACGTTATGGTGAGTACATAACTTCTTGATGTTATGTAGTCCTATCTCGCCTACATTCTTACCCTTGGGACAGTGTACCTAGCATCTAAATCCTGGGTGGCTCATAGGAAAATACTCCTGAGAACTGTGGAGCCAAAGGAAGACCTGCCCCTGGAGACCACGTCCAATTTGTAATGAGAAACAAATGTGTGAGGAGAAGCCCAAGTAGATGCAGCACATATATCATCCATTGACAATCTGGCTTGATAGGCTGTAGATGTGGAAACAGACCGAGTAGAGTGAGCCTTGACCGGAAATGGCAGATCTTTACCTCCTGCTTGATAGATGAAAGAGATACAACTAGATATCCATCTAGATAGGGTGACCCTCGTGACCGGGGACCCCATTCGGTTTTCTGAAAAGGAAACAAAAATTTGGTCAGACTTCCGGATATCTTTTGTTCGGTGCAGATAGAAGCGTAATTTTCTGTGTACATCCAACTGGTGAAATCTAAATTCTGCCTTGTTAGAAAAGTGGGGAAAGAAGACAGGCAACTCAATGGATTGATTTAGATTAGACACGGAAGCCACTTTAGGAAGGAATGAAGGGTTTGGTCTAAGAGAGACCCTGTCCTTATGGAAGATTAAGTATGGAGGTTTGATAGAGAGGGCTTGAATTTCTGAAACTCACCTTGCTGAAGTGATTGCTGTTAAGAAGGCTGTTTTCCAGGTCAAGAATTTCAATTCGCAGGTAGCTGCAGGCTCGAAGGGTGGTACAGTAAGGGCTTGTAGAACAAAATGGAGATCCCAGGGCATGATTGGTTCAGACACCGGGGGACGGAGCAACAGAGTACCCTTCAGGAATGCCCTGCATAGGCTATGCGCCATGAGACTAGGCTCATTCGCTACATGAAAATTAGAAATCGCTGCCAGTTGAACTTTGATGCTGGCTGATGCGGAACCCTGATGGAAAAGAATAGACAAAAACTCCAGGACTGAAGCGATTGGAGCTGTGTAAGGATCAATGCCTCTGGTATGTGCCCAGATAGAAAACCTTTTCCATTTACTAGAATAAATCTTTCTAGTGGATGGTTTATGAGAGGACGATAATATATGAACCACTTCTGGTGAGAAATTATGAAGTCTGACTAACGTTGGAAGTGGAACAGCCAGGCTGTCAACCGGGGGGTCATCAGGGAGGGGTGAAACTGTCCCGACATGTGTGTCAGTAAATCTGGTTGAGGGTCCAGAGTCCAAGGAGTGTCCACAATGAATTGCTGAAGAAAGGGAAACCAAACTTGGCGAGGCCAGTGTGGAGCAAACAGAATGATTCCGCTTCACAAGGATTGCGCTTCTGAATCACCTATGACAGCAAGGGAAATAGAGGGAAAACATAAAGCAGACCGGAGGGCCAATCGTGAACCAAAACGTCCCTGGGTGACTCTCCCTGTGGGGGGATCAGCGTGACGTAGTTGCTGCATTTCGCATTGAGGGGGCTGGCAAAAAGGTCGCAGCAAGGGTGACCCCATCTGCTGAATATTCGCTCTGCAACCAGGCGATTCAGGGACCACTCGTAAGGCATCAGAATAGCTCTGCTTAGCCTGTCCGCAATCACACTGGACTTCCCCGGAATGTGCGTTGCCACCAGAAACCGTTGGGAAGTTACTGCCCAATGCCACACTCGCATGGCCTCTCTGCACAGAGGGTAACACCTGGTTCCCCCTTACTTGTTTAGATACCACACTACTGACATGTTGTCTGAGTGTATCGCGATAGTCCCTAGAGGAAGAACACTCTGAAGTGCCTGCCACGTAAGTAGCACTGCTCTCATCTCTAGGACGTTTATATGCAAATGTATCTCGTGCTCTTGCCACGTGCCTTGGACTGTCCTGCCAAGATAATGCCCCCCCACCCCATCTGGGAGGCATCCATGGTCACCGTGGCAACCGGAATGGGTGGAATGAAGGGCCTTCCCATGTCCAAATTGTTGGTGCACAGCCACCAACCAAGGTCCTGCTTGCATCTGTCTGTGAGCAAGATGGGGTGAGACAGTGGAAGTCTTTGGAGAGACCACTGAACAAAGAGGAGCCATTGGAGAATTCTCATGTGCAATCTCGCTAGAGGGACCAACATGATTGTTGCTGCCATGGTCCCTAGGAGCTGGAGAACCCATCTTGCCTTCGCTTGTCTCAGGGGCATCAGCATGTGTATCTGTTGTAAGATTCTGATCCTTTCCTGCAGTAAAAATGCTCGCATTCAAATGGTGTCTAATTCTGCTCCTATAAAGGTGACACACTGCGAGGGCAATAAAGCAGATTTTTTCCAATTTATTGTTATACCCAACTGGTGACACAGAGTGATGGCAGCGTCCCTGGTTTGAACTAGTTGATGCCTGGTGGGGGCGGTAAGGAGCCAGTCGTCCAGATACGGAAACACTTAGAATCCCTGACGTCTCATGTGAGCAGTCACCACCGCCATACACTTGGTGAACACCCTGGGGGCTGTGGTATGACCAAAGGGCAGGGCTCGAAATGGGAAATGACTGGCTCCCAGCCAGAAGTGTAGGTGACTCCTGGATGCCCTGTCCATTTTCACATGGTAGTAAGCATCCTTGAGGTCGATGGAGCACATCCATACCTCCTCTCCCAAAAATGGTAGAATCAATTGTAGTGTGACCATATGGAACTTGGACTTGTGTAAGTAGTTGTTCAGTTGGTAGAGATCTAGTATGGGTCTCAGGTCCCCTGTTCTTTTCGGCACCAAAAAGAATCTTGAGTAAGTCCCTAATCCGATTTGGTCTGGGGGGGCACTCTGGATGGCTCCTTTTTCTAGCAGCTTTGAGACCTCTGAGGCTGCTTGGTCCCTTTGACTGGGTGGAACATCTGGGATTTTTCTGACTGGCGGGGGGGTCTGATGTAAGTGGAATGAGATAACCTCCGGAAATTATCCGTAATACCCTTCGGTCCTGGGTAATGCTTTCCCAGGCTTCCGGATATAACGAAATTCGACCCCCGATTGGCTCTGGATAAGCACAGCCGGGCACACCCTCAGGAACGAGAGTAGGGAGAGCCACGAAAGGAATTGCAGTCTCCCGAATTGCGGGGGCCCCATCTGCCTCTGGGGTGACATCTCCCTGAATAACCTCCCCCTCCCCTGCCTCTGGAGGGGGGGTTCACCTTGTGCAGCAGGAAAAAACCTCTGTGATTTCTTGAACCACACCCCCCCCCCCTGGGCCTTGGGATAAGGCCTAGAAGGAAGGGAAAAATGGACCCCTACAGCAGACAGGGTCTTTCCCTCTTGCTCGCACCTGGTGAGGGTGTCTTTCACTTTGGTCCCAAACAAAGAGGAACCATCAAAGGGGGCGTCAGTGAAGGAAGACTTGAAGGCCTCCGCAAAGTGACACAGGCGCAGCCAGATTTGCCTTCTAAGGGCGACCCTGAGCTTGCTGCCCTACTCACTCCCTCGGCTGCATACGAAATGAGCCACATGGATGAGTTAACAATGGAGTTGAGGGTAGAGACCTGGGCATTAACCGTCTGAGCCACCGCCTCAGGAACGTTACCCGCAAGAGTATCTCCTAACTCCTTGAGGAGATCTCTCTGGAGCCGAGTGAAGTGAGACAGTTAATTCAGCGACCGTAAGGTAAAGGTTGCTGACGAGAGGGTACACTTCCCGTACCGATGCATGGTCCTAGACTCCTTGTTAGGAGGATGGACGGATGAAGAAGACTCTGCTACATCCTTCTGAGTGGCTGCCGCCACCACCATGGCATCTACCAGAACTCCTTTAGACAGAAACTCTTTGCCCTGGGGAGCGGAAAGAAACTTGTTGGGACGCCTGGGTACGGGCTCCACAGAATCAGGGTTTTCCCACACTCATCGACAAATCAGATCAAGGAGTTTGTCGAAGGGTGGAGATACCCAGGAGGTGGAGGGCTGAGCACCAAAGGCCTTTAGGAATAATGACTCCTCCTCGGAAGGGGCTTTGGACGGCCAGTCATCTCTTTGTTTCAGTATCTCCAGGATATCGGAGAAGGAAACATCATCAGAGGATGACTTGGGGGACCCCTCCGATTCCTCGAGGTCAGTATCAGAGGTGAGGGACTCATCCTGGGAGTCTATGTGCTTCCTCTTGCACGTTTTCTTTCTGGGGGGCTCCTCAGGCACGAACTCTGAGGGACCCTCAGAAATTTGGGGACCACTCGTGGGGGTATCCCTAGGTCCTGGTGCTCTGCTGTCCATGGATGGGTGTTGATCAGAAGCTCTCACCGGAGTGGTGGGGGACAGAGTGACTGACCCGCCTGATGTAGCTGACGATCTGGCCAGCGTGGTCTGCATAGCCTCGAAGGCCAGCCCCCCCCCCCAAATCCGAGGAGCAACCAGCCTCCGAGGCCATGACAGTGGGTCGGAGTTCCCCGAGCCGATGCACCGAGAGGGAGGTTCAGGACAAAAATAAGCCTCGAGATGTCCCTCTCGGGCCCGACTGAAGAATCCCGAGTCCCGAACACCGAGGATGGAGCCGACGGGGTCGGAGCCGATGCCGGTACCGATGGAGCCAAATGGGGCATCGGAGCCAGCCTAGGAACATCACACGGCGCAGAACACTCTGGCTCCGAAGACAGAGACGCGCTCGGAGGAGGAATGATTGAAGACGGGGTCGGGACAGGCTCCGGAGCCGACTGGGTCGGAGCCGAAAACAATTTTGCCAAAACCAGTGACTGGAGGAGCCTCTGAACCACCCTATCAACATCCACATCCGAAAGGGTCCTGGAGGATTTGGAAGACAGGGATGGAGAATGAGATCTCCTCTCAGGAGAAGCTGGTCTGAGAATGGGCGATCAGCTCCTAAGAGGTTCCAATAAAATTGGAGCTGACGCCGGTTCCGTCAATACCGACACTTCCTGCGGCCCCGAGGGCAGTGGAGCCGAGGAGGTTGATGCAGTTTTTGAGATTTTCTCCGGAGGCTCCGATGAAGCTGACGGAGCCGGAGATCTCTTTTTTGATTTGCCAGATTTTGATTTTCCACTGGAAGACGAATCCATAGCCTCTTCAAAAGAGGGTTTCAAGTGTCCCTTTAAAATTAGCTTATTCTTTCTCTCTTGGAGAACTCTAGGACTGAACGCATGACAAAAACTGCAGGATTCCTGCAGATGGATGGCTCCCAGGCAATAGACACAAATGGAATGCCCATCGGTAATGGACATTTTGTACCCACATTTAGAGCACTTTTTGAAACCCGAAGGTTTGTGCTCCTTGGGATCTTTAGACATCTTAACTACTACACCAAGGCAAAAACCCAAGTCTGAGAACAACACCCAGGCGCTCACACTACAAAAAGCGGGAACGACGCTAAACAGAGACCAACACTAAACAGTGACCAAACACACACTAAAGAGCAAATACAAACTCTCAACAGGGGATGAAACCCACAAGGAAAGGAAAAACCCAAACCTCTAACTTAAACGGTCTAGACCGTACGCACACAAAAGGCAAAAAGAGGAGAATTAGGCCCTCTAACTGAAAACGGGCCTAGCCCGAGGGAACAGTCAGTGGGATACCACACAACAATCACACGATCACAACTCTCAACAAACTTAGACAAACTTAGACAAATAGCTATGAAATTAGCTTTTGATATGAATCAAAAATTTTCTTAAGACAAGAAAAAAGAGGGTACTTAGCCACAGCCATGCGAGACCACGTCCGAGCTACACGAGCGGCAAACGAGATCTGGGGATATAGAGCAGTGCACCATGGGATATCTGCTCAGCCCAGCCAATGAAAGACTTAGAGTTAGAAAAATTGGCCGAGTCGGAGCCGATATTTGGCGGGTAAGAATGTAGGCGAGATAGGACTACATAACATTCCTTGTTCTTTTTTGGGAAGAACCTGGTTTAGATTCCTATTCCTATCCGGGCTGGGGTGACCTCCTGGATGGCTCTTTTTGCAAAAGGATTGATACTTCTCTTTTGGACATCTCTAGCTGGTGGGGTGTAACATTTGGATTGGTGGTTTTTCAGAAGATGGTATGGTATAGCCTCTGGATATGATGTCTCACTTCCACTTGTCCTGCATGATGGCCTTCCACCCAGCAAGATGGAGAGATAAAGGTCCTCTTTCCAGAGGTCAGAAGTCGTGTAAACTTTCAGGAATGTTGGGCCTGTATGCCCAGAAAGGGACCCCTAAAGTACTGTTTCTGGAGAACAGTAGCAGGATATAATCATGACTAGTAGCCACAGCCCATATTTTTAGCTAGGGCTTGTAATTTTACACTCTTCCTAGTGACAGTAATTTCAGCTTTCCTGAGACAATTTAATAATTCACTAGCTAGTTCCCTCTGAAACATTGTGGTATGGGAAAGTACAATTGTGTAAATAGACTTATCTTAACAGTACGTGTTCGAATGATCACTGCTGCAGTAGTCTTAGCTATATGGGTTATATCCTGCTAAATATATAACAGCTGGTCAGCTTCCAAAGACTGACACCTTCCACACACCCAAACTATTAATTAGCTTGAGCAGAGCTCAAAAAAGAATGGTTGGGTACAAAAACCTCCAGACCTTTTAAGCCAACTGACAAAGGAAGGCTGGAGCCCTGTAAAGGTCAAGGCTAGGAAAATAAGCATAAGGGTACTCGCCCTACAAAAACAGGGGGTGAAGGAAGTTAGTGGCTACTGAAGCAGTGATCATTACAACATCTACTGTTATGGTAAGTTTAATTATACAACTGTATTATGTTCATCATCTTGGTCACTGCTGCAGTAACCTTAAGTATATGGGCAGACTACCACAGCTTAAACTGACTGGGAGGAGGGACAACAGTTCAGGAGCCCTTGCAGAATGGTCTTAGCAAAGTCAGTCCTAGAAATGGAGAAGGAATCTAGTTTGTAGTGCTTTGTAAATGTATGTACAAAGGACCAATTTGCTTCCTCTAGAATATTTCTTGAATCCATCCCTTTCCAAAAAGCCAGAGATGAAGACAAGGTCCTGTTTGGAATTGCCTTGCTATGGTGAGTGTAACAAAAAGTAATATTGTTAGACAACCATTTGGAAATAGTCTGCATTGACACAGGCTGTCCTTTATTCTTACCTTCACAGGACGTTAATAAGTTATGTACTCACCATAACGTTCCATCTGAGTAGGTAGCTTCATTTGTCTGCAACCTGTGGGTCTTGGATCCGATATCGGATCCGAGCCGGCAACTTGTTTCAAGCTAATGGATCCGAGCTCCTAGCTCCTCCCCTCACCCATAATCCCCTGCTAACCCTCCATGACCTCAGATCGAGTTTGCCCCTCAATATATACCCAAAATGGGTATCCAACTAAGATAGATCCGAAGAAGGCCAGGGGGAAGGAGGGGGGGATGGTTGCAGACAAATGAAGCTCCCTACTCAGATGGAATGTTATGGTGAGTACATAACTTCTTAATCTGAAGTAGGGAGTTCATTTGTCAGCAACCTGTGGGACAGAGTCCCCAGCTACCTGAACCTTGGGTGGCCATCATGGAAGGATATTGCGAAGCACCGCAGAGCCAAAGGATGCTCTCCCTCTAGAAATCATGTCCATTTTGTAGTGGTTAATAAAGGTATGAGATGAAGCCCAAGTGGCTGCGGAACAAATATCATCCAATGGGACTCTAGACTTGAAGGCCGCAGAAGCAGAGATGGAACAAGTGGAATGTGTGCGAACTCCCTCAGGTGCAGGTCTCCCAGAGGCTTGGTACGCCAATAGAATACATTGAGAAATTCAGTGTGATAGAGATACTTTTGATATTGCCTTCCCCAAATTAAATTTGGCAAAGGAAACGAACAGCTGGTCAGATTGTCTATGACCAGCTGTTCTATGAGTATAAAAGCGTAGCTGCCTATGAACATCTAATGAGTGCAGCTTGTACTCTCCTTTATTCTGATATTTAGGGAAGAAAACCGGTAAATTTATGGATTGATTTATACTGGTTTCTGATGCTATTTTGGGAAGAAAAGAGGGATTGATCCTGAGGTACAATCTGTCCGGGTGAAAGATCAAATAAGGAGGCTTCACAGAAAGAGCTTGAAGCTCCGAAACTCTTTTTGCAGAAGTGATGGCTACAAGGAATGCTGTTTTCCAGGACAATAATTTGAGATCTACTGAAGCAGCGGGTTCAAAAGGTGGAGCAGTCAAGGCTTGAAGAACTAGTGAAAGATCCCACGGTGGTACGGCTTCTTTTATAGGGGGTCTAAGCAAGAAGGTGCCCTTGAGAAAGGTTTTACACAACTTGGCCGACATCAAAGGCCCTGTATCATGTCCCACATGGTAATGTGAGATGGCTGCCAATTGCACTTTGACGGTTGAACAACTAGCGTCTTCCTGAAAAAGTTCGGTTAGGAAGTCTAATATGGACGGAAGAGGAGCCGTAAAGGGATCTAGATCATGATGCTCCGCCCAGATGGAGAAACGTTTCCATTTACTGCGGTACACTTTCATGGTGGAGGGCTTATGCGCTGCCACAAGGATGGATTTGACTGGTGAAGAGATACCAGGAGTCCTAGCTAGGAGTGGAACTGGAGCAACCAAGCTGTTAGTTTCAGATTGTCCAGGTTTGGGGTCGGTAAGTCCGACGGATGGGAGATTAGATCCGGACTGGGATCCAGAATCCAAGGAGGATTCACTAGGTGAGACCACAGGTAAGGGAACAAAATTTGCAGAGGCCAGAATGGGGCAATGAGGATCATCCTGCTCCCCAACTGCGAGGCTTTCTGTAAGAGTTGCAGCATCAGGGGTAGAGGAGGATAGGCATAAAGTAGACCGGGTGGCCAAGCATGCACCAGAGCGTCTCTTGGAGTTTCCCCTGGAGGGGGAATCAGAGCGAAGAAATTGCCGCATTTGGTGTTTGAGGGAGACGCAAACATATCGCAGTAGGGTTGCCCCCATATTGCGAATATCTGCTTTGCTACTAGTGGATTGAGAGACCACTCGTACGGGGTAAGAAGGGTGCGACTGAGTTTGTCCGCTAGGATGTTGGTCCGTCCCGGAATGTGCGTTGCAATCAGAAAGCGGTTGGTGGAGATCGCCCATTCCCACACTCTCGTGGCTTCGCGGCATAGAGGGTAAGATCTGGTTCCCCCCTGTTTGTTGATGTACCAGACAACCGACACGTTGTCCGACTGAATTGCAATCGTTCCTATGAGGAGGAGATTCTGAAGTGCTTGCAACGCGTACAGCACCGATCTCATCTCTAGAACGTTGATATGCAGGGAGGTCTCTGTGTCGTTCCACATGCCTTGGACCGTCCTGCCTGAATAGTGCCCCCCACCCACCCGAGGCGGGAGGCGTCCATGGTCACCGTGGCGAGAGGGGGAGAGGTGCAGAAGGGACGGCCCATATGGAGGTCCGAAGCTTGGAGCCACCATAATAGAGCCCTCGTGCAAGCCTTGCTGATAGCAATGGGGTGGTGAAGAGAAAGGGACAGAAAGGACCATTGCACTAGAAGAGTCCATTGCAGTACCCGCATGTTCAAACGGGCGCATGGAAGGAGCGTAATCACTGCCGCCATGGAGCCTAGTGCCCTCAGGACCAATTCCGCTGGTGGAGTCTCTGATTGGAGGATAACCCGCACATGGAGTTGCAAATTCCGAATTGTCTCTGACGTTAGAAAGGCTCGTAGCTCTCTGGTGTCTATTCTGGCTCCTATGAATTCTATGACTTGTGTCGGGGCCAAAAGGGATTTGTCGGCATTGATGGTGATGCCTAACTGTGGGGCTCAGCGGAAAAAGAAATCTCTGGCTGAGCCAAGTAGATGCCTTGTTGGGGCGGTCAGGAGCCAGTCGTCCAGGTACGGAAAGACCTGTATTCCCTGGAGTCTCAGGTGGGACGCAATCACTGCTAATACCTTGGTGAACACCCTGGGGGCTGTGGTGAGGCCAAAGGGAAGGACCCAGAACTGGTAGTGACTGGCTCCCAGCCGGAAGCGGAGGAACCTCCTGGATCATCTGTCCATTAGAATGTGGTAGTACGCATCCTTGAGGTCTATAGAGCACATCCAATTGTTTTCCCTTAGAAGGGGGAGAATAGATTGAAGAGTGACCATTCGGAATTTTTCCTTGGTTACTGACAGGTTCAAGCGGGAAAGGTCTAGAATCGGTCTCAAGTCCCCCGTCTTTTTTGGCACCAAAAAGAACCTGGAGTAGAACCCTAATCCGAGCTGGTCTTGGGGGACGGGCTGGATGGCTCTTTTTCTTAGCAGCTGCTGAATTTCTGTGGCTGCGGCCTCCCTCTGATCGGGTGGTACATCGGGGAGGTTCTTGAATTTGGGGACATGGAGTAATGGTATTTTGTACCCTCTGGATATAATGCGAAGCACCCAGCGGTCTGTCGTGATGGACTCCCATGCCGCTAGGTGCTCCGAGAAGCGCCCCCCGACTGCCTCCAGAGTGGAGCAACCGGGCAACCCTTCAGGGCTGCTGCGTGGGCCATTCAGAGAAAGGTTCTCTGGACCCAAAGTTTCTTGGAGCCCCTCTGCCCCTGGGGCAGCATCCTCCCTGTCCTCCTCTGCCACGGAAGGACTGGTTGTCCGGAGCGGGTTGGGAATGTTGCGATTTCCGGAACCACATCTTCTTCTGACCCTTTTGGTTCTTCGAAAAGGACCGCTGGGGAGCAGAGAAGCGGACTCTGACAGCAGACAACGTCTTTCCGTCTTTCTCGCTCTGGACAAGTGTCTCGTGAACCGTTTTGCCACCAGGGCAGAACCATTGAAAGGGGCGTTCGCAAAAGACGCTTTAAAAGGCTCCGCAAAGTCACAATGACAGAGCCAGGCCTGACGTCTCATGACTAGGCCTGCTCCGCTAGCCCTAGTGGCTCCCTCGGTGGCGTGGGACAATAGCTGCATAGAGGTATTTGAAATTGATCTCAGAGTGGCCATTTGGGTGGAGTACAATTGCTTGTCCTCCGCCGACATGGACTCAGGAGGGGAGGCAGCGTATTCTTTGATAAGATCCTGCTGCATCCTGATGACATGTGCCATATAGTTCAGAGACCTTACCGAGAAGGTCGCTGAACTAAAAACTCGCTTTCCTAAGCGGTCCATCGAGCGGGACTCCTTGCTTGGTGGATGGACTGAGGGGCTCTCCTGAGCTAGTTCCCTCTTCGTGGCTGCCGCCGTCAACATGGCATCTACAGGGGGCCCTTGCTCCAGTGCGATCGGTCTGAGGGGGGGCTTAGTATTCTGTCCGGGCGTTTTGGTATTGGCTCCACGGTGTCCGGATCCTTCCACGCCCTGGTGGTAATGAGGTCCACCAAGGGGTCGGCCGGAGGGGACACCCAAGAGGTAGACGGGCCTGCTTCGAATGCCCCCAGAAACACGGACTCGTCGGAGGAAGACTTGGGGGCAGACCACCCACCTCTGATCCTCAGCATCTCCATATGTCTCCAAAGGAGACATCCTCAGGGGGTGATCTTGGGGACCCTTCCACTTCCTCCAAGTCCGTGTCCTCAGTTAAGGACTCAGGGGAGTCCACGTACCTCCTCTTGCACTTATGCTTGCGGGGCACTTCCTCAGGGGGGCTGTCCAAGGAGGCCTCGCCAGCAACATCCTGTTCCAATGGAACCATCTGGGACATTGAAGCAGGCTGTCCCTTTGGCCGGGCGATGGAAACCTTGCCCGGCAGAGACGGAGTGCAGGGAGGAGCCGAGACAAGGACCGGGGGTCCGGATGCTCTCAACAGAGCCCTCTCCAAAACATCGAAAGCCGAGGGGGAACCACTCTCTCTGGGCTCCGAGAGTCGGCTCCCACTCGGATCCGATGAAGGGATCGGAACCGGCGCCTAGACCATCGGATCCGAAGGACCAGTGCGCTCTGACCTGGACAGAGCCGAAGGCACACAGAATCCCTTGGATCCGAAGCTCGGGCCACGGCTCCAAGAGGTCGGATCCGACAGGCTCGAGGGCAGGGTCGGATCCGAAGTACCAAGTACTGTCGGCGCCGACCCACCCCCGGCTCCAACGCTGCTCGGCTCCGAACCCGGATAGCGGGTCGGAGAAGGAGCAATAGGATGGAAAAAAGATGTCGAGCTCCCCCCCCAAGGGGGGGGGGGGAGGCAAGAGCACTCCCATTTGCAGCTGGGCCTGGATGAACCTTCGCATCATCCGATCCAAGTCTGCATCGGACATACTGAAGGTCGATCTCAAAGAGGTCACTGAGGCAGGCCTGGAATGCTGCCTCGATGACCTTGATGGAGATCGGGCCTCCTCCTCCTCGGGCCCTGGGGAGAAACAAGGGGATCGGAGCCGAGGAGGAGGAGACCTAGAAGCAGTGGAGGGAGAAGCCTGCTTAGCTGGCGGGGCCGAAACGAAGGTCTCTAGGAATGGGTGATGATGCATTTACAGGCTTCCTCTTTCTCTTTCTAATAGAGGCATAGGTGGCAGATCACTGGTAAATTTACGATTCCTCATCTACTGATCCAAGTTGCACTTGAATAAGTGGAGGGAGGAACTCTGTTTCACATCCATGGCGAGCCTGTTCCAAAAAAGGGGTAGTCTCTGAGACACATACCTATCCCTCTCAGATGTTTTATTTATACTGTAGATGAAGTATAGGTCCTACATCTGGTGTTTCTAATGCCATTTGTTTTGCATATGTGCAATAGTTCCGTAAGGGCTACATCACAGAATGTATTAAAGGCCAGGCATAGATAGCCTCTCAGCAGTCTGTAAGAGAAAAGAGTACAAGGATAAGGCTTTGAGGTGGTCTGTATAGGAAATATTGTCTTCACCATGTATTCCTCTTTGTGAGGGACCTCTGTGGACACTCCATTTGTTGTATATGCCTGATCAGGTACATACGGAAGGGAGCATTGTACTCAGTGATTGGTCTAATGAGGGCTGAGTACAATGGGACAATAACATCTTTGGAACTACATGCCATACCATTGCTTATAAGTTGCACAATATAAAATTATTTCCTTACTACAGCAGACAGACGATGGTCAAACGCCAAATCATTGTGTGCAAGCATTCCCAAATCCCTGATTACAGAGTCAGTTCTTAGGTGTATATTATCAATTCAGTAATTTTCAGGGCTATCTTCCTTTTTAAAAGATACTACTATGTGTTTTTTGACATGATTTTTAAACTGTGACTCTGACACCAGTTACTAGTCTGTTTCAGACTTCTTGGAGGATGTTTGTGGCTTTGGGAGATTCTATGCCTACACCTAGTTTGCAATCATCTGTGAAGTTGGTCAAACAGAGCGTTCTGACGTAGGTGACCAGGCCAAGGTAAAATCTTGAGAATTAAGTTTCAGTCAAGAAAACAAAATGACTAACAAAAGAAAAAGTGAAATCTGAAACCCAAGTATTAAACTTTTCCCTGGATCATAAGTATATCAAGCTCTCACCTAGATACACACTCAAGTCATAGACTGCCCCAAAAAACAGGCCTACAGATTTTTCAAAACAGGAAATAAAAACAAGTAAATAAAATGCTTAAATAGAACAGAATATATTGAAGGCAGCTCTAAATGACTATAAAATTAAGCACAGACACAAAGGAAGACAATAAAATTACTTCTCTGGCTTTTTTATGATTTTAATTTCTGTAAGAGTAAAACTGTTTTCCATGTTAAGAACCTCAAGTCAGACTGATAAACTGGTTCAAATGAAGCAAGAGGGAATTTATCCAAGACAAAATTAAGATCACAAGCAGGAGCCACCTGTTTTCTACGAGGCTTTGTATGCAATGTCCCTTTCAAAAACATTTTAACGTGGGGAATGTATTGAAAGAGGGGGACCCATGAGCAAACATGCTGAAATGGCCAACAGGTGTACTTTGATAATGGATTAAGAGTGGTCAGAGGATAATAATTCTCCTAAGTAATGTAGAACCAAAGAAACGCTAGCCTTAAAAGATTCCAGGTTCTTGCCTTAGTACCAATGAGAAAATATTTTCTATTTACTAATGTATGATTTAATAGTAGCAGGTTTTCTTGTCTTGTTTAATACCTGCTGTTCGTCCTCAGAAAATAGGTACCTAAAAGGTATTAAGACCCTGCCATCACCCTTTGTCTTGTCTGAGAAGGGCCAGTCTGTGAGGAAGCTTGCCACTGACCATTTTCAAAAGAAAGTAGAACCACTGTTGCCTGGTCCAGAAGGAAGTCATCACAATGATCTTTGGAGAATCCTTCTGAATCTTCAAAATTACCTGGATATTAGTGAAAAGGGTGGAAAAGCATGCAGGACTATTCCTGTCCATGGAAAAGAAAAGGTATGTGGTTCCAGACCTTTTTGCATGGAGTCCTGGAGCAGAATTTTGCGAACTGATTGTTGTGACTGGAGGCAAAACGATCTATATGAAGTGCTTCCCACACAGCTGGATCAATTCCTGCAAGACCCTCTAATTCAGTTTTCATTTGTGAGGGCCTGTCTTGATCCTGCTCAGCTTGTCTGTTAGCAAAATTTGCTCTGATGGGGTGTAAGATGCCTGCAGAGTCAGACTGTGCTGGAAAGCATTATCCCAAGCTACCATGACGTCTGTATAGAGTGTCAGATCTGCCCCCCACCCATTTGTTTATGTACCACATTAATGTTGTGTAGTCTGTGACCACTTGTAACAGTCCTGGGGACCACAGATGGTTGAAAGAGTTGAGAACATTTATGGCTGTCAATATCTCTTTCACTTTTGTGCGTTTGGCTTGTCTTGTCTGTCCATGGACCATGCAGTTTTATCTCCACAGACACTGCTATCCAAGCAAAGTCTGATGTGCCATTTGTTGCAGACTGTGCTGGAGCTGAAAGAAAAAAAATGGAAAATCTGGACTGAGGTAAATTTGGTCTATCCACCAAAGAATTTCCCTTCCTAGAAATCTCAAAAAATGGAACGTGGATGTCAGGACCATACTGATTTCATGTAACACTGAATTTTTCTCATGTGGAGTACTGACAGAGGAATCATGAGATGATAGATGCCACAAGACCTAGTATCCTGAGAAATTCCTTTTGCAGAGACTTTGAGTGGAAAAACTCAGGAACAGATCTAGATATAGATCTAGATTTTCGTTTTGTTTTCAACAAATATCTTTATTTAATTTTCACATATGACACAGCCAATCTTACATTTATATACATTGTACATCACAGACACCATTGAAGCAACTGTAGTTATAAACATTATAGAAATCTTATAATCTATAGAGTCATTGTCAGTTAAGCATCATATGGCTCATTCAAATTCAGCCTCTTAAACCTCATTCCTTCTTTCTATATATCATTCCCACAATCCCCATTTTTCCTATGTAGTTTGCTCCTTCCCTTTTCTAAAGATCCCAAATCCAGTTGTTTTATCTCTGTTACAAAATTCACTACTTCTAGTAAAGTTGGTCTAGACTTTGATTTCCATTTTCTAATAATTGCTTTTTTGGCAGCCACCATAATTAGACTCAGCAAGGCTTTACCATGTCTAGGTAATTCTGATTCTGTATCATAGCTCAAAAAAATCATCTTCCCAGTCAATCCAATCTGCTCACTCAGCATCTCTGACACAGGAGTCTGCAGGGAATTGCTAAAGTCTGCCATCTCATTATACTCCCCATAAATATGTTCCCAGCCACCTCTTTCTTGCCCGTCACACCTCCAGCGTTTGCTATCCACATAAGGAAAACTTCTCTGGAGTCTACTTGGGGTATAAAAATACCTAAGTAAACACTTCCAGGCAAAGATCATAAAGCTTCTAGACTTTGTTGCATATTTTGGAGATATACATATATCCCCCATTGTCTCTTTGTGAACTGTCAGTCTGTCTTCCCAATCCTTTCTAAGCTCCTCTGATAGATTCTTACAATTATGCAATATTTTATATATTTTATTAATTATTCCTTTCTAAATTGTAGCTTCTGTTCTAGATTCTATTAAAAACTCTACCAGTGTTGGTCTTTCATTCAGGAGCTCCCTATTTCTTTCTTTTTGCGTATACTATGATATCAATCCTTGATAGGGAAGGTAATTTATAACCTGCAATCTAAATACATTATTGGTCTCTTCCCATTCTATTACCTTTCCCTTTCTAGTTATTTGCTCCCAATACCTTGGTTCCTTTGCCAGTTTTCTCCAATTCCAGCCCCTCTTGCCTATTATCTGTATCCCTAACCAGTCATCCTTATTGGGAAAATCTCTTTTCTCCATTCTCATGCTGATTTAGTTCTTAGAATACTCACTGTTATTTTAGGAACATAATACTCTATATGATTTTTGTTGTTCTTCTTAAGAGTCTGCATCCAAAATCCCAATCTCTCCTTATTTCTTGAGCTTCCTTCCTGTATCAACATCATTCCTTTCTATTGGAAGGATCAGTGTATCCTATTTAATCCTTGCAGTTTTCCCTTCCCAAATAAAATCCTTAAACTCTTTTTTAATTGCTATCCATAGCTTCTCTTCTGGTTGATAAAAATATGCCTGACTTATGTATAAGACTAAAGGGACTAAAAACATTTTAAAGGCTTGTATCATAGTATCCATATCCATATAACTTTTAGTTATGTACTTACCATAACTTTAGATGTTTGGGATCCATCTCGCCTACATTCTGTACTGATGGGTTCGCACGCTATGCTATAGAGCGAAGCCTCTTATTGGCTGAGCTATTTTCTATCCCAGGATGCACCACCACTAATCCCCCAGATCTTGTTTGTCCGCATTCATGCACACATACATAACTTGTTTATATAACATTGCCAGATGTTTCAAGATGAAACAACAGGATTCGGACCTTCTGATCTCCTCTGATCTCCAAGGAAGGGGGAAGGAGGGTGGGTTATTAGGAATGTAGGCGAGATGGATCCCAAACATCTAAAGTTATGGTAAGTACATAACTAAAAGATGTTATGTGATCCTATCTCGCCTACATTCTGTACTGATGGGACAGCGTCCCTAGCACTTAAATCCTGGGTGGCTCACTGGAAAACACCCCTGAGCACTGTGGAACCAAATGAAGCTCGTCCCCTAGATGCCACATCCAATTTGTAGTGAGAAATGAAAGTGTGCGGGGAAGACCACGTAGCCGCAGCACAAATGTCACTAATGGCAAGCTTAGAATGGAATGCTATTGAGGTAGCCATAGCTCTTGTAGAATGAGCTTTGACAGAGGTCGTAAGCTCTTTATTAGAAGAGGAATAAGCTTGAGTAATACAGTCCCTGATCCATTTGTCAATAGTGACCTTTGTGACGGCTTTGCCCAATTTATTATCCGAAAAGGATACAAACAATTGATCTGTTTTCCTTGTTTGTTTGGTCCTATCTAAATAGAAACGCAATTGCCTGTGGACATCTAATGTGTGGAATATGTATTCCGCTTTGTTAGAGTACTTTGGAAAGAAAACTGGAAGTTCTAATGACTGTTGTAGGCAAAAACTGGAACAAACCTTAGGGACAAAGGATGGATTTGGCCTGAGAGATACTCTATCTTTGTGAAAAACCAAGTACGGAGGTTTTACAGACAAAGCTTGAAGCTCTGAAACCCTTCTGGCAAAAGTAATCGCAACCAGAAAGGCAGTTTTCCACGATAGAAATTTTAAATCACATGTTGCTGCCGGTTCGAAGGGGGAGGAAGTTAAGGCACGTAACACCACATCGAGATCCCATGGAGGAGCAGGATGAGAAATTGGAGGTCGTAAAAGCGCAGCACCTTTCATGAAGGTCTTACACAATCTGTTGCTCATTAAAGGTGGGTTTATAGACTCGTGAAAATTGGAAATAGCTGCCAATTGAACCTTGATGGTAGAGACTGAAGAACCTTGATTGAAAAGGGAAGTTAGAAATTTCAGGACTTCTGATACAGGAATAGTGATGGGATCCAGACCCCGGAGTTGAGCCCAAATAGCAAATCTCTTCCATTTGCTAGAATACAATTTCTTAGTGGCAGACTTGTGGGCCGAAGATAAGATGTGTACAACATCCGGGTCTAAGGTATGATTCCTGACTATAGTCGGAAGAGGAGGAGCCAAGCTGTCAATTTCAAGGTGTGTAGGGACTGGAGGAGTAGTCCCGACTGATGAACTAATAGGTCTGGGATCTGATCCAGGAACCATGGACCGTCCAGTGCATATTTCCGAAGATAGGGGAACCATACCTGACGAGGCCAGTAAGGAGCAACTAAGATCATTTTGCTCCCTAAGTGAGACACCTTTTGGATCTCTCTGGGAAGGAGGGGAACTGGGGGAAAAGCATATAGCAAGTCGGTGGGCCACGGATGGGCTAGTGCGTCCATAGGGCTCTCCCGGGCGGAGTGAGGAGAAGAACTTTTTGCACTTCGCATTCAGCGGGGTTGCGAAGAGGTTGCAACAAGGAATTCCCCATTTGCTGAAAATCTGATTTGCAACCGTAATGTTCAGAGACCACTCGTGTGGAGAGAGGATAGTTCTGCTCAGTCTGTCGGCTATCACATTGGACTTGCCAGGAATATGAGTCGCCACTAGAAATCGTTTGGTCGACACTGCCCACTCCCAAACTCTCATGGCTTCTCTGCAAAGGGGGTATGATCTGGTCCCCCCCTGCTTGTTCAGGTACCAGACTACTGACATGTTGTCGGAGTGAACGGCAATTACGCCCTGAGGGAGATAATCGTGAAGGGCTTGTAGGGACAGAAACACCGCCCTCATTTCTAAGATGTTGATATGAAGTAGGGTCTCTTCCGAATGCCATTTGCCTTGGACTGACCTGCCCAGGGAATGCTGCCCCCCCACCCCATCTGGGAGGCGTCCGTAGTCAAAGTGGCCACAGGAGGAGGTGGAACAAAGGGTCGTCCCTGATCCAGACTGGAGGGCACCAGCCACCAGCGAAGGTCCCGTTTGCAGGTTTCCGTGATCCATATGAGGTGACTGAGAGGGAGATCCTGAAAGAACCACTGTGTTGAAAGAAGCCACTGGAGAATTCTCATGTGCAACCTTGCTAGGGGAACTAGAAGAACCGTGGCGGACATAGATCCCAATAGCTGCAGGACCATTCTGGCTGGGGCCTTGGATCTGGGAAGTAAGGCTCGAACTTGAGCCTGTATGGTTTGTATCCTTTCTGTAGGTAGATAGACCCGCATTCGGTTTGAGTCTATCTCTACTCCGATGAATCTTATGCGTTGAGATGGCAGCAACACAGACTTTGGCCAATTGAAGGTGATTCCAAGGGAAGTGCCCAGTGATATTGTGGCTTGTAGGCCCCGCAATAGTAGATGCTTGGAGGTGGCAGTCAGGAGCCAGTCGTCTAGATACGGAAACACCTGGAATCCTAGACTTCTCAGGTGAGCAGTCACGACCACCAAACATTTGGTCAACACCCTGGGGGCTGTGGTGAGACCAAAGGGCAGCGCGCGGAACTGAAAATGACTGTCTCCTAGGCAGAAGCGCAGATGTCTCCTGGACGCTTGATGTACCATGATATGGTAATAAGCGTCCTTGAGATCTATGGAGCACATCCAAACACCTTTCTCCAGCAGTGGGAGAATGGATTGTAGGGTGGCCATTGAACTTGGACTTTTGACTGAACGATTTAGAATGCTGAGATCCAAAATGGGCCTCAAGTCCCCGGTCTTTTTTGGCACCAAAAAGAATCTTGAGTAAGTCCCTAATCCGATCTGGTCTGCGGGGACTGGTTGGATGACTGCTTTTTGAAGCAGCTTTGAAACTTCTAAGGCTGCAATTTCCCGTTGACTGGGTGGCGGGTCCGGGATTTTTTTGGACTGAGGTGGGGAGTGAGAAAAGGGGATGGTGTAACCTCCGGCGATAATTCGAAGCACCCATCGGTCCTGAGTGATACCTTCCCAGGCTTTCAGGTGCCTCGAAAAACGACCCCCGACTGGCTCCGGAGCTGCACAGTCAGGCAATCCCTCAGAGACTGTGAAAGGCTGAAGAGCCACGAAAGGACTCGCGGTCTTCAGTGTTGCGGGGGCCTCTGCGATGGCGTCTTCCAGAAGAATTTCCCCCTCCTCTGCCTCTAGAAGGGGGATCGTCCTGCTGTGAGGGATAAGACTTCTGAGATCTACGGAACCACATTTTCCCTCCTCTTTTAGCCTTGGGGTAAGGCCGAAAGGGAGTGGAAAATCGTGCCCCTACGGCAGTCAAAGTCTTACCTTCTTGCTCGCAGCGGGTCAATGTGTCCTTTACCTTGGGTCCAAACAAAGAGGACCCATCAAAGGGGACGTCGGCAAAGGAAGACTTGAAGGCCTCCGCAAAATGACACAGGCGGAGCCAGGCTTGCCTCCGTAGAGCAATGCCTGTACCCGCCGCTCTACTCGCCCCTTCGGCCGCATAAGAAATGAGCCTCATGGACGAGTTTGATATGGATGACAGTGTAGCCAACTGAGAGCCAACCGTCTGGGCCAGCTGCTCAGGTAGGTTACCCAAGAGGGTATCTGAAAGCTCCTTGATCAGATCCCTCTGAAACCTGGTGAAGTGCATTAGATAGTTCAGGGACCTCAAAGTAAAGGCTGCTGAACTTAGGGTGCACTTACCGTACCGATCCATGCTCCTAGACTCCTTATTAGGAGGATGGACGGACGTCGAAGCCTCTGCTACATCTTGCTGGGTAGCAGATGCCACCACCAAGGCATCTACAGCCACACCTTTTGTCAAAAACTCCTTTTCTGGGGGTGCTGACAGGAACTTATTTGGACGAGCAGGCACCGGTTCCACAGAGTCTGGGTGTTCCCACACCCTTTGACAGATCAAATCTAGGAGCTCGTCGAAGGGTGGAGACACCCAGGAGGCGGAGGGCTGAGCCCGAGGCCTTAAGGAACACCGACTCGTCAGCAGAAGGGGTTTGGATTGCCAGCCGCCTCGTTGTTTGAGGGCTTCCAGGATGTCTGCAAAGGAGACATCATCTGAGGACGACTTAGGGGACCCCTCTGCATCATCAAGATCAGTGTCTGACGTGAGAGACTCATCGGGGGAGTCAACGTGCTTCCTCTTGCACGTTCTTTTCCTTGGAGGTTCCTCCGAAGAAGCTTCAGAGGGACCTCCAGGAGGGGGGGAACCCCCAGTGGGGGTGACCTCAGGCCCCGGGGCTCCGCTGTCTAAGGACAGGGGGACTGCCAAAGACCCAGTCTCCGTATGCAGGGAAGGTGCTGGAGAGACCGTGGAGGTAGCCAAAGAGGATTTGGCTAAAGCACTCCTCATGGCCCTGAAGGCTGGACCACCAGAATCCTGGGAAGGTCCCACTTCCGTGGCCACAACAGTAGACGGAACCCCCGCAGCCGACGCACCGAGAGGAAGGCTTGGGACCGAAAACATCAGTCCCGAAGCGTCCCCCCCGGGGCCGACAGAGGAGGTCCGCGTACCGAACTCCGACTCGAGAGCCGGGGTTGGAGTAAGGGTCGGGCCCGACCCGAAAACCTCCATCGGCTCCACCAGCTCAGGCTCCAACGGTGCCGAGGCTGTTGGAGGAGGAACCATAACTACAGGGTGGACCATCGGCTCCGAAGCCGAATGGGCTGGAGCCGAAACTAACTTTTGGAACACAGGAGACTGGAAAAGTCTTAGGAGCACCCTGTCGATGTCCGAATCAGACATCTTGGAGGATCTAGATGAGACCGATCGAGTCCGAATCGACTTCTCCATCGACTCCAAAGGACTGGGGGACCGGCTCCGAATGGACTCGACCAATATCGGTTCTAAGGGAGATCCCAAAACAATTTCCCTCGGTGCCGAGGAGGGCTTCGGCGCCGAAGGGGAAGAGTCTGAGCCGGCAACCCTCATCGGCTCCAAAATCAGTGGAGCCGATGAAGGTGACCCGCCTCTCGACGCCCCAGTCCTCGGCTCCAAAACCAGAGGAGTCGAGACTGGAGGCATCGAGGCAGACCGTTCCGCCCTTGGCTCCGAAGTCCGTGGAGCCGATGGAGAAGCCTGCCTAGGTTTCTTGGCAGTCGGTTCCGACAGACTGGTCGGAGCCGATGCTTTTTTCTTCTTGGTAGGAGAGGAAGAGGAAGATAAGGCCTCCTCGAAGGAGGGTTTAATCAGCCCTTTCAATATTAATTTATTCTTCCTCTCTTGGAGGACTCTAGAAGAAAAGGCGTGACACGCTACAGGACTCCTGTAGGTGCTTGGCGCCTAAACAATATACCATACGAGGAGTGGTCGTCAGTTATAGACATTTTATAACCACACCTCGCACTTTTAAACCAGAGGGTCTATGTTCTTTTGACATACTGACTAACAGGCACTAAAAACAAGTTAAAGTGGCAGTATCTGTTCAGAAAAGAAGATTTTACCACAAAACAAAAAATTTTTAACCAACTTTGTTTTTTTTTTTTTTTTTTTTAAAATGAGACAATACACAATATCAGGAAAAAAATACTGAAAAGGAGGGACAAGACCCTCTAACTTAAACAGGTACTTGACCTCCTGAAAAAAACAAAAGACACTAGATAAAGAAAAGGGGAAGGCCCCTCTAACTTAAACGGGAAACCTTTCCCTTAATCAAAAACACAATTTTCCACAACAAATGTCAGCAAAACACACTTGTACAACAACAATAGCTGTTAAAACAGCTTTTAGGGTAAGAATAGCAAAATTCCTGACAGGAAACTTTGAAGAAAACAGTACTTAGCTCAGCCAAGTTTGAGACCACGTCCTAGCTTGTAAGCGGCAAACGAGATCTGGGGGATTAGTGGTGGTGCATCCTGGGATAGAAAATAGCTCAGCCAATAAGAGGCTTCACTCTATAGCATAGCGTGCCGAGTCGGAGCCGAGGGATCGGCTCCGAGCCCATCAGTACAGAATGTAGGCGAGATAGGATCACATAACATCTTGAATTATCTTCTGTTTAGTCTCTTCCCACATGTCCTTAGCTACCACAACAGAGTCATTTCTAATCCATACTCCTAAATACTTAATTTTATCATATCGCCATAAATATGGATACTGCTGGACCAAATTGTGTGTGGGTACATAATTTACTGCTATTGCCTTTGTTTTAGCTTCATTAATTTTATATCCTGAGAAGATCTGAAACTGTCTTAAAATGTTCCACAACACTGTAATATCAATTTCTGGTTCTGTCATGTATAAAATAATATCATCTGCAAATACAGCCAGCTTTTCCTGACTACCATACCAATTATATCCTTGACTTTCTGAGTCCCTTGTTTTCTTTGCCAATGGCTTTAAATATAAATCAAACAACAAAGGGGAAGCAGACAATGCTGCCTTGTTCCTTTACTCAAGCAGAAGTTATCAGAGAGGACCCCACCCACTTTCATTTTTGCTTCCAATCCCTCATATATCCTTCTAATCAACCTTATAATAGTATCAGAGAAAGCAAATGCTTCCATTGCCCTGCTTATGAAGCCCCAGTCTACTCTGTCAAATGCTTTCTGTGCATCAAGACCCACTGATAAAAGTGGTATTTTCCTACATTCTGCTTCCCTCTGGATCATCGATGTTCTGTTAATATTGTCAAATGTTTGCCTCCCCTCCACAAAATCACACTGATACATATCTATCAATTTTGGTATCACTTTTGCCATTCTTTTAGCCATTATAGATATAAAAACTTTATAATCATGGTTTAGTATTGAAATGGGCCTGTATGAAGCTGGATCCGATAGATCTTTACCCTCTTTAATAATTCTTCCATAAACATTTCCATTTGTACCTTTTCTTGATTTCCATATTTCTCTGCTTTATACAAACTTTCATAAAAATTCTGAAATATTTCTAATACTTCTTCAGGATCTCTTGTTATCTTCCTTGTTATAGGCTCCTTAAGCTTGGCAACAGCCCCTTCCAATTTCTGTTGCCTGAGTTGTTGTGCTGAAAGTTTTTTGTGTTCTAGAATTATCAAAAACAATTGCTTAACAACAATCTTTCTAAACTCGTGCAAATTATTGAGGTAATCCCTTATTTTCTGTTTAGCATTCTGCAGTTGTACCTTTTCTTGTTCTGAGAGATTCCTCCTATTTTGCAATACTTTAACATTTGTCAGTCCCTCTAAATAATTTTTGTCACTTCTTAACCATATCTCCCTTTCTTTTATTTCCACCCTAGTTTTAAACTCCACTTTAATTTTAGCCCACTCCCTAGCTATGTTTTCATAAAAAAAAACTTCTATCTTCTCTAGTAGCTCCTAAATTAATTCCAAAACCCATTCCTTAAATTCCTCTATTTTCAACCAATAGGTGGGAAAGTGCCAGTGTCTCATTTTTATTTCATTACCTTGCGTTTCTATTTTAGTTATTACTGGCACCTGATCTGAAATAGTTATTGGGTGCATTTCAAGACCTTCAATTAAATGCACATGTTCCTATGAGATATAAAATCTATCTAGCCTCAGTTTTTGTATCACTCAGAACTCCTAGTACTGAATTCACATCTTCCATGCCAAACATTTTCATAAACTGGTTCAAAAATCTACCCTCCTTTGTTATATTTCCCCTTCTAGGCCCCCCAGACACATCTTCACTGTTGCAAAGCAAATTCCAGTCTCTACCTATAAGTAATATTCCTTGCTGAAAGCTGATTATTTCTCCCAGAATTTTCTTAAGCTCCATTATAGCAGTTTTAGAGGGGATGTAAATACATGCCAGTGTAATCCTCCTCCCTAGCCAGTAGCCCTTTAGTAGTATGTATCTTCCATTATTATCTTTTTTTTCTCTCTTCTATCACTATTGGAGCTCCTCTTGCAATTAATATAAGTACTCCTCTTTTCCTTTGCTCCAGATATTCCGCTGAATAACCACCTTGAAAAACTCTTTTTATCAAATTCACATGTTCAATTCTTTCCAGGTGTGTCTCCTGTAGCATAGCTATTTGCACTCTACATTTTTAATATAGTTCACTACTTTCTTTTTTTATATTTATTTGTAAGACCATTCAGAATGAAAGACATTACAGAAAGCATCATTTTCTTAACTAGTTATTATTACCACCTTTTATGTATAACTGCTTTTTGGTTTAATGTCTAGTTTCAACTTTTATGTTACATGCATATGCTGTTCAGACAGGTTGGTCTTTTGTACAGCTGTTTCTTGACATACCCATTTGCGCCTATGCCACATCTTACATAATAAGAAGTTATGTACTCACCATAACGTTCTATGTTTGTTGTTCATCTCGCCTTCATTCATTGCTGGTTGGGTTCAGAACTGAGCATTGGTTCTGACTCGGCCTAATTCAAAAGCTTGAGAACTTCTGCTGGCTCGAGGCTATACCCTATCCCATGATGCTCAGGGAAGATTACTCAGATCTTGTTTGCTAGTAAAAGCATGACTATTTACCTATGATTAAACCAACATGTCTGGACAAGACTCAGAAGAGATTCAGAGACTCCATAATCCAATTATAGTAAGAAGCGTCCACCTGATCCTCCAGGAGCAAAGGCAGGGGAAGGATGGTGGGATGCAAGAATGAAGGCGAGATGGACAACAAACATTGAACGTTATGATGAGTACATAACTTCTTAATGTTATGTTGTCCTATCTCGTCTTCATTCATTGCTGGTTGGGACAGCGTCCCAAGCACCTTCCTTCTTGGGTGTCTCAAGGGAAAAGACTCTTCAGAACAGTGGACCCAAAGGAGGCCCTGTTCCTGGAGGCCAAATCTACTTTGTAATGAGTGATAAAGGTATGAGGCTTTACCCATGTAGCTGCTGCACAAATGGAATCCATAGGTAGCCTCGCCTGGAAGGCTGACAAAGTTGAAATAGTTCTGGTGGAATGACCTTTCACTTTTCCAGGGAGTTCTCTGTTCTGGAAAATGTATGTGTAGGAGATATAGTCTGTAAGCCATTTAGAGAGTGTGACCTTTGAAATAGGGAGCCCCTTCTTCTTTTCTGAGAAGGAAACAAATAGCTGGTCTGATTTTCTGAAATCTTTTGTTCTATGCAGGTAGAAACGTAATTGTCTGTGTACATCTAACTGATGTAGCTTATATTGTGCCTTGTTGCCATAATTAGGGAAAAAACTGGTAAGTCAAGGGATTGGTTTAGATTTGGTAGGAAGGAAGGGTTAGTTTGTAAGGAAACTCTATCTTTGTGAAAGGTTATGTACGGAGAATGTATAGACGAAGCTTGAAGTTCATACACTCGTCTAGCAGACGTTATGGCAACCAGTAGTGTTGTCTTCCATGACAAAAACTTAATGTTACATGATGATGCAGGTTCAAAAGGGAGTTGAATCAATCAAGATAGAACAAAATTCAGGTCCCAGGTGTAGGAGGCTCTTTCACTGGAGGCCTTAGTAGGAATGTACCTTTCAAGAATGCTTTGCAAAGTCTGTGGGACATTATCTTCATTCCCATTTCCCCATATGAAAGTTTGATATGGCAGCCAATTGAACACGAACCGTAGCCACCGCGGCATGTTCATTAAAAATTTTTGCTAGAAATTCTAACACTGCTGAAACCAAGGCTGTAAAGGGATCAATGTGGTTGTTAAAAGCCCAGCGGTAAAATCACTTCCATTTACTAGAGTATAATTTTCTAGTTGAGGTCTTATGAGAGGAGATCAAAATATGTCTTACTGCAGGGGAGATATCAGGGAGCCTTGCTATTAATGGAATTGCAGCAGCCAAGGTGTCAACTTTAGGGTTTGTATAGACGGATGGAACACCCCCAACAAATACATCAGAAGATCTTGAACTGGGTCCAGACTCCACGGTTCCTCCTGGAGATGGGGCCACAGAAAGGGGAACCAAATCTGAAGAGGCCAGTATGGAGCAATGAGTATTACTGTGCTTCTGAATGTGCTGGCTTTCTGAAGAGCCTTCGGGATCAAGGGAAAAGGTGGGAATGCGTGAAGGAGACCCGGAGACCAATCGTGTACAAGTGCATCCCTGGTTGACTGTCCCGGAGGGGGAATCTGGGCAAAGTAGCTGCTGCATTTGGCATTCATGGACATGGCAAAAAGGTTGCAGCAAGGCTTGCCCCATTGGTGGAAATTTTCTTC
Organism: Protopterus annectens; assembly: GCF_019279795.1. Classification (NCBI taxonomy): domain Eukaryota; kingdom Metazoa; phylum Chordata; order Ceratodontiformes; family Protopteridae; genus Protopterus; species Protopterus annectens. The sequence goes on along the minus strand of NC_056741.1, from coordinate 544,085,948 downwards.
TGCCACTTCCTGTTTCAGGGACTCGTGGGGCATCAGAATAGTCCTGCTGAATTTGTCCGCAATCATGTTAGATTTCCCCGGGATGTGCGTTGCTATCAGAAAACATTGAGAAGAGACAGACCACTGCCATACCCTCTGTGCCTCTCGACAGAGGGGTAGGATTTGGTTCCTCCTTGCTTGTTTATGTACTACACTACTGAGATGTTGTCTGTCGGAATTGCAACTGTTCCTATTGGAAGAGAGTCCTGGAATGCTCGCAACACAAAGAGCACCGCTCTCATCTCTACGATATTGATATGCAAGTGGTTCTCGTATTCCTGAGAGATGCCTTGGACAGTCTTTCCCAGATAATGTCCCCCCTACCCTATCTGAAAAGCATTCATGGTCACCGTGGCTACTGGTTGAGGGAAGACAATCAGTCGGCCTATTGTCAACTGAGTCATATAAAGCCACCAGCATAGGTCCTTTTTGTATGATAGCGGTAGATCTTGCATGGACCACAGGGAAAAAAGAAGCCATTGAAAAACTCTCATGTGTAAACGCGCTAGAGGTACCGAAATAATTGTAGCCTCCATGGTATCCAGAACCTGTAAGACAGTTTTTGCCTGAACCTTCATTTTGTTTATAAGATTCTCGATTTGATGGTGAAGAGACTGAATCCTCTCGGGGATAAGTGTGGTCAACATTTTTCTTGAGTCTAATTCTGCACCTTAGAAAATAAGATGCTGTGAAGGCAACAGGGTAGATTTTTTTTATGTTTACTGTAATGCCTAGTTGGGAACACAGATAAATGGTTTCGCCCCTTGCTTTTATTAGTAGGTGCTTGGTGGTGGCGGTTAGGAGCCAGTCATCTAGGTATGGAAACACACGGAATCCTAGACGTCTCAAGTGAGCTGTAACCACTGCCATGCATTTGGTGAACACTCTGGGGGCTGTAGTGAGAACAAAGGGCAGGGCTCGAAACTGACAATGACTGGCTCCCAGCAGAAAGTGCAAATGTCTCCTGGATCGCCTGTCCATTTTTATGTGGTAGTACGTATCCTGGAGATCTATTGAGCACATCCAATTGTCTTTTCGCAGTGTCACCACTCAGAACTTTGATTTCTTGACAGACTTGTTTAGTCTGCTGAGATCCAAACGGTCTCCAGTCCCCTGTCATTTTTTGGTACTGAAATGAACCTTAAGTAATTTTGGGATCCAATCTGGTCTGCAGGGACATTCTGGATGACTCTTTTTTCAAGCAAATTTTGTACCTCTAAAGTTCCGTAATCCCTTTGACTGGGTGGAATATCTGGGACTGATTGTTTCTCTGAAGGGGGATGAGAAAAGGGAATAAAATAACTTCTGGATATGACCGTTTGTACCCATTTGTCTTGTGTAATTTCTAGTCAGGCGTTTGGCTACAACGATAAGCGACCCTCGACTGCCTCCAGAGACGGACAGACGGGCCTCCTCTCAGAAGCGCTGAAAGGGCTTTCCAAGGAAGGAGTACCTGTCGCCCTGGTTCTGCGGATCCTCTCTGCCGCAAGGTCAGCATCTTCCATTGTTACTTCTCCCTCTGCCCCTAGGGGAGGAATCACCACGTGCATCAGGAAAACCTCTTTAGGACTTGCCGAACCACATTTTTCCCCCCTTCTGATCTTTGGGATAAGGTCTAGTGGGGAAGGAAAAACGGACTCCCATGGCAGACAGAGTCTTTCCATCCTGTTTGCACCTGGTTAAGGTCTCTTTAACTTTAGGCCCGAACAAGGACGAGCCATCAAAGGGGGTGTTAATGAAGGAAGACTTGAAGGGCTCAGCAAAATTACATAAGCACATCCAGGAATGTCTCCTTAAGGAAATTCCTATACCTGCTGCCCTGCTCGCCCCATTGGCTGCGTAAGAAATCAGTTGCTTGGAGGAGTTTACCATGGAATTTAAAGTGGAAAGCTATGAGGAAACCTTGTCTGAAACCCCTGCAGTTATAAAACCTTGTAGGGTATCGCCTAGCTCTTTCAGGAGAACCCTCTGTCGTCTCGTAAAATAGGTCAGGTAATTCAGCGATCTAAGTGTAAATGCCGCTGAAGAAAAAATACGCTTTCTGTATCTGTCCATCGTTAGAAACTCTTTGTTCGGTGGATGAACAGAGGAGGAAGTCTCTGACAATTCCTTCTTTGTGGCCGCCACCACCACCATAGCATCTACTGGGATGCCCCTACTGAGGAATTCCTTTTCAGAAGGTGCTGTAATGAATTTATTTGGCCTCCTTGGAACATGTTCCACTAACTCCTGCGAGCCCCACACCTTCCGACGTATTACATTCATCAACTGATCAACAGACGGAGTCACCCAAGAGGTGGAGGGGTGAGACCCAAAAGCTTCCAGGTACACTGACTCATCCTCAGAAGGATTGGTGGGCTTCCAGCCACCCTTCTGCTTAAGAATTTCCGGGATGTCTGCAAAGGAGACATCTTCAGAGGGGGACCGTGGGGATCCTTCTGACTCATCCGGATTGGTGTCTGAGGTGATGGACTCTTCCAGGAGCATATGTGCTTCTTCTTGCACAATCTCTTTCAAGGGACCTCCTCCGAGGGGTTCTCTGGGGAAGTTTTGGGAGAGATAGTTTCGCCCGCAGGTGCCTCCTGGGGCTTAGGGTCTCTGCACTTGGAGGGGAGCAATGTAGCTGAGACTGACACAGGCGCTTTTGGGGGGAAGAGCACTTGAACCAGAGAGTGGAGCAGTCAGAGGTGACAGCACTCTCTCCATCAGCTCAAAAGCCCCCTTGTCCCACTCCAAGGAGGTCCCCGGTTCCAAAGAAGTGGAAGACCGACCTCAAAGCTGAGCCGTTGGCTCTGAAGCCAATGTAGGAGCTGAGCTCAACCACACCGAAGCCCCGAGAGGTAGAATCAGATCGGACAGCTGTCTGATCCCACTCTCCTCCCTGGACCTGACTGGAGAACGTCAGCTCCTAGACTCCTCAAATTCTGATGGAACTGAGGAAGTCAGAGCAGTTGTTGTAACCGATGATCCTGTGGGAGGTCTCGGTCCAAACGGTTCTGCTATGATCGGGCCCAAGTGCTCTGGCTTCAAAACCCCAGTTCGGGTCAGAGAAGGAACCAAAGGAGGAGAAGAGGTCTTTGTCAGCTCAGGTTCCTTCTGGGTCAGAGTCAACAGAATTTTTGCCAGCGCCAGTGACCGAAGGAGTCTCCTCACCACCCGCTCCACATCATCATCCGGCAAACTTCTGGAGGATCGGGAGGATAAAGATGGCGATCTTGCTCTTTGCAGGAGCAGCAATCTTAGAGAAGGATTCACCGGTAACAATATAGGGGACTGGCTCTGAAACTGTAACTCTATCAGATCCGGAACTGCAGTCGGACTCGAGTTAGGAGACTTTTCGGAACCAAGAGCTCTTAGTTTCGAGCTAGATTGTTTTGCAAAATTTTTTTAGGTGGCTCCGAAGATGGAGTGAAGTCGTGATCCTTTTTCCCAACTTCTCTGATTTTGAAGAAGAAGGGGATTTACCTGAGGATTTAGAACTCTGAAACCCTTCTAAAGACTCTGTAAAGGGGGTCTTCAGTAAGCCTTTTAGGATTAATTTGTTTCTACGCTCTGACAATACTCCAGAGCTGAAAGCATGACAAAAGGAGCAGGATTCTTGTAGGTGGTGGGTACCCAGACAGTAAACAGAACTGGTATGCCCATCTGTCAGAGACATCTTTTGATTGCAACTGTCACATTTTTTAAAACCAGATGGTTTTGGCTCTTCCTTAGGGTGTTTAGACATCTGAAAAATCCAAGAAGCTACACAAAAAAATATGAATAAGAAGTAGCTTATGAAAGATGTACAAAAAACAAAGGAAACTTAACAATATTTTATATATATATATATATATATATATATATATATATATATAAATATATATATATATATATATATATATATATATATATATGTAGACTAACAGCTACATAAGAAAAAAAAAAAACAACTCTAATGAAACTTTTTTTTTTTAAACAAAAGGAAAAAAAGGAGTCCTCTAACTTAAACGGACTTCCGATAGAAACCACAAGGGAGAAGTCCTCTAATTTAAATGAACTTCTTACAAACAACAAAGAGGAACGAATGTGAAAGGGGAGGATAGCAGCCCTCTAAGTTAAACTGGCTGCCAGGAGCCCCCTATCTCAAATGGGCTACCTATATGGACTTAACAAACTCTCTAACTAAAATGAGTCTGTAAAAGCTATAGGGAAATTAAACAGAGAAAAACACCACAGGGCTTGCGAAATGATGATGGCCAACAACACCAAACAGGGAAAAACAAGTAGTGGACTAACAACCCTGCTATATATTAACTTTTTTAAAATGCTAATTAAATACTCAACAAATTGAAGAAAGGAAGGAGAAAAAGTAGAAAATTCTTCCACTTAGCCAAGAGCCAGAGTAGAAGTCACCCGATCTGCTTGAGTGGCTAACGAGATCTGGGTAACCTTCCCTGAGCATCATGGGATAGGGTATAGCCTCGAGCCAGTAGAAGCTGTTAAGCTTCTGAATTAGGGTGAGTCGGAAGAGACGCTCAGTTCCGAACCCAACTAGCAATGAATGAAGGCGAGATAAGACAACATAACATCTTTTTGTTTTTCTTGAAAGCCCTCAAATAGCCGTATATTTTTTCTTATGAAAGAAAAGCTCTTTGAAATGAAATATCTAGAGGAGACTTCAGGAAAACAATCCTATGTGAAGTCGTTAAACAAGACTTTTGGATGCTCTCCTGAAACCCAGTTTGTGAAGGAGACACACTGAAAAAGACTCTGCAAAAATAAGCAAGTTGTCTTAAATAATGAAAATGTGAATACCTTGCAGTTTGCAGTAGGCTACTGTTGGACCTAGATACGTTTTAATTACAACTAGAGCAGTGGATAGCCCAGAGGATAATACGGAGGACTGAAAGTGTGACCAGGCACAGTAAACCTTAAAGAAACGCCTGAAATCTGGAGCTACAGGAATGTAAAGATAAGTATCCTTTAAGTCAAAGGTCACCAGAAAAATTAAATTGGGAATGAGAGATAACAGGTTACAAAGAGATAGCATGTTGAATGGTGGCACTGCCACAAACTGGTTTAAAAAGTGAAAATCTACAACTGGTCTCCGTGAACCTTTGACACCAAAAACATTCTTGAATAAAAACCTACTCTTATCTGAGGAGTAGGGACTGGTTCTATCACTCAATGAGTGAGAAGATTCTGAATGTCAGGGGTTAGGAAGAGAAGTTTGAGATCTGTGCAGATGAGGAGGAATCTCTTGAAAGAGATACAGAGAGAGAGTGAGAGAGAAAGAGACAGACAGAGATTCCCATTGTCATCTGTATATGAGATAAATGACTTTCAGAACCCATTTGTCTGAAACTGATTGTTGTCAAAGAGAGAAATGGAGGTTCAGATTCTTGGGAAGGATTAAAGGCTTGCTAGGATAGAGTGGGGAGGAGGAGATTTTGGAGATAGTCATTAAAACGTGTTAGACTGTCCTTTATTTTGGCAGCCTCCTCCTTTCTTCTTGGAACTTACCTGACATAGGTTTTTAAATGTATACTTACTAGCAGCTTTTGTCTGCTTATTTTACTTTTTGTAAAAAGTTGTAGAGGTAGTATTATACCCCATGACAAACTTGGAGAAGGAAAGCTGAACAATCTGTGAAATTCTCTGACTCAGCTTGTCTCTTTCATCACACTTCTTCAGGACCTCTGCAGAAGATGGTCTAAAGGCTACCTCTGTCTAAAGGAGAATTCAAAATTTCAGGAATATTTTGGGTATGTAACCAAGCAAACCTCCTAATAACAGTTTCAGTAGCAGCAACTCTGTAACTGGCATCAGCAGAATCATAAGCACATTTCAAAGAGTGGGTAGCCACTTGAGATACAGAAGCAAAGATACTTTTCCCTCAGATGAGGGAAAAGATGCCATAATGTTCCTAATGCTCTCAAAAGAGGCAAGCACAAACTTTAACATATGAGCTTCATAACTGATAATTCTAAAAATAAGTGTTGCAGAAGAATACACTTTTTCTCAAGTCTGTCAAAAGCTTTCCCAACCTTATTAGAAGGGAAAGGATTGGCTTTAACCAGATGTTTAGTGACAGCTGTGTTTACATGATAAATCACTGTTGGCTCTGATCTGGGGTTAGAATATAAAAATGTATAACACTGAAAAACTTTATACAATCTAAATGCTTACTCAGGAGCAGCAGGCTGGCTGTCAGGTAAGTTACAGGCTGTAATTAATACGTCTTCCACTGCTGGAAGAACAGGAGGAACTGGAATAGGTTCCAAAAATTCTAGCTGCAGTAAATCATAATACTTTTTAACAAACTGTGAAATATCAGTATGTTTCTACTGAAATGACCAATTCACTCTGGAAATCATTTCAATAAAAGAAAATCCTTCCAGTGAACTTTCAGTAGCTATACTTACCGCATAATCAGAATAAAAACCTGAGAGGAAAAAAAAAACACAAATTGTCCCTTCACTATCATTCTGTGGTTCAATATTTTGAACCTCCTCAGAAAATGAATCCTTTTTTCGTTTTCCAGAAACACCAGAACTGGAAGGATCAAGAACCCGAACTAAACCCTGAGCTAAGCCCAATAGATCACTCCTGTCCAGAATACCTGAGTCAAGAGAAGACATATGTCTAACTTTTTGCTTCTTTTTGACAGGAATGTCTGAAGAAGCAGACGTCTTTTGATAGGCAAAACCTCCATAGGGACAGGCATCCCAGTCTGGCTAGACAGGGAGGTATTTCCTGCTCCTTCTTTTAAGAATAACAAGAGTGTTTCTTCCTTGCCTGGCAAGGAAACTTCAACAACCACAACATATGTGTCTAATCCCTGGTTCATGGTGGCTGTAGAGACTACACCAAAGGGGGCCAAGGGAAAAGATAAATTGTCTACGGAACTAGAAATGTCAACAGCACTATCTCTTTTTTTGTGATTGAGGCACAATAGTAGCCTGGTGAAGTGGCAGTTTTTCTGGCTGAATGAAGAAAGAATCAAGGAAATGGTAGGCTGTCCCATTGTAATGCCGTAAAGGGTACCCGATTCCCAGGGAAGTCGGGCAGTAGTAGTCTGTGAAATGGGTATGTATTAAAAAGTAAAGTTTTCCACAAAAAACACAGTGAAAAGCTGTTTACACATTTACCTCAGCCCCCAAATGCAAAATAACATAACATTTACCAAGTAAAAAAGTAGTCTAATGTTAGTTTTAACAACTTTTTCAACAAAAATAAAAAGGAATGCTTATATTTAAAAGTTACTAAAGGTCACATGACAGTCTATAAAAGCACATTTTCCAAGCTTAAAATCATTAATTGTACAGGAAAAAAAATCACTTTCTGTCATAAAATTAAAAAGTGGAAGTGTTTTTCCCCCAAGGAGAACTTATCTGCCCAGTAATGCATTAGTGCTAACTGAGCAATAAGACCTTGAAAGCTCACAGCTCTTTGGCAGGAGGAAAGCTCTACAGGACATGGCTTGGCACACAAACCACTCTTTTTACAGCTCTGCCAAAGCCAATTAATTTTTGGCAACATGGATTCTACCCTTCAGATTTGGAAGCTTGCCAGCTGTTAAATTCTTAACAGAATATAACTCGTATATCTAAAGCAGCTGTAGCAGTGATTGATATGATGAACATATGTAGTTCAATGCTCTAAGGGAAAAGGTTCCCAAAGCATATACACTCTTCCTACATGATACAGTGCTCAGAACTCCTTGTTCAGTACATGGGCTGTGGAACTTTCCTCTCAAAGCTGTTTCTCAGTGGCTGCAACAATTATGATAAAATCCACAGGAAGACTTGTGCTCCAACATTGTTGATCCTTAGGAAAGAGAAGCCCCTTGTCTGGTTTGCTTGGAATCTGTTCCACCAAATCAGGATTCCGCATGGCCCTCTGTGAAATGACATCAATAAGGAAATCTGCAGGTTGGACCACCCAGGAGCTTGATGGGCCTACTTCAAAGGCCTCGAAAAACACCTTCTCATCTAGAGAAGGGGTATCAATGGGTCAAACTCCCTTTATCTCAATAACTCTATTAACTCACCAAATGAGGTATCCTCTGGGGAGATCAGGGGACCACTCTCCTTCATCAAGATCAGTGTCCTCTGTGAGTGGCTCCTGTAGGGAGTCCACGTGTCTTCTCTTACACTTTCTGCACTATTCAGGTGGGAATGAAGTTGAAGGCTCAGAAGTGTGTCTGGTCCCTTGAGGAAGGGAAGGATCAAGACTCCCTGGACTGGGCTGCCCTGGGAAAGATGATGGGTGTCAGTGATCAGAGATGCATTGGAAAGTCTGGGAGGAGCTGAAGTAAGAGATACAACCCCTTCCTGAGACAAGCTGAAGACACAACTGGATCTAACTTGGACCAAACCAAATTCCATGCACGAAAGACTTAGTGCATGGTTCAAACCAAAGTCACAACTGAACCAAAAGACGAACCAGCACAAAGGGGAAAAATGCTTAAATATTTTTATTCGTGGCAAAGTCCAATCCATATAATCCATATATTGCAAACCGGTTTCGGCTGTGTTTAGCCTTCTTCAGTGCAAACAGAAAAAATAGAATGTTAACAGCACATCCTGGTAATCGCTTATATACCAAGTCATTTAAAGGTGTATATACACCAAAAATAACTTTATACACTTGTTGTGAATTCATTGGTTAAACTATAAACTTGTCTTGATCTAAAAGGAATACAATCAATCTTAACAAATATACAGATGCATGAAATAAGAAATAAAAAGCTGACAAAAACTACTCCATTTCATTCAAGCCAGGTTTGAAAAGAGCCCCTAACCTGGTAATCCATGAGGATTCCATATTATTTAATCTGTCATGCCAGCCTGCTTTAAGGTTTCTATGCATAACAATTTTATCAATAATAATAAATTTAAACTGCGCAGTTTGGTGAGTTATAGTATGTTTGTATAAAGCGTTAGAAATTTTGTGGTTTCGAATGGCGCTGAGATGTTCACTTATCCTGTGTCTCAGTGGTCTGGATGTTTGGCCCACATAGAAGGAGGAACATGTAAAGGTGGCCAGATAAATCACCCTATCTGTGCTGCAATTACCAAAAATTCTTATCTGGTATACCTTAGAGGTATTATTACTACAAAATTCTTTGGTTTTAAAAATATGTCTACAGGCACTACAGGAAAACATCCTATCAAAGGGTCACCAAATAGAGTTGTCCGAATTGATGTACATGGCTTGTATCTTTTGTAGTGTGTAAAGTGAGACTGAATCGTTCTGCCCCTGTGGTATGAAAAACATCTGTCGGGTAATATTTCATTCAAATGTTCATGAGCCTTCAAAATATCCTAATGGTTGTTGATAATGTCTCTGAACAAGGGTGTATTGCTACCAAATGTAGTGATAAACCTGATAGGCTGAGATGTAACTGGTTTATCTTCATCTTGTGAGTGTTTATATTGTAGTAATGTAGATCGGGGTACATCTTTAATCTGATTAATACTTTGAGTAATGCAATGTTTCTGATATCCTCTGCTTATGAGCCTGCTAGACAGGTCCTGTTCACATTCTGAATGGTATTCTTGGGATGAACATATACGTTTCATCCGTAAAAATTGGGATTTAGGGATGTTGTTAATGATGTGGCGGGGATGATAGCTAGATGCATGTAAGAGTGTGTTGTATTGTGGAAATTTCCTGTGCACCCTGGTTGCCAATGTATGGTCAGCCTGTCGAGAAACTATCACATCCAAGAATACGATTTCTTGGTATTGCATGTTTAAAGTAAACTGAATATTCCATGGATTGTTATTCAAATATTTTACAAAATCTTGTACTCGTATACTATCACCCCGCCACACCATCCAACAATCATCCAAGTATCTTCTCCAGATATCAAAATGTTCCATGTAGTGATTGTTGTAAGAATCATATATGAATTGTTGTTCAAAGAATCCCATAAATAAGTCTGCATATATGGGAGCAAAGGATGCTCCCATAGCAGTACCTCTAACCTGCCAATATGCCTGTCCCTCAAAATAGAAAATGTTCTTAGTTAACACATATTCTGTTAGTCTGATGAGAAAATTGTTAAAACCCGTAGTGTACAATTGGGATCTGTCTAACCAATATGAAATGGCTGATATACCTGCATCATGTGGGATGCTGGTATAAAGGGAAGAGACATCCAATGTACATAGCCACCAATCTGATTCCAGTTGCGTATCCTGAATTATATTTAAAAATTCTGTAGTATCTTGTAAGCTTGATCTCACCAGAGGTAATAGAGGTTTGAGGTAGTATGTAAGAAAAGCTGATAAGGGTTCCGTAAGGGAACCTCTCCCAGAGACAATCGGCCTATCGGGGGGATTTGTAGGATGTTTATGAATCTTAGGAAGCAAGTATAGATATTGAGCAATAGGTTCAAACACTTTCAGTTGTTTGCATGTTTATCAATGATCCCCTCCTGTGTGGCTAAATCCAAAAAAGAGTCAATATGTGCTTTGAAGTTAGGTGTTGGATCAAGGACCATCTTGATATAGAACCGAGCATCAGACAATTGTTTGTGGGCTTCAGCCTGGTACATAGACCAATCCATAATTACAATGCCTCCTCCCTTATCAGCTGGTGTAATCACTATATCATGATTGGAACGAAGTTCCTGTAGCGCTTGTTGTTCCTCCAAGGTTAAATTGTGTCTAACAGGTTGATAACCTAGAGAAAAGTGTAGATCTTTGATGACACATTCTTTGAATATAGCTACATGTTTATCCATTGGTGGTTGAAAATCAGATTTACCAAATTTGAACCCAGTGAATCTTTGAGAGTTGTCACCATCTGAAAAGAATATTTTGAGGTTAATCAATCTACAAAAGTCATTTATTTCATTGACCAATGTGTGTTCAGGAACAAATGAAGTTGGTACAAAATTTAGACCCTTGTTTAACAATTTATTGTGAACAGATGACACCTCAAAAGGGGATATATTGTGCACATTATTTATTGACTCACAATTTTCTGTAGTTGCAGTTGTAAACTCTGTGTGCCTGTTTTTGTGTTTTCTACCACCTCTGTGTGTCCTGGGTCTAAAGGGTCTGATGGTTTCCTCTTAGCCATTGGGGATGCCTGGTTGGAAGGGCAATCATAGTCTGTGGCCGAAGATGTGTCATCTTCCGAAGTGCCACTTGTAGTTTGATTATTCTTTCTTAAAATAGACCTAGGTCTTTTCCTCCTACTGCTAGTTTTATTGTTAGAATCAAAAAATCTAACACTTTTCTATGTGACAAATGGTTTCCCCTTTTCGTAATCAGTAATATCCCGCTGAAACTTATACGTTTTCTTTTTGATTAATTGCTGTTCAAGTATTGCTAAATCTTTAGCCAAATTTGTTAAATAAGAAGTTATGTACTCACCATAACGTTCCATCTGAGTAGGTAAACGTCATTTGTCAGCAACCTATGGGTTAACAGATCCACATCGGATCCAAGCCGGCAGTTTCCAAAAGCTAAGATCCAAACTCCAAGCTCCTCCCCCTTACCCATAACTCCCTGCCATCCCTTCCTGACCTCAGATCGAGTTTGCCTAAAAGCAAGGCTTGCAATCACAACCTGCCTAATGTAAACTGGGTACAATCCACCATGAAGCAGGAATATCTATTAACATCCGAAGAGGACAGGGGGACGGAGGGAGGGACGGTTGCTGACAAATGAAGTTTACCTACTCAGATGGAATGTTATGGTGAGTACATAACTTTTAGTTATGTACTTACCATAACTTTGGATGTATGGGATCCATCTCGCCTACATTCATAACTGATGGGTTCGGAGCCGATCCATCGGCTCCGACTCGGCCACTATATAGTAGAACGAAGTCTCTAATTGGCTGGGCTACCCCTTATCCCAGAATGCACCACGCCTGCTTCCCCAGATCTTGTTTGTTCGCTTTCATACCTACATCCAGGCACAGAAACATACCAGCAACTGTAACAAACTAAAGTCCTTCAAGAGAAAAACTCAGTAAATAGCAACATTCCCTCTAAATCCAATGGGAAGGGGGAAGGAGGGCGGGTATGAATGTGAGATGGATCCCATACATCCGAAGTTATGGTAAGTACATAACTAAAAGATGTAATGGGATCCTATCTCGCCTACATTCATAACTGATGGGACAGCATCCGTAGCACCTAAATCCCAGGTAGCTCATTGGAAAAACACTCCTGAGAACTGTGGAATCAAAGGAAGCTCTACCACGAGAAGCCACATCTATCTTGTAATGAGAAATGAAAGTGTGCGGAGAAGTCTAGGTAGCGGCCGCACAGATATCATCTATCAATAATTTGGAGTGGAATGCTACAGAAGTAGCCATTGCCCTGGTAGAATGAGCCTTGACTGGGAATGGTAGCTCTTTGCCGGACCGTGAATAAATGAAGGAGATGCAATCTTTAATCCATTTGGCTATGGTGGTTTTAGCCACCGGTTGACCCAACCTATTTTCCGCAAAGGACACAAACAGCTGATCTGACTTTCGTGTCTGATTGGTACTACTTAAATAAAAACGCAGTTGTCTGTGAACATCCAACTGATGGAAAATATATTCTGCGCTATTGGAGAATTTGGGAAAAAACACAGGGAGCTCCAAGGATTGTTGAATGCATAAAGGGGATGCTACCTTGGGCAAGAAAGAGGGATTTAACTTGAGGGACACTCTGTCTTTGGGAAAAGTCAAATAAGGAGGATTAGAACAGACAGCCTGAAGCTCTGAGACCCGCTTGGCAGAGGTTATTGCCACCAAAAAGGCGGTTTTCCAAGATAGAAATTTTATATCACAAGTAGCTGCTGGTTCAAAGGGGCGGGCAGTTAAAGAAGCTAGAACCATATTCAGGTCCCAAGGGGGCACAGGATGGGCTATTGGGGGCCGAAGGAACCACGCTCCTTTAAGGAAAGATTTGCAAAGCCTGTTTGCCATTAAGGAAGGCTCAAAAGAGGCATGAAAATTAGAGACAGCCGCCAGTTGGACTTTAATTGTGGAAACTGAAGAGCCCATATAAAACAAAGAAGCCAGGAATTCTAAAACCTGAGGTACTGGGGCGGTAAGTGGATCTATACCTCGTTGCTGGGCCCAAAGAGCAAACCTCTTCCATTTGCTGGAATACAGTTTAATAGTGGAAGGTTTGTGAAAAGAGGACAAAATGTGGATGACGTCTGGAGAAAGAGAGTTATCTCTGATTAAGGTTGGAAGTGGAGTAACCAAGCGGCCAACCTCAAGGACCTGAGGGATGGGTGAGACTGTCCCAACTGATGAGTTAACAGGTCGGGCACCATGTCCAGAAACCATGGGCCCTCCACCGCATACCTCAGAAGGAAGGGGAACCAAACCTGATGAGGCCAGTGTGGAGCGATCAAAATCATGTCGCTTCCTAGACAAATTGCCTTCTGTATCACCTTCGGGAGAAGGGGAACCAGAGGGAAGGCATAAAGTAGACCGGGGGGCCAACTGTGAGCTAGAGCGTCCCTGGGAATCTGCCACTGAGAGGGAGTCAGCGTGAAGAACTCCCTGCATTTCGCATTGTGAGGGCTGGCGAACAAGTCGCAACAAGGGAGGCCCCACTTGGCGAAGATGTTTGCAGCCACCCTGTCGTTGAGGGACCACTCGTGAGGCAACAGAAAAGTCCTGCTCAGCCTGTCTGCAATCACATTGGATTTCCCCGGAATGTGCATTGCCACTAGGAAACGCTGGGTAGAAATCGCCCAATGCCACACTCTCATGGCCTCTCGGCAAAGAGGGTAGGACCTGGTTCCGCCTTGCTTGTTTATGTACCAGACTACCGACATGTTGTCGGATAGAATCGCAATAGTACCCCGGGGAAGAGCATGATGAAGTGCTTGCAACGCCAGTAGCACCGCTCTCATTTCCAGGATATTGATATGTAAGTGCGTTTCGTGAACCTGCCACGTGCCTTGGACAGACCTGTCCAGATAATGACCCCCCCACCCTATCTGGGAGGCGTCCGTGGTCACCGTGGCGACAGGAGGCTGAAGGGCAAAGGGTCGCCCCTGGTCCAGGTTGGACCGAAGCAGCCACCAAAGTAGGTCCCGACGGCAAATTTCCGTACTCTGGACCAAATGGTTCAAGGGCAGTTCCTGAAAGGACCATTGAACCGACAGTAGCCATTGCAGCACCCGCATGTGCAGCCTGGCTAAGGGTTACTAGAAGAATAGTCGAGGCCATCGTGCCCAATAACTGCAGAAACAGTCTGGCCTGAACTCGAGATCTGGGCAACAAGGTTTGAACCTGAGACTGCAGGACCTGAATCCTTTCTGCCGGCAAGAATGCCCGCATTCTTCTTGTGTCTAACTCTGCGCCTATAAAGGTAATATGCTGAGACGGCTGCAGCACAGATTTTCCCCAATTGAACGTGATTCCTAGTGAATGACCCAAACTGACTCTGGTCATAAGCGCCCGAACTAATAGATGCTTGGAGTTGGCAGTAAGGAGCCAGTCGTCTAGATAGGGAAACACTTGGAATCCTAGACTTCTCAAGTGAGCTGTCACTACTGCCAGACACTTGGTGAACACCCTGGGGGCTGTGGTGAGACCAAAGGGCAGTGCTCGGAACTGGAAATGACTGGCTCCCAGGCGGAAGCGTAAATGACTCCTGGACTCTTGACTTATCAGAATGTGATAGTAAGCATCCTTGAGATCTATGGAGCACATCCAGACATCCTTCTCCAATAACGGGAGAATGGACTGAAGGGTGACCATTCGGAATATGGATTTTTTTACAAAGCGATTCAATGATCTGAGGTCCAAAATGGGCCTTAAGTCCCCTGTCTTTTTTGGCACCAAAAGTAGTCTTGAGTAAGTTCCTGATCCGATCTGGTCGGCGGGGACAGGCTGGATGACTCCTTTTCTTAGCAGCTTTGAAACCTCGACCGCTGCTTGATCCCGCTGACTGGGTGGCACATCCGTGATTTTCCTGATAGGAAGAGGGGGAATCTTGATGAAAGGGATGAGATAGCCTCTGGTTATGGTTCGGAGCACCCACTGATCCTTGGTGATAGATTCCCAAGCCTGCGGGTGTTCCGCAAAGCGACCCCCGACTGGCTCCGGAGATGCGCAGGCGGGCCACGTCTCAGGGACGGTGAGCGTAGGATGGACCACGAAAGGAATCACAGTCTCCAGAGTTACGGGGGCCTCTGCCGCCTCTGGGGCAGCATCTTCCTGAATCCCCCCCCGCCTCTAGAGGGGGGATCACTCGGTGGAGTGGGGAAAGACCTTTGAGATTTCCTGAACCACATTTTCCCTCCTCTCTGGGCCTTGGGGTAAGGTCTAGAGGGAGCGGAAAAATGGGCCCCCACGGCAGTCAAGGTCTTGCCCTCCTGCTCGCACCGAGTCAGTGTGTCCTTCACCTTGGGTCCAAACAGGGAGGACCCATCAAAGGGGGCGTCGGTGAAGGAAGACTTAAAGGCCTCCGCAAAGGGACACAAGCGTAACCAGGCGTGTCTTCTAAGAGCCACGCCTGTTCCCGCTGCTCTACTCGCCCCTTCGGCCGCATATGATATGAGCCTCATGGACGAGTTGATTATCGAAGATAGGGTAGTCATCTGGGCGCCAACAGTTTGGGCTAACGCCTCAGGAAGATTACCCGTAAGAGACTCACCTAACTCTTTGAGGAGGTCCCTTTGGAGCCTGGTAAAATGACAAAGATAATTCAGCGACCGCAGGGAAAAGGCCGCTGAAGAAAGAGTACACTTCCCGTACCTATCCATGCTCCAGGAATCCTTATTAGGAGGGTGAATAGACGTTGAAGCCTTTGCCACGTCCTGCTGAGTGGCAGATGCCACCACCATCGCATCTACTGCAACTCCTTTAGTCAAAAATTCCTTTTGAGGAGGGGCTGAGAGAAACTTGTTAGGCCTGGCGGGCACCGGTTCCACAGTGTCAGGGTGTTCCCACACCCTTCAAGAAACTAAATCTAGTAATTCATCGAAGGGTGGAGACACCCAGGAGGCGGAGGGCTGGGCCCCAAAAGCCTTGAGGAAGACTGACTCATCTGCAGAAGGGGTTTTGGACTGCCAATCGCCTCTCTGTCTCAGGATCTCGAGGATATCTGAGAATGAGACGTCATCCGAGGACGATTTTGGGGACCACTCTGCATCATCGAGGTCAGTATCTGATGCGATAGACTCATCCTGGGAGTCAATGTGCTTCCTCTTGCACAATTTTTTTCTCGGAGGTTCATCTGAAGCGGATTCAGAAGGACCTCCCGGGAGAAGGGAACCCCCCAAGGGGGTATCCTCAGGCCCTGGGGCCCCACTGTCGTGGAAATGAAGGACACCAGAAGCACCAGTTCCCAAGTCTAGGGACGGTGAGGTAGAGACTTGCTGAGCTGGCAAGGACATGGCCAGCGCACTCCTCATGGCCTCAAAAGCAGGACCTCCAGACTCTACGGAGGACACCGGTTGAGAGACCACGACGGTACCGGGAATCCCTGCGGCCGACGCTCTGAGGGGGAGACTAGGCACCGAAGCTACCAGTTCCAAAGTGTTCCCCTCGGCTCTAACCGAGAAAGTCCCGGTACCGAACCCTGACGCCGAGGACAGGGTAGGAATGATGGTCGGAACAGAGAGGCTCCGAGGGAGTCTCGGTTCCGACTGGACAACTCTGCTCCGCTCTACCATCACCGACTCCAACGGCTCCGAGGAGGTTGGAGGTGGAATCGGGTGCGTCGAAGTGGGGACCGGCTCCAGAGCCGAGTGGGCTGGAGCCGAGACCATTTTTGCAAAAACCGGGGACTGGAAAAGCCTCTGGATAACTCTGTCCAAATCTGAGTCTGACAACCTAGAGGATTTAGAGGAAATAGATGGGGGCCGAGACAACTTCTCTCGGCTCCGATAGACCAGGGGACCGGCTCCGAAATGGCTCCAACACTATCGGCACCGGATCCGGAACCGTATGAATAAGCATCGGCGCCGAAGGGGACTTCGGGGCCGAGGGAGGAGAGTCTGAGCTGCACACCTCCAACGGCTCAGAGACCAAAGGAGCCGAAGCAGGTGATTCGCCTCTCGATCCCCAACCTGCGGCTCCGACACCAATGGAGCCGAGGAAAGAGGTATCGAGGCAGACCCTTCCACCCAAGGCTTCGAAGCCATTGGAGCCGAGGAAGAAGAGGTCGACCTATGCTTCTTGGAAGTCAGTTCCGACGGACTGGTCGGAGCCGACGACCTTTTCTTTTTAGGAGCTGGAGAGGAAGGAGAAGCCAAAGCTTCCTCAAAGGAGGGCTTAATAAGGCCCTTAAGGATCAATTTATTTTTACGTTCTTGAAGGACCCTAGAGGAAAAAGCATGACAAACACTACATGTTTCCTGCAAATGTTTCGGTCCTAAACAATATACACAAACAGCATGGCTATCAGTAAGAGACATTTTGTAGTTGCACTTGGTGCACTTTTTAAAACCAGACTTCTGCTCTTTCGACATCCTATCACACAACTGTTTTACCACAATGAAAAACAACCTTAAGTAGGGCACGAGCCCTTTGACTCAAAACGGGACTGGCCCGAGATACAGCAAACAAAACGGGCAGAAGCCCTCTAACTTAAACGGGCTTAGCCCGATAAAACAGGACGTACAGTAAGACAAATTCAACACACCCACACAAAAATAAGGGCAAGGGCCCTCTAACTTAAACGGGCCTTGCCCGGTATGTAGAAAAAATACCAATCACACCAAAACAGGTTCACACACACACGTAAAGCTGTTAAAACAGCTGTTTGTTAAATTTGTGAAGAAAACCCTAGGTCAAAAGACCAAAAAGTAATCAAAAAACTACTTAGCTCCAGCCAAGTCGAGACCACGTCTAGCTTGAAAAGCGGCAAACGAGATCTGGGGAAGCAGGCGTAGTGCATTCTGGGATAAGGGGTAGCCAAGCCAATTAGAGACTTCGTTCTACTATATAGTGGTCGAGTCGGAGCCAATGGATCGGCTCCGAACCCATCAGTTATGAATGTAGGCGAGATAGGATCCCATTACATCTTCTTAATCTGAAGTAGTTAACTTCATTTGTGCATCAACCTATGGGACAGAGTCCCCAGCTACCTGAATCTTGGGAGGCCCTTATGGAAGGATGTTCCGGAGCACTGCAGAGCCAAAGGATGCTCTCCCTCTGGAAACCAGATCCAACTTATAGTGGTTTATGAATGTATGAGAAGAAGCCCACGTGGCAGCTGAGCAAATGTCATCCAACAAAACTCTAGCCTGTAAAGCAGTAGAGGCAGAAACAGACCGAGTAGAATGGGCATGGACTCCATGAGGAGCAAGCCGGCCAGAACTCTCGTAAGCCGAGAGAATACACTGGGAAATTCACCTGGACAGTGTGACTTTAGAAACAGCTTTTCTCAAACTGGGTTTAGCAAAGGACACAAACAGCTGGTCTGATTGCCTATAACCGGCTGTTCTGTGCAAATAAAATCTTAACTGTCTGTGTACATCCAAAGAGTGTAACTTGTATTCACCTTTATTTTGGTAACTGCGAAAGAAGACTGTCAAATTAATAGACTGGTTGATGTTAGATTCGGAAGCAATTTTGGGGAGAAAAGAGGGATTGGTCCTGAGGAATACCCTATCCTTGTGGAAAGTCAAGTACGGTGGCTTGGCACAAAGGGCTTGAAGCTCCGAAACCCTTTTCGCAGAAGTAATAGCAACCAGAAAAGCCGTTTTCCAGGATAAGAATTTGAGATCTACCGAAGCAGCAGGCTCAAAGGGAGAAGCTGTTAAGGCCTAGAGTACCAGCGATAAGTCCCAAGGAGGAATTACATCCTTCACCGGAGGCCTTAGTAAGAAGGTGCCTTTTAAGAAGGCCTTACACAATCTTGATGAGGTCAAAGGGCCAAGATCACATCCAACATGGTAATGAGCGATTGCCACCAATTGTATTTTGACTGTGGAAGAGCTAGCACCTTGATCAAATAATCCTGACAGAAAATCCAGCACAGCTGGTAACGGAACTGTGAAAGGATCCAGCTTCTGACATTCTGCCCAAATAGAAAAACGTTTCCATTTGCTACGATAAACTTTCCTAGTAGACGGCTTGTGAGCAGCCACTAGGATCACTTTGACTGAGGAAGAGATACCGGGAGTCCTAGCTAACAGTGGAACTGGATCAACCAAGCTGTGAGCTTGAGGTTGTCCAGGTTCGGGGCCGACAGGTCCAAAGGGCGAGATATCAGATCCGGGACAGGATCTAGAATCCAGGGAGGATTCACTAGATGAGACCATAGATAAGGGAACCATGGCTGACGACGCCAGAATGGGGCAATGAGGATTATAGTGCTCCCCAACCGTCTGGCTTTCTGCAGAAACTTCAGCATGAGGGGAAGAGGCGGGTAAGCATAAAGTAGACCGGGTGGCCAAACATGTACCAGAGCGTCTCTTGGTGATTCCCCGGGTGGGGGAATTAGAGCGAAGTAGGTGTTGCACTTCGTGTTTGAAGGAGAGGCGAAAAGATCGCAACAAGGTTGACCCCATTTGGAGAAGATCTGCTTCGCTATTTTGGGATTCAGAGACCACTCGTACGCCGAGAGGATGGTGCAACTCAATTTGTCCGCTAGGATGTTGGACCGGCCCGGAATGTGCGTCGCTACGAGAAAGCGGTTGGTGGAAATCGCCCATTCCCAAACTCTCATGGCCTCTCGACAAAGTGGATAGGACCTGGTTCCCCCTTGTTTGTTGATATACCAAACGACTGCCATGTTGTCCGTTTGGATCGCAATAGTCCCGACAGGAAGAAGGCTCTGAAGTGCTTGCAACGCTAACAGCACCGCCCTCATCTCTAGGACACTGATATGCAGTGAGGTCTCCGCCTGGTTCCACGTGCCTTGGACGGTCCTGCCGAAACAATGCCCCCTAACCCGAGGCGATTGGCGTCCGTGGTCACTGTGGCTAGGGGAGGGGACATAGAGAAGGGGCGCCCCTTTTGTAGGTCCGCAGATTGGAGCCATCATAAGAGGGCACTCCTACAAACCCTGCTGAGAGGGACAGGATGGCTCAGGGGATAACGCAGGAAGGACCATTGGATTTGGAGGGTCCAATGCAGAATTCTCATGTTTAGGCGCGCCATGGGAAGGAGATTGATGGTAGCCGCCATCGAGCCTAGGGCCCTCAGAACCAATTCCGCCGGTGGGGTTGGGCAATGAAGAATGGCCTGCACATGGAGTCTTAGGGATCGCATATGGTCTGGAGTTAAAAAGGCTAAGAGCTGGTTTGTGTCCAACCTGGCTCTGATAAAATCTATGACCTGAGTCGGGAGCAGGGAGGATTTTCCAGCGTGGATCGTGATCCCCAGCCGGGGAGCTAGGTGAAGAAAGAAATTCCTGGCGTTGCAGAGTAGATGCCTTGTGGGGGCAGTCAGGAGCCAGTCGTCCAGGTATGGAAAGACCTGAATTCCCTGGAGTCTCAGGTGGGCCGCTACCACCGCTAACACTTTGGTGAACACCCGGGGGGCCGTGGTGAGACCACAGGGGAGGACCCTGAATTGGCGATGGCTGGCTCCTAGCCTGAAGCGGAGAAACCTCCTGGATCGTCTGTCCATCAAGATGTGGTAGTACGCATCCTTGAGGTCTATGGAGCACATCCAGTCGTTCTCCTGCAGGAGGGGAAGGATGGATTGAAGGGTGACCATCGGAACTTTTCTTTGGCTATTGCCAGGTTCAAGAGGGATAGGTCAAGGATTGGTCTTAAGTCCCCCGTCTTTTTTGGCACCAAGAAGAACCTGGAGTAAAAGCCTGATCCGTACTGGTCTGGGGTGACGTGCTGGATCGCTCCTTTTTCTAGCAGTTGATGAATTTCTGTGGCTGCGGCCTCCCTCTGATCGGGTGGGACATCGGGGAGGCACCTGGGTCTGAGAGGGGAATGGAGAAACGGAATCTCGTAGCCTCTGGATATAATTCGAAGCACCCAGCGGTCTGTCGTGATGGACTCCCAAGCTGCTAGGTGCTTCGAGAAACGCCCACCGACTGCCTCCAGAGTGGAGCAGTCAGGTAACCCCTCAGGGTTGCTGCGTGGGCCAATCAGAGAAAGGTTCTATGGACCCAAAGTTCTTCGGGCCCCCTCTGCCTCTAGGGCGGCGTCCACCCTGTCCTCCTCTGCCTCTGAAGGACGGGGTGTCCGGAGCGAAACAGGATTGCTGAGACCTTCGGAACCACATCTTCTTCTGTCCCTTCTTGCTCTGGACCAAGGTATCGTGTACTGTCTTGCCAAAGAGGGCAGAACCATCAAACGGGGCATTAGCGAATGATGCCTTGAAGGGTTCCACAAAATCACAGTGGCAGAGCCACGCCTGTCACCTCAGGACAACGCCCGCTCTGCTAGCTCTAGCGGCTCCTTCTGTAGCATGGGACAGTAACCGCATAGAGGTATTGGAAATCGACCTGAGATTGGCCATTCGGGTAGAGTACACCTGTTTGTCCTCTGCCGACATGGACTCTGGGGGCGACCCAGTGTATTCTTTAAAAAGATCCCGCTGGAGCCGTATGATGTGTGCCATGTAGTTCAGCGACCTTATGGAGAAGGTAGCTGAAGCAAACATCCGCTTCCCCAAACGGTCCATCGCCTGAGACTCCTTGTCAGGGGGATGAACCGAGGGACTCTCCTGGGCCAGTTCCCTTTTGGTGGCTGCCGCCACCAACATGGCATCTACAGGGGTTCCCTTACTCCAATGTGACCTGCTCGAGGGTGGGGCTGAGAATTCTGTCAGGCCTCTTAGGGACGGCCTGCACAGTGTCCGGCTCCTTCCATGCCCTGGTAGTGATCAAATCTACCAGGGGATCGGCTGGAGGGGACACCCAAGAGGTAGATGGGCCTGCTTCAAACGCCTCCAGGAACACAGACTCATTTGAGGTAGGCTTTGGGGCAGACCACCCCCCCCGATCCTGAGCATCTCCATGATGTCTCCAAATGAGACGTCTTCGGGGGGGGGGGTGATCTTGGGGAACTTTCCCCTTCCTCCAAGTCCGTGTCCTCTGTCAAGGACTCAGGGGAGTCCAAGTGCCTCCTCTTGCACTTGCGTTTGTGAGGAACTTCCTTGGGGGGGCTCTTCGAGGAGGCTTCACCAACCACCTTCTGTTCCAACAAGGGAACGATCTGGGACGTCTGAGCAGGCTGTCCCTGGGGCCGGGTGATGGAAGTCGGACTCGTTTGCGAGGGAGTGCAGGGTAGAGTGGTAGCTAAGGCTGGGGGCCTGGAATCCCTCGACAGAACCCTCTCCACCACGTTGAATGCCGATGTAGAGCCGCTCTCCCTAGGATCTGAGAGCAGACCCTCCCTCGGCTCCGATGAGCAGATTGGGAACGGAGCCGATGCGATCGGATCTGAAGGGCCAGTATGTTCCGACCTACCCGGAGCTGAAGGCATACTGACCGCCTCGGATCCGAAGCTCAACTCTCGACTCCATGAGCCTGGATCCGAAGAAAAGGGACCCAACAGGCTCGAGGGCGCTGTTGGCTCCGAAGTACCCGACTCCATCGGCGCCGACATTCCCCCGGCTCCGACGCTACTTGGCTCCGTAGACCCCGAACCCGGAAAGCGGGTCAGGGAAGGAGCAATCGGGGCGAAAAAAGGGGTCGAGCTCCCCCCCAGAGGGGGGAGGCAGGAGCACTCCCATCTGTAACTGGGCCTGGAGGAACCTTCTCATCATCCGGTCCAAGTCTGCATCTGTTAAGCTTCTCATGGACCTGGAAGAGGCCACCAAGGCGGGATGGGAGTGCCGCCTCGATGACCTCGAAGGAGACCAGGCCTCATCCTCCTCTGGCCCCGGCGAAAAACTGGGAGAACGGAGCCGGGGAGGAGAAGGCCCGGACGTCCCGGGAGGAGAAGCTCACTTGGCTGGTGGGGCCGAAGCAGAGGCTTCGGCCCGCCGCTTGTGTTTTTCTCGGCGCTTCTCCCTCCTGGCTTCCCTATCCTACTGGCCCAAGGTGGGAGGTTGAGTCCCGGCCAGGGGAAGGGAAGTATCCGTAGGCGCTGCCGGAGCTGCGGCAGGAGCCGCGGAGGGACCGGAGGACGGAGCCGAGTCCGGGGGCAAAAATCCCGCCAGAATCTTCTTCGACCTCCGGTCCCTGATAGCCCTGGGGTTGAACGCTGCACAAATAGAGCAGCCAGAAGACAGATGTTCAATCCCAAAGCATATAACGCTCCGAGTGTGGCCATCAGCCGGGGAAAGCTTATGGCCACACTTGGTACACTTGGAAAAGAAAGTTTTGGCGGCCTCAGACATGACAACCTAAAAACACACACACTAGGCCCCAAAACCACACACACAACACACACACACACACACCCTAACGCTTTCACGAGAAACGGGGGAGGAAAAGGCTAACAATTACACTAAACTAATGGAAAGATCACAAAACACAAAACTCACTCAAAAAACTTTAACTAGATTGAGAGAAAAGATTTTCCTCACAGAAAAAACTTACGAAGACCTGGAAGCTCGAGATCAAGCTGCTGGTTTAACCGCGGCAAACTAGATCTGAGGTCAGGAAGGGATGGCAGGAACTGTTGTAGACTTTTTTGGTGGAAGCCTTTTGCAAGGCCAAAAGAATTTTTTTGACCGACGACTTAAGTCTGGACTGTCTCACTAGGGTTGGACGTGGAGAAACCAAGCGGACAGTTTTAGGGCTTGAAGGTTTGGATGTTGCATTCCTGATAGGTAAGAAAGGAGGCCCTGACTTGGCTCCAGAATCCAAGGAGGATATTTCAGATCAGACCACATAAAGGGGAACTACAACTGTTGAGGCCAGAAGGGGGCAATGAGGATGACTGATCTCTTCAACCTGTTTGCCTTCTGAAGAAATGGGATGAGCAGAAGAGAAGGGTAAGCATACAGGAGACCTGGGGGCCAATCATGGACTAGTGCAATCCTCAGAGGCCACCCCCCCCCCCCGAGGGGGGATCAGAGCAAAGAACTTGCTGCACTTGTTGTTGAGGGGAGAAGCAAAGAGGTTGGAGCAAGGTTGACCCCAACTGCTGAAGATCATGTTCACTACTGATTGGTTGAGGGACCACTCATGCAGAATCAGGAGCAATCTGCTGAGTCTGTCCTCCAGATCATTGGTATTCTCCAGGATATGTGTTACAATTAGAAAATAGTCCGAAGAGATCGCCCACTCCCACACTCTTATGGCCTCGCTGCACAAAGGGTGAGAACAGTTTCCTCCTTGGTTCTTGATGTGCCAGACAACTGACATATTGTTGGTATGTACTACAATAGTCCCCAAGGGGAAAACGTCCTGAAAGGCTTGCAATGTTAGTAGGACTGCTCTCATCTCTAGGACACTGATATGCAACCTGGTCTCAGAAGGTGACCATGTGCATTGGACCATCTATCCATTGTAATGGCCCCCACCCAAACTGGGAAGCATCCGTGGTCACAGTGGCTATCTGGGGGCTGTTCAAAAAGGGTCTGCCTAGAATAACACTGTCTGACTGGATCTACCAACTGATGTGACGCCTGCAGATGGGAGTCAATCTTATGCGAAAGGACAAGGGCTGAGAAAGAATGAACTACTGAGTGGCTAGTGTCCACTATAGAACCCACATGAAAAACCTGGCTAGGGGAACTAACAGAATCGTTACAGACATGGAGCCTAGGACCTGTAGAATCAATTGAGCCATGGGAGGTTGCCGGCCTAACAATAGAATCACCGACTTACAGTTTTGAAGCAAAGATTATCAGAAATAGTTAACCCATGCTTGAGAGACGAAATCTGTGCCTGACTCGCTGGAGCAGCAAATGGGATCTGAGGAAGCTGGGTGGATGCCAGGCATTATGAGTATGAGGAAGGAGCTTGAGAGTCAGACCCAAGTCTGTGGAATGTGGCCAAGCCACATCCAAGGGTAGGATCCGAGACTCTATCGTGAGGAGGAATGAAGAAGACAACACCAGCTCTATTTTTTCCTTAACTTTATAGGAGTAAAGGAAATAAATAGTTGTGAATCACTTCTAAATGATTTGGTTCTGTGAAGGTAAAAGCACAACTGTCTGTGCACATCTGAAGTATGGAGAATGTACTCTTCCCGGTTGGAATAATTAAGAAACAAGACTGGCAGGTGAATGGGTTGCGATATGTTTGACTCAGAAGCCACTTTGGGAAGAAAAGATGGATTAGTCATAAATGACACTCTGTCTTTGTGGAACACTAGATAATGGGACTGATGACAATGCATGAAGATGTGAAATCCTTCTAGAAAAACTACCAAAAATGCAGTTTTCCAGGAAAGAAACTTCAAAACAACAGAACAAACTGGTTCAAAAGAAAGCTGAGATACAGCCCCTAAAACCAGATTAAGATTCCATAGAGGAACTGGTTCTGTGATGGAAGGTCTAAGCAAAAAGATTCCTTTAAGGAAAGCTTTACAGAGTTTTTGAGAAGCTGGTGAGTGTTCCTAGAAATCAACATGAAACTTGCAGATTACAGCCAACTGCACTTGAACAGTGGAAAATCTAGAACCAGATCAAATCAGTTTGGCAGAAAATGGAGGATGTCTGACACAGGCCAAAATAGATTTGAGGTTCTGAGAAGTGGTCCATAAAACAAATCTCTACCAGTTAGTGTAAATCCTGCTGGTAGACTCTTTCTGGGAGACCATTAAAATTTTTACTACCTCTGGAGACAGAAACTCATAATTTGCCATTACTAGTACTGGACAAACCTGGCAGTTAGTTTCAAGCTGTGAAGGTCTAGGTGACGCTTCCCAGAAGGTTGTGACATCAAATCCAGCACCGAATCAAAAACTCAGGGGGTTCCCTAAGATGAGGCCTTAGAAAGGGAAACCAAATCTGTCGGGACCAAAAGGTGTCCTATGAGGATGACAGTGGCCTTTCACGTTATTACTTTATGCAAGAATCTAGGGATTAGGTGCAGAGGTGTATAGGCATAAAGGAGTAGAGTAGGCACTACTAGGACACAGCATCCATCAGTGACTGTCCCTGGGAAGGGATTATGGCAGAGTAGCTGCTTGGTGTTGTAAGGGGGGGCAAATACATCACAGCAAGGAAAGCTCCAGTAAATGAAGATCTGGTTGGCTATCACTGGAACTGAGGGGCCACTCATGAGACATGAGAAGGTATCTGCCGAACCTGTTCAGTACTCCTGGGATGCGTGTTGCCATGAGAAAACCAAGCATGGCCATCTCTCATTGCTACCTAAAATAAGATAAGATCTGGTTCTTCCTTACTTGTTGATATGCCATGCTACCAATATGTTTGTTTGCATAGAAATCACGCCTTGAGGAAAACAGTTACATAGTTCCTGCAACACAAGGAGGACTGCCCTTAACTTCAGCACATTTATGTGAATGATGGCCTTTTCCAGCCACATACCTTGGAACATCCTTCCACTGCAATACCCCACCCCCCACCCTAGAAAAGTGGCATTAATGGCCATGATGGCCGCTGGAGCAGACAGAAGAAAGGGTCTGCTGAAGTGGATCATCAGGAAGTATAACCACCACCTCATGCATTTCTTGTTTGAGTTGGTTATAATGATAAGTTTGGAAAGGATGTGATTGCAATGTGACCACCGAGCTTAAAGAAGCCATTGCAAAACCTTCAAATGAAAGCATGCAAAGAGTACAATTAGAACTGATGATGCCATCAACCCCAGTACCCTGAAAAAGGCTACAGTGGGGGGGTTTACGAAGTAGAGACCATACTGCTGTTTTTAAAGTTTGAGTCCTGCCTGGTGGTAGAGAGCTTATGGGCTGAGTAATGTCCAGATGACACTCTATAAATGTGTCTTTCTGAAATTGCTGAAGGTTTGTAAGTAGTCCCTGGCCTCCAAAAGAGACTCCAATACAAAGTCAGCTAGGAGCCAGTCATCCAGTTAAAGGAAAGCCTGGTGTCGCTTTAGTTGTAGATAAGCTGCTATGACACCCATGCATTTGGTGAACAACCTGAGGGCTATTGTAAGGAAAAATTGTAAGACTCAGAACTAATAATGACTTACTCCTATCTGGAAGTGAAGAAAAGTACAGTTTTGTACCTCCCATAAATGTAGATGTCTGATAGGTATGCATCTGCAGTCATCACATATGGGTTGTCCTGCCTCAGGCAGCCCTTCGGTCGGCTGGATTCCAAAGTCTGGGTCCGGCGTCAGCTGATGTCGCACTTTCCCTGACGTCAGAGTGCCTGGGGTATAAAAGCATCAGCCGACGCCATCTTCCTCAGTTTTTCTTGCCCCAGATGCCAGGTGCCCTCTAAGGAAGGCTAAATTTGGAAATATGCATTTAGAAATCCAAACATGCACAGTAATATAAAAGCAAATACACCATAATAGATCCCCCCAGCTAGCTATAAGAGGGGTAAGTACCCAAGAAATACCACAGAGGGGAAGGAGGGAGGGTAAACCTGACTGCAGATGCATACCTATCGGACATCTACATTTATGCTAGGTACAAAACTGTACTATGTCCTTCAAGGATGCATCTGCAGTCATCACATATGGGTAGAATACCATAGCCAATCTGGGAGTGGAGGAACTATGTAAAGGATGGTGTAGCTAAAATCCCTTGCAGGACTGCCGTAGCAAAGCCTGCTCTGGATCTGGAATATAAAGGTAAATTGTAATGCTTGGCAAATGTATGCACGGAGCTCCATGTAGCAGCTTCTAAAATGTCCTTGGTAGCCACCCCTCTTAAGAAGGCTGTGGAGGTGGCTGTGGCTCTCGTGGAATGAGGTCTAATGTTAGCTGGCACAGTTTTTCCATGAAAGGAGTAACAAAAACGAATGCAATTCCCTATCCATTTTGACATTGTCTGTTTGGAAATTGCTTTTCCTTGTGTACCAGCAGCATATGCTACCAACAGCTGGTCAGTTTTTCTGTAACTTTTAGTTCTGTCCAAGTAGTAGCGCAGCTGTCTGTGTATGTCCAGGGTGTGTAGAAGTTTCTCCCCTTTGCTTTGTGGATTTGGGAAAAAGGTAGGTAAGTGATGCATCCTTGAAGGACATCCTCCTTGATTATTTTGCAGTTTTGATGCGAAGGTAATCGTATTGGAGGTCCAGTGAGTACATACAATCGTTTGCCCTGAGACAAGACAGAGTAATTTGCACTGTGACCATATGGAACTGTTTTTTTCTGGACATATTTATTAAGCAGACTGAGGTCCAGTATGGGCCTGAGGTCCTGTCTTTCTTCAGAACCAAAAATGACTTTGAATAAAACCCTAACCTTCTCTGGTCTACTGGGATATCTTGGATGGGTCTATTGGAGAGAAGTAAAGCTGTATTTTTTGTCACCATGGCTTGATTGTGTGGAAAATCTAGTAGAAGCTTTTTGACCTCAGGGGTATCAGGAAAAATGGTATGGAGTAGCGTTTAGATATTGTCACCCTGAATCATTTGTCCTAGGTGATGGCCTGCCATGCTGCTGGGTACAGAGGGAGATGACCTCCAACCACCTCCAGAGGGGGGAAGTCGGGCAGATTTCAGGGATGTTGTGGTTAGCAGTTAGAGAAGGGCCCGCGATATCCTATTTCTGTACACTCCATGGCCTCTGGGTTTGCATCCTTTGAAGGGGCCATCTTTGGCCTGACTCTCCCACTATAAGATGAGTCAAGCTTTTGATGTTTAGACTTCCTAAACGAAAGTGAGCAAGGTCTCTTTTGTTTCCTTGTATGATAGCAGTGGAACATCAAACTTAACTCGGATGGTAGAAAGAGTCTTTCCATCCTGTTTGCACTTCTCCAGCCTTTCCTTCACTGATGGACCAAACAAGGAAGACCCATCACATTGGGTATTGCTGAAGAATGCTATGAAGTAGTCTGCCAAGTCACAAAAGTGTGGCCATGTGTGGCATCTCATTGTTACTCCAGTTCCAGCTGCCCTAGCAGCTCCATCTGCCACATTATGCATCAAATGCATGAAGAGGTTGGTGATGATAGACATGGTCTTCAAGGCTGTCTACAGTTTGTTTGACAACACCAAGAATTGGGGGGGGGGGGTTCAAAGTAGTTAGGGCTTGCTGCATCAAATCTCTCTGAAAAAATGGTTCATATGTTTGGCATTGCCCAAGACTCTAAATGTGAAAGTTCCTGAAGTGTGTGCCTGCATTCCAAGTCTAGCCATCATCCCCGACTTCTTGTTGGGAGAATGAATAGTGTTTGAGTCTTCAGACAGCTCTCTCTTGGTAGCTGCTGCCACAATGAGGGAGTCAACTGAAGGGGACTTTGCCCAGTGCTGTTTGTCTATGGTAGGATGAAGTATTTTGTCTGATTTTCAAGGGACTGTTTTACAGGTATCGGGTTCCTGACATAACTTCTTAACTGCTTAGTCAATCAACTTGTCAGCTACCCAGAAAGTATCAGTCAGCTTCAAAAAGTACCATCTTGCCTTGAGAGAGAGAGTCAACGGGCCAAGATTCCCTCTGAGGCAATAGCTCTACAATTGCTCCTAATGAGGCACCTTCAGGAGGGGACAGGGGTACCCCTCATATTTCTTTGAGTTGGTATTTAATGCTGGGGATACTGAAGGGGGGACCAAGTGCTTCCTCTTGCACTTCCTCTTTTGGGCTTCTTTAGGGGAGGTTTTACCTGAGTCCTCAAAGGATTGGGCCTACTTTTTGAGCACAAGTTTTTAAGATTATGGGTCGACTATGACCCAAGGACATCAGATGGGAGGAAGGCAAGACAGAGTGAGAGTCATAGGGTGGAACTGAGTTCAATGGGACCTGAAATTCTGCTATGTTTACAGAGGCAATAATCCTCTACAGCCTGATCCAAACTCCATCGGATCAGAGGACATTACTTCAGCTGCTGGATCAGTCCACCCCTTTGGAGAAATGACTGGAGCCAAAGGCAGAAGCCCTAATATCAAGAAGGTGGAGGGGCGTGATCAGTGGATCACAATCGAAGACTCAAAAGTCAAGGTCTCCAAAGCCACCAACAGAGCTCTGTGTGAAGCCCTGAGGAAAGTGCTGAAGCCCTGAGCTTGAGTCTTCAACTCTGTGACTGCACTGACTCTTACAAGATCAGAGTCAAATGGGTGGGATCCATAACTCCTGGTGCCAACACCAAAGGGAGTGTCTGCATCTGGGCCACAGGTCCCCAGATGGAAAGCTGGTTCCAACATCACCAGACTCGAAAGGCGGACCAGAGAAGGAACTAGTATAGAAAACATCTGGGTGGATCCCACTACCTTTGGAACTGAAGAAGATGGAATGACTCCTATCTCAATCTGTGTTTTAAAAAACCTCCACATCAGATGATACAAGTCTGCTTCTAAGGTGATTTTGTAAGACTTGAAGGATTGACCATACAGTGGCAATGAAGGTCGGAACTGGGGGTGCTGGTCCTTCTTTTCTAATGGTCCCTGATTTTTGGGCAAATCCTGAACCAATATCGGATCCAATGTTCTGGATCTGGAGAAAGGGTGTAGGTAGGGGTATGTACCATAAGTACATCAAACTTTGGGGTTTTCGGTGCAAGGATGGATGCAAAGATTCAAATGGCCTCTTCCTTGTCTCTGACTCCTTATGTTCCAAGCTATTTTTCAGAAATATTTTAGGTTTCGCCACCACTGGATCAGGCATCAAGAGTCCTTTTAGGATAAGTTTATATCTCTTGCCAACTAGGGCTTCATGCCCAAGGCTGGCACAAATATCATACTCCACAGATAAAAATGGCACCCCCAAACACACCAGAAAAAAATAAAACAAATAACCACAAACACTCCTGTACTCCAGGAGACTCGATTCCAATGTATGTGCTGTTAGAAAATAGTCAAACTATATTTTGTAGACTTTTAGAGTTAAGTGCTTTTGTTCCTTAACATTATAAACGGAACTTCTTCAGAACTACTCCACCCTCCCAACAGATTCACTTACATGATCAGGAACCACATGACATTAATTACCCACCACTTTCCAATAATAAATGATTAATAATTAATAATACTCAGCTAATACCTAAAGATCCAGCTTACATAACACTTATAAAAATGACAACTTAAAAATGACTACAACATACTTTACAGAATATAAACATGTTTGTAACTGTAAAAGAACTATAAATAAACTACAACTAAAATCTTCGTAGCTAGAACATTATGTGTTATCCATTAAAATATACTGATCAGAAAAACAAGCTGACTTTCAAGAATCAGAATAAATAAAGAGTCAAAATAAATATAGAAAAAGTATATATAAATCGGAGAAATGTATATTGACATTGGTAATCTCCAAAATCTGGACCATACCCAGTTCAGGTTTGTAAAAGGCAGATCAAGTCTCCTAAACCTGTAGACTTCTTTGAAGCAGTCACCAAAGCCGTAGATAAGGGTAAGGTGGTTCACACAGCCTATCTAGATCTCGCCAAGGCTTTCAACACCATCCCCCCCCTCTGGAATTATAGATAAACTCACTAAACTAGGTATAAACCCCTATGTCACAAGATGGGCTGCCAACTGGCTCACTGACAGAACCCACACTGTGAAAGTAGCAGACTCTAAATCCAACTTCAGACCAGTGACAAGTGGAGTACTGCAGGGCTCAGTCCTGGGTACTCTCCTGTTTGGTATGTACTTCTCTGAAGTACAAGCTAACACAGAAGGTCTTTGGCTAACAAAGTTCGCAGATGACTGCAAACTAGGAGCCATAATCAAAACACCTAACGATGTGGACATCCTACAAAAGGTCCTCACTGAGACAGATGCCTGGTGTCAAATCCATGGCCTCAAGCTGAATGCCAAAAAGTGCATTGTCATCCCTTTTCGTAAAAACTCTGTACCCATGAACTACCACATAGGCAATAGTCTACTTAACACCGAAAGTGTGATAAGCGACCTTGGAACACAGGTGGACAGTAGTTTTTCCTTTGATAATCACATCGCCACAGTAGTCAGGAAATCTTTCTACGTGGCACACCTCATCACAAAAGGTTTCTCATCCAGGAAAAAAGAGGTCATTGTTCCCCTCTACTAATCACTCATTAGACCCATTATAGAGTACAACGCCCCTTTTGGTACGTACCTCATAAGACATCTACAACAACTAGGAAGGCCGCAGAAATACCTCACAAAGAGGTTTACCAGCCTCAAACAGATGTCCTACGCAGACCGTCTCCAAAAACTCCAGCTTTACTCTGTCGCATATCACCTACTCAGAGGCGATCTCTGCCTAACATACAAAGCTATGTCAAACCCAGAGCTGTTGGACATGCTCCACTTAAAGAAATCCCAATCCCTCTGAGCTACACACTCTAGGGACCTAAACCGTGTCACCACAATAAACAGAACATACTGGAGGGATAGATTCCTGTCCCAGACACTTCCCATACTCTGGAACAAACCACCTATCTATATTAAACAAAGCTCCTCATTAGCACTCTTCAAGAAAAATCTTGATGATTGGATGGGAGATAGGAAATTCACCCCAGGGATCACTTCTGTGGCTCTGCTTGACAGGAGCACAGGAAAAAAATTTTTTTTGGGTGGCAAAAGCCAGGGTACCGTTTGGCTAGGCTTATATAGGCCCTAGGGCCAATAGCCTAGTACCTACCTATAAATCTATGAACCTGTAATATATATATATATATATCTTCATAATCCGGAACCCAAAATCCTGAAAATATACAGGAGACAAAGAATGACAATATTCCAGTACAAGGACACAGAGAAACACATACAAGACAAAGGATAGCACTTTTCACCAAAAATGGGCAGGGGAGCAAGCCCTCCCGGCACCACCACACCCCCTGCTAATTAAATATATAAACTCCAAGATTGCACTCCACAGAAAAAAAATGACTAAGATACCATCACATGTGTTCATGACAGCCTGTTGTAACCTTAGTAACATTCTCTTGGAGTTGATATATTTAAGTAGCAGGGGGTGTGGGGGTGCAGCCCCCCACATGGGTGGTGCAGGGGGGCTTGTCCCCCTCCTTATATTTGGTGGAATGTAATCTGGTTTGTGTTCTTTATAGTTAGTATATGTATCCTGTGTGTTTTCAGTCTTTTGGGATTCAGGATTTTGAGTTTTCAGGATTTTGGGCTTCCAAACTATGAAGTTTTATGAAATTCAGAATTGTGATATTTCAGAATTCTGAAGTGAAACCATATATATGTATATATGTGTGCGTATATATATATATATATATATATATATATATATATATATATATATATATATATATATATATATATATATATATATATATATATATATATATATATATATATACACACACACACACACACACACACACACACACACACACACACACACACATATATATATATATATATATATATATGTGCTCCACCTTTTGGTACCCTTACAATGCATCCTTTGTATAACAATGATATCATAATAGGTGCTGCTAACAAATCTGTCAAGCAAAATAATGCTTTAGTTTTAATACTGAACTAACAGAGCAGGATTCATTCATCCTTGGGGAACTAAATGCATTTAGATGCAATTGTCACTTTAATTAATTTTTTTCTAAATGCTCCTTCACAAAAAAATCCTCTGGGATCCTGATTTATCTGCTCTATAACAACAAACACAAATTTATGCCTTATATTGTTCGGTATGTGTTTATATAGGGGACTAGTTCCTTATATCAGACAAGTGTTCGTATATTCTGTCCTTCAGTTTTCATAAAGTCTTGCCAACATAAAAGGCTGTGCATAACTCACACCTAGCCAGATACACCACCTGCTTTGAATGACACGTAAAATGCCTGTTGATATTATAACTAACACCATTCATATTAAAACTCCCCGTCACTTTTGTATTGGGACATTGCTTACACTTCCCACATTTAAACATACCCATTTTACCCCCTTCTAAAGAATTTAATGGTAAAGACACCTTCAACAATTCTTTTTTTGACTCAAATAACTGTTTAAAACATTTGTCCTTTTGTATACTATACAAGGGGTTTCCCCCACCTTCTCCAAGACCTCAAATTTAAAAACATTCCAATTTTTGTAAATAATTTTAACCAGTGCTCTGCTATCCAAATTATAAGTAGTGATAAATGATTTACTTTTATTCCCATATTTTGCTACATCCCTTTTTCCAAACCTGCTGTTAAACCATTATTTGCTTCTGTGAGAAGGGCCATATTCACCCCTAATTCTTTTATTCCAAACCTCCTCTTTAATTTCTCATAAAAATTCCATTGGATAACCTCTCTGACAAAATATATCCAGCATTACATTGCATTCATTTATAACAATATCCATACCTGAAACCATTCTGGTCAACCTCACCAGCTGGCCTTTCACCACTGCCTTTTTTGATAAAAGGGGTGTCAACTTGTATAATGAAAATAAGTTTTGGAGAAGGTGGCTTCCTCTGTATGTTAGGCACAACTTTGTATCGCAGTACATCTGTTTCCAACTCAACATCCAAATACACAATTTTATCATGGGCAAACACGAGTGAATTTTAAAAATGGTTCCGTACAATTTGTATATTTTATAAATTCTAACAGTTTAGCTTCAGTATCAATCCATATTAAAAATATATCACCCAAAATATTGTATAATATACCCAATAGCCACTATAACTACTTTTAAATTCATACCTATCCTCCCATTTGGCCATAACTAGGTTACCAAAAGATGGGCCGCATGCTGCACCCATTGCTACACCAGTATTTTGCTTGAAGAACTATCTTTTCAAAATATATATAATTGCTTTTAACACTACCTGCATCAATGTTACCAATAAAATAACTCTGTCACTCCCTAACTCTCCATTATCAATTAACTGCTCCTCAAAGCATACCAAACCTAAATCACGAGGAATGACAGAGTAAAGATTTTGCACATCTATTGTAACAAATATATAATTGTCCTTAAAAGGTAAGCAACCAATATTACCTAAAAACTGCCACGAATCCTTACAAAAACGTAAACTTTTTTCCAAACTCTTTTTTAATGACTTTTCAATAAATTTAGCAATAAAATACATTTTATTCCTTGTGGCATCAACAATTTGTCTCATAGGTGGATCATATATTCATTTATGCAATTTCAGGATACCAAAAATACTAGCAATCACTGGTTGATCATTGTACATGTAGTTAAATTCATCCATATTTATCTGATTCTGTGACAGCATATCATATAAAATAGTCTATTTTCCTGTGACTGATATTTATTTAATTCTTAGAAACTTCAATATACGTGTCATCCATTAATAAAACATTCATATTGTACTATAATCATTGTTTGTCATCTTAACCAACCCCCCCCCCCCCTGTCTGGCTTCATTACACGTACAGACCTGTTCCTAACTATATCATTCAACAAAAACACTTCATATTGGAACATATTGAACAACTTTATTTTTCTACTACTATAATTATTACTACTCAAAACACCACGAAAATCTAACTCATACATTTTTTCGAAGGTGGATATCAGTTGATTCAAAGGGGGGGTTGAAATAACTCAGCCTTCGTAATTCAACAAATAACACACTTTATCTTTAAACCAAAAAGCCAAGTTAATTTTGCGAACAAATAACTTTAAGTTAATTAAAATACTTGCTAGGCACACTCTCCTAGCTGGAACAAACAATAAACTCTTGGATAACACATCTGCATGTTCTGTTCATATAACCCTAGTGGAAAAATGATACAAAGCAAAATATCTTTCAGTGTTATACACTATTTTCACAGTACCTTCATCTCCATCTACAATATTGGTCAAGTTTTCACTTAATTGTTCCAGCCTTTCTGGTGATATGGAAACTGCTTCTGTCTCGCTCCCTGATACTGGAATCTCTGCTCCCCTTGCTGATTCCGATACTCGTTCTCCTTCCTTTGATTTTGGATTCTCTCCATTCTCTGCAGACGCTGATTATTCAATGATCTGTTTCCTAAAGGGACCACCCCTCCTCCTGTGGCATACATGCCTTTTTCTGATGATGTCATTCTGTCCTTTCCCATTGGTAAAGACTACACCTCTCCTCCCCCATTACCATAACTACCTGGTGGATCCGGATACACCTTGTAGTTATGGTAATTTAAAGAATCCTTGTGAAGTTTCTCAGATTTCCTTTTAGGAATACTCTCGCAAATTTTATCTACATTTTGAAAAACATGCTGATAATATGTACTATACTGTTCAAACAACAAGTTACTCTGCAAAGCAGCATTCATTCTATCTTGTTAGACAATTTTTCAAGCATTGTTATGTCTCACCATAATCCGCATTAAGTCACAACCTGCTTTATCAAAAAATGTCACTAGTTCTTTATGATAGTCTGAACCTTTTAACACTCCATTGGGATACTTCCAAATTCTTAATCCTTTTGGAACCTGTTGCCTCACGATACATTCATTTAAAAATGAAATTTCCAGTTCTAATTTTTTATAGGATAAAAAAAAAAGAAGTTATGTACCTACCATAACGTTCCATGTTAGTTGTCCTTCATCTCGCCTTTCTTCTTGCTGGACGGGGTTGGAGCCGATCCTCAGCTCTGACTCGGCCACTTTCTATAGCTCGAGAGCTCTTTAGTGGCTCGAGGCTACCCCTTATCCCAGAATGCTCAGCATCAGCTACCCAGATCTCGTTTGAGATAGCTTACACTAGACATAATCATGAAAGATAATCCATTATTATTAAACCTGGATATGCAGAAAATTGTCATGGTTTGCTTGGGAAGCAACTAATAACAAAACAAGTTAGCCAGTGAAACCATTGAAAAAACTCCTCTCAATCCACGTGGAAGGGGGAAAGAGGGAGGGACGCAAGAAGGAAGGCAAGAAGAAGGACAACGAACATGGAACGTTATGGTAGGTACATAACTTCTTTATGTTAAGTTGCCCAATCTCGTCTTCGTTCTTGCTGGACAGGACAGCGTCCCTAGCACGTCAATCCTGGGTGGCTCACTGGAACAAACTCTTCAGAACCGTGGAACCAAAGGAAGCCCTGCCCTGGGAGACCACATCTACTTTGTAATGAGAAATAAATGTATGAGGATCTGCCCAAGTAGCTGCTGCACAAATTGAATCTATGGTCAATCTAAATTGAAACGCTACCAAAGTAGCTACTGACCTGGTTGAATGACTTTTGGGTTTTGCTGGAAAATCTTTTTGTAGCAAATGGTAGGTTTGGGCAATGGTGTCTGATAACCATTTTGACAAGGTTACTTTAGAAACTGGAAGGCCTTGCTTGTTGTTAGCAAATGAAAGGAACAACTGATCTGATTTTCTCATCTCATTAGTTCTATGGAGATAGAAACGCAGTTGTCTATGCACATACAATTGGTGTAATCTGTATTCTGCCTTGTTGGAATAATTAGGGAAAAGACAGGAAGTTCAATTGATTGATTCAAATTGTGTTCTGAACAAACTTTAGGTAGAAAAGATGGGTTGGTTCTCAGATAAACTCTGTCTTTGTGAAAAAACTAGGTATGGAGGGCGAACACATAGTGCATGAAGTTCTGAAACATGTCTGGCAGAGGTAATAGCAACTAGGAAGAGAGTTTTCCAAGAGAGAAATTTCAAAGAACATGATGCTGCTGGTTCAAAGGGTGGCAGTATCAAGGAGGCCAGAACCAAATTGAGATCCCAAGGTGGAAGGGGCTCTTTCACTGAGGGTCTAAGTAGAGATGTACCTCTCATGAAGGCCTTACAGAGTTTGTGAGACATTATGCTTGAGTCAGAAACTCTGATGTGAAAATTTGAAATGTTAGCTAGTTGTACTCTGATGGTAGCAGCAGCGGCACCAGATTGAAACAGTTCTGCTAAGAAATCCAAAATGTCATGTACAGGAGCTGTAAAAGGATCTAAACTCCTGGATTCTGCCCAGTAAGAGAATCTTTTCCATTTGCTAGCATAAACTTTCCTTGTAGTTGTCTTATGGGAGGAAAATATAATATCATGCACAGCTGGGGAAATATTAAGGAGCCTAGCTAAGATTGGAAGTGGAGTAACCAAGCTGTGAGCTTGAGAGATTGGAGGGACTGGTGTAGCCCACCTAATTGATGAATCAAGAGGTCCGGTACTGGATCCAGAATCCAAGGCTGGGCTAGAAGGTGGGGGTGAAGGAACGGAAACCAAATCTGTCGAGGCCAATAGGGGGCAATGAGGAGCATCTTGCAACCCAATGATTTTGCTTTCTGAATGATTTTTGGAATTAGGGGGAAGAGGGGTAAATGCATAAAGGAGTCCCTGAGGCCAATCGTGGAGTAGAGCGTCCCTGGATGTCTGACCTGGAGGAGGAACAAGGGAGAAGTAGCTGCTGCATTTGTTGTTGAGAGGAGAGGCAAAGAGATAGCAGCAAGGCTGGTCCCATTTGCGGAAAATAAGATTCACAATTTCCTGTTTCAGAGACCACTCGTGAGGCATGAGGATAGCCCCGCTGAGCCTGTCCGCTATTACGTTGGATGTCCCAGGGATATGTGTTGCTAACAGAAAATGTTGCGAGGAACTCGCCCATTGCCACAGTCTGAGAGCCTCTTGGCACAAGGGGTAAGACCTGGTTCTGCCCTGTTTGTTGATGTACCAAACCACTGACATGTTGTCCGTTTGTATTGCAATAGTCCCGGCAGGGAGAGACTCTTGAAGAGCTTGCAACGCTATCAGCATTACTCTCATCTCCAGGATGTTGATGTGCAAGTGGTAGTTATAAGGTTGCCAAGTGCCTTGGACTGTCTTCCCTAGATAATGCCCCACCCTATCAGGGAAGCGTCCGTGGTCACTGTGGTAACCGGATGGGATTCCATGAAAGGTCTGCCCTGAGTCACTAGTGGGGAGACCATCCACCAGGAAAGGTGTCTTTTGCAAGATTCCGTAATTAGCATCAAGCGAGACATGGGTAATTCCTGGAAGGACCATTGTGTTAAAAGAAGCCACTGAAGGATTCTCATGTGAAAGCGTGCTAAGGGAACTAGAAGAATGGCTGCTGCCATAGACCCTAGAGCTTGAAGAACATATTTGATTTGAATTCTTTTGCTCCTCAGGAGAAGTGACACCTGTTGTCGTATAATGGAAACTCTTTCCTGAGGCAATTTTACAATCATTTTTCTTGCGTCTAGCTCTGCTCCTATATATGTAATAGATTGACAGGGCAACAAGGCAGATTTTTTCGAAGTTTATTGTGATGCCTAGTTGAGCACAGGATGTGATGGTGTAATCTCGTGCCTCTATAAGTTGTTGCCTGGTGGTAGCAGTGAGGAGCCAGTCATCCAGATAAGGAAACACCTGGAATCCTAGACATCTCAGGTGAGCTGTAACTGCTGCTGTGCATTTGGTGAATACCCTGGGGGCTGTGGTGAGACCAAAGGGCAGAGCTCTGAATTGGTAATAACTGGCCCCTAGCCGGAAGTGTAGAAATCTCCTGGACCGTCTGTCCATTTTTATATGATAGTACTCGTCCTGAAGATCTATGGAGCACATCCAATTGTCCTGACCCAGAAAGGGGAGAATGGACTGCAGTGTTACCATCCAGAACTTTTCTTTTTGTACAGACTTGTTTAATCTGCTGAGATCCAAAAATGGACTCCAGTCCCCTGTCTTTTTGGGCATTAAAAAGAATTTTGAATAAGTTCCTGATCCTACTTGGTCTGCAGGGACTTCCTGCATGGCTCTTTTTTCTAGCAGTCTTGAAACTTCTGTGACAGCCTGATCCCTTAGATTGGGTGGAACATCTGGGATGGATTTTTTTGAAACAAAAGGGGGTTGATGGAAGGGAATCTTGTACCCTCCGGATATAATGGATAGCACCCATTTGTCTTTTGTAATATTTTGCCAGGAATTTGGGTACAATGAAAGCCTTCCCCTGACTACCTCCAGAGTTGAGCAGTCGGGCATCCCTTCAGGGATGTTGATAGGGTTTGGAAGAGAACGTATCTCTGTCACCCTGATTTTGCAGACCCCCTCTGCCACGAAGGTGGCGTCTGCCATTGTTATTGTTTCCCCCTCTGCCCCTGAGGGAAAATTCACCACATGCATCAGACAAGGGTCTCTGGGATTTTCAAAACCACATCTTTCCACCCTTCCGAACCTTTGGGTATGGTCTGGTAGGAGTGGAAAAACTGACTCCCACATCAGAGAGTGTCTTGCCTTCCTGCTGGCA
This sequence comes from Protopterus annectens, assembly GCF_019279795.1. Lineage (NCBI taxonomy): Eukaryota > Metazoa > Chordata > Ceratodontiformes > Protopteridae > Protopterus > Protopterus annectens. Next base: position 544,045,859 of record NC_056741.1, on the reverse strand, counting down.
TCTGGTAAGCGTGTCTTTCACCTGAGGCCCAAAGAGAGAGGAGCCATCAAAGGGGGTATTGGTGAAGGATGCTCTGAAAGGTTCCGCAAACTGACACAGCCACAGCCAAGAATGTCTCCTAAGAGCCAATCCTGTTCCTGCATATCTGCTCACTCCATTGGCTGCGTATGAAATAAGCCTCATGGAGGAGTTGACTACTGAATTTAGAGTCGCCAGCTGGGTACCTACCTTGGCTGAAGCTCACTCAGTTGTGGGATCTTGTAGGGTATCTCCAAGATCTTTTAGGAGATCCCTCTGAAGACTAGTAAAATGGGAAAGATAGTTCAGGGACCTAAGGCAGAAGGTTGCTGATGAAAACATTCACTTCCCATATCTGTCCATCGTACAAGAGTCTTTATTCTACGGATGGACAGATGAGGAGGTTTCAGCTAACTCTCTCTTTGTGGCTGCTGCTACCACCATGGCATCAACTGGGACACCTTTAGTCAGGAATTGTTTGTCTTGGGGAGCTGTGATAAATTTATTGGGTCTCCTCGGGACAAGTTCCATGGAATCTGGAGCTGACCAAGCCTTTCGAGACACTACAGACATGAGTGGATCAAAAGGCGGAGATACCCAGGAGGTGGAAGGTCAGGAACCAAATGCGTCCAGGTATACAGACTCGTCCTCGGAGAGGGCTAGGGAAGTCCAGCTACGTCTCTTCCTAAGAATCTCAAGGATGTCAGAAAAGGAAATATCTTCAGAGGGGGACCTTGGGAACCCCTCCGATTCATCCAGGTCTGTATCTGATGTGACAGACTCAGGGGAGTCTTGGTGCTTCCTCTTGTACTTTTTCTTCTGGATAGCCTGCTTAGAATGCTCTGGGGAGGTTTCGGAAGAAGAGGGTTCACCCAATGGGGTATCCTGGGAAATAGGTTCCCTACGCTTTGGGCCTGGAGGAGGAGCAGAGGTTGTCACAGGCACCGAGGGGGATGGAGCCAATGGGACCGATAGTGGGGCCGTCTGTGGGGACAGCACTCTCCGCATGACCTCGAAGGTGTCACGATCCCGACACAAAGAGGGCTCCGAAGAAACAGGAATCCCACTTTGCAATGAAAGCGACGGCTCTGAGGCCGATGTGGGAGCCGAGCTCAACTGAGCTGATGCTCCGAGAGGGAGAGTGGGGTCGGACAAGGGTCTGATGCCACTTCCCCCCTCGGAGCCGATGAGAGAGCTTTGGCACCCAGATACCTCGATGGGAGGAAGAAGTGAGGTAATTGGAGCCAATGTCGGAGCCGAAGAGGATGCCATCGGAGCCAAAGGAGTCCATGGACTTTGGCTCTGAACTAAGCATAGTAAGAGGAGGAATCGAAATTGAAGCGGATGGAGCCAAAGCCTGTTGAGGCGGGCTCAAAAGCATTTTTGAAAGGGCCTGTGACTTCAGCAACCTGCTGACCACTCTGCCCACATACTGATCTGATAACCTTGAGGATCAAGAGGAGTGGGAAGATGAGCGATGACTGATTTTGCTCTAAAGTAAGGGTGATTGTGGCACCGAGCGAATCGGCTCCAATGAAGGAGACCTAGCTCGTTTGTGGCTCCGAGACAGCTCCTAAGTAAAGGTTGGAGCCGACGGAGGAGTAGTCTTGTCGGTGCTAGAGGGCACCAACACACTTGGTTTGTCAAGCTCACAGGTCGGTTCCGAACATGAAGCCGACGGCTTGACTGGTTTCAAAGATTTCACTGGCTGAGATGCTTTAGCCGGAGAATCCTGTTTTAACAATCCACAGAGGATTAGCTTGTTTTTCTGCTCCTGCAGGACCCTTGGCCTAAAGGCATGACAAATAGAGCAAGAGTCCTTCAGGTGCAGAGCCCCCAAGCAGTAAACATAACTAGTGTGCCCATCTGTCAGAGACATCTTCTGACAGCATGAGTCACACTTTTTAAACCCTGAGGTTTTAACTTCCTTAGACATTTTGAAGTACCACAAAAAGACACACTACAATAATAAACTAAAAATTATATTAATAAAGACCTTAAAGGAGAGCCTCTAACTTAAACGGCTGTCCTTAAAGGAGTGGGGGGACTCTCTAACTTAAATGAGTTCAGGGAAAAACAGAATGCCTAGCGACTAAGGGGCGACGGCCAACACAGCACAAAAACACAACAAAGGACGAGATAAGGGGTTTACAACTAAAGAAACTTACAAACTACTATAACAGAGAAAAAATATATCAATTTTTCAAGTAAAATATTTGACTTTAAATAGAAAAAAAAGTTATACTAAGCCTGAGCCAGTATTGACGCAACCTCGCAGCTAAAGCGGAAATGAGATCTGGGTAGCTGACGCTGGGCATTCTGGGATAAGGGTAGCCTCGAGCTGGTAAAGAGCTCTCGAGCTATAGAAAGTGGCTGAGTCAAAGCCGAGGATCGGCTCAGAACCCATCCAGCAAGAACGAAGGCGAGATTGGACAACTTAACATCTTCTTTTCAAACCCATCCAATAGCTGCCGCATGGAACCTCTCTCACCATTCTTAAACTGATACTGTGACCTAGTTCCATTATCAATATTCAGTTCAAATCTGTTAGATTTCCAGGATGTAAACTCAAAGGAGGCACCTGAACACCAGGGTATCCTGCTAGAGATGGTTGTGTTAGCAGTAAGCCCAAACTCGAGCCACTGACTGCCATGCCTCCTCTACAATTATCATGGCTGCCCAACATATATAAACCATCCAAATGACAGTTCGTCTGCTGCAGTATAAGGGTCAAATAACCGACAGATTTCTGCAAATCCATTGACTGTCCAGAAGAGACCACTGGAGGGGAACTAGGAGAAACAGACATCACCCCATGAAAAATGAACGGCAAGAACGACAAACTGAATAACCACAAAGACTCCTGTACTCCAAGGGACTCTCTTCTGATGTACTTGCTGTTAAAAATAGTCAAACTACATTTTATATGACTTTTATAAAAAACAAGAGTTAATGGCTTCCGTTCCTTAACATTACAAATAGAACTGCTTCAAAACTACTCCAACTGCCCAACAGAGTCACTTAAATAATCAGGAAACACATGACATTAATTAGACAGCACTTTCCAGTAATAAATGATCGATAACTAATAATACTCAGCTAATACCTAAAAATCCAGCTTACATAACACGTATCTGATGCTGGGGACTCTGAAGAGGGACCAAGTGCTTCCTCTTGCACATCCTCTCTTTGGCTTTTTCAGGGGAGGTTTCTCCTCAAAGGACTGGGCTTACTTTTTGAGCACAGGTTTTTAAGATTATGGGTCGACTCTGATCCAAGGACATCAGATGGGAGGAAGGAAAGACAGAGTGAGAGTCAAAAAGATGGAACTGAGTTCAATGGGACCTGGAATTCTGCTCTGTTTAGAGAGGCAATAATCCTCTACAGCACCAGAAAAACTGATCCAGACTCCATCAGATCAGAGGACATTGCTTCAGCTGCCGGATCAGTCCATCCCTTTGGAGAAATGACTGGAGCCATAGGTAGAAGCCCTGATATCAAAAAGGTGTGGAGGGCCTTGATCAGTGGATCACAATCGAAGACTCAAAATTCAAGGTCTCCAAAGCCAAAGCCAACAACAGAGCTCTATGTGAAACCCTGAGGAAAGTGCTGAAGCCCTGAGCTTGAATCTTCGACTCTGTGACTGCACTGACTCTTACAAGATCAGAGTCAAATGTGTGGGATCCATAACCCCTGGGGCCAATACCAAAGGGAGTGTCTGCACCTGGGCCACAGGTCTCCAGATGAAAAGATGATTCCAACATCACCAGACCTGAAAGGCGGACCAGAGAAGGAACTAGTATAGAGGACATCTGGGTGGATCCCACTACCTTTGCAACTGAGGGAGATGGAATGACTCCTATCTCAATCTGTGTTTTAAAAAAGTTCCACATCAGATGATCCAAGTCTGCTTCTAAGGTGATTTTGAAAAACTTGAAGGATTTACCATACAGTGCCAATGAAGGTCAGAACTGAAGGTGCTGGTCCTTCTTTTCTAATGGTCCCTGATTTTTGCCCAAATCCTGAACCAATATCGGATCCAATGGTTCTGGACCTGGAGAAAGGGTGTAGGTAGGGGTATGTGCCACAAGGGTTCTACCTGACATAGTCGAAACCACACAACACCGACAACCACATAGACAGCCAGTCACACGAAACCACACAACCGACACCGACAAATAAATAATAGTACAAACACACACGAAACCATATTTGCACACCACAATAACAATTTAGAACCGCCACAAGTGCATCAAACTTCGGAGTTTTCGATGCGAGGATGGACCCAAAGATTCAGTTGGCCTCTTCCTTATCTCTGACTCCTTATGTTGCAAGCTTTTTTCCAGAAATATTTTAGGTTTTGCCATCACTTAATCAGGCATCAAGAGTCCTTCTAGGATAAGTTTATATCTCTTGTCAACTAGGGCTCCATTCTCAAGACTGGCACAAATATCATAATCCACAGATAAATGCGGCACCCCCAAACACACCAACCAAAAATTATGTATCTTGCTGGATCTTGTGTGTACAAATTGAACATTTCTTAAAACCGCTCTGCTTTTCTTTGTCCAGGACTAAGTTTTAAACACAATGAAAAATACAGCTACTTAGAAGATAACTACTTAACACCAAAAATCACACTGCTTATATAAATACTGTACCAGAATAACTACTAAATATTTACTTAATTATGAAAAAACAAAAATTATGCACTTACAGTAATGATATATTCATGTTGTCCATTCTTCATCTGGTTGTGTGAGTTGTCAGATCCCATGGGATTCAACCTTGGCAATGACTAGGAAGACTTTGCTCTGGAGGTCTGACCCCCCCCACCCATAATCGTCCACACTCCACATCAACACCTCTGATTGAGTCTGCATTTTTGATATGAAGATGTGACTAACAACTAATAAATATCATTCTATATGAATATATAACATAGCCCAAGGCCATAAACTCAGCATAATAATCTCCTGAAAGAATGAAATATAATCCTAAACTGGTCCTCCAGGATGAGGGGATAATTTGGAGGGGGGAGGGGTGGTGGGAGGGATGTTGAACCAGAGGAAGAAAAGACAGCATGAATCTATCTTTATGGTAAGCACATAACTTTCGTATCCAATGTTGTTTATCTTCATCTGATTCAACTGTTGGACAGATTACCAAGCGCTAAAGCCTAGGTAGATTCAAAGAAGAACATTCCAGAGAATGGTGGAGCTAAAGGATGAGCAAAATCTTGATTGTTCATCCAATTTGTAATGGGAAATAAAAGTGTGTAGTGTTGACCAAGTGCCTGCTGCATAGATGTCATCAACGGGAAGCTTGTAAGCAAATGTTGTTGATGTAGCTACTGCTCTGGTTGAATGTGCCCTTGGTTTGGATGATAGTGGTAAGCTTTTCTTTGTATACGCAAATGAAATACATTTCAAGAGCCAATGGGATAACGTAACATTTGAAACTACTTTTCTCAATTTCTGTTTTGAGAGGAGTACAAACAAATGATCAGATTTCCTAAAGGGACTTGTTCTCTGCAGGTAAAAACATAACTGCCAGTGAATGTTTAAAGTATGTAAGACAGACTTCCCTTTATTGGAAAACTTTGGGAAGAAAAACTGATAGATAATTGATTTAAGCTCGATTCGGATGCCACCTTAGGTAGAAAGGGAGGATTAGTTCACAAAGCAACCCTACCCTTATGAAAGATCAGATAGTGAGGTTTAGCAAAAAGAGCTTGTAATTCTGAAATTCTCTTGACTTACATAATTGCTACCTGAAAAAATAGTTTCCCAAGAGAGAAATCTGATATCTGCTGTTGCTGTTGGTTCAAAAGATGATTGTGTCAATTTTGTAGCATAATAGTAATGTTCCAAGAAGGCACTAGATCTCTGATAGGTGGTCTGAGAAGGAAGGTACTCTTTAGGAAGGATTTCAAAATCTAAAGGGAAGCTATGGAGGAATAGTCAATGCTTGTATGTACATTGGAGATGGCCACTAAAAAAAGTTATGTAGTCACCACAATGTTCCATGCGAGTTGTTCATCTCGCCTTCATTCTTACTGATGGGTTTGGAGCCGATCCTCGGCTTTGACTCGGCCAATTGCAAAAGCTCTAGGTCTTCAACCGGCTCGAGGCCAACTCCCTCTCCCATGATACACCTTGATCTTCCCTCAGATCTTGTTTACTGCCAACTGGCTACCTATGACTATTAATATGCCACCCTAAGAACTGGATAAGAGACAGTACACCATAAATAAAAGAAGTCTCAGACCTCAAGTAGACTGGACGGGGGTTGGAGGGTGGGATGTAAGAATGAAGGCAAGATGAACAACTCACGTGGAACATTATGGTGAGTACATAACCTCTTTATGTGAAGTTGTTCTGTCTTGCCATTCATTCTTACTGATGGGTAGCGTCCCAAGCACCAGCTATCTCGGGTGGCTCATAGGAGAATGTTCTTCAGAACAGTGGAACCAAAGGAAGCTCTGTTCCTGGAGGCCTTGTCTACTTTGTAATGAGTGATGAAGGTATGAGGCCTTGACCAGGTAGCTGCTGCACAAATAGTATTTAATGGTAACTTAGTAGAGAAGGCTGATGAGGTAGATACAACTCTAGTAGAGTGGGCCTTTATTTTTTGTTGTAATGGAGCATTCACTGAACTGTAAGTGAAAGAAATACAATCTGATAGAGTGGGCCTTTATTTTTTGTTGTAATGGAGCATTCACTGAACTGTAAGTGAAAGAAATACAATCTGATAACCATCTTGACAAGGTGACTTTTGTCATTAGAGCACATTTTTTGATTCCGAAAAGGAGACAAAGAGCTGTTCTGTTTTTCTGAATTGTTTGGTCTTGATCAAATAAAATTGGAGTTGCCTACGAACATCAAGTTTGTGCAGCATGTGTTCCATCTTATTTGTGTATTTACGGCAGAAAACGGGCAATTCAATAGATTGGTTGAGATTTGTCTCTGAACAAACTTTGGGTAAAAATGATGGATTGGTTCTGAGTGAGACTCTGTCATTATGGAAGATCAGATAAGGAGGTTTGATGGACAAGGCCTGTAACTCAGAAATCCTCCAAGCAGAAGTGATAACTATTAAAAAATATGGTCTTCCATGAGAAGTATTTCAAATCACATGATGAGGGTGGTTCGAATGGAGGTAATATAATTCGAGGAAAGGACAAAATTTAGATTCCATGGGATGGCTGGAGTTTTGATGGGTGGTCTCAAGTGAATAGTACCCTTGAGAAAGGCTTTAGAGAGTCAATGTGACATGACATTAGAACCTTGGACACCAAGATGAAAGTTTGAGATTGCTGCAAGTTGAACTCTAATGGTAGCTGCAGCGGCCCCTTCACTGAAAAGTTTAGCCAGAAACTCCAGAATGGATGACACTGAAGCTAGGTACGGATCAATATCATTCTGAGATGCCCATATAGAAAATCTCTTCCATTTGCTAAGACATAACTTTCTGGTACATGATTTATGAGAGGATGTTAAAATATGTTGAGCCTCGGCTGAGACGTTGTGAATCCTGGCTATGTTTGGAATTGGAGCAGCCAAGCTGTCAGTTTGAGGAAGTGAAGAAAAGGATGAAGAGCCCCCAATGAATGTGTCAGAAGATCTGGAAGTGGGTCCAGGATCAAAGGTTCTTCCAATAGATGAGGCTGAAGGAAGGGAAACCAAATTTGACGAGGCCAGTAAGGGGCTATTAAGATTATGGTCCTTCCCAGAGTCTTTGCTTTCTGTAATACTTTGGGTATAAGAGAGAAAGGAGGAAAGGCATAAAGGAGACCCAGGGGCCAATTGTGCACCAGTGTATCCCTTGGAGCATCCTCGGCGGGGAGATTAGGGCAAAATAGTTGCTGCATTTCGTGTTTGTTGGGGTTACAAAGAGACTGCAGCAAGGCTGGCCATATCTGTGAAAAATCCTTTCCGCTACTTGTTTCTTTAGGGACCACTCATGAGGCAAAAGAATTACCCTGCTTAGCTTGTCTGCTATCACATTGGATTTCCCCGGGATGTGCATTGCTATCAGAAGGCGGTGGGTGGAAGTAGCCCACTGCCATACTCTCAGGGCCTCTCGACATAGAGAATAAGATTTGATTCCTCCTTGTTTGTTTATGTACCAGACCACTGACATATTGTCTGTCTGAACTGCAATTGTTCCCAGAGGGAGACAGTCTTGAAAGGACTGCAACACTAGGAGTACAACTCTCATCACGAGGACATTTATATGCAAATGAGCCTCGTGCTTCTTCCACGTGCCTTGGGCTGTTCTTCCCTGATAATGCCCCCCCACCCTTCAAGGAAGCGTCTGTGGTCACTGTGACTATAGGAGTGGGTAGAACAAATGGATGGGCTAGAGTTACTTGTTGGGATGTCAGCCACCACTGAAGGTCCTTCTTGCACGTATTCGTTATTATGATTTGGTGTGACACTGGAAGTTCCAGAAAGGACCATTGAGAGAAGAGGAGCCACTGAAGTACTCGCATGTGCATCTGCCCCAGAGGAATGGCAATGATCGCTGCAGCCATCATTCCTAGTTCCTTCAGGAGATCCCTTTGTAACCTAGTGAAATGTGTGAGATAGTTCAGCGATCGAAGGACAAAAGCCGCTGAACTAAGCATACGCTTCCCATATCTGTCCATGATCCTGGAATCTCTATCAAGAGGATGAACAGACGTAGAAGTTTCTGATAGTACCTTCTTGGTAGCCACTGCCACTACCATGGTATCAATGGGCACTCCTTTAGTTAGAAAGGTTTTGTCTTGAGGGCAAGTTATAAATTTATTAGGCCTCCTGGGGACAGGCTCTGTGGTATCCAGGGACTCCCATGCCCTTCGAGAGAGTAACTCTATCAAATCATCAAAGGGTGGAGACACCCAAGAGGTGTTGGATTGAGACCCAAAAGCCCTCAGAAGGACTGACTTATCATCAGTAGGGTTAAGGGATCGCCAGCCACCCCTCTGTTTAAGAATTTCTAAGATATCTGCGAATGAGATATCCTCTGAGGGGGACCCTTTTGACTCATCTAAGTCAGTATCTGAAGTGACAGATTCCTGTGGGAAGTCCAGATGCTTCCTCTTGCAAAGTCTCTTCCTGGGAACCTATCCAGTAGGAGCTTCTGGAGAGGTCTCGGAAGAGCATGGTTCGCCCAATGGGGCTTCCTGAGGCTCAATGCATTACGCTTTAATGGAGTGTGTGCTGTAGAGATAGACTTTGTGCTTTAAGGGAGGGAGCTGCTGGTACTGACGGTGTGGTTGTTGGCGTGGACGATACCCTCCTCATGGCGTCAAAGGCTCCTCGGCCCCAACGTGAGGAATCCCTCGGATCCGAGGATACAAGGGACTCTCCTGGCACAAGAACAGAGGGCTCCAAGCCCAAGGTCGGTGCCGAGCTCACTCGAGCAGAGGCCCCGAGAGGCAAGGTTGGAACCGACAAGTCGGTCCGACTATCCTCCCCGGACCCGACCGGCGACCCCGAGATCCCTCAGTCGGCACCGAAGATATCAGGGCAGTCGGGGCCGACAAGCATAAGATAGGTGTCAGCCCTGAGGGCTCCACGATCATCAGTTCTGAGTTCTCCGGGTCAGAAACTTCGAGACAGATTGGAGGAGAAACAGAAGATGGTGGGGGAATTTGTGTCGGCTCCAAAGTCCCAAGGTTCAGTGCCAATAAAATTTTTGCAAGCGCCGGTATCTGCAAAAGCCTCTTCATCACACGATCCACATCCAAATCACAGAGTCTACTTGAGGCCCGAGAAGAATGAGTGGATGAAGCCACCGACTGTAAGATGGGGGATTTCAATGTAGGAGATACTGGCTCCAATGTCGGAGACCAGCTCCTAACCAAAACAACAGTTGGCTTCACTGGCTGTGGAGACGATGTTGAAGCTTTGCTTGATGTGGTTTTTGGAGTCGATGAGCTTATCCGTGCCTCCGAGGAACTAGAAGATGTCTTAGAGTGTTTGTCATGCTTATCCAATGCCTCCTGGAAAGAGGATTTCAAAAGACCTCTATCCGTAAGTTTACTCTTTCTCTCATCCAACACTCTAGCACTAAAAAAGTGGCATGTTGAACAACTTTCTTGTAGGTGCACCTCACCTAAACAATAGACACAGTCAGTATGTCCCATCTTGGGCATTTTTTAAATCTAGAGTTGGATTTCTCTTTTTCTTGATGAGACATCCTATCAGTAACAAACAGAGAAAAACCCTATATATATATATATATATATATATATATATATATATATATATATATATATATATAAAAGAAAAAGCACTCAGAACTTTTAACTGATCTCTAAGCTATGAGTAAAAAAAAAAAAAAAAAATATATATATATATATATATATATAGAGAGAGAGATATTAACACAGCACACTAATTCCTAATAAGACAAGATTTCTAAACAGTGTTAATTAACTTAAACAAATAAGCTATATAAATTCTAAATATCAAAATACTTGCCCTGTAAAGATAAAGGGCTCTAACTCACACCACACAACTATATAAGAATTATGAGAGAGGGAGAAACTAAAGGCCTAAAAACACGGACACTTATCTAACTAGTTTAAACTATCTAAATATCTAACAAGTTAGCAAGAATACACTAAGAGAAAGGCTTAACTATTATAAAAAAGAAACATTATACTATCTAATTTAAACTTTCTAACAAGTTTTAAAGAGAAAAAAGCAATAACTTTCACTGGCCAGATCAAGTTGCAGCGGCAAACGAGATCTGAGGGAAGGTCAAGGTGCCTCATGGGATAGGGAGTTGGCCTCGAGCTTTTGCAGTTGGCCGAGTTGGAGCCGAGGATCGGCTCTGACTCCATCAGTAAGAATGAACGGTGAGATAGAACAACTTCACATCTGTACTTTGATGGTGCAATAGCTGGAGTTGGCGTGAAATAATTCTGAAAGGAATTGTAAGACGGTAGAAACCAAAGCTGAGAATGGGTCTACACCTCTAGAATTAGCCCATATGGACAATCTTTTCCATTTACTGTGGTAGACATTAGTAAAAGAAACTTTCTGTGAAGCTGGCAGTATGAGAACCACTGCAGGGGGCAGCCTGGCATCTTTGGCCATTCTCAGAGCTGGAGGAACCATGCAGTTAGCTTCATGGATTTCTGATTTGGAGGAGGCAAGCCAGAAGGATGATACAGAAGATCTGGAAGATGGTTCTGCATCCAGGGAGGATGAACTAGTACAGGCCATAGGCCAACTACAATTTGTCGAGGCCAAAAGGGGGCTATGAGCATTACTCCAGCCTTGCACATCCTTGATTTCTATAGGAATTTGTTCATTAATGGAAGGAGAGGAAAAGCATACAAGAGTCCCTGGGGCCAAGAGCAGATAAGAGCGTATGTCTGTGATTGTCCCTGTATAGGAATCAGGGCAACGTAAGTTCTACATTTGCTGTTGAGATAGGATACAGAGAGATAGCGGCAAGGCTGCCTCCACTGACTGAAATCTCTGCCGTTGCTATTGAGTTTAGGGACCACTCATGAGGCATCAGAACAGACTTGCTCAGTCTGTCCACTAGAACTTTGGAATTCCCTAGGATGTGCATTGCTATTAGAAAACGATGTGAAGACATCACCCATTGCCATAACCTTGTGGCCACCCTGCATAATGGGTAGGAGCATGTTCTCCCTTGCTTGTTTAGGTAGCATACTACTGACATATTGTCTGTCTGGATGGCTATCACATCTCTGGGGAGAGTATCCTGAAGGGCCTGCAATGCTAGGAAGACCGCTCTCATCTCCAGAATGTTTATGTGAAGATTTGCCTCTGTTTGCAACCAGGAGCGTTAGACAGTCTTTCTCTTGAAATGCTCCCCCCCCAAGAGGGAAGTGTCTGTGGTCACCTCCTCCACCACCAAGGGGGATCCCTCACAAGCGGGGAGGCCTTCTGTGAGAGAAGGGGATGTTATCCACCATGATACATGATTTCTGCAAACTGGAGTGATCCTTATCTTTGCATGGAGATGGTGATGATTCTGAAAGTATTGCACAGCTAGTGTCGACTGAAGAACTCTCATGTGGAATCTTGCTAAGGATACCAGTAGTATAGTGGATGCCATTAGGCCTACCATCGGAAGTATTAATCTTGCTGGGGGAGAAGATGTCTTAATAGAGCTGAAGCTGTCATTTGATGGAAAGTGCTCTGCTAGGGGGTAGGCTGACTACTTGAGAAATTGTATCCAAGTGACATCCGATGAACTCTAGTTTTTGAGTGGGGGTGAGTTGACTCTTTTCCCAGTTGATGGTGATACCAAGCATCTGAAGTAACTGGAACAAGAGGTATCTGTGTTGATACATTAAACTCAAGATAGCTGTTAGGAGCCAATTCTCTAGATATGGGAAGATCTGGATCCTCAGCAGATGGAGCTGTGCTGCTGCTACTGCCATTATCTTGGTGAACACCAAGGCAGCTGTCATGAGACCAAAAGGCAGAGCTCTGAACTGATAATGATTGGCTCCCAACTGGAAATGAAGAAATCTCCTCAAATGTCTATCTTTATGTGATAGTATGCATTCTTGAGCTCTATCAAGCACATCCGGTTGTCCTTCCTCAACAGAAGCAAAATGGACTGAATTGTGAACTTCCAGAATTTTGTCTGGTTTTATGAACTGGCATAGATAACTCAGGTCCAAAATGGGTCTAAGGTCCCCTGTCTTCTTTGGAGCTAAAAAGAACCTTGAGTAGACTCCAGATCCTTGCTGGTCTTTGGGGAACAGTTGGATGACTCTTTTTTTCTAGTAATTTTGACATTTCTGCTACTACTGACTGGGTGAAACATCCGGAACTATTCTCCTTCATTCTGGGGAAAGGGAATATGGAATTTTATAGTCTCTGGAAATGTCTGTCACCCAGGAATCTTGTTATGCTCTGCCAGGCTGAAGGGTGCAAAGCAAACGCCCCCTGACTGCCTCCAGAGTGCGGCAGCTGGGCAACCTCTCATGGGTGATAAAAGGATTTCTCTGAGAAAGGTCCTCTGAAACCCTGATTCTGCAGTCCATTTCTGCCCCTTAGGTGATGTCCATTTTGATGTCCTCCCCTTCTGTCATGGGGAGGCATATCACTAGAACAGTCATGGTAGGATCCTTGTGATTTCCTAAACCACATGTTCTTCTTCTCAGAGCTCTGATTCCTGGAAAAGGCCCTCTGGGGAGTGGAGAACTGGAGGCTGACAGCAGAGAGGGTCTTATCATCTTGCTGATTTCTAGTTAAAAGTCTGTTTTACCTTGGGTCTGAATAAAGTGGACACATCAAAGACAGCATTAATGAAAGACATCTTGAAACCTTCTGCAAAGTCAAAAAGATACATTCAACCATGTCAGTGGACAGTAATTCTGGTACTTGCTGCTCTCACTGTACCATCGGCTGCATTAGAAATTAGCCACATAGCCATGTTAGATGGTGACTGTAGGATTGATAGCTGACAGTCCACCTTTTTCTGGATATCTGTAGGCAGGACCCCTTTGAAAGCTCTGGAAATCTCCTTAGTCAAATCTCACTGGAATCAAGTAACATGAGCTAGGTAGTTAAATGTCCCTATTGCAAAGGACGCCAAAGTATTGGTATGTGTTTCAAAGCTATATAATGCGCTCCTTGTTGGAGGATGGACCAAAGTGCTCTCTTCTGAAAGTTTGTTTTTTTTTTTTAGTTGCCACACCTGCCACCATTGCATCTACAGGTGGGTCATTGCTCCAGTGTTTTCTATCAGGAGGTTTCTTAGGAATGTCTTACACCATGTATGGGTCTTTCTACATCCGTTGTGCCATCAGGTCAACTAAAGGGCAATGGGGGGTACAACCCAGGATGTTGATGGGGTCAGAGCCAAAGGTCTCCAAGAACACAGACTATGGACCATCCCTGCTTCTGCTTCATCAATTTGTGAATTTCACCAAAGGTGACATCTTCAGATGGGGACCTGAGGGATTATTCACCTTCATCAAAGTTTTTGTTGTCAGTGATGGACTCAGGAGATGAGTCAATGTTTGTCTGCTAACACATCTGTTTAAATTTTACATTGTACCTGCTCTGTTGGAAGATCAGTGTATTCCAAATCAGACAAGCGAGCTTATTACATAAGCATCCTGGGGTCTACTTTCTGGCTGTCCCTGTCTAACAGAGTGACGATGAAGACAGCCAGCCTCAGCATGGCGCTCGAGTGGTGGCAGTCTGGGTGAAGGCAGCGTATCCCTTGCAGTCGAAAGTACCCTGTGAAATGCCTCGAAAGCCGAAGATGCTATCAGTTCTGAGGAACTCCTTGGCTTTAAACTTGGAAGGGGCCCCTTGGAAATGAAAAGCCACGACTCTGAAGCAGACCTTGGTCCTGAGCTGAAAAGCGCTGCGGCACCAACAGGTAAGGACAGCTCCAACAGTCTGGGTGTCAACATCTCCTCATGGTCCCAGGTGCCGAAAACTCAGCCCCGAGTGCATCAGGGCCAACAGAGGAAGGGATCCAGTCAAAGCAGAGAATGCTATAGGTCCTGACCCAGTTACCTCAGGACAGATCAGCACAGAAGCAACCAGATCCAAAGGTCAGACCAGTATCATAATTTGTAATGGAGGAATAGCTGGCACCGTACTTGGTATGTTCAACACTGGTGGTACCGAGAGAACTCTGGGCTGATTCTGATCCCCAAGAAATCTCGTCATCACCTCATCGACTTCCTGTTCTGAGAGGCTAATTTAAGACCGGGTTGGGGAAGCTAAAGAGAAAGGTCTGGAAGGTCTCTTGTCCTGTAATATTGGTGAATGTGGTCTAGAACTCACGGTTCTGGTGATTACTGGGGCCAATCATGAGGCGAATGGATCCAGTTCTGGAGCAGGAGTCAGATCCGGTAATCTTTTCCTTGACTTCTCTTGTCTGTCACTATCATTATCCTTATCTTTACATTTTTCTTTTGATTTAGACTTGTCAGATTCTCTACTCTTCTTCTCCTTAGTTGCTGGAGACGTGGAGGTGGAAGGAAATGGTTCTGCAGGCAAGAGACCTTTAACTATTAACTTTTCTTTCCTCTGTTCAACAGCCTTAGTGCTGAAAGAATCACAAGCCTGGCAGAAAGTCTCTAAGTGTTCTGCCCCCAGGCAGTACACATATTTCCTATCAAGGTCTTGTGGAGGCTCTTTTCAGATTTGTCCTTCTCTTTTCCTTTTGACTTTTCTTTCTGTCCAGATTTCTCCATGGTTTTAACTGCAGAAACAAAAAGAGTAGCAGAAGAAGTTGAGATCTGAGTTAACTGTCTTGACTGAGGAACAAGACCTTTTAACACAAGTTTGTTTCTACCGCCTTGAGTGGCCCAAGAAGCAAACGAGGAGGAAGCCTCACAGTCTGTCTCTAAGTGGGCTGCTCCAAGACAATAAACACAAAGGAAGTGCAAATCCTCTGGAGGAATTTTATGTCCATAAGCTGTACACTACTTACAACTCTGAACTTTGCCTGCCATAAGATTGTCAAAGTAACTTGAAAGGAAATTCAAACCATTATCTAACAAGCAGCTATCTACCAACAGAGAAAGGATAATCCTTTACTAACAGGAAAAAGTGTATCTGTTGGAAAGTATGGAAGATTTAAATAGAAAATGTTTTATATATCTATCTATCAATAGATAGATAGATTTAGGTTACAAATAGGAATAATAAGGAAGGGAAATGGTAAGATTCTAACTGGACAAAAAAGAACCAACAAGAAAAATACTTATCCAATCACTATGAAAATGAGAACCTTCAAAAACATGACCTTCTTGATCAGGCTGCAAATGAGATGTGAGGTATGTGGAGGAAGAGAGGGATTATGGGTAGGGGAAGAGTCACAGCTCATGATCCACAGCTTCTAAAAGCACCAAGGTCGGATCTGGTCAGATCTAATGAACCAAAGGTTGATTCAGATGAAAAAAGATAATACTGGGTCCTTCTTTTCTTTCGAGGGGGAAAAAAGGGAATAATGTAGCCTCTGGTGATTATCCTCAGTACCTAAGTATCTAGTTTGGTGGCCTGCCAAGCTTGAGGATACAGGGTTAAGCACCCCCAACTGCCTTCAAAGTGAGGCAGTCAGGAAATCCTTTAGGAAGTCTGGAAGAATTTCTTAGTAAAAGGACTGCAAAATCCTTGATTCTGTGGTTCGCCTCTGCCCCTAGGGCAACATCCATTGAAACTGCTCCCTATCTGCCTTAGGAGGGCCTCTCTCCAGAAGTGTCCTAGTTGAACCCCCAAAATTTTTTGAATCACATCTTCTTACCACACCTTTGGTTCCTGGAAAAGTTTCTCCGCAGGCTAGCAAAGTGGATTCCAATGGCAGAAAGGCTGCTGAAGAGAGTTTCATTAACCTTCAGTCTGAATAATGTCAAAGCATGGATGTGTTGGATATCAACTTTAAGGTAGACAACTGGGACGCCACTGTTTTTGGATGTCCTTTAGCAGGTTATCTGAGAGGGACTCGATTAATTCCTTAGTTAAGTCCCTCTGGAAACATGTCATGTGGACCAGGTAGTTCAGCGGTCTGAGTGTGAAAGTTGCTGATGCATACATCCATTTTCCAAACCTGTCCAACAATCTTGATTCTTAATAGAAGGATGGACAATTGTACTCTCTTCAGAGAGTTCCTTCTTTGTTGCTACTGCCACAATCATGGCACCTACAGGGGGACCCTTTCTACAGTGTGCTCTGTCCTTTGCTGTGACCAAGACTTTACTTGGCTTCTTAAGAACTGTTTCCACAGTATCAGGATCTTTCCAAGCCTACTGAGCTATCAGGTCTATAAGTACATCAGCAGGCATTACCACCCAAGAGGTTGAAAAGCCAGCTCCAAAAGCCTAGGAGAACCCGGACATCCTCTAGAGGGGATCTCGGGCGTCCATCTTCATTTCGAAGTCTGTATCTTCAGTGACTGATTCCAGGGAGTAATCTAAATATCTTCTCTTACAAGTCTGTTTTCTGGGACATTGCCTTGACAGAACTTCTGGACATGAGTCAGAGTCAGATTGGCAGCTCACCTGAAGAGCAGCCCTCTTAGACTGAATGAAGCTGACTATCCCTGGCGACCTGGATATGCAGTCAGGAGAAATGTCCAAAAGGGGTAGGGATGGAGCACAGCATATGGAAAGTACCTATTTTCTTGGCCTGGCAATTACTCTTTTGAAAGCCTTGAATGCTGAGGCAGAGATCACGGCTGAAGAGACTTCCCTACCATCAGAACGAGATGTAAGAAGAGCCTCCCCCGACCTGACTTGCCTAGGATCTGAAGATAACAATGGGGCCAAACTATCAAGCTAGCGAGTGCCAAGACACCGAGGGAAAGAGATGGTTCCAAAAGTTTCAGTGTCAAATCCGCACTTCAAGGTCAGGCACCAATAATTTGACTTTGAGAAACACCCCTAATCCGAAGGCATCCAAGTCAATAGAGTAAGGGATACTGTCAGAGCAGAAGTTGACAAGACTGTTGGCTCCAATGTGTATGTTCATCGGAGGCTTCGACCTGTGGGCCTCTGATCCAAAGGATGGACCAGAAGAGGAGATACCAGTGAATGGGTAGTTTGAACCATTATTGGAACATCCATTGTGGATAGCACTGGGAGAACCCCTAGTTGAATTTGTCAGAAGGAATCTGTGCATCACCCTGTTGACATCTGCCTTGGTAAGGCTCTTTGATGAACGATTGGAGCTGGAAGATGAAACCACTGAAGGTGGTCTTGGCAAGCTCCTCTCCTGCAGGAAAAGTGAATGGAGCTGAGGACTCACTGGCTCCAGCAAGAATTGAGGAGGAGGAGGTGTCAGTCACCAGATCCAAGGAGTTGTTGGACCCATTTGTCTAGGAATTTTCAGTGCTGGAACTAAAGGTTCCAATGGGAACATAGGCCATTTCTTGGTCTTGTCTGACTTCTTTTCTGATGACTTGTCTTTCTCTCTTCCTTTTTCTTTTGGTTTCTCCCCCATTTTAGCTGAGGAGACAGAAGGAGTAGATGTGGAGTCTGAAGTCTGAGGACATAGACCTGGTTGGGAGGGATAAAATCTTTTATTACGAATTTGTCCCAACGACCTTGTACGGCGCTGGTACCAAACGAGCAAAAGCCTCACATTCAACTTCAGGATGAGCTGCCCCCATGCAGTAGACACAAAGGGAGTGCAGGTTCTGTGGAGGAATCGTGACCACAGGCCATACACTTTTAGAATCCTTGAACCTTTTCTGCCATGGAAAGGCATGCTAAGTGGCTATTGCAGTTTACAAGGTTTCCTAGGGCTTCCTAGAGCTGGTTTCAGAAAAAACGGAAGTCAGACATCAGGGTATCAGTTTCAGGTCACTCTCAATGTAGATTTACAGTGGCCTAGAGAAACAGCAGGGAAGATCCACTATGGGCTATAAGGCAAGAGGAAGGGAAGTTAGATCAGAGACAGTTACCAAAAAAAAAAGGAGACATCTAAACCATGCAAAGACAGTTCAAACTGTAGTTATTCAAAAATCCATTAAGCTTGAAAAATACTCCACAGTTAAGTAGATCAATTATACACTGAATAATAAACTGAAAAACATTAAATAAGCTAGGTGACTAACACCACTGTGAAGTAAGTCAACTCTGCACTGAAAAAGTGTATTGAAAAACATAAAATAAACTGAGTGACTATCACCACTATGCAGTAAGTCAACTATATACTGAAAATTAGATTAAAAACATGAAATAAGCTGAGTGACTAACAGGACCGTATAGATGTTCAGCAAGTTGATTTGGGTAAAGGCTAAATATATATGTGCTACAGTGGTAGAGCCGAGCAAGGCTATTGCAGTTTACAAGATTTCCTAGGGCTTCCTAGAGCTATATTAGTACTTAGTTGGTTGCTGAAAAAACGGAGGTCAGAAGTCAGGGTATCAGTTTCAGTTCACTCTCAAGGTAGATTTACAGTGGCCTGGAGAAACAGCAGGGAAGATCCACTCTGGGCTATAAGGCAAGAGTAGGGGAAGTTAGATCAGAGACAGTTACCAAACAAAACAAAGACATCTAAACCATGCAAAGACAGTTTGAACTGTAGTTATACAAAAATCCACTAAGCTTGAAAAACACTCCACAGTTAAGTAGATCAATTATACACTGAATAATAAATTGAAAAACATTAAATAAGCTAGGTGACTAACACCACTGTGAAGTAAGTCAACTGTGCACTGAAGGAGTATATTAAAAAACATAAAATAAGCTGAGCGACTATCACCACTATGCAGTGTCAGCTATATACTGAAATTTAGATTAAAAACATGAAATAAGCTGAGTGACTAACAGGACCGTATAGATGTTCAGCAAGTTGATTTGGGTAAAGGCTAAATATATATGCACTACAGTGGTAAAGCCGAGCGGGGCTATTTCAGTTTACAAGGTTTCCTAGGGATTCCTAGAGCTGTCATAGTAATTAGTTGGTTGCAGAAAAAACGGAGGTTAGAGGTCAGGGTACCACTTTCAGGTCGCTCTCAAGGTAGATTTACAGTGGCCTGGAGAAACAGCAGGGAAGATCCACTATGGGCTATAAGGCAAGAGGAGGGAAGTTAGATCAGAGACAGTTACCAAACAAAAAGGAGACATCTAAACCATGCAAAGACAGTTCCAACTGTAGTTATGCAAAAATCCACTAAGCTTGAAAAACACTCCACAGTTAAGTAGATCAATTATACACTGAATAATAAACTGAAAAACATTAAATAAGCTAGGTGACTAACACCACTGTGAAGTAAGTCAACTTTGCACTGAAAAAGTATATTGAAAAACATAAAATAAGCTGAGTAACTTTCACCACTATGCAGTAAGTCAACTATATACTGAAAATTAGATTAAAAACATGAAATACGCTGAGTGACTAACAAGAGCATATAAATGTTCAGCAAGTTGATTTGGGTAAAGGCTAAATATATATGTGCTACAGTGGTAGAGCCGTTTAGGGTAATAGCATACTGGATAATTCTTAAAACACTCTAAGGTACAGAAACAAAAGGATAATAGTTTACAAGGCATTATACAACTTGTGGAGAGATACAAGAAGCATGGCTAACACAGTAGCAACAATTGTAGAATAGTTAATTAATTGTCCTACAGCTGGAGCACTAGAAATAGCAACACCGACAACACCAACGTGTAGCTACTATTCATATACTCGCACACTGTAGCAAAATAGGATAACTACGTTCCTTTCAGAAAAAGCACAATAATACATACATGCAGCACACTATGCCACGTCACAAAAGCAGATAGACATGCCTGAACAACATTAGTTAAAACATATACAATTTTTGCAGAAACAGTAGAAAGAAAAAACTTACAAGCTTGCGCTACACACTCCCAAAGAAACAGAGATGCTCAGCAGCAGGAAGGGGAATGGTAGATTTTAAAAATGGTGCTTGCAGATTTAGGGTACCTAAGAAAGCTATTAAACAGGAAGTGAGGTGAAAGGGAGGGGTCTAGACATACAAAGGAGTGGGGCTAGCACCCAGGTCAGAGTAGCGTACACACAAAAACAATCAGTAAAAATAGTATGGCTGGCTAGGGAGAGGGAAAAATAGGTAGATGGTTCAGAGGAAAGCCAGAGAAAAGTATGCACTGACAAATCTGTCTTGCGAGACAAAATGCAATAGGAGAAATATCAGTCCCAGTTGGGACAGTTATGGATACAGGTATTCTAAGTAATGCTAGAGCAGAGCAATGGGAGAGAAAAAGAAGTTATGTACTCACCATAATGCTCCATCTGAGTAGTTATACTTCATTTGTCTTCAACCTTTGGGACATAGATCCGTATCGGATCCGAGCCGGCAACTTTACTAGCATCTGCTCCAAGCTCCTCCCCTTAACCATAATACACCTCCACTACCTTCCAATCCCCAGATCGAGTTTGCTGAACCTTATACTGATAACCTGACCTGAAAAACTATATGTGACCTATAACTGCAGCCTGTAAGCTGTTCATATGCCAAGGTCCGGGGGAAGGAGGGAGAGACGGTTGAAGACAAATGAAGTATAACTACTCAGATGGAACGTTATGGAGAGTACATAACTTCTTTATCTGAAGTAATTTACTTCATTTGGTCTTCAACCTGTGGCTACTAAACTCTTGGGAGGCCCTCATGGAGGGATATTCTGGAGCACTGAGGAACCAAAGGATGCTCTCCTTCTGGAAGTCAAATCCAATTTGTAATGAGAAATAAATGTATGAGATGAGGACCAAGTAGCTGCAGAGCAAATATCTTCCAAAGACACTCTAGACCAAAAGGCCACAGACAAAGCCATGGACCTAGTGGAATGAGCTTTCACCTGACCTGGAGGAGACATGCCTCTCTCTGTCCTTATAGACCTGAAGGATGCATGAAGAAATCCATCTAGCAATAGTGACCTTGGAGATAGGTTTCCCCAAAAAGGGTTTATAGAAGGATACAAGCAACTGATCAGATTTACGGAATTTTTTTGCCTGTGTAAACAGAATCTTAACTGTCTATGAACATCTAGCAGGTGGAGTTTGTATTTCATCTTGTAAGAAAAATTAGGAAAAAACACAGGCAAATTGATGGTTTGATTGATATTGACTGATGATGCCACCTTAGGAAGAAAGGATGGATTGGTTCAAAGGGAAACCCTGTCTTTGTGAAAAATCATGTAAGGAACTTTGATGGACAAGGCCTGTAATTCTAAAACCCTTTTGGCAGAGGTAATAGCCACCAGAAAAGCTGTTTTCCAAGATAAATATTTCAGATCTACTGTTGCAACAGGCTCGAAAGGTGGAGCGACCAAAGCTTGAAGAACCACAGTAAGGTCCCATGGGGGAACAGGATCTTTGACCGGGGGGTAACAAAAAGGTGTCTTTAATAAAGGCTTTACACAGTCTGGAGGAGGCTAAAGAAGCAGAATTCTCGCCCACATGAAAATGAGAGATGGCAGCCAACTGAACCTTGACAGTAGAAGAACTAGCTCCATGTTGAAAAATATCAGCTAGAAAGTCAAGAATGGCAGAAATAGGAGCCATGAAGGGGTCCAAACTCCTTTGCGAGGCCCAAAAGGAAAAACGTTTCCACTTGCTGAGATAAACCTTCCTGGTCGAAGACTTATGAGCAGTCACCAAAATCGATCTAACCAAGAAGGATAGTCCAGGAGTCCTAGCAATCACGGGAACTGGAGCAGCCAAGCTGTGAGCTTCAAACTGTCCAAATTCGGATGAGGCACCCCCAAAGGGTGTGAAATCAGATCCTGAATGGGATCCAGGATCCAAGGTGGAGCCAGAAGGTGAGACCAAAGGAAGAGAAACCATACCTGGCGAGGCCAAAACGGGGCAATGAGGATCACTTTGCTCCCCAGTCAACGAGCTTTCTGTAGAAACCTCGGAGTAAGAGGTACTGGTGGGTAAGGATACAGAAGACCGGAAGGCCAAGCATGGAATAGAGCATCTCTGGGGGACTCTCCTGGCAGGGGTTCAGAGTGAAAAACTCGCTGCACTTCGCGTTTGAAGGAGATGCGAAGAGATCGCAGCAAGGTTGACCCCACTCGCAGAAGATCTGTTCCGCTACTGAAAGATTCAGAGACCACTCGTAAGGCATCATAATAGTCCAACTTAGTCTGTCTGCTAGGATGTTGGACCATCCTGGAATGTGCATTGCAATAAGAAAGCGACCAGTGGAGATAGCCCATTCCCACACTCTCATGGCCTTGTGACTAAGGAGGTAAGATCTGGTCCTTCCCTGTTTGTTGATATATCAGACCACTGACATGTTGTCTGACTGAATTGCAATCGTTCCCAGAGGAAGAAAGGCATGAAGGGTCTGCAACGGTAGAAGGACCGCCCTCATCTCTAAGACATTTATGTGCAAGCTGGTCTCTACAGGGGACCACAGGCCTTGGACTGTCCTGCCTGAACAATGCCCCCCCCACCCGAGTTGGGAGGTGTCCGTGGTCACTGTGGCTTGGGCCAGGGCTGGAACAAAGGGTCGTCCCTCCAAAATGTCCGGAGAACACATCCACCATATGAGGGACGACCGACTGAGTTGAATTAGGTATGCCAATGGCAGTTCTAACAGGGATAATTGTACAGCTAGATTTCACTGTAGAATTCTCATGTGTAACCGGGCACACGGGAGAAGAGTTATGGTCGCCACCATCGAGCCTAAGGCCCTCAACACCGATTCCGCCATTGGGAGATGAGAGTGGTACATCAGGGAGACATGCATCCTCAGGTTTTGTACTCTCTCCGAGGTCAGGAAGATTTTGCACTGTAGAGTATCTATCCTGGCACCAATGAAGTCTATCAGCTGTACAGGATCTAGGAGTGATTTGGATGCGTTGACTGTGATGCCCAAATACAGGGCAAGAATCAGGAAATAATCCCTTGTTTGGGAGAGTAGACACCTGGTGGGAGCAGTGAGGAGCCAATCGTCCAGGTATGGATAGACCTGAATCCCCAGAAGCCTCAGGTGAACCGCTACCACCACCATCACTTTGGTAAACACCCTGGGGGCTCTGGTGAAACCAAAGGGTAGGGCTTGAAATTGGTAATGATTGACTCCTAGCCAGAAGGCGAGGAACCTCCTGGAGCTTCTGTGCATCTTTATGTGATAGTAAGCATCCTGGAGGTCTAACGAGCACATCCAGTCGCTCTCTTGCAGGTATGGCGATAGACTGTAGTGTGACCATCTGGAACTTCTCTTTGGCAACTGACAGGTTCAGGGTGGAGAGGTCCAAAATGGGCCTTAAGTCCCCCGTTTTCTTTGGCACCAAAAAGAACCTGGAGTAGAAGCCCGATCCGGACTGATCTGGGGGGATGTTTTCGATGGCTCGTTTTTCTAGCGGCTTGGAAATTTCCTGTGCTGCTGCCTCCCACTGCTTGGGTGGTACATCCAGGAGGTGTTTGGGAGATTAGGGGGGACCCACAAAGAGGATAGAGTATCCTCTGGATATGATCTGAAGCACCCAGTGGTCTGATGTTATCGACTCCCATACCACTAGGTGCAAGGACAATCTCCCCCTGACTGCCTCCAGAGTAGAGCAGTCGAGCCACCCCTTACGGTTGCTGCCTGGGTCTGTCCGAGAAAGGTTCTCGAGACCCAAAATTCCTCGGACCCCCACTCTGCTTCTGGTCCGGCATCCATTCTGTCCCCCTCTGCCTCTGGGGGAAGAAGAGCCCTGAGTGTCCCGGGAATACTGTGACTTCTGGAACCACATCTTCTTTTGCCCTCTCTAATTCAGGGAAAAAGACCTTTAAGGGTTCGAGAAGCGGATCCCGATGGCAGACAGTGTCTTTCCGTCCTTCTCACTCTGGACTAATGTCTCTCTGACGGTCTTACCAAAGAGAGTAGAGCCATCATAAGGGGCATTGGCAAAGGATGCCATGAAACATTCCGAAAATTTTACATAATCTAAGCCAGGCATAGCGCCTCATGGACACGCCGGACCCAGCCACCCTAGCCGCTCTTTCCATAGCATGTGAAAGGAATTGCATGGACGTGTTGGAGACTGCTTTCAAAGTGGCCATCCTCTCTGAGAATGAGTCCCTGTCCTCATGGGACATGGACTTAGGGGGAGACTCCAGCTCCTTTACCAGGTCATGTTGGAGTCTGGTGACATGGGCCAGGTAGTTCAGCACCGTAATTGAAAAAGTAGCTGAAGCGTAAACCCGCTTCCCTAGGCAGTCCATCATCCGCGACTCTTGGTCAGCAGGACGAACCGAGGAACTCTCCTGCGCAAGTTCCTTCTTTGTGGCTGTTGCTATCACCATAGCGTCTATGGGGGAGCCCTTGTTCCAAGCTGGCCTGTCTGTGGGGGACTTAAAATTTTGTTGGGTTTTTTGGAATTGGTTCCATGGTATCTGGCTCCTTCCACGCCCGCGAGTTGACCAGATCCACCAAAGGATCTGCGGGAGGGGGCAACCAGGAAGTTGATGGTCCTGTGCCGAAAGCCTCAAGGAACACAGACTCATCAAAAGAAGGTTTGGGGCAGACCAACCTCCCCATTGGCACAGGATTTCCATGAGATCTCCAAAGGAGACATCCTCGGGAGGTGACCTAAGGGAACCTTCTCCATCATCCAAGTCTGTATCCTCGGTGAGGGACACAGGGAGTTCAAGTGCCTCCTCTTGCACGTATGCTTGCGAGGCACCTCTCCCGTGGGGCACTTCGGGGGGAACTCGCAACCCACTTGTTCCTCAGGGGGAACCGTCTGGGGCTGCTCGAGCATGGGCTGTCCCTCTGGTAAAATGATGGGGACCGTAGAAAGAGCCAA